>NW_023270447.1:24516093-25128723 GCF_011800145.1 Mirounga leonina
CTGTGGGCCAACAATTTGCCTTCCTAACAGGTTCCTAGGTGATGCTGCTGGTCCACTTTGAGGACCACTGATCTTTAGGATAATTCAAATGAACCAGGGTTCATCACCAGCACAAAATACCCTGTTAGAGATTGGTTTTTTCAAGCTTATGGAGGTCAGGAGCATAGCTTGAGATATAAGCACTCAAAAGCATAAAGTACATGGTTTCCTCCTCATTCCATTCTTTTAAAATGATCTAAATGGCTTTTGAAATAAGGCACATACCTTATGGACCCATTCATACTCTCCATATTTAGAATCAAAGGTTCCTTTCTGAAGAGATCTTAATTTTAAGGTAAAACGTGGTCCAAGTTCCTGAATTCCCACTTTCTTTTCACTCTTGAATATGTACCTTCAAAGATAAATGAAAGAATTAAGGGAAAACAGTCTGAATAAATCAAATGTAATTTCTTTAACGTGATAGAGTTCAAAAGATAATTTATTTCTCATCTAGAATACTTGTCACAATACATTAGAAAACATGTTTACATTGAAAATATATTTCATGATTTAAGTCAAAGTCTAAGGAGTTAAAGTACCTTCCTCACCTATGAAATCTGAAGAAGATATAGTCCCGTTGATTGTGGAATGTGGCAACTTGCCTCCCAATAAACTGAGGATTATGGGGAAAGAGAGATGCAAACATACGCCCAACAGAATGACCCAGTCTCGTTGTAAAGTTATTCAAAATTATTTCAGGTATGTGTTCTGTAGGGTCCTTGCCTCTTCTCTGGAAAAATGATGAAAAATATCACAATAAGGAATTAATCTATATCCTGATACTGTAAGTTCAAGTTTCAGAATTTATGTGGCAAACTGAAAAATTTTAAAGGTATCTTTAATGACAAACTACCACAGATGACTTATCAATCCTATGAAATATATCTAAAATTATTTTAACATACAGTGACTGTACCAAAAAGTCCTACTAGAAAAGTAACCGGTTTCATAGTAATGAAGGCTACTGCCTGTCTGCCATAACTCAATTACAATCTCATACGAAAACTGCCAGTAGATAAAACTCGCTTTAAGCAGAAGGACAAATGCCATTATAAAAGCAATTCGATCTGTAAGTTACAGAGTTAACTAAGCATATACTGCAAGGAGACCAATGCCAATCAAGGAATGAATAAAACTTACCTTAATTTCTTTACGCAAACGAACACTGCTCATTTTAAAATGAGCAGTTGGGCCATTTGGCAAGTGACTTAGAATTAATCCATCTGTTCATAAAGCTAAGAACACATTGAACGCTGTAATTTAAATCTTAAATTGTATAAATAACTGGTCTGTATGTCCAAAGGCTCATAAAATTTGTAGCTAGGTGAATAGGTAGGTACATGTATGCCTCTGGGTTAACAGTTTCTTACCATACTCAAAACTAAAGCCCCATAAGTCAACCCAATATTTCAAAAAAAGATTAACCTATAGTACTCCCACTTTTTCATCACCCTCAAGAGGGTACGTTGGGTATTCAACAAAACTAGGCAAAAAGAGCTTATGTCCACTACCCTAACAGTAATAAGATGGGATTCTAGCATAATTTTAGCATTGCAAACAAAAAGTTTACCTCCATGTTCAGAGAGGCCTTATAACCCTAAAAATGCACTTTCATACATAAAACACATTTGTATGTATATTTTTTATACATTTGTAGGGTTAGTATATGCTGTCAGCTTTGAATACTGTCCCATAAGACTAGAGACTCCTAAGCTCTCTTTTTGAAATCAAAGTTATGTTTCTCGAAAGACAAGCTCTTATTCTTGGGATTACTGTGCCACAAATTAAAATCAACTAATTAATAACCACTTACTGATTGTCTACCACAAACAGAGACTTCTGGCAGACACACTAAACTATAAATGAAGTATACCTACAACTGGCAGGGTTAGCAGCCCAAGGGCTTTAAAAGTCTGGAATGCAGCTACCTTATACAACATTCCTTAAGTCTTTGTAACACAACTTGATTCTTCCAAATACTGAACCTTAAAAGATCAGAATCAGACTATTCCAAATTATCTGCACACAGTTTTACAAAACAAATGTTGCCATCTTTTTATAAAGGCATCAACATTCTCCCATTAGCCCATGGATTATCTTCAATTCCTCCTCCCCTTTCTTACCAAATCCTATTTACTGCTTTTACCCTCAAATTAAGGACTTCCATAGCCTCCTCTTTACCCTTATTGCTATTCTCTTAGTTGAGGTCCTTGAGATTTTTCACCTACATTAAAACAGTATCCTAGTTGGTCTGACCTCTCTCACCATTCTAAGTACATTTTCTAATAGACTGTAAATTAAGTTTATATGTAATAAGGTATGGGATGCAACTGTCATTTTATCTACCATGGTTTCTCATGCTAAATGAAAAGCAAACTAGATACACTTGAGTCTTGACAGCTGTAGCTAATTTCAAACTACTCTCACGACTGCTCATCTACAAAACAAAAGATACCAGTACAGCTCTCATGTGGCCCCAAATCACCTTTCTAATCTGTCTCCCTTATGCCTATGTTTCCTAACTGGTGGGCACACAATCTCTTACACACCATACATATTAATGCTATTATGTATTTTTTGTTCATGCTATTTCAAATACCTGCATTATTTAACTCATCTATTAAGACCCACTTAGTGAGTGCCTTTATGTTTGTTATTGTTTTATATATCCAGGTGCCCCCATGTTGGGTTCGTATTTACAATTGTTAGATCTTGTTCAACTGTCCCCTTTATTATGATACAGTGCTCTTCTGCATCTCATTAAGTCTTTGAAGTCTAGTTTATAAGTCTGATATAAGCATTGATACTCCAGCTTTTTTTTTTTACATCCATTTTGCTTCTCCATCCCCTTTCAATTGGCATGTATCTTTAGTTTAAAATGGGTCTCTTGTAGGCAGCATATAGATGGGTCTTCTCTATCCATTCTGATTGGAGCATTTAGTCCATTTACATTCAGAGTAATTACTAATAAATATGTATTTAGTGCCATTTTATTACTTGTTTTGTCACTGTTTCTGGAGATTTTTCTACTCCCAAGAGTCTCCTTTAATACTTCTTGCAGGACTGGTTCAGTGGTCACAAACTCCATTAGTTTTTGTTTGGGAAACTCTTTCTCCTTCTATTCTGAATGGTAGCCTTGCTGGATAGAACATTCTTGGCTGCAGATTTTTCCCATTCAGCCCTTTGAATACACCATGCCACTGCCTTCTAGCTTGCCAAGTTTGTTGAGAAATCTGCAGCTAGCCTTTTGGGTCTTCTCTTGTAAGTTAGGGACTTCTTTTGTCTTACTGTTTTTTTTTAAGATTTTTTTTATCACTATATTTTGAAATTTTAACTACAGTGTATCTTGGTGATGGCCTGCTTTTGTTGATTTTGATGGGAGTTCTCTGTGCCTCCTGGATGTGGATGTCTATTCCCTTCCCCAAATTAGGGAAGTTTTCAACTATTATTTCCTCAGATTTTCTGCCCCCTTTTCTCTCTTCTTCTGGTACTCTTATGAGTATTGTTATATTTGATGGAGTCACTTTATTCCCTAAATCTGTTCTCATGTTCCGTAATTCTTTTGTTCAGCTTATTTTCTGTTATTTTGTCTTCTTCTATATCACTTATTCATTCCTCTGCTTCTCCTAGCCTTATGTTCACTGTATCTAGCCTGTTTCCAATCTCAGTCATTGCATTTTTCGTTTCTGACTCTTAACTCTCTTATCTCTGTGGTAAGGGCCTCCTTGAAATCTTTCATTCTTTTCTCAAGCCCAACGAATATCCTTGGTTGTTGCTTGAAATTCTCCAGCAGACATGTTACTTATATCTGTTTTGCTTAGATCTCTGGCTGTGACATTATCTTGTTCTTTCATTTGGGATAAATTTCTCCATCTGGCATTTTGTCAAAGTCTCTGCCTTCTTCTGTGTTAGAAAAGCTCGTTGTTTCCTGCTCCAAAGAGTAATGGCTTTAGGAAGTAGAGGTCCTATAGGGCCCAGGGCCTGGCACTTCAGGAAGTGTCCCTGGTGTGTGCTGTGTGTGCTCTACCTTGTGTTCTGGCTGCTCTGTCCTTCAGGCCAGCTGTCTGCAGAGGCTCTCCTTGCCTGCAATGGGCAGTATTTGGTCCTCGGCCAGAATGTTTTAACTAGGTGTGCTCTGATCTGTTTGTTAAATGAGACCTGATACTACTTCCACTAGATCTGAAGCCCTGCAGAACACTTTGGTCAGGAGACATGGTGCTGGTCTTCTGGGGAAGGGGCTCATCGTGCTGGGACTGAGGCAAGCTTGACCAAGAAGGGCAGTACTGTTGAGGCCTACTTCAAATGCCACCTCTTTTTACACAGTTAAAATTAAGCTTTAAATCTCAGCTGTCACTGTTACTTTAGCACCTGTCACTTATTTGACTTATAATCATGTAAATGACTTTCTTCCCAACTAATCTGTTAACTCTTGGAAGACAGATTTGTTTCTAATAAATACTAGTGCCTACCACATAGCAGATAATCAGTATTATTTGAATTCTTTCCTACTTCTCAAAAATTCACCACAGGTTCAATTTCATGAGGTATAACAAAAGTATTTCTGGATCATTTGCACACTGAAAAAAACCATGAAATCTCAGGATACTAAGAACGTAAAGGTAATTTCCTCCAACCTAAATCAAGACTTGACTCCTTGCTAGAACATTCCCACTAAATTGTGGTTTCTGTCAAAAGAGAACTACAAAATCCAAAATTATCAGTTCCTAAGTACCTGCAATGTACAAAAAGCTTTACTACTTATGTTATTGCTAATTTCTAACATAAACCATGAAGAATAGGGGTCATTATCCCTATTTCAGTAACAAGGAAAAGAGGTTGAGAAGGGTTAGGCAGATTAGCCCCAATTTCAGAGCTAGGTGGCAGATCTTACTGGGTGGGATTACACCTGTGCACAAGCCCTAATGCATAGAAGCATTCTGTTATGAAGACTGAGGTAAAACTGACTTTTAGTACCCAAAGGCCAAGAATGCAAAACAGCCTACAAGCCGCCAAAAGTACAGCACAAAGACTTACCTAGCTCAATTTCCATTTAGAAATACTGAATAGAGGATGTAGGTCTCTCCAGAAAAAACTTCCATGCTTTCCCCTATAACATTTACTAAAATGCCTACAACAGACCAGGCATTAAGCCTTGGAAACATAATACATTTAATGTGATCTTTGTGGGAACCCTAAAGATTTAGCTGTTATTTCTTACTTTAAGATAGGAGAAAACCGAGTAGCTAAGAAACTTGACAAAAATTACAAAGCAGCAAGTAATGAAGTGTATCTGACATCACATCTGCCTGACCCAAAGCCACTATACTATAGTTTACATAGTTGACAAAGCTCTTTTCTAGAGGAAATCAAGTTTATATTTATATCTCCATAAATTTCCACCATTTGGCACTACTCCTTTACAGCAGCCCTTCCAGTATCTTGTCATGCCCCCATATTCTAATTTCCCACAGGCCGAATATCCTCAATTCTTTCAACTTTTCTCCAAGTGTCACCATTAGGAATCATGACTTATTATTTGTAAGCCCATGTTAAGTCTCTAGGAATCACACTGCCATTCCTATTATGTGCCTACAAATTATTCTCCCTTTAATTATTCTACATGTTTTTTCTGGATCCTAGCAAATACTAACCGGCAGTCCTCTCCCCCTCCTCCTTCCATTTGCCTGTCTCGGATCTTCCTCAGAGTTAGCAAAGTCTCATTTACAAGTTTGTGCAGATATTCTTTGAAGCCAGGATATCTGACCTTACTCAGTTTCTAGGCCTTATCTTAAAATCTTTTTAACCAAGACGGACTTCCAATGCCCCTTACCAATGTCCTTACTAGTCTTATAGACCATTCTCTGTTAAGAGAACACAAAAGCAATTTAGAAGGTCTGCTTTCCTAGCTTCTTCCACCAACACTTTGCCATCAACTTCATTACTACATATCAATTAGAAAAGAAAATGAAGTACCTTTGAAATTATAAAAATCAACATCCAGGGGCACCTGGATGGCTCAGTCAGTTAAGCGTCTGCCTTCGGCTCAGGTCATGATCCCAGCATCCTGGGATCGAGCCCCACGTCAGGCTCCCGCTGGAGGCTGCTTCTCCCTCTCCTTCCTGCTTGTGCTCTTTCTCACTATCTCTGTCACTATCTCTCTCTCTCAAATAAATAAAATCTAAAAAAAAAAAATCAACATCCAGGCAGGACTATACTTATAAAAATTCTATTCATTAGGACTTTTAAAAACTACGTAATTCTATACTCAAAACTTACAATCATGGGATACCTAACACATGCATATGTGTGTGTGGCATATATATTTATGTGTATAGGAATATAATCTCACACTTGGGTTAATTAGTCTAGTTACTTCCTTAATATAAATTTGGTCTATGTACTGATGGCACCTTAATGATCTGAAGGTGTCCAATATGGTAACCAGAAAAATATTAATATATTTTGGGTAAAAAGACAATACAATTTTGTAAGGAAAAGAGAACATAAGTCTAAAGGCAATAGATGGTATAAGTGAAACTTAAGAACCTATATAAAATACCTCAACTAAAACAAGGATACAATGTTTATTGAACTGATGAATGCCTGCCAGCAGCCTTAAAATGGTAATGATTTTTTAACTGCCAAAAAATAAGAGAGGAACACAGACCTTGCCACTTTATTTTGGGAAACAGTTTTAAGAAAGCAGAAACTACATTAAAAACATCTCTTCTGGAATAGTTAAGTATTCAAGAGATTTTAGTTATTTTGGTACATTAACCCACAATCCAAGCCAAATTATAATATGGTCAACAAAACATCACATTAGAAAGCTAGTTTTAGCCTATTTTAGTCTCTGGAAAGTAACCTGTACAAGTGGATAATGTCTTTAACTTATATTGAAAATAATAAGGCCCTAAAAGTTATTTAGGTTGTTAAAACATAGCTTTTAAACTATTATAAAAAAAAAAAAAAAAGCAATGTTCATTGATTAAAAAAAAAAAAAAAATGTTATTCTGGCAGCAGCAAAGTCCTGTCCCTATTTTTTATGAATCCTTAATAATTTTAATAATTTGACCCATTCAAATGATCATCTTCAAAATTAATGAGCTCACAGGGGAGCCTGGGTGGCTTAGTCAATTAAGCTGCTAACTCTTAATTTTTGCTCAGGTCATGATCTCAGGATCCTAGGGTCGAGCCCCACTGCCTCTGCTCCTTCCCCTGCTTCATGTGCTCTCTAAAAATAAATAAATCTTAAAAAAATTAAATTACATTAATGAGCTCACAGGCACCATTCGATAAATAAGCAAAACAGCAGCAACAACAAAAACAAACCTAGGCATCTTTATGTGCTCTTTAATCTCCAAATAGGACAAAAATACCCTGGGTTCATGTGACACAGTCACCTCAGATCTGAGACTCACAGAAAAAAGGATAGAGTATTCTTGGGATCTGAAACAGTAGCAAATACATAATATGGGCTCAAATATCTACCTCAAAAATGTAATCCTGTGATACCACCCCTGGTAACATAAAATCTAGCCATATCTAACTACTTGCAGATCCCCAATTGGGTCAGCTCCATCTGCCTTTACAATAGTATATCCGCACTGGGCACTCTTCTTCCACCTTATTTACCTCACTCACCCATATTCACCTTGACTGAACTTAAGCATCTTTTCGGTCAAGTCCTTCCTCCCTGATATCCCCAGGGCAGATTTTACCAGAGTGTGCACTGTATTTCTCTCTTTAATTGTACTATCCACTCTCCATTTTTGTTAGTTTGCTTACCTATTCTCTCCTACTAGATTATGAACTCCCTGAAGCTCTTGTTTATCTCTGCAACTTTTACTAAGGATTAAAGTAATGTCTTGCCTATAGCATTTACTTGATGAATATTTGCTAAATGAAAAGAAAAAGTTCATAGAATCTTAGATACGTAATTTTCTAGCTTAAAAAATTATGTTCTTAAAGTTACAGAAAACATTTCCTTATTCTTTCAAATATATTTTAAAAGGGGGTGAAGGTGAGACAGTAAAACTTCTTTAATAAAGAAAGGATACTTGGTGTTTTACGATCTTCATTAATAACGATCAGATCTGTGAAATCTCTTGAAATGCACTGTGGAATAATTTTTTTCAGAGCCAGTCCTCTTCTGTAATAAACATGTGAGTTTGGTATAACTGTGGAGAGCTGTTCACAGAGTCGTACTGTTCTCTGCAAAACAAAATAACAGAAATCCTCAAAGGTGAAAAGGAGTAAGTTTTATGTGGAATACACTTATAAAGAAAAAAGCAACGATTAATATACGTGTTATTAATAAAGGGCAAGGGTAGGGAAGGAATGATATCTGAACAGTATTTAATCCTTTATCAAAAGCTGATCATCCTAAAGCAGTGGTTCTCAACTGGGGGTGATTATGCCCCACAGGAGGACACTTGGCAAAAATGGGTCTAACTGGTGGTAGTGGTAGGGGTGGTGGGTAGTGGTATCTAGTGGGCAGAGGCCAGGCATGCTCCTAAACATCCTATAAGGAACAGGACCACCCCCATGATAAAAAACGATGCAGCCCAGAATGCTAACAGTGCTGAGGCTGATAAACTCCATCCTGAAGAATCATGCTTCGAGAAGCTGTATCATTATCACAGTATTAATTTTATTTAGCTTATTCACAGGTATTATCTATGGCAATTACTAATAATTTAACTCAGATCTTCTGAAAGGAGTTCTTTTAAATAGTCTAAGTAATGTAAGAAAATTAAGAATTCAATAACTATACTGATTGATATGTTTACCCCATGAGGTCTATCTGATGTTGTGATGAGAATCTTGGGAGAAGTTTGTCTGTTGAAGTAAGAAGCAAATTCATCTGTAGCTTCATCATAAGCAACCTGTGAACAGAAAAAAATATAATCTTATATCAAACAAATACTCTACTAGGCCAAAATTCTAAAAGTAGCTCCAGCAGGATTCTATGACACTGACTACCTTCCTAGCTGATAGGGGATTTAAAGAAAGCCAAGAAGGACTTATATTAATGGCAACATGAATAGGCTGAGTGATTTTCTATTTGTAGAATACAAGTATAAAACTGGAAAAAATTGTCAAAAAACAATTTCAAGACACAAACTGAGCTGTGTTTATTCTTCTGAAGATTATTTATTTATTTGAGAGAGAGAGGAGTGTGTGAGCAGGGGGAGGAGCAGAGGAAGTGGGAGACAATCCCAAGCAGACTCCGTGCTGAGTGCAGAACCCAACACAGGACTCGATCTCACAACCCTGAGATCATGACCTGAGCTGAAATCAAGAGTTGGGTGCTTAACCAAATGAACCACTCAGGCGCCCTGAGCCGTGTTCATTCTTGAAAAATGGCTAGGGCTAGGGGCAAGGACATCAGGAATCTTACTTAGAACTATTCCATTTCTTCCATCAACATGGCTGTGAAAATAGTAACTTTATCAACTTTAGGTCTGATGGTAGGCAAGAACCAGCAATCTTGAATCCAAGGGTGGTGGACTGGATTGGGGAGAGGTGGATTTGAAAACCATTGCTTTGCTAGTCCAAGGTTACTGGGCCAGTTCAGGGTAGGTGTGGACCAACCAGAAATGTAAAGGAGAGCTAAGGAAGTGAAAGAGCCACAGAGGGGCTGAGATAATCTCCACAAATCTCTGGCTGACAGCTGAACTACACATGGAAGAGTTCTAAGAAACCAATTCACATGAAAGGCGAAGGAGACTTGAGAACTGGCTGCAACTTTGAATGCAATCCTCACCCCACACCCAGCTCAGTTGATAGAAGTTGAGAGGCTCAAGGTACCTCAACACAATCTCTGCCCAAATCACTGGCTTACCATTAAGCCATACAAACACAGAGATGATCTCTAGGGAGGCAGGTTAAAAATAACAATAAAAAAAACAAGTAGAGACACACATTGCTGTTAAAGGAAATTCAACTTTTAATGTTTGTGGGCCCTGCTCCTGGGCTCCCAAGGAAGCCAACTTTTACCAAGGTTAGAATGACTTCACCAAACTTCAAAGCATGGGCTCTATTTCTGCCCCAAGCACACACTGTATATCTACTCTGTTAACAAATAACTTTCTAAAAGAACACTTTAAACTAAAGATGAGTAAAAATCTCCCTAAATTCCATTCCCATACCTCCAAAGCCTGCAACCTTGCACATACTAAAAGCATAAGATAAAGTTTGTAATTTTCTGAAATGTCCTTTGTCATGATGCTCTGTAACTCTCGATGTAACAAAAAATATATATAACCCTGTATTAGATGTTCCTTCTCCAGAGTACTCTCTTCTTTGTCAAGACAAAGCTGAGCAGCTGTCCTGAGCAGCTGTCCTCAACTGGGCTTGCCTGCTTGCTTTCCTTTCTCTCTTTCTCTATTAAGAAATTCTAAAAGATTTGTTCATTTTGCATTGAGAGTGCTACTGATGGGGAGACAGATTCATTACACAGTTTAAATCTAGGCAAGTTACTAGAACAAAAAAATCAATAACTCAAAAAATAAAACAGTCCAGAACTACTGTAATATGTTGTCTAAAATGTCCAGCTTTCGGCCAAAAAATTAGGTATTTAGTATGACCCATAATCAAGAAAGAAGCAGCCAATAAAAACTGTCTCTGACTGGGCCTGGATGTTGAATTTAGTGAAAATTTCAAAGTAGCCATAATAAATCTATTCAAGAAATTAAGAGAAAAGAGGAGCTTAATGTGGATCTAAGATGGCAAAACAATCAATGAATTTGAAATTAGATTAATAAATATCCAATCTGAAGAACAGAGAAAACAATCATTAAAAAAGGAGCAAAACTGAAGAAACTTGTAGGACAATGTTAACCATTTCAGTAGTGTGTGAAAAGGAATTCTCTGGGGCGCCTGGGTGGCTCAGTCCATTAAGCGTCTGCCTTCGGCTCAGGTCATGATCCCAGGGTCCTGGAATCAAGACCCACATTCATCGGGGAGCCTGCTTCTCCTTCTCCCTCTCCCCCGATCCTTCTCTCTCTCTCAAATAAATAAATAAATCTTAAAAAAAAAAAAAAAAAAAAAGGAAGGCTTTGAAGGAAAGAGAAGGTAGAAAAAAGTATTTGAAGAAATAATAGTGAAAAATTCTTAACATACAGCTATAAGCTCAACAAACCCCAAATAGGATAAAAAGAACAATAACCTAAACACATCAAAGTCAAACTGCTAAGAGCCAAAAACAGAACATTTTGAAAGAAATAAGAAAAACCATGTGTAGGTGAACAACTATTAAAATGGCTGATGTCTCATCAGAAATTATGAAGGTCAAAATGTAATGGAATATGTTCCAAATACTAAAAGAAAAAAAAAAGTCAACCAAGAATTCTGTAATTTGCAAAATTCTTTCAAAACTGAAGGTAAAATAAGCGTACTTTTAAATAAACAAAAATGAGATAATCAGCTATTAGATCTGTTATAAAAACAAAAACATAAGGAGATTCTACAAACTGAAAGAAAATGACACCAGATGGTAACTCAGATCCAAGGAAAAGAAAGAACAGCACTATAAATGGTAAATACAAAGGTAACCACAAAAGACTTTGTGTGTGTGTGTGTACACTCTTAATTTCTTTTTTTTTAAATGAGATTATTTAAAGCAGAAAGTATAACACTGCATTTATAACATAGACAGATGTTGTATATATGACAACACCATAAACAAGAGTGGAGGAAACAAAGCTACACTGGTGTAAAACCTGCTATACTTTACCAGCATCGTGTCTGTATTTACTTGAAGTAGATTGTGATAAAGTATGCTGTAATTCCTAGGGAAACTGCTAAAAGAACCCTAAATATATAATTCAAAAGATTAAGAGGAATTAAAATAGCATACTAAAAAATATTTTTTAATATAAAAGAAAGCAGTCAAGGAGGAACAGAATAAAAACACAGATATAAAATATGTTGAAAAAAAGCAAAATGGCAGAATTAAATATAACTACATCAATAATTAACATTAAATACTAATTGTCAGACTGAATGAAAGAGCAATATCCAACCATATGCTGTAAGTGACATTTTAAATTCAAAGATACAAACTGGTTAAAAGTAAAAGCATGAAAAAAGATATACCATGCGAACAGTAACCATAAGAGAGTTCAGATGGCTACGTGTACATGAGACAAAATAGACATTAAGAAAAGAAATGCTGCAGTGAACAATTTAAGGGACGGGACAATAAGGGACACTGGATTACTAGTCAGTACATTAGGAAGATACAGTAATTATAAGTGGACACATACCTGAAGAAAAGTAAAAACAAAAACATTTAAAAATAGGTATGTACCTAACAAAAGAACCCCCAAAAAGACTTGAAGCAAAACTGAAAGGAATGGAAGAAATGAGTAATTCGAAAATTATAATTAGAGATTTCAATATTCCTCTTTCAGTAACTGATAGAATTAGAAATTCAGCAAGTATATAGAAAATATGAACAACACAATCAACCAACTTAAAATAACTATCTTAACAATCCACTTCAAAACAGCAGAATATACATGTTTTCCAAAGGAACACAGAACATTCTCCAGAACAGATCTTGCCCTAGAACACAGAACAGTCTCTTTACTTGAAAAGGACTAAAACCAAACAGAATATGTTCCAGAACCACAATAAAATTGGATTAGAAATCAACAGCAGAAATATATCTGGGAAATCCTCAAGTATTTGGAAATTGAGCAACACACTTCTTGATAATCAATGAACCAAAGAAGAAATCCCAAGAGAAATGAGAAAATATCTTGAACAGAATGAAAATGAAAACACAACAAACATATCAAAATGTATGGGCTGTGGCTAACGCAGTGTTTAGGAGGAAAACCATAGCTTTATGTTGATTATATTAAAAAGAAAGAAAAGTAAAAAATTAGTAACGTAAGCTTCCATTTTAAGAAACTAGAAAAAGAAGAATAAATGAAACCTTAGGTAAGTAGAAGAAAAGAAATACAAGGATCAGGGGAAAAACTAATGAAATAAAATACACCAAGCAAAAACAAAACAAAAGCAAAACCAAAAACATGAAATTACAAGAAGAAATCAACAAATCTTTCATTATAAGAGATACCAAGATTTGAACAATAAGGAAGGACACACATCTTAAAGCTTGTGGGATATACCAAAAGTGGTACTTAGAGGGAATTCTGTGGCCTTAATTGCTCATTATAGAAAGGAAGTTGAAAAATAATCAAATAAAAAGAATAAACTCAACAGAGTAATAGGAAATAAATGATAAAGATAAGGTGAGATATAAATAAATTAGAAAACAAAGTTTCAAATAGAGATGATCAAAAAAGTAGTTTGAAAAGAGTTAACAAAACATTTTATCTCTGGTGAAAAGCCCAAATAGATAATATTAGGAATGGAAAGGAACATTACTGCAGTCTCCCTTATATACACAGATACACATATTCCAAACAAAGTTCTGACAAACCAAAACAATGTGTAAAGGATAAAACATCTTAATTAAATTGAATTTATCCCAAGGATGCAAAAGAGATTTAACATTAGAGAATCTATTTCATTTCCTACATTAATACAATAAAGGAGAAAAACTGCATACTCATCTCAGTATTTGCAGAAAAAGTACATCATTATCTCAATATTTGCAGAAAAAGTATCTGGTAACATTTTACATTCATTCATGATAAAACAAACAACCCTGCCAGCAAGAAAAGAATAAATGGATTTTCTTAACTCATAAGGACAATCTACCATTAAAGATAAACATTAATGATGATATGTTAGAAGTATTCTCTTTAAAATTAGGAACATGGCACAGATAACACTATTGCTATTTCTATTTATTTGACATGCTGGAGGTTCTAGTCAGCACAAAAGAAATAAATTATTAATGGACTGAGAGTTATTTGCAGAAATGATTAGCTAAACATGAAATGAAAACGATATTTAAACAAATTATTAGAAACGAATTTAGGTAAACTGTTTAGAAGATCACAATCCAAAAATCAATGGCATTTTTATAAATCAGCAAATAAAACAATTTTCAGAGATGTGATTTACACTAATAAAAAACACAAGATACGCAGCAATAGCTCTAACAAAATTTATGTATAAAACTTGCATGAAGAAAACTATATTCATTGAAATGCATTTTCAGTAAGAAGACCTATCTAAAAAAAGCAATATATAAATAGAACCCCTAAGTTATCTACTTTAATACAATTTATAATTTTATATGGCAGACCAAAGTTTCAGAGAGAGAACATTCCTGAAGAGAGAGATTAAAGGATGGGGGTGGAGAGGGGCATTCTGCTCTAACAGATATCAAAACTTACCATGAAGATAAATAATTAAGAAAATAAAGAAGTCATACAGCAACAAACTGACCAATAGTCCAGAAAAAGGCCAAGTATATATGGATACTTGATTTATGACACGGCATTATAATTTAGTGGGAAAGGTTGTACTATTGCAAAAATGGTGCTGGGGAAACTGGTTACATATGGTGGGGGTAGGAAAAAGGGCAGGGGAAGAAAGAAAGAAATTGGTTTTCTTTCTCATGCCAAACAAAAAAATCGATTCCTGGTGATTACGTACATAAATGTGAAAATCAACTCTTCAATTTTTTTAGCAAAAAAAATATGAGAACATATCACAGGATAAAGATTTCTTAAATAAGACCAAAAAAACATTAAATATTAAAAAACCTTAAACTCAACTAAATATTAGGACTTTTATTCACCAAAAGACAGCACAGAAAAAGTAAAAAGAGCATCCACAAATTGGAAGATACTTAATAAAAGATTAGTATCCAAAATATAAAAAGAAGTTCTACAAATCAGTAAAACATACTATAGGATAGAAAATTGGGCAAAAGACATGAGCTGGCATAACTTTAGCAAAAACACAGTGTATACATGAAAAAGATGCTCAACCACATTAGGAATCAGGGAAATGCAATCTCAAACCACAATGAGATAGTCCTTTATACTAGGCAAAGTACTGGTCAGAATGTAGAAATATTGGTCAGAATGAGGATGACCAGAAATACTATCCTTATTCTATGCAAGTGAAAAATGATACCACTACTTTGGAAAACATTTTGGCACCATCATGTGAAGTTGAACATTTACACACTTCATGACCCAACAAATTCTCCCCTAGGTAAATATTTAGAAGTTTTTACATATATGTAGCCTCTAAATACCTATGATTTCCAATTTAGCTCCAGCCAAGACCTCTTCCATATCTCGTCAATGACAATTCCATCCTTCTATCCTTCCAACTGCTCAGGCTAAAAACCTCAATACCATCTTTGAATCCTCTTTCTCTCATATCCCATTTCCAATCTATCAAGAAATTCTAGTGGCTCTAATTTCAAAATATACCTGGGGAAAAAACCTGAATCAAATTGATTCTCAACACTCATTGTAATCACTGTAGCCCAATAGCCCAAGTCATCATTATCATAATCTCTTTCTTGGATTACTTCAGTAGCTTCCTAAGTATCTATTTGCCTCTCTAATTACATTCTCAGACAGCAACCAATTACTATTAAAAACTAAGTGTGATCATATCATTCCTCTGTACAAAACCATCCAAAGGCTCATTTCACTAAGTATAAAAGCCTAAGTCCTCACGATGGTCAACAAAGCCACTGCTCTGCCCTCTGCTCTTCCCAATACTTTCTCTGGCACCTCTTCTAGAACCCCTCTCTCTTGCTCACTATATTTCAGCATACTGGCTTCCTTGCTGTTCTTCAAAAACATACTAAACATGCTCCTCCTGCCTTAGAGCTTTTGCATTAACTGTTTATGCACTAGTTTTTACACTGGCCATTCCTTGGAAACAAGTGGGGCAGAACTGCAAGGAGGCCAATTTCTTTATTGATTTACTATTTATTATCAAAAATGGCTAATTTCTTTACATTCTTCAAGTTTTTGCTAAAAGGTCATCTTCTCAATGAAGCCTACTCTGACCATCATTATATAGAACTGCAACCCTAACCAACAGAATGGGTGATAGACATGAACAAACAACTGATTAAAAAGAAAAGTATATAAAATGAACATAATCATGAGCAATTACTAAACTCTTATTAAGTGACATTCCAAAAAAATACGTGGACATTAAAAGCAAAGAAAGTCCGAGGAACCGTTCCAAATTAAGGGAGGTTAAAGTCATTATAATGGAATAAAATGCATGAGCTGGATTTTTCTTTTGCTAAAAATGACGCCATTTGGACAACTGTAGACATCTGAAATAAGATGTCTAGACTAGATAATAATGAATGTTAATTCTGTGATTTTGATAACTATACCCTGTGTTTAAGAAAAACCCACTTGTTTGTAAGTAAAATCCACTAAATTATATAGGAGTAAACAGGCTTCAGGGCTGCCATTTACTCTCAAGCATTGCAGACAGAATACAGAAGAAAAGCATGTGTGGTACAATTTAGTATTTAGGAAATCTAGGTGAAGGGCATACATGAATTTCCACTTTTCTATTAAGTCTGAAATTATGTCAAACTAAATAAAACGTACATACACACATACTCCTATATATATAAAATTGCAAACTCTCTCTACTTCAGGTAGTCCTGAATCTACTTTACCCAATTTTTTTTTAAGATTTATTTATTTTAGGAGGAGAGAGAGAGAGCACGTGCATGCAGGAGGAGAGGAAGAAAGAAAATCTCAAACAGACACCCCGCTGAGCACAGAGTCTGACTTGGGGCTCGATCTCACAACCCTGAGATCATGACCTGAGCCGAAATCAAGTTGGACGCTTAACTGACTGAGCCACCCAGGCCCCCTCTTTCACCCTCCTAACACATAATTTATTTTATTATGTTCACTGTTTGTCTCTCTCCCTAGAATGTAAGTTTCAGGTGGGCTGATATTTTGTGTGTATATATGGCAGAGTGTTTGGTGCACTGGTGGGTCCCAAGTCCCTAAAACAGATCCCAATACATGGCAGGCAATCAAACATTTGCTGGAAGATTGACAGACTGATTGAATGAATGACTATATCAAGAAATGTTAAAGAATGTCACTAACAGTACTGTTTGAGAGCAAATATAACCAAAACCAAATTTGCTTACAAAAAAAAAAGTTTAAAAACGCTGATTCTCTCACTGTACTGTCACCAACTATTTAAAACGAAAATGTGAAAAGTGACAAGTGGATATTATCTTGAAGTGAAGAGTTTTATGAGGACACAGGAAGTACCACCAAATGTTATCCTTAAATCAAAATGTCTAATACTACAAAAATCTATAGTATGAGGAATGCTTTTCGAATGATATTAAAAACAACAGAAGCACTACACAAGATACTAAATGACAAAAAGTTTACCTAGGCATAAAATAGGCAGAAAATAAGTAATCATTGCCTTTTTCTAGAACATTTGAGAAATTCAATTATGAAATAATCTATAGCAAATAATATGCCAACATTATAGCTGAATCAGTCCATTATACAACTTCACCAGCCAGTACTTTAAGTATCAATATATGAACAAATGATTTATCAAATGTGGCCATCCAAATTTATTTAAGACTGTAACATTACCTCTTCATCATTAGGGTCTACTACAGTTTCATCATATACTCTCTGGTTGTCAATGGTCTTTGGTATAGGCTTTGGTGGAGCCTAAATAAAAGAAAAAAAGATTAAGTTTTAGAAGCAATTTTCATTAATAATTTTGCATTCTGATTGGGGAAGAATAACAGAAATTTGCAAATAATCCAAAAACTGAATCTGTTCCTCACTTCCACTGCTACATCAATCCTAATAATAATACTGAGTAAGAGGTTTTTAACTGAGCAGAAACATAAACATCCTAGAAGAACTGCTAACTGAATGAAATGACTTAAAACCATGCAGAAGTAGCTGAAAGAAGAAAGTGGAATTAAAATAATTATCCACTAAAAAGTTTATTGAACAGAATGAAAAAAATTACAGTTGACCCTAAAACAACATGGATTTGAACTGTGCAGGCCCTCTTACATGCAAATTTTTTACAGTGCAAGACTATAAATGTATTTTCTCTTATAATTTTCTGAATAACATTTTCTTTTCTCTAGCTTATTTTATAGTAAGCATGCAGTATATAATAAATATATAAAATATGTGTTAATTGATTATTTATGTTATCATTAAGACTTCAGATCAATAGTAGGGTATTAGTAGTTAAGTTTTGGGGACTTTCAACTGTGCAGGAGTGGAGATGGTCTGCAACCCAACTGCCATGCCGTTCAAGGGTTGGCTGTACAAAGGTATATCTACCTTTCCAATACTTCCAGAAAGCTATTCAGAAATAAGTAACAAAAGCTACAAATCTAATCTGCTGAACTAGTAATTCTAGTTTGAGGCATTTATGGTAAGGAATTAAAGGGAGGAACAATTTATATAAAGAAATATACAGTGTCACTATTATTAGGGGACATGAACAGCAAATAGAGCAAATATCCAACAAGAGGGTAATGACTACGACACTTTAACATAATGGAATACTGTTAGAATTGGCAACATACATACTCAGCTTAGACTAAAAAGTTGTGTAAATGAAATGCTAAGGAGCAGGAACAAAGAATTGTAAGCATACACTGACTGAAACAAATTCAAAACATATGTATGCTAGCAGAGATATGAAGAAGTATGATCTGATAAACTAGGATTTTATTTTTTATTATATTCTATGAACAAATATTAAGTTTTAAAAGTAATTTCTTAAAGGAGGCAGTTCTAGGAAGTCATCTTTCAGTCCAAAAAACAAGAATGGTGAAATTTCCAAATGGTGATTGGCATATTTGCTGTAATTGATTACTGAGAGTTAAGAGACTAACGTTACTTGATAGGATTCTGCAAGTCAAAACAGTCTAATACTGGCAAGTCTGGCAAGGCCTAGACTGGGGAGCTTCCCCATTCCCAAAGTCAGGAAGATGAGTTTCTGTCTCTCAAACACATAAAATTAAGTAAAATAAGCACGATGAAGCAGACATATCATTTATGTGAAATTTTGAAAAAAATGCAAAACACCACTATTGTCTTCATTGTTTAGGGACACAAAAAAAGAAGTGCATGGGAACAAAACATGGCAATTTCATAAGTGGTTATTTTTGGAAGGGAAAGCAATCAGGAAGAAGCATCCAAAAGACTTTGAATATTATTTGCTAACACAGTTTCTAAGCTGAGTGAAGAATAGAAAGGGGTTTGTTATACTATTTTATTTTCACATCTTTTATACACTGGGAATATTTTATAATAAATTTAAAAGAAAATGATACAACGTAAGTATCAGGAAGCATTCCTCAATATAAGACAAAAAGCAGATAGCTAAAAATTTTATTTACCTTGTCACCAAGAGCTTCTCTCTCTTTCTTAAGTTTTTTCTTAATTGCCAACTTTTCCTAAAAAGTTTAAAGCAAAGAACAATATTGAGAAACCACCAGTTATATCACAAACACATACTGAAACTATACATTACTAATGCTATGAATACTTAAACTGAGCAATTTTGTAATGTAGTAAATATCCTGACACAGACTTTCATACCTAAGTTATTGTAAACCAAATAAGCCGGCCAATCAATAAAAAATAAAGATCTTGCTCCTTCAAAAAAATCTAAATTGAAAAAAAAAATCTAAATTGGCAAGTCTGAATATTTAAAGTTTTACTAGCTTTATCTTTTACTATAAAGTCTCAATTTAAGTAAAAATGTAAAACGTATACTTAGATAAGTTAAGAAGTTTTTGTTTTATTTTGCATTCCTAACAAGTTGCGTTCTAAAGAAATCCATGGCTATGCTGCTTGTTTCTTTTGGAAAGTACTAAAAATAAATGACAATGGGGGATACGTTTTCAGATTGTTTCCAATGAACCACCATTAGTTTTCCATAAATCTCATAATCAAAATATGCTTTTAAAATTATTAAGAACTTGCAAGGTGAATTACAATTGTACTGTAAATCTGTACCTTCCGGAGATTTCGAAACAGAATGCTTAACACACAATACAAAGTACTCTCCCCCCACCCCCAGTGCCTATCTACCCTCCACCCATCAAGTTTCAGATTATGGTATCAAGAAGTCTTCTAGGAGACCCTGCCCGCAAACGCGCTCACCTAGAATGAGTTAGATTCTCTATGTACTCCAATAGCACTTTGGCGCTTATAATGAATAAGGCACAATCCACGGCCTCAAAAAAATCTAGTAAGAGGAGACAGGCAAGTAAAGAGAATATTATGTGTGTAACTTTTATGACGTACAAAAATAAACAAATGCTTGCTTCCAACTTCAATTTAGCCACAAATAAGCACTGTGACCTTGAGCTTTATTTATCTCCTCATATTTATCTCCTAGAACAGTCTGAAGGCAACGTTGTAAATACAATTACCAGAAACTTCACAGAATTTCGGTAAGAGTTGCTGTCTAGGAATCAGAGAAGCATCACTTTGGGTTTATGCAGTGCCCGTTTTACAGATTCTAGGAATCAACCAAAGTTACATGGACTAGGCGAAGCACAGAGATGGGGGAATTTCGCCTTCCAGGTCAGGAGGGGTATTTTCACTGCTAGGAGAGCGGGACTTCTCGCTTTCATTCTGGGGGGGGACCTAGAAAGGGGCTAGAAAGGAAGAGAAACCTTGACGCTCAGGCAAAAAGCTGAACCTAGAGAAAGTCTCCAAAACAGTGCGAGGGGGCCAGGACACAAGAACTTCCGCCTCACTCGTCCAGATTAATTACCGTCTCCACGACGCCAGGCCAGGAGCGACCACGCAAGTGCTATTCCCCGCCCCACTGCCACACACGCGCATAAATGACGCGGCGCATGCGCCCTGCCGCCTCCGCCCCGTCCTACCTTACGCTGCTGCTGTTTCCACCGCGTGAACATTAAGTGTCGCCGTTGTTTGTTCTTAATTTCCGAAATGCTGAAACCCGGGGGGAAGGCAGCCGCTTTCGGGGGTTGGACCCCGCTTTCCGTCGCCCCATCCTCAGCGGCTGCAGCCGCCTGAGGTTCTTCGGCGGTCGCTTTCCGTTTCAGGCTTTTCTTTCCCCGGCTGCCGCTCTTATCCCCGGCTTTCGCCATGGTGTTTGCTTCTAGGCGTCTGTACGGAAACGGAAATAGCTTACCCCTGTCACTACCTTACTTAATCTTTTACTTCCGGGGTCAGGAAGTTCTTAAAGGTGGACTACTACTCTGTGATCTTTATAGCCATTTAAGAAGGTGGAGGAATTTAGAGGTGCCTGGGTGGCTCAGTCGTTAAGCGTCTGCCTTCAGCTCAGGCCATGATCCCGGAATTCCAGGATCGAGCCACTCATTCGTCCCCTGCTCAACCGGGAGTCGGCTTCCCTCTCTGCTCCTCTCTCTGCTCATTCTCTCTCAGTCTGTCTCTCAAGTAAAATAAAATCTTAAATTAAAAAAAAAAAAAAAAAGGTGAAATTTAGCTTTGAGAAAAGTTTAGGGGGTTTGCCTAGCTGTAAGAATACTGAAATGATGAGTTTGTAGAATCCTTTATTGAGCATCTACTATGGGGCAAGCCCTCAAAATATTGGAACAAAACAGCCTTTGCTGTATAAAGTTTATGTCCTACTGGAAGAAGACCTGAAATGAGCACACAAATAGTATGGTGAGCTAGAAAGTAACACAAGGCATGGAGAAAATAGAATAGGATAAAGAAAGATGAGAGGGTAAAGGGGCAGGTTGCACCTTTTAAATAGGATTGTCAGAGTAGCCTTCATTGAAAAAGTTAAATTAAGCAAAGATTTGAAAGAGGTAATGGGTAAACTATGCAGTTATTTGAGGGAAGAGCTGCTCATCTGAGTAAAGCTGGTTATCTAGGAGAAAAGCTGCCCAAGCGACAGAAACATACAATTCCAAGACTCGTAGTCTAGAGCAAGAATGGTATGTTTGTGTAACACCATGGAAGGTAGGAGTAATATGAGAAAGGAGGAGAGTAGGTGGGGGAAGGGTTTAGACGTAACAGATTGTGTAGGATTTTGTAAGAACTTAGGCTTTTATTTTATGTGAGATGCACATCTCCTGGAGGATTTTGAGAAAAGAAACAACATGATTTGACTTACATTTTGAAGCATCATTCAGGCTCTTCTTTGGAGAATAGACTTTATTTAGGGGAAGGAAAGTGAAAGGAGGGGAGAAATGACAATGGCTTCAACTAGAGTGGTTCTAAGGAAGGTGGTGAAAAGTGATCAGATTCTTTTGCAAGGTGGAGTTCCTGATGATTGAATGAAGTGCACGAGAGAGAGAAGTCGAGGATGACCCCAAGACTTTTGAACTAAGCAACTGGAAGGATGTGGTTACCATCAGTTGAGATGAGAGAGACTTCAGGTAGAGCAAATTTGAAGGGTAAGATTAAGATTTCAGTTCTGGAAATAATTGAGTTTGAGACACTTAGTAGTCAACTAACTGATTGTTGTTTTCAGTTAGGACGTATGATTCTGCAGTAGGAGAGAAAGGTATGGACTAGAGATAAAAATTTAGGAGTTGTTGGCATATAGATAACATAAAGATTTCAAATCATTATAGTGAGTGTGGATAAAGACCTGAAAAAGAGAAGAGGACCAAGGACTTATCACTGGAACAGTCCTACATAAAGAGCTGAAGAGAAAAGGAGGACCCAGTAAAAGAGAATGAGAAAGGAAAATGAAGGGAGTGTCATAGAAGCCAAGTGAAGAAAGTGTTTACCCAATGGTTAAATTTTTCTGTATTCCTCATTTTAATTTTATGAAAATGTCCTCCAGAGACAAAAGAATTCCTTTTGGTTTATTGTTAGAAACTGCCTTAATTTGAAATAATGTGTTTCAGTATTGACATTGAGTGTTTTGATAATCCAGCAGTGTGGTGTCCATACTGCATTTTTTACCCATTTAAGTTCTTTTAAACAGGATATTGAAAACATCAAAACTGCATTCTCCAGAATACAAACTCCATCAAAACCTGCTATGAAGCCGTGAGTCCGAAATTGTGATTAGAAAACTAAAACCATCATCCTTAGATACAAAACTGGATCTGACTTATGCAATACAATAGAAAGGAAAAAATGTTGATCTTTAAAATCCCTGACACATGGGTTTGGCTGCAATAAGCCATAAAATATTATGTCTCTTATTTAAAGAGGAATAACCAGATCAAAAACGAGGAGGAGGGGGAAGCAAGAGGAGACAAACCAGCCTTTATCGAAAAAATATTTTGGAAGTATCTTCTAGTCTTAATATTATATCTCCCTACATTTAATATACCCTTGCCTCATAAAAACACAAAATAATCCTGAAATGGATTTAATTAACTGTCTTAAATTTATTCAGAGGTACCATACAAATGAGACCATAGCTGTTTAACATAGAGACTTCCTATTTTTCCTTCATGGCTTATTTGTAATAACAGTTGTGTAAGTTGAATGAAAGGATTTCTGTGATCAGAATAAAATCTTTCCTCTGAAGAAGTCACAAAATCATTGGTCAATTCAGCAAATATATATTTAAGCTACTCCATAAATGAACAGTGTGAATGAATATGATGGAAACAGTGCGCTCTATGTTCAGGTCTGGGTTCAGACCTTTACTCAGTCACCTAGATGCTATAAAATCTCAATTAAATCACATAATCTCAGTGAGCCTCAATTTCTTGATCTATAAATGAGGTTAATTATATTGCCATGTAGAAACACATCCAATAAATGCTAACAAGCTGTTTTTATAATTCTAGGTATAAGAGATTATGCCAAACATTGTGGAGAAAGAGAGACATAATTGCCTCTAGTAGCTTACAGTTTAGAAGAAGTTGAAGCACAATTCTAGTGTGTGTATTGAATAGTGGTCAGTGTAGAGTGCTTCTTAACTCAATGTCCATTTCAGCCATTTGCTTTTTCCCACTAATTGCTTCATTGTCTGCTATTTTTAGGGCACATTCCCAATAGAGTATATGTTATTTTAAAATGAAACACTTATTTTAAATATTTAATAAATATATATATTTTTTTGCTTGTTTTAGTTCTGACATATGAGATACCCTGAAATACAACTCTTGGATGCCAGATGAATTCAATGATCCAAACTAATAAATGACCAAAGTTCTGTTCAGAATATTGGGTCTATCATTTTACAATATGACTTAAGCTCTTTATATCACAAAAACTATTCCAAAGGCACAAAATATGAATCCATTGCATAAGAACAAGGGGCACCAGTTTGGGGGTCGGAAGATGTTTTATTTACAATGTGGTATAAACCTTTGACAAACACAAAGTAAATTAATGCTTCCTGAACTTGAATTATGCCATATAATTTATTGGTAAGAACTGTTAAAGAAAAACCAACATGAAGACCACAGTTTGAAAATATGCCTAGACCAGCACTCATAGTCATGTAACCAAAACTTGAACTATCCTGATTTCCACAAAATATTGATTGACCTAAAACAAAACTTAAGCTTTTTTCAGGTCAATGTCACTTTATAGCTTCCTAGCCAATCAGCCACATACAATTAAGCTTGCACAGTGCTACTATGCTGAAAAGACTAAGTTTTTAGTAACCAATCACAATTTTTAAAAACTCCCAATGTACTACCTCATTCATGATTTATAAACTGAGCTGTAGCTGCTAAAAGCTGAGCTCCTAACCCCTTTTAGCTTGAAGTCTCCCTGTTGGTGTGTGAACAGTTTTGTTTCTTGCTCAATAGAATGTTCATATCAAATAAAGCTCTCAGAATTTTCTTTTGACAAGAACAATAGGCCTATTACAGAGCTAGTCTCTCATCTGTGGATGTTTCATAGGTACCCGAGAGCTGTTTTTGGCACTTCAACTACTTATCTCAAGGAATTTTGAGAGTTCTCTTTTTTGTTTGTTCTATACTTTAAGTTATCTAAGTGATTAATGAGGTTTGTTTCTCAGGCTTTACTGACCCAGAAAGTAGGTTGAAAAGTTATTACAGGGATTTTTGGTGTCAGTAGGACTCTCACAATAGCCGCTCTCCTTTGAAAGAAGTTAAAGTCAAGAAGAATAGAATCAGTACAATTTTGGGAGATGTTAGAGTCACACCCCCTCCTACTGGAAAATGAATTAATGACTCAAACATGAAAACTTTTCAAATATTAAAAACCTGAAGAGTAATCATATGGTGAATACTGTCATCTTTGTATACTCCACACTATGAAAGAGACATAATGCATACGCTGGCCTTTCCAGAAACCAGAAATATATTAGGAAACCAAAAGTTTTCTTCCAGAAATAAGTCTTCAGATTGTGACTTTGGAATATTTTCTCATCATTCCTGGTGGCATTTAACTTTTTCCAGCATATTTTAAATTTGGTCATGATGCTATAGGATACAAGGGCAGTTTTTGCTATATTTTCCAAGTAGCTTGATCCTTAGCAGTAAGGTGAGCTGCTTGGATAAACAGATTTTTTTCTGCCTGTTAATATTTCCATAGTGTATATAGTTCCACATGTGTCTTGTCTGGTGATACACTTTTACTTTATTTTAATTTTATTTTATTTTATTTTATTTTATTTTATTTTATTTTATTTTTTGAATTAAGTAGGCTCCAAGCCCAATGTGAAGCTTGAACTCATGATGCTGAGATGAAGAGTCGCATGCCCTATCAAAGGAGCCAGACAGGCACCTCTGGTGATACATATTCTTGACTCTTACCTGACCAGGGAAAGCAACACCACAATCACATTTCAGTTTCACTAAAATATTATCTCCTAAAATGATTTCTGAATGGTTGAGTTCATCAAAGGAGCTTTTATTTATATCTTTGGAATGTATATGGTGTCTCTGGCTTATGTTTCTGATAATGGAGTAACCATAAATACAACTTAAATAACAACCTGGAATGGCTTTTATGTGTCTAAGAATTTTTTCTGTTGATTCATTCATTCAACACATATTTATTAAGTCATACTTTATGCCAGACCCTCTGGCTATAGCAGTCAAAAAGAAACCACTCCCTGTCATCAAAGAACTTCATTGGGAAAGACAAACCAGTACACAAGCAAATCCAAAAAGTGTAAAAGCTTCTATGACTGCTACTTTGTTGTATAGTCAAGACCAAATTTAGAATTACACTTTCTCATGTCTTCTAAGAGCCAGATTAGGTGTATTTGTAAGTCCCTTGTTGGTAGCTGAGGATATATTTTCCATAAAAATTAACCTATATATAGTGATTAGATCACCTAGACTAAAGACACAAATATTTGTTTCTTTTGTTTTCAGCCAATACTGTTTAATTTTTCTCCATATTTATGTTTTAATTTTCCATAACCTTAGAAAGAATTACTATGTGAAATAAAATATTCTCTACTATACATTTCACAAACAAAAAATATAACAAACATTTTGGGCAATTATTAGAGACACAGTATTTAAAATGAAAGGGGTTCCTGGGTGGTGCAGTCGGTTAAGTGTCCAATTTTTGGTTTCAGCTCAGGTCATGATCTTAGGGTTGTGAGATGGAACCCCGTGTTGGGCTCCACGCTCAGCGCAGAGTCTGCTTAAGACTCTCTCTCTCTCTCCCTCTGCCCCTCCCCCTGCTCCCTCTCTCAAATGAATAAAAGAAAAGAAAGGTACACTGTATGTTAACTAACTAGAATTTAAATAAAAATTTAAAAAAATAAAATAAAAGTGCTCAATATCGCTCAGCATCAGGGGAGTCCAAATCAAAACCTCAATGAGATACCACCTCACACCAGTCAGAATGGCTAAAATTAACAAGTCAGGAAACGACAGATGTTGGCGGGGATGAGGAGAAAGGGGAACCCTCCTACACTGTTGGTGGGAATGCAAGCTGGTGCAGCCACTCTGGAAAACTGTATGGAGGTTCCTCAAAAAATTGAAAGTAGAGCTACCATATGATCCAGCAATTGCACTACTGGATATTTACCCCAAAGATACAAAAGTAGGGATCTGAAGGGGTACGTGCTCCCCAATGTTTATAGCAGCAATGTCCACAATAGCCAAACTGTGGAAAGAGCCAAGATGTCCATCGACAGATGAATGGATAAAGAAGATGTGGTATATACATACAATGGAATATTATGCAGCCATCAAAAGGAATGAGATCTTGCCATTTGCAACGACGTGGATGGAACTGGAGGGTATTATGTTGAGTGAAATAAGTCAAACAGAGAAAGACATGTATCATATGATCTCACTGATATGAGGAATTCTTAATCGCAGGAAACAAACTGAGTGTTGTTGGAGTGGGGGGTGGGGTGGGAGGGATGGGGTGACTGGGTGATAGACACTGGGGAGGGTATGTGCTCTGGTAAGCGCTGTGAATTGTGCAAGACTGTTGAATCTCAGATCTGTACCTCTGAAACAAATAATGCAATATATGTTAAGAAAAAAAAAAGAAGAAGAAGGTAGCGGGAGGGGAAGAATGAAGCAGGGGAAATCGGAGGGGTAGACGAACCATGAGAGACTATGGACTCTGAAAAACAAACAGGGTTCTAGAGGGGAGGGGGGTGGGAGGATGGGTTAGCCTGGTGGTGGGTATTGAGGAGGGCACATTCTGCATGGAGCACTGGGTGTTATGCACAAACAATGAATCATGGAACACTTCATCTAAAACTAATGATGTAATGTATGGGGATTAACATAAGAATAAAAAAACAAAAACAAAAACAAAAAAAATAAATTAAATAAAATGAAAAGTAATGAAGCATAGTCCTTAGCTTAGAGTAGCAAGTCTTAAACTTTTTGTCTCAGAACCCCTGTACACTCTTAAAAATTATTGAGAACCCCAAAGAGGTTTTATTTATTCAGATTATATCAATATATACCATGTAGAAATTAAAACTGAGAACAAATTAAATATATATTTATTTATCTAAAAATAATAACAATAAACTCATTTTATGATAATATAGACACTCTATGGAAATGACTGTATTTTCCAAAACAAAAAAAAATTAGTGAGAAGAGTGACATTTTTTACATGCTTTGCAAATTTCTTTTATGTCTGGCTTAATAGGAAATAGCTGGATTTATACCTACTTCTGCATTTAACCAGTTGTGACATACTGTTTTGGTTGAGGTATATAAAGAAAATGTGGCCTCAAACATGTATGTGGCTGAAAAGGGGAGTATTTAAGTGCTTTTTCTGTTAACTATGGATATTCATCTTTGATATTACACCAAAAATTGAGAAGTTTTAAGTTACCTAAAGGTTCATTGTACTGCGTAATCTGAAATCATATCAACAGACTATATGTACTCTATCACATTAAAATCTATAGGTCTGTCTTGCATTTTGAATGGATCTTTTACCCACGCATGACTTTGTAACATCATACATTTATTGGTCATTTCAAAACTATTGGTTCACTGAGTTATGCATATCTTCCAAAAGTTGACACATTTCATTATACAACATCAAAAAATCACATTTGTTAAAATCACTGCTAATCTCATCAGAAGTCTTCAAATACTGGTACTGGTAAGCTGTCAAGTTTACAGTGGTAGAGAAAAGTTTCCCAAAATTTTGATTTTCACTGGATGGGGACTTTCTCCCACCCCCCCTACCCCCCAACCCCCATTACTGATGACAATGCAGGGACTGGAAGCAGGGGTTTAGGGGAGTTGTGTGTGATGAGGGCCTTTCCTTTATCTGTGGACCCCTGAAAGTTGGCTTACTTTTCCGTTGCCACCATTAGTTAGCAAGAGCAACGTTATCAGAAGACCTGAATATATTTGGTCTACTTACAGAGGCAGTCCAAGGACTGCTTTTTTTGGGTTCCTCCGCCCTCTTAATTTGCACAGGATATAAGCTACCAACCCACCATAGGATGGATCATAAGGCAGCATCTTGAGGGATCCAATGTTTGTACCATTTGTTGCTTTTGACTGAAGTGTTTTTCCTTTCTGATCCACCGTGGAAGAGAATGTGTTCTCATGGTCTCTCTTCTCCTGAGGCAATCAACAAACCTTTTCAATTTTTCTGAAGTTTCCTTTTTTTTTTTTTTCTGTAGCAACCAGATCAAATAGAAATAAAAGACACCTTGGGGTGCCTGGGTGGCTCGGTTGTTTAAGTGTCCAAGTCATGGTTTCAACTCAGGTCATGATCTCAGGGTTGTGAGATCAAGCCCCAAGTTGGGCTCTGCACCCAGCAGGGAGTCTGCTTGAGATTATCTTTCTCTCCCTCTTCCTCTGCCCCTCCCCTGCTCACATGAGCACGCTCTCTCAAATAAATAAACAAATCTTAAAAAAAAAAGAAAGAAAAGACACCTTATTTATCTTTTTACACTCTAGTAGGGATAAGATCTTATATAATGTTGGTCTTTGCTTTCACAAAAATTGAAAAATTGCTAAGCTTCATTTAGGGGAAATAACAAATGTCAGTAGCTTTCTTGAAACTTGATCACAAGAGCCAGGAGGACCTCTGGAATAGAGAGGTAAGGAGATGGATGATCGGTCTGAGGAACTGAAGATTTGTTTATGAGATCAGCATTAACAATAGTGATATGGGCAGAAATTGCAAAATTGGATTATGCTCTTATCCTATGTATTTTTTCCCTATGTCATTCTTACTAGATTGATACTAGGCTGAAAAGGTGGAGCTTAGGAATAAAAGACCCCTCAGTAAGTGATCAGATTCCAAAAGTTCCACCATGTTCCAGTTATACTCCAGGGAGATATTATTAATTTAGTTTCCCTATAATTATCCCTTCTTTATGCTAAAGCTTAGAGTTCAGGATACAGATTGATATATTCTAAAATTTGCCTTAGTTAATGGCACTCTTTCTATGACAGAGACATGCTAAAAAGTTCCAATGTTCTCCAGGGATCTCTGGATGCTAGAACACCTTGTATTTGCTAAAACTTTGCAAAAGTGGGCCAGCAGCAATGGCATCATCTAGAAGCTTGATAAAAATGCAGAATCACAGGGTCCATCCCAAGATGAACTAAAAGACCCCTAGATGATTCATAAAGATGTTAAAGTTTAAGAAACACTGCTGAAGCAGATGTGTGTTACATCCCTCACCCCTATTAATTTCTATTGATCAGCCAGAGGCCTTGTTTCAGGCCACAAATTTAAGATTTATTTATAATGATATTTTACTATTGTTAAGAACAGTATTTTGTTATTTTAAAAATGATTGCATTCCTTGAAAGGAAGACAAATGGTGAAAACCATTATGGAAAACTAATATTTTTGTTTTATTTTCCAACTTAGTCCTTGCACAGATTTGGAATGAGATTTAACAGATTCCCTATCTGACTGATAGGCAACATATTAATCTAGGGATCTATATTATACCTTGTCAGAACAAAATGACTTTACTTTTCTCTCAGGCAATTATCAACAAAAGTGATTTTCAAAGTGTAGTACCAGGACCAGGAGCATCCATGTCTCCAGAAATCATGTTAGAAATGCAGATGCCTGGGTTAACCCAGACCCTTTGAATCAGAGGCTCTGGGGACAGGACTCAGAAATCTGTGTTTTAATAAGCCCTCTAGGTGATCCTGATGCATACCCCAGTTGTAGACCCACTTGTCTTGACCCATTATTATCTTCTGATTCATATAAGCAGAATATTTAAGGTTTTGTTTCTCTAGTGACTGTGGTAAGCTTCCCTAGCTGGAAACCCAATCAGCCTGTATCTGTGTCTTCATATAGGAAAATGTAGGTGCCCACCCTATGTGATACCAAAAGAATAATTCTCATGGGTATAAAAGAATACCCTAGCAATTATGGTAAAGCTCATATTGATGCAATCATAGCCTTTAAGTAAATAAAAGAGAGCTAATGACTGACCATAAGATCATGCTTACTTCTTGCTAAAGTTAGTTAAGAACCTGACGCTGTGGTTTGCTCAGGTGGCTCTTAGACTCTTGATTTATTTTTATTACTCCTCACGTTAATATTCTGAAATGATTACCTTCATTGCCCCCAAATGGCTGATTTTTAAATCTCGGCCGAAAGACGTTAAAGTCTTTTTGCAATGTGGTATATGGATTAAATCCTGGAACTGGAAAAAGACATTAGCAGAAAATTGAACGCTGAATGAAGTCCAAAGTTTAGTAATAGTAATGTGTCACTGTTGGTTCTTAGTTTTGAGAAATGTGGTATGTCAAAGTAAAAGGTTAAGATTAGGGAAAACTGGATGAGGGTGTATAGGAACTCTCTGTATTATTTTTGCAACATTTTCACAAATCTAAAATTATTCCAAAATTTAAAAATTATTAAAAAAAATCTCATCAGCTCTGCCTGACCCTTCATTTAACAAAGCTGTTGAAGTATTACCAGATAAAAGAAATTAGAGAACTGCTCTCCACCAACCCAGGCTGCCCATATGTCAGGTGGAGCAACATTGTTTAATTTGTTTCCTTGGGATGCCAGCAAGAGATGACTACTAACAGCCACCAAACACATTTGCTAAATATATAGGACAGGCTATTAAAGCAGGAAATGTGCTTCCTTTACTCTTCATTCCTTGAACTTTTATGTATAGTTCCTACTTGAATACTTTGTACTTGGTGATATGTTGTTTTAATAATAATCCTCAAATCACTTCATGGATGACTGTTCCCATCCACCCCCGCCCTCCTCCAGAGCACTTCATGCAGTGCACTGCAGGAAGTAGGCATTCAGAGCTCGGATTTCTCTGACTAACTGACTGACTCAATGTGCTACCTGTAATTATATTTTAAAATTTAATCAGGGCAGTTCTAGGAACTCAAGGGGATAAAGTCAAAATCAAGTATTCAAGTTAGGTTTGCATAAATTGTCTAGAATGAATAGACTTCATCAAAACTTGTCAAAATGCAGAATTTGTCAGTGGAAACCAGAATATCAAAAATTTAAATCATCCATATGAAATACACTCAAGACTGAAGGTGAATAGTTCGTGGTGAAGTTAACATTTCTAAAATAAATTTTGGGCTAACAGAAAGTTACCAGTCTTATTTCTTCCATGCTTTTTGTTTTATTATATTTTGCTTTTTAAGGTAATTAAGGATCACAAATATTATCTTGCTGTGGCTCTTTATATGTGTTGAGAAATTCTGAAAAAGGTGTGTAATAGAAGGAACCATTTACCTCTCTGATATTCGTTGGTAGTATTTCTGTAAACAAAACCCAAATCTACTTAAAAATATGACGAATAATGATATATTTAACATTAGAGATTTTCAAAATGTTTCCAATATATCATCTCACACCTTCTAAAATTCTTATAAATAGATGCAAGGTAGGAATTATCACCATTTTTCCAATGGGAAAATGGTAATTCAAAGAGATAAAAAATAGCATCCAGATTAAACCACAAATTATAATTCTTAGGCCATTGCTCTTTCAACTAATCATGAGTCATGCCTTTAGATCCATATTTTTAGAGTAAATTATTAAATGAACACAACCCCATACATCTGCATATAACTCATTTTCTTTTCTTGACTACAGTGAATGATCAGGAACAAAGCACTTGATGAAGTGCAGTGTGGATCCTTTAAAAGAGTCAGACTCACGAAGTTTGAAGTAGTGAATGTAAGAGCAATATTTGTTTTACATTGAACTACTTCAACGTGTTTTCTCTTGCACATATGGTAGAGCTTGATACAATTTTGGCAAAATGAGTTCTTTTTTAAAGATTTTATCATTTATTTGAGAGAAAGAAATAGAGATAGCAAGAGAGAGCACAAGCATGGGGGAGAGGGAGAAGCAGGCTCCTAGCGGAGCAAGGAGTCCCAACATGGGACTCGATCCCAGGACCCTGGGATCATAACCTGAGCCGAAGGCACTCAGGGGTCCCGGCAAAATGAATTTAAGCTAAAAAAATATAAACATTTGATGTATTGTTTCCCATATATGTAATTAAACTAGGGGTTCCCAATTATAGAAAGTGGGAAAAATTATCTTTATGATTCCCTGAGGTGAGGTAATAAATTGAAAATTATTTGGTTGACACAATTACAAAATTGTTGGTCTAGAGACCAGGAGAATGATTGATTTATCTTCCCGGTTTCTTTCTCAGGAATAAAAAATTTTTCTCAGGAATAAAATTTTACATTCAAACCATTCATGGGAAGCTTTAAAATTTGAGCTACTAAAAGAAGGTTTACCATTTGAACTGTTAGAAGACCGTGCCTTCTAGCATTGTACAAAATGAGGACGAACCTAATGCACTTGACATAGCTGAAAAAAGACACGCCCTGCAAGGGCCTCTGTATAGTTCTCTGATGTGGGAGGAGTCACCTCTTTTGATATCTTACCTTAGCAATGTACCCCACAGCCTCTTTTTTTTTTAATTTTATTATGTTATGTTAGTCACCATACAATACATCATTAGTTTTTGATGTAGTGATCCACGATCCATTGTTTTTGTATAACACCCAGTGCTCCATGCAGTACGTGCCCTCCTTAATACCCATCACCAGGCTAACCAATCCCCCCTCCCCCCTCCCCTCTAAAACCCTGTTTGTTTCTCAGGTCCATAGTCTCTCATGGTTCATCTCTCCCTCCAATTCCCCCTGCCCATTCTTCCCTTCCTTCTCCTAATGTCCTCCATGTTATTCCTTATGTTCCACAAATAAGTGAAACCATATGATAATTGACTTTCTCTGCTTGACTTATTTCACTTAGCATAATCTCCTCCAGCCCCATCCATGTTGATGTAAAAGTTGGCCTTTTTGATGACTGAGTAATATTCCATTATATATTTGGACCATATCTTTATCCATTCATCTGTTGAAGGGCATCTTGGCTCTTTCCACAGTTTGGCTATTGCGGACATTGCTGCTATGAACATTGTACCCCACAGCCTCTTGGTGTTGGGGTCCTCTCACTTGGGTGTGGCCCTCTTGGGAAGATACCAGCAATTTCTTCAAGTGTGGCTTTCTTCTCTGGTGCCTTCTGGGAAATCTGAACATCTTGCCACCCCAACTGGTGCTACTTCTCTTTGTTCTCCAATTCTTGTTTTTCTGCTGAGAGCAAGTCTATTGCCTTAGTAGATGTCCAATTAGCAATGAGATGCTTGTATCTTTTTCCTGAAGGCTTTTTCTTGTCTTTACAATTAATTTGGATTTTCTAACTTGGCTTGTGGGAGGGGAAGAGGCACATCATTTGCCCTCAGGGACTCCCTTTATGTTCCTCTAGTATACGTGTGTGCACATAGGCACACACGTGCGCACACACACACAATGCAGGGGAGAAGAGAGAAGGAAAGGAGACTGATGCTTGGGAGAGCAAAACCAGTTCTGCTGCATCTCATTAACCCACTGGGTATTTTTAGATGATGGAAGTTCCTTGTTGCCTGTTGTCTTCAGCTTTGGAGCTTTGGTAACAATTCTGAGAGCACAGAGAGAGAACAGTTTACCATCCTGAAACACCAAATATGGGAGATGAGGGAGAAGAAAGTCAAGGGTGATTCCACATGTCTGACCTAGAAAATGAAGGGATGGTGAGGCAGGGAAAAGTCAAGAAAGGACCAGGCTGTCAGGGTAGAGGAGAGGCCCTGACTTTGATTTTGCATGTTTCAAACGTGAGGTACTTTTTAAACATCTAGCTGGAATTATCAACTAGGTAGTTGGACAAATAGCCTGGTGCCCCAAGAAGTCTGAGATAGAAGTAGAAATTTAGGAGTCATTGTTGTATAGATATTAATTGAGGGCATCAATATGGATGTAACCAACTCGAGAGGATATAGCATGAGAAGAACAGTAGGTCTAGGACTGCCCTTTGAAGAACTCCAACAGTTAAATGTTGAATAGAGGAGGATAACTTGGCAAAAGAGACTGAGGAAGAATAGTAGAAGAAAAACAAGGAGTGTGTGACAGAATAGAACCCAAGAGATAAGAAGAATCATCAACATGTTGAATGTTGCTGAGAAATGAAGTAAGGTGAGGACTAAAATGTCCATTGGGTTTAACAACCTAGAGACCATTGGTGACTTAGTGACAGTCCTTTCAAGGGAGTGCAAATGGAAGTTAGATTGAAGTGGATCTGAAAAGCAGTGTGTAGTAAGAAAAGGAAGACAGAGTAGACAAATCCTTTCTCAGTTTGTTTGTGGAGGGGAGGACAGTGACAGGGTGGTAGTAGGGGGAGGAGGTAGGGTTGAAGGAGAATGTTTCAGAGGTGAAGAGACTGAGTATGTTTGGAAGCTGATGCAAAGGATCCAGTACAGAGGGCATTAGGAATTGAACACATGAGAGAAGGCACTTGGGATGGGATCCAGAGCACAGGAAGAGGACCAACCTTAGATAGGAAAAAGGAAAGTGAGAAAGGGTGGGTGCAATTTTACATAGATGTGTAGGTTTCAGTATGGGAAACCGAGAGAATTTCTGACCTGTTGAGGTAGTAGAGGTGAGGTCATAGGGTGAGATTTTAGCTAACTGAAAACAAAGACTATTCATTATTATTGCTTTACCATCATCAGTGGAAGCCTCTTAGATTCCAAATTCCATTTGACTAAGGCATTTTCCAAGGTGACATGTCCCTCTCACCCTCCAAGACATCCTCACATATTGTTCCAAATGTACTGAAATAACACAGTTACTTTTCTGTAGCCAGTAATCTCATTTTACTCATTAATATACATCCCAGCAAAGCTAAACCCTAAGAGATTAGGGAAGAGGAAAATATATTTCAGTGATTTCAGGATTCTTAAGGCTTAATTATCATTAAGATCACTCAGCTTTGACCCTGGACCTTAAAGCCAGTGCTTATTTTCATGACCACAAAAATATCAATTTGTAATAAAAACTACAGAAATAAGTTTGGATTTTCAAACATCTTCCCATATAAACAAAGTGACCATTTGGAAACATATCTCATTTATATCATTTTTACTGAGCGACCAGCATGCTTAGAAAACTAGGAAAACCAGTTTTATCTAGCACCAGCTTCAACTGGACTTACAGACTTAGGTGAGTAGGCAAATTACATAAATTCCCTTTAATGAAAGTCAGTTTTGGAGTAAATGAGTAGACTCTGATACGTGGCTGATTAATAAACCTTGTAGCTCTGATCCTAGGAAATGAGACTGACTGAAAATGTAAATAATGACTCATGAAACAACTAGATTCATTAATTAGTTCTAGTTCCCCATGTTAAGTGGGGCAAAAAAATAGTTTTTCAGAAAGGTTGAGACTTTTTCCTGCCTTCCTTCCAAACTAAAAGGCAGCCCCCTTCTTTTTTTGGCCACTCAAATTAAGTAACTCCTTTAGACTCATATTTGATTATTTTCCAATTACTAAGCTCTTATGCAAGAAAGCATATTCAACTATCCCTGAGTGGATTTGGATTTGTGTTTATTCTCTGCCCCCACTTATTTATCAATTCCTTAAGGGTCATTCTCAATTACAGTGGTTTTGAATTGTTTCTTATGTCCTGATAATTACTTCACCAAGAACCTGAATCTTACGATGATGAAAACAAACTCATGGTTATGTGCATTCTGTTATTATACTTCTCATTTACTATATTATTTTACTGACCAAAAAATTGTGGTAATATGGTAGGAAGTACATTTTATTGCAATAATAATGGCAGCTAACATTTATTTAGCACTGTTCACATGCCAAGCAGTGTTCTGAGTGCTTTACATCTATGACTCGTTTAATCCTCTCAACAGTTCCATGCGTTGGGTACTATAGTAAGCCTCATTTTTATAGATTAGACATATGAGGCACAGAGAAATTAAATCTCTTGCCCAGAGTCATTGGACCAGAACCAGGATCCACATGCAGGCAATCTGGCTCCTGTACCCATATTCTTAGGGGCTACACTATAAAACGATCCACTATATGAAACCAAGTGTTTCACTAATTAAGTAAAAAGATGATAATATTTTGGAGTATACACTTTACCACTACCAATGTGAAATGAAGATAAGTAAAAATTTGCAAAAGTAAATAAAGCAAATAAAGTAGGCAGAAAGTGGTGTCCTATGCTTGCAAGTGGACATGGGGATTAAGGAAGAATGAATATTTGGAGATTCTAATAAAAACCTTTTGTCCTACCTAGACCACTTTTCTCTGCCTACTGATGGTCGGCATACCCCTACTAGAGACTTACTCCTTTAGGTGATATGCTGCATGACTCTCTGTTAACGCCTTCTGTGGCAGAGTGGGTCCTTGCTGAATATTGGTGTCTGATTGGAAAGTTCATTAGTTCATTCAACAACCATCTATTCAGAGCCTACCCCCCAAAAAGCTCATAGATCTGTAGGGGAGATAAACACATACACAAAGAATTACAACACAGGAGAATAAATTTAAAAATAGAAACATGTGCAAGATGTATAGTAGGAGTACCAAAATGAAGAAGAGAAGTAGTGGGGGGAAAGGGTGATAGGAATAAGAAGGCATCAGAGAGGCATTCCTAAAGAGGAAATGTTTGAATAAGGTGAGCGGGTTCTCCAGGCAGACAAGGAATAGGGAAGGCAATTCAGAGCAGAGGGTGTGGAACATGTAAAGACTCATAGATATGAAATAGGATAATGTGTTCAAGGAACTGTAAGTCCCATAGTATTATGGGGACGTAAGGTTCAGGGAAGGAAGAGAATTAAAGATGAAGCTGGAGGAAGTTGCAAGGACTAGAAGAACAGGAAGGAATTTGGAACTTTATTGGAAAGAACAGAGTCAATAAATGGTTGTAAGCAGGGAAGTGACAGGATGTATTGAATGCTCAGTCAAAATGAGCTCCAACTTCTTCCAATTGATTATCACACATGAATAATGTTTTAAGCAGTAATCAAGCATATGAGATTTTTGTGTATCTTAAGGGCCATCTGTAGCGGGAATATACTGTTTATGACTGCCCAGCCTCCATTCTTTCCTTCTTCCATTTTTTGGTAATAACACCTTGTCTTTCTTTGGGGTGTTAACACTTCCCCAATGCCTACAATCGCCTACAATGATCAAACACGCTGTCAGACCCTCCTTAGCTGAAAGTTGAACAAAGGATCTGAGGAAGCTTCCTTCATTTTCTCCAGGAGCTTAAATTTTGCAAGGAGTGACTCGAGGATGAGAAAAGATTATAGCTGACTCACTCGCTGTCAGCACCCTGGAGGAAGCCCATACTTCCTGTTATCCAGGCCTCCAAATTTACCTCAGTCTTCTGCTTTCTGAAACGAGGTGCTCCCAGATTGCTTTTGATTCTTTGAACTTCCCCATAACCTTCCAATGAATTCCATTTTTCTTGACGGTAATACATTCTTTTTTGCTCAAACCAGGTGTAGTTTGCTTCCAAGCCAAGAACCTTGATTTATTCCTCACCTGTGGGGATGCTCTGCTTACCTTTACCTACTGAAAAATAGCCTGAAATTTTGTACTAAGGTCGTTGTATTCCCACAAGGTTAGATACAGCAGGCAGCCCTTTCCTCTGTGGGTCTTGCTGCTGGACTAGTATGCTGGCAAGAAGTAGGACTAGGTTTGCTTTGCTCTTAGAACCTGCAGACCTCCTCCACTCACATTCTCTTCTTCCCTCAACCACCAATGTGGAACAAGGGAGATCTCTACCTGTGAAAATCCTCTTTCCTTTTTATTTCTGGCCAAGACACTTTTTCATGTTTAGCACAGAGACTTTCATCTCCCTCCTAAAACTACTATGTTCTCCCAAGGTCCTAGAAGAGTAATGAAAGATTTGAAGGCCTCTTCTACTTTCCACTTTGCCTAAAAGCTACTCAGAGCCAATAAACACATAAATTTCTATGTCCTTGAATTGGGAAAACGGTTGGAGGTAGGTAGAAGAAAAATGAAAAGACACAAAAGAAGAAAAGAAAAAAAGTTCACACTTTAAAACACCCCAGTAGTTTAATATAAAAATAGTGGTACCTTTCAAGACATCTTTATTATCACTTTGTTGTATTTTTTGTATCTTTTGTTTTACTTAATATTTTACTTGTGAGTGTACATTTATTACCAGATGTATTAGATTGTCTTCTTGGGTCTATAGTGGCTCTTTTTAGTCAGTAAAATGCCAGCGATGATTATGCCTGTGTCCAAAGATGAACAATCTTTATGCATTTTCTAAACCATCTGAAAGAACTCTTGGAAGCCACTCTTCCTTCCTGTCAGAGTGTTTGGGACACAGCCTATCCATCTTAAACATTGGCTTTCCGGTCACTGGCAAGGTGTTGTCTTAGTCATCTTTTTCATGAACACCTTCTGACGTCTGCCATTCCAACCTTCCTGTATGCATTTATGTGAATAAAATCCAGGTGGGCGGGTGCAGGGAGGTACAGTGACTGTATTTTATCACGTGTCAGGACTGAAATTTAGAATGGTGGACTTCCTTTCCTAAGTGTCCATCTCTGCCACATTCTGCAATATTTCTCACAGCTTATACAGATCTTTTCATAGAACCAGTGCTCAAGGGAGAAACAGTTCTTCCTCTAATCCTGATCATATTCTCATTCTCCCTTTGCATGTTGTTCCTTCCTTCGACACAGAGATTCGGGGCCTTGCCATACATAGAGGATGGAGGCGAAGAGGAGGCATCAACAGAAACACATAAAGTAGCATGCATGCCTTCTCTCCTTCTTTCACATCTGCATCTCCACCACCATCCATCTCCTGCCCAAGCCTTTCTCACACAGAACATTTCAGCTGACGAGGGACATTTCACAAAAGTCGCCATGGTTTTGAACATGTTCTTTCAATATACCTATTAGAGTTATTGCTCATCATTACTTACATTCTTCTAAACAGAGAACTACTTCTGACTGCTTTCTCATTACCAGTAGTAAAGTTATCCTTCTTACAGGATGACCCAAGAGGGGAATCAAGATTTGAATCCACCTCTTGCTACCATCATCAGATGGAGGTAGCTTGTACTCTTGACCTTGTAATGTCATTTTCTATTCTTGTTCATGTTATATATATATATATATATATATATATCATATATAACAAATATAAATATATATATATATGATTTCTTTTAACCTGTATGTCCTTAGAATTATTTGAAAACTTTTGTTTGACTTCTGCTGTTTTCTTTGGATATGGATGTAACTGATAGTAATATAAATGGTACTTTGCTCAAGAGGGATAGCAAAGAAAGCCGAGTTCGTTCTTTTTATTGTAGGCTTTCCTTCTAAGGAGAGGCTACACTGAGGTGAAGGTAGCATTGTTATGCTACCAAACGTTATGTGATCGTGGTGTTCTGGTATTTTGTTATTTTTTAACTTTTTGATATAATAATAAATATCTCTCTTCTTTCATCTAGTTACCTTAGAAGGGGAGGGTGAGGGGTGGCTTCATCCAATGATGGCATTTCTTTCTTTGGAGATTTGTTTGAATAATCACCTCGGCTTTGATGTCTATGTTTCCGTACTTGCTGCCATTCCTTGATGCTGGAGGTGATTTCCCTCATAACCTTTTAAACTCATAACTTTACTCCCCAGAGGCAAAGGACACGCTTTGTGCCTGACTATATTATGAGACACCTGGGTTTGTCTGACCCATCCCTCCATAGGTTGCACCACCCAGGACACTATGAAAATGAAGTCGCCACTGACTGGAAGTCAGCAGTACTCTGCTGGGTTCAGACGAACCTAAACCAACATGGAACCGCAAAGGCCATCCTGTAGAGGGTCATCTCCGAACCTCCTTGAAGTAAGTTTTCAGCCAGATTATTACTTATTTTAGTATTGGTTTTGAGATGCTATGTCATTGGATTTCTAAAAATTTGATGCTTGGAGATAGAGGGATAGACAAAATAGGTGAAGGGGATTAAAATGTACAATCTTCTAGTTATAAAATAAGACATGAAGATTTAATGTACAGCAGAAAATAAAGTCACTAATATGCAACAACTTTATTTGGGACAGATGGTAACTACACTTGTTATGGTGGTCATTTCATAATGTATATGAGTATCAAATCACTATGTTGTACATTGGACACCTGAAACTAATAGAATATGGTATGTCAACTATTCTTCAATAAAAAAATTGATGCTCAGCATAGAAGTGTGAGTGTCTAAATGTAGGACTTCACAGAATGAGGGTGATCATTAGTAGGCTCTCCCTTCTTTTCTGTTTGTAAGAGCTTCTTTTTTCCTTTGTTGATATTTTAACTCAGGGCCTTGGGAGAAACGCTTCCTAGGAATTACCTCCATTTTATTTTGTTACAGTCTAGCCAATAAGAAAAAGGAGAGTTGAAGGGGAATGGAGATGAAATTTAAGGATTGATTAAAATATATATACATTTTAAGTTTTATGTGGCTCACTACTCATCGTTATACAGTAATCTATTTGATTCTCACAGGTTACCCCAAATATTCTTTATCATTTATTCATTCAGCAAACATCTATGAAATTAGGCACTTTGCAAACAAAGAGGGAGAGATTCCAACCAGAACGTAAGCTCCACGAGCACAGGACTTTTGTCTGTTTCCTCCACTGCACTCCCTAGCACTCAGAACTTGCCTGGCATATTGGAGCCGCTTCATAAATACTTCTTAGTGAATGAATATTAGTGTGTGGTGGTGTTTTTGTTTTGTTTTGTTTTTTAAAGAAATTCATTTTGGAGTAAGAGTTGTTCTAAGCACGTTTGGCCTGGAATTGTGAATAGCAGAAGGTCCATCATTCAGAAAAGGACCCCAAAGAAGACTTGAAGATCCAATGTCAGACGAGGCATGCTCCTTTATGTTCAGAGGGGTGGCTATTTTATGTTCCAGGTTGGATTTGCCTCAAAGGAGGCATGTGGTGAATTTCATCTTTTCATTTTCCCTCTTATTTGGAAGGTATAAAGACTCTGATTTATAAAAACAATGAAGTTGTTTTATTGGTTTTTTTGTCTGTGTTCATTGAGTGCTTATCTCTAAGGAATTCCAAGATAATTCCCAGATGGTTGTGTTATACCTGGCACCCAGCACAGAGGTGTAAGCAGAGCCAGCCCTTGGGGTGGGCAGGGTGTACTTCTGCCCATAGCTCCTCAGGCTGTGACAAGCTGACTCTCACTTCAGTTTCTGTGTTTGGATTTTGTATTTGCTGTTCCTCTATTTCTGTATCCTTTTAGGGCCAGTGGTAAAGAGAGGGGGAATTGAAGATGGGGATCTGGGATGTGGGTGGAGGACTTGGCTGGCACCCTCTCTGTCACCCACTTTATTTCCTGTCTATTGTATTCAGGACATCTTTTTTCCTCTTTGCTCCTCCAGTAGCTGAGTCAATATGGAGAGCAAATGCAGACTTGGCCAAGGGCATTCCCTAAGTAGGAGGATACTATCACCTCCATTTTGTGGTCTTAGGAGTTGAGACTTCAGAGTGACTTTTCCAAGTTACACTGTGTTTGTAGTCGCAAGACCAGAAGTTCTGTCTGAGGCTTGAGCCATTATACTGCTTTATAAAAAGCACATAACACAGTCTCATACTTTTTTTTTTTAAGATTTTATTTATTTATTTGAGAGAGAGAGAATGAGAGACAGAGAGCATGAGAGGGTGGAGGGTCAGAGGGAGAAGCAGACTCCCTGCTGAGCAGGGAGCCCGATGCAGGACTCGATCCTGGGACTCCAGGATCATGACCTGAGCCGAAGGCAGTCGCTTAACCAACTGAGCCACCCAGGCACCCCTTCTCATACTTTTATATTGCAATTAAAGTGTTACGGGATTTCATTTTATAAGGACCTTAAGTCTAACACATAAATCTCTCTCTGGTCAGGGAGGCTTTGTATTTTGGGTTTTTTTTTTTTTTTTTTCCAACTCATTCTGAGTTCATCCAAGGCAAATATTTCTAAATCAGCCAGTTGGTTAGAAAAGACACTGGGGTGTACTGGGAAAAACTTAAGATTGGGAATCAGGATTTTGGTTCTGGATCGGACTTCATGGCTACTGAGCTGGATCCAAACTCTGTGCCTCATTTTCTTGGTTTATAAATTAAGGGAATTGCATGAATTGAACTGTAGCAGCACATTCAGCTCTAATGTTCTGTTTAGGCTCCAGACCTTTAGTCCCTCTTTCTACCTTCTTGAATAATGGAATATAAAGTGTGGGAAAGAATCCTACCATCGGGTCCCTTAATGTTAGTTAAGTCTGAGCTAAACTGAATCTAAACAACCTCCTTAGTTTATAGAGGAAGGAGGTGAGAACAGAAAAGTCACATTACTTGTCTAGGTTACACAACTAATTAATAGCCAAAACCTGACATTTTTATCAACTGAGAATTTTTTTCTCAGAACAATTCTTCTCACTATCTTTTTGTGGTGGTGGTGGTGATAATGTGTGTAGAAGAAACAGAAGTTTTCACAAAAAGGTGGAACTCCTATTTCTGCTAAGATGGCATTGCCTATTAAGATGTTCCTTGTATATCTCACCCCAAAATATTGGTGACTATTGGGGCACCTGGGTCATTTAGTTGATTAAGCATCCGAGCCCCGTGTCAGGCTCCATGCTCAGCATGGAGTCTGCTTGGGATTCTCTCTCCCTTTCCCTCAGTCCCTCCCCCTGTTCATGTGCATGCTCGCTCTCTCTCTCTCTCTCTCCCACTCAAATAAATAAATCTTTAAAAAAAGATATTGGTGACTGTTGTGCAGAGGTTTTGTTGGTCACTTAAAAGTTAAACACAGGGGCACCTGGGTGGCTCAGTCATTAAGTGTCTGCCTTCAGCTCAGGTCATGATCCCAGGGTCCTGGGATCGAGCCCCGCATCGGACTCCCTGCTCTGTGGGAAGCCTGCTTCTCCCTCTCCCACTCCCCCTGCTTGTGCTCTCTCTCTAGCTGTGTCTCTCTCTGTCAAATAAATAAATAAAATCTTTAAAAAAAAAAAGTTAAACACAGACTAGTAACTCCTGAAGAAATAGACCAACCTGTTCTTTAAGAAACCAACAACTTAAAATTTTTTTCCTTCTTACTCGACTTTTAAAATCATGTTCATTGTTCACAAAGTAAAAGAGATCAGAGAAATCTGTTTGGAGAAGCAAAAATCAGGAGTTCCAGTCCAGCCTCTGCATGGGTATTAGAAAAATCTGATGGATGAGTAGCATGAGCTAGTGTGAAAATGACAACTCTATCCCACACACGGTTTTCCTGCTCTGGAATGAGTATTGTCTAAGTATGAACTTACCTGGCTCTCAGAGGCTGGCTCTTCCTGACTTCTCCATCTCTTTGATCAGTGTCACTCTTCTCCAAGTTACTCACACTTTAAACCTTAGTCATCTCTAACCCTTCCTCCTTCTTTGATAATGTTACAACAGTCTAAACTCTATGGATTCCTCCTTTGCAGTATATCTTACATCAGTTTTCCTTCTTCATTCCTATTATTTTTCACATATGGCATATAAAGTCATATTTTTTAAAGATTTATTTATTTACTTTAGAGAGAGTGTGTGTATGAGCAGGAGGGGCAAAGGGAGAGAGAGAGAGAGAGAGCGGAGCCTGACACGGGGCCCGATCTCACAACCCTGAGATTATGACCTGAGCTGAAACCAAGAGTTGGACGCTCAACTGACTGCACCATCCAGGTGCCCCATAAAGTCATATTTTGTGAGCAGTTAAGAACATAGGTTTGGAGTCAAGCAGAACTATGTTTGAGTCCTAGCTCTGCCACTTCCTGTCTATATGTCATTGCTGAACCTCCCTGACCCTTAGTTACCTTCCCTGTAAAGTGGGCAACACAATTGTGTTGGCCTCAAAGGCTTGTTGTGAGAATTAGCTGACAGAATATATGTACTCAGTAGAATGCCTGGCGCATAATCAGTGTTCAGCACATAATAATAAATGTCACTGCTCAGCTCTCCTAGTTCATTCTACTTTCTGCCCTCCGGTTAATCCTCTTAAAGTCCAGCTCTGACATTCTCTCTTCCTTATTCCAAAGAAAGGCTTCATCATAAGGTGATTAAATGCTGTCCTTTGCAGTTGGACTGCCTGCATTACCATTTACTAGCTGTGTGATCTTGGGAAGTTTCTCAACTTCTCTCTGCCTCACTTCTCTTATACGTAAAATAGGGATAATCATATCTACCTCAAAAGGGCTATCATGAGGTTTGTATTATTTAGTATTAACAGTTCATATTTCAAAGTACCTGGTACATAGTATGTTAATATTAATTTTTGAAAAATAAAAACTTAGGCTGACTTCTTTTATTTCATAAGCATGTTCCATATTCATTTCTCTGGTGTTGCTCTTCCTTTGACCTGGAATGCAAGGTGGTTTAATGGAAGAGAAATCTGTTTGGAGAAGCAAAAATCAGGAATTCCAGTCCAGCCTCTGCATGGGGAGAGTAGTACGTTTCACTTACATGACAGCTTTGACTTAGTAGTAGTAGTAGGAGGAGGAGGAGGAGGAGGAGGAGGAGTAAAAGTAGTTACCTAGATTATTCACAAAATATTCTGAGGCTTTGTATGATTTCAGTGTGTGAGTGGCTAATTGTACCTCCCATGAGCCCTGAAGGAGAAGTGGAGACACATCCTTATATTTGGCCACAACAAAGAATTCATAGTCATTTATAAGAATCGCAATACTTTCATAATAAAAATATACAGTTTAGGGTGAAAGATACACTTTCTTAATGCTGACGGCTAAAGAAAATAATTCTCCATGGTGCTTCAAAAATAGTGCTTTTCTAATTGTTTTGTGTAGTCCTCACAGCATTCGCTGGTAGGTACTGTTATTGCCCTCAACTCCTTTTCACAGATGAGAAAGCAAAGGCACAAGGAGGTCAAGTAATTTGCATGAGATCATGCAATTCATAAATGGTAGGTCTGTGATTTGAAATCTGGTCAGTCTAGCTCTGAAATCTACACCTTTGACCATTATACTAAACACGACTCTTATTGTAGGGCTTACTTTTTGAGTATATCCAAATTAATTTGAAAATAAGGTAACTCAATGCAATTTGAATAAATTTGATGCAGTTTTGGAAAATTAATTCTATAAAGACCCAAATCATTGTTCAGATGTATATCCCTCTGATGGTTTGATCTGATACAACAAGAAGTTTGAGAATATCCATCTTGGATTCAATGGATTCAAACCACTCAGAGCTTTAAGGTGGCACAGAGGTTTTACTGGGGGTCTGTCAGTGGTGTGTGGGAAAAGGGCTCTGAGCCTCCACCCCCATTTCAATAGAACTACCCTATTTTATTTATTTAAAAGTTGGGGTTCTAAATATGATTTACTTTGAAGAAAGCAATCTTTGCCTTTAAAAAGTGAAAAATCACTGATCTAGAGAAATAAATGTATGGTATATTTGGGAGGCAACTCTTATTAAATATTTCTGGTTGGTGAGCTGCCAATGTGAGTTTGGCAGCAACGTGTATAAAATCATATTTTTGGAAAGAAACTGGAGTGCAAATAATGTTGCAGTTATGGTGAGGAACACATTTTTTTCAGATATACGTTTATTGATGGTTTGTGGCACAAAGGGCAATGATAATATTCTCTAACAAAACCTGGAGTGCCCAACTTGGGCTCATATAATAGTCACTAAGATGTTCTTGTACTCACTGGCTCATTCCTTAAATTCTAGTGATTTATATGTTGAAACTAAGTATTGGGTCTCCTTGTAAACACCCCGTTTCCTTATCTTTACTGTTACTCAAGAGCACCTATTTAAGCTCTCTTATTCATGTGTAATAGAAAAAAAATATTATAACTGGCCCCAATGGATTTTGTACTCTTGACTGTTCAATTTTTTGAAAAATCCTGCTTTTTAATACTAAGGCATGCCCAGATTATCCTGAGATTGGAAAAGTTTCCTGTAATCAACTTTTTGTCAAATTAAAATACATGTCAACCTTGATTTGGAATAGAGGAAAGAATTGAAGAGGAAATAAGTAATGATTGGAAGAGTGCTCCTTGGATTTATTCCTAAGAATCCAGGGAGAGCTCTAAACACATCTGTTCTTCTCCGAATCAACTTGTCAAAATGCAAGTCATTGGGTCATCCAGGGTCCTGAATTAAGCCTTCAGGTTTATGCCTAACAAGGGAAACAAAGGCAAACAGGAACTCTCGGGACTTCATCAGGATAAAAAGCTTCTGCACAGCGAGGGAAATAATCAACAAACTAAAAGGCAACCAGAATGGGAGAAGATATTTGCAAATGACATATCTGATAAATGGTTAGCTTCCAAAATCTATGAAGAACTTATTAAACTCAACACCCCCAAAACAAATAATCCAGTTAAAAAATGGGTAGAAGACATGAATAGTTACCTTTTCTAAGGAAAACATCCAGATGGCTAACAGACACATGAAAATATGCTCAACATCACTGATCATCATGGAAATACAAATCAAAACTACAATGTGATATTACCTCACACCTGTCAGAATGGCTAAAATTAATAATACAAGAAACAGCTGATGTTGGCCAGGATGCAGAGAAAGGGGAACCCTCTTACACTGTTGGTGGGAATGCAAACTGGTGCAGTCACTCTGGAAAACAGTACGGAGGTTCCTCAAAAAGTTAAAAATAGAACTACCCTATGATCCAGCAATCACACCACTAGGAATTTACCCAAAGGATACAAAAATACTAATTCAAAGGGATACATGCACCCGGATGTTTATAGTAGCCTTATCAACAATAGCCAAACTATGGAAAGAGCCCAAATGTCCAACGACTGATGAATGGATAAAGACAATGTGATACACACACACACACACACACACACAATGGAATATTACTTAGCCATCAAAAAGAATGAAATCTTGCCATTTGCAATGATGTGGATGGAGATAGAGTGTATTATGCTAGGTGAAATAAGTCAGTCGGAGAAAGATAAATACCGTATGATTTCACTCATATGTGGAATTAAAAAACAAAACAGATGAACATGGGGGCAAAAAAGAGAGAGGCAAATCATAAAACAGACTTAGCTATAGAGAACAAACGGAAGGTTGGCCTAAATGGGGGGGGAAATGGGCTGAATGGGTGATGGGGATTAAGGAGGGCACTTGTTGTGATGAGTGTGGGGTGTTATATGTAAGTGATGAATCACTGAATTCTACTCCTAAAACTAGTATTACACTCTATGTTAACTAACTAGAATTTAAATAAAAGCATGAAACAAACAAACAAACAAAAACTAAAAGGAGTATGCCTAAGAAATATCATGTCTTAAAAAAAAGGTACAATTCTATTAGCAACCAGTATCATAGGAAACAGGAGTGATTGTGGTGCTAATTATTTAAAACTTTGAGTAGTTTGTTTGGTCTTGGAATGTGTTGCATTATTATCCTGTAGTGGATTTTCCTTCCTAATTATGATTGGCTTTAAGCGGGTGGTATTTATAATGACTTTAGTTTGAGAAGTACCCATCAGCTGGGAGTGGGCTGAGTGGATTTGGGAGAATGCTGATAGCAGCAGAAAGCCAGGCTGGTATTAACATTCCACGTAGAAAATGTACCAAATAGTAATCCACATAGGGAATAACTGAGAGTTGATTTCACAAGCAAAACCCATTACACTGGTTGATTTGTGACTTTGTTCAGCAGTAACTCTAATCTCCATGGCATACCTTGTCAATATCTTTATCTCTAAAAGTGAATTAATAAGATACTGATAGAGCATGAGAAGGGAAATCCTCAGCACTCACACTAGCACTGACAACAAAGCCCCGGTTAGGTGCAGACTTAACTTAAATGAAGTAAGACGCTACTTCCTGCTGAAACAAGTTTAACACTTGAAAATGTGTAACTATAAAGGCCTGCTTTTTTCATTTAAAGTTACCTTTTAAAAGCATTCTCGGAAGAAAATCTTATCAGAGATCCTGTGGAAGGCAAAATCCTGATCTGAAACAAGGTCGTATTGAGTGAACATTCAAACAGAGCACCTTCCAGTGGGGTTTTATAAATATATTTGTGCTGGGTTTCTTGCAGCAACTTTCGTTCAGAAGGTAATGAGTTTTGGAGAAGTTGAACAAATAGTTATATGGAAAATTATGCTGGTTCTGTAGTGGTTTTGGGTGTATGATGATGATTCATATCCATGACTTAGCTAAAGAAGTAGAATCTTTAGTTTTTCTGAGCAACACTGCCTCCTTGTGTAAGAGAATTACCTTCCAGCCCATTAGTCGATATAATTTTTTTGGAAAATATTTTCATTTGAATTAAGTGGCTTAAACAACCCAAACCAGGTAGGGTGCCTCATTGAAGAAAACCTCTTTGTGGTCATGCTTGATAATTTCCATTGATAAGATCAACTGTCTTTTTTTTTTTTTTTCAGGGACTGTTTGCCCAATTTGACATTATCTATATTTTTTTGCTTTTACTTCTAATCTCTCTCATTATGCCTTTAAAGTGATAGAAAGGAATAAAGAAAGTGGATGAAATACAAAGCAGTATTTTTTCTACTCATTACACCGTCTTTGGAAGTTTTTGTGGGAAGATAGAAACCTCTGGGTAAATGAAAAATATCTGCTAATCAGAAGCTTCAAATTATACAGGTGTTCCAACCGTATCAAAAGCAGTTGATCCAAAGTAGTAAAGCCTAATGAATTGAAGTTCCATATTTTCTCACCTTTTTTCTATTTATTCTTGGTTCAGGAGATTAGTGCTATTTGACTTCATGCATTTCATTCAACAAATATCTATGTGTATTTGTTAGTTACCAGGCACTCTTTTAGATGGTGGGGATACTGCAGGGAACAAAACAGAGGACTATCGTTCTTCTCATAGAGCTTATCCTCTAGTGAGGGGACAGATAAGAAAGATACTAAAGTAAAATATATATTATTTTAGATGGTGATTAGTGCTAAGGAGAAAAAAATAAAACAGAGGAAAGGGGTCCAGAATGTCCAGAGTGAGAGTAATATTACAGTGTTAAATAGGGGAGATGTTAGATACTGAGGAGGTGACATTTGAGAGAAGTTGTGGAAAAGCAGAGCAAAGCACAAGGATATCTGGGAGAAGAATGTTCCATGCACAGGTAACAGCAAGTGCAAAGGTCCTGAGCAGTGTGTGTGTGTGTGTGTATGTGTCTGGCGTATTTAAGGCCAGTGTGGTTGGAGCAGAGTGAACAACGTGCAGGGGCATAGAAGATGCGGCCAGGCAGGAGTGTACAGACTATGTAAGGATTTCGGGTTTAGGCTGCTGTAGGGTTTTGAGCAGAGGAGTGAGATATTCTGACACCTCTTTTAATAGAATAGAATAAAAGTAGATAAAGGTAAAAATAGAATGGATGGCTAGAAGGCTGGATTTTGGGTTTATAATCATCCCATCTTCTCTGGAATATGCACAGCCTCATGAACCAAGAATTTGTTAGTAAAGTACAGGGTGCTTGTCATGATCAAGGTTTGTCATTAATAACAACCGTATCATAAAAAAGTTGAACACTAAGAAGGGAATAATTTTTTTAAGTATTCAACAGTTGGCTCAGCAGTAATCATCAAGGAGATTGTTATTTAAACAAGTGAATGATGAGATTTGGGAATAGACATGTAAATATGATTCTAATTAACATTCTGTGTTTGTAGAAACATATCCCATTTCACAAAATCATGACTTACGCAGAAAGAAATTTAGAACATTTAGGAGTAGTTCATCTTCTGAAAGAGTAGGCCCTTCTTGACTGTGTCAATCTAGTCTAAAAATTCCAACTAGGAAGATCTTTTGACAAGAAATGGAATAAAAACTTGCTTTCTTTTCTTTCATGTATAGAAACTCAGCCTTCACACCAGATCTACTTTCCAGAAAAGTCTTTGTTTACATTACAATTGTTTTTGTTTTCCTAGAATTACTTTAAATGCACTGCATTGCCACCGCAGTAAATTCAGTTTATTTTTGTAATTAATTATTGGAAAACTTTAACACTGTCACCCCAAAAGCTAGTCCCTGGAAGTAAACTGTGGTTTCTATATACACTGCTAGCAAGTGGCTTAGCACATTTTTAGATGTACAGAGATCCCTACACAACTCTTCCACAAAGGAATCCTTGATTCTGGGTATTAAAGTATATAATAATAGTGATGATGTTCAGCTAACACCAATGTGAGTATACTCAAGGATTCACCTCCTGCCCCCTAGAAGACTTTATTGGTGGCCTCAGGTCAGGAAAGCATTCAATGATCCCACGGCTTAATACTCACAGAAATTTTCCATTATTGGGATGCCTGGGTGGCTCAGTCACTTAAGCGTCTGCCTTCGGCTCAGGTCATGATTCTGGGGTCCTTGGATGGAGCCCCATGTGAGCCCTGCCTCATAGGGCTCCCTGCTCATTGGGGAGCCTGTTTCTCCCTCTCCCTGCCGCTCCCCCTGCTTGTGCTGTCTCTGTCTCTGTCAAATAAATACATAAAATCTTTTAAAAGATATTTTTCATTATTTGTTCATTCAACACTTATTTATTCAACACCTATTATGTGCAAGCTGCTGAGGGAATACAGCTATTCAAGAATCAAAAGAAATAGCCTAATACATGTCTGAATTATCTTCAATCTATACCTTTCTATGAATAATAACTCTACCTCTGTCCTTAAGGTTTACTATTCATAAGCTCAAAATGAATCCTGGTCACATAAAATATTACAAAGATAGAATGTTACCTTCTCTATATTGACCCTGGATTTGAGAATCACTGTCTTCTCTCTTCCTCAGGCTTAGAAGAGACAAGGATCTAATAATGGCCCTTATCTTTCCACTTCGCATCCATGCCCAAAGTTCTTTAACATTTATTTCATCTTATCTAATTGGAGTTGCTGATTTCCTCTGATTAGCCAAGCTTGTTTGTTTGACACAAACCTAGTATTCAAAGCTTTGAGGAATTTTTGTGAATTTTAGGAGGGATTACCACCTGTGTCCCCTTAATTCTGTTTCCTTGGATACCAGAAAAAAATTCAAGCTTTTTGCCTAAACTGTGTATAGGGCCAGTCTTAGCTAAAGTATGGAATTTTCCTAGGTGCTCTTTGCCTTGTTCTAGGCCCTTCTCCTTTGCAGGCTCTCTGCGCCCCTGTGATGTCCCTAGGCAGTTTGTGCTTCCCCTCAGGCTCATTGATAGGTCCCTTTCCTCCCCAGAGCGATCTGAACCTCTCCTAGCTGCCGTTCCTCTTCAATCCTCCCTCTAGAATCTTACAGGATAGATTTTTGAAAAAACAAACCCTTGTGGATCTCCTTAAGCCACAGCAAATCACAGCATTCCACTTTGGGGGTGGCTGCTCTATAGATTTATAATCACAGCATATTTTTAAAACTAGAAAGAACCTCACAGCTTTTCTATTTTTTTCTTAATTAGCATGATCTTTGCTTAAAAGAAACCTTATTTAGAAATTTAGTACATGAAAGAAGTAAAAGTAGAGCTGTGCTAGACAGAAGGGCAATGGGTCCCCAGTCTCCTCCCGCTTCTCCTTCTCACCCTCCATGTCCCCAGAGCAGCCCAGAGCATAAATACCTCCTCCACTCTCCCATAAAGACCTCTGAAAACGGCCTGATTTGCTAGAAGGGACTTGTCCAAGAGCTTCATTTTGTACTTCTTCCTGCCTCTCAGAGGTCTGATCTCTGTGCTGATGATATTGAGGCTGATACTTACTTGCCCCCAACTTATGTGGGGGGTGAGGAGCCAGCTCCCTGGCAGTCCCAGGGTTAACAACACCTCACCAGCATGTCATGAGGCTCGGTTTGATGGACAAGAGCCTGCATTCAAGTGCTAAGTTTTTGCTCATTACAACATTGCACTCTTAAAAATATTGAGCAAAAAATAGAGACTTGTGAAAATGTCCTCCTTTCCAGTGACTCTGGGGGGGAAAGCACGTCCCTGGGAGTTTACAGAGACACGAAACATTCCTCATTCTCACTTTACCTTTTGACCAGCGGAATCCAGCTGCATCCCCTTTCGTATCAATTATCTCTGTCCTCGGAGGAATCTGAGCTCATTTTCATTACTTTAATGGAAGTGGAGGGAGGACAGGCTCGAAGCTGGTAGTGGTGATCCGTGTTCGGAAAGGTCTGTGTTAGAGAAGAACAAATTGCTTTTACTTACGTGGCCCACATGACAATTTAGGACGGATAGAAGATAATCAGGAAGGCTTGATGTTGGCAACTTCATTTAGTTTAGGCTCTGATTTACAAATAAAACCCTATGTTTAACGGTGAGGGAAGGGGAGGGGAGCAACGAAGGCTCCTTTGTTTTTCCTTGCTGGTAATTCGATTTTGCCCGCTTATTAGACCACACCCTTCCGGGGAGGCTACGGGGTAGAGGAGAAACACAGGAGCTTTCAAGTCCTTTATTCATTTCTTTTTTTTTTGTCATCACTTTATGTTCTCTCTTCCTTCCTTTACTCCTTTTCTTGACGATATTTTTAGGCTCCTAAAATGTGCTTGGTGTTGTTCGCTGCTGGGGACACAACACTAAATTGTACAATATTGTGCTCATGGCCTGGGGGAGATTCGAATTCCATCTTTGTACTCCTGAGCGATCTTTTTTAAAAATTTTATTTTATTATGTTATGTTAGTCACCATACATTACATCATTAGTTTTTGATAGTGTTCCATGATTCATTGTTTGCAAATAATCCTGAGCAAATCACTTAAACTCTTTGAGCTTCTGTTTCATCTTTTGTAAAATGTGAGTAACTCCTTAGGAGTAGCAACAATTAAATGGGAATGAAGTGGGATAATCTATACAAGTTACCTCCACAGAGTGCCTGGTACAGAGTAGGAGCTTAAAGGATGGGAGCCTATTACAGATTTCCCTCGTTATAATCATAACCTGATATTTAGGTTCAACTTGCCACATTCTATGAGGCATTCTCTCAGGGTTTTGGCTTCATTCTGCCTTTGAGAGTGTCATGAATGTTCCCCTCCAGCAAGTCATAGACCAGCAATTGCTCCGTCCCAGAGCTCCTGAGTTCTCAAAACCCGTTCCAGACTCCAGCTTCTGTCCTTCAACCTCTTTAAGTTTACATTCTCAGTGAATGGGCTTTTCAGTCTCTTTGGTGTCTCTGGATCTCATCTTAGTTTCCCAAACTGTCAGCCGAACCCCTCCACCCTCTCCCTTCTCTCCACACCAGCTTCGTTTCCTTTCATGTCCCTCCAGCACACCACAGCCAGACATTCACTGCCACAGTCTCACCAAGACAATACTCTCTTGTCCATTCCCTTGGCCTTGGCAATCTAGAACTCTGGAGCAGCCCCATTACTTAGAGTTACTTCTCATGCCTTTGGTTTACGTGTTGCTGCTGGAGAAAAAGCACTCCACTGTGTCGATGCTCATGTCCTTCAGTTTATGTTTGCAGTCTCACTGTCCCCTCAATATTGCCCAGGGAGTCTTTTACAAATCTTTAGTAGAAGATTTAGTAGGTTTGATTTTCCCTTTCTCTTATGGCAACTCCTCTGGCAGTAAAAACCTTTACCTGTCTTTTTTTTTTTTTTTAAAGATTTTATTTATTTATTTGAGCGAGAGAGAATGAGAGACAGAGAGCATGAGAGGGAAGAGGGCAGAGGGAGAAGCAGACCCCCCGCCGAGCAGGGAGCCCGATGCGGGACTCGATCCCGGGACTCCAGGATCATGACCTGAGCCGAAGGCAGCCGCTTAACCAACTGAGCCACCCAGGCGCCCTACCTGTCTTCTTAAACTCTCATCTCAGTGTGGTCCTCCAGAAATCACCACCTCCTGACCACCATTCAGAAGTCATCTGCACATCCTTTTCTGCTGTTCAGCTGTCCCAGAAGAAGATATATTCTACTCTTTTAAAGACTCAGCCTGTAGGACGCCTGGGTGGCTCAGTCGGTTAAGCATCTGTCTTCGGCTCAGATCATGATCCCAGGATCTTGGGATCAAGTCCTGCATCAGGCTCCTTGCTCAGGGGGAGCCTGCTTCTCCCTCTCCCTCTGACTCTCCCCCTGCTTGTGCTCCTCTTTCTCTGACAAATAAATAAAATCTTAAAAAAAAAATCATTAAAACTCAGCCTGTGTTCTTGATCCTTTCCCTTCCCAACTTCTCTTGAATCTGCCTGAACCACTCATTCTTATCTGTCTCTCCCGCTTCACGGGCTCTTCCTCATTACCCTATTCAAGTCAGCTGGTCTTAGGGAAGTTTCTCCTGCCCCACTCTCTCCTGTGGGCACCATCCTTTCTCTCTTCTACTTCCCTGCCAAATTTCTCCATAGTGTTGTTTGTCCTCATTACCTTTACTTTCTCATTTATCACTAAATCGGGCTTTTGTCTCCACCATTATACTCTTTTGGGGTCACCAGGAACCTCCTAAATAACAAAGCCAATGGTTTCTTCAAGTTCTTAGACTTGCTGGTTTCCCTTTGGCTTTTTACACCGTTGACTTCTTTCTTCTTGACATTTTCTCCTCCATCGGTCAATCTGTTAATTTCTCTTAGTTCCCCCCCGCCCAAAAAAACCCTGAGGATTCTGTCTCAGTTTCCACTAATGCTTCCTCTTCTGCCCATTCTTTAACGATTGGTGATGTTCTCCAAGTTTCCATGCTTAGCCCTCTTCTCTTCATTCTCTATATTTTCTCTTTGGATGACCTCACCCACACCCGTGACTTCAACTCTGACATATAGGCTGTTGATTTTTAAGTCTATAACTTCATTTCCCAATCCCTCTCTTGAACCCTACTCCGTCTGGTCATAGCTGACTGGATAGGTTGCAGGCCCTTCAAATTCAGTAGGGTGCACCCACCCCTCCATAATCTGACCACCAAATCCCTGCCTACTTTTCAGCTTTCACAATTTCCATGGTGAAAGAAATTAAAACTTTGTGGATTTCTCTTTCTTTCCCCCTCTCCTCTATTACAAGTAACTAGTGACAAGCAAAAATCACTAGTTAATATTATAAGCAATTTCCTGCCCTGGGCCTTTTCAGAAATTCAGATGGCACCCAAACTGCTTAAATTATCAAGGTGAGAAAAGTCTTACTCTCCAGGCTCACCCTGAATTAAAGACATAAAACAAAGAAATAGCCAAAGCAGAGAGAAACCTGGCACCTGGCCAGAATTTGCCTTTCATGTTGTCTTATATAACAGGAAAGAAACTGTCTAGTGCTGTTTCCAATGTTCTTGAAATAACAGTTTTACAGGTGAAGTCCTAAGCTATTTACTAAAGATAGTAAATAAAAACAAAAAACGTTTTGTTTTTGTGGTTTTGTTTAAAATTGAAAAAAAACAAAACAAAACAAAACAAAAACCCAACCTGGGTTCTCGGCCAGCAGGGGGAGCACTACTACTTTGCTCTGGGAAGATTTTCACCAAGGCAACAACTGTCTTTAATAGAGACCACATCCTAGCAACAAGGAGGAAGAAAACAACAACAACAACAACAATGATATGATCAATACATTTGCTCCCTCGTGGTTGAAATTGTTAAAAATAGCTTTTTTTCGCCTTTGTAATTCAATAGTGTTTGCTTAAGGAGATGTCATCTGCTGTGTTTTCATCCTGTCTTGCCTTTTGGTCACATTCCAATTAGAGAGAGAGGTGTTTGTTTAATCCAGGGGCCAGGGTTTAAAATGGGTCACGGAGGCTAGTGTTACAGCACCTGGTCAGTATTTAGGCAGTGTCTATGTGACACAGAAACAAAGACACTGATTTGCTCATTTTATTGAAACTGGTCAATGCAGTGAGAGAAATCAGTCAAAACCAGGTTTCTGTCTAAAACGACCTTTTGTTTGAGTAAATGGATTCAAGGAGATGGCAATGAGGACATGGTGTCCTTCCCACACTCAGCTGGAGTGAAGCCTATCAGACTGGGTGGCAGCCCCGTGAGAAGGAAGAGTCAGGAGACCAAGTCTCATCTGGATTCTGCTCGTGACCACGGACAAAATAGTTCACCTAACTGTGTACCATGATTTCTGCTTTTAATAACATCACACACTTTTGTGAAGAGGAAATGATATGGTAGATTTGAAAACACCTCAAAAGATCAGGAAATAGCTATATAATAATCTACACAGAAGATCTAGTTTGACACGTGTCTGTATGTATATAGGCTTAGATGCATGAATAGTGCCTGTGTACCCCATGTGGGTGTAAGTACATGCACATATATGTATATACGTGTGTGTATACATATGTATATGTATAGCTAAATAGATCTCGTTATAGCTCTGTGAGCCATATATAAAATCTATATCTGTCTCTCTGTACAAATGCAATCTATACACACAGGAGGTAAACAGATAAGGACAATTCTTTCTGAAAGTATTACACTGTTTATAATAATTATTCCACCCACTCACTGAGAATAATAATAGCTTACAGGCAGAAATAATAAAGAATCCAGGACTCTTGATAATCGTTTACTTCCTAAAATTTTTTTTAAGATTTTTAAAAAATTTATTTATTTGTCTGAGAAAGAGAGAGAGAGAGCACAAGCAGGGGAAGTGGCAGGCAGAGGGAGAAGCAGGCTCCCTCTCCCAATGCAGGACAGATCATGACCTGTGCTGAAGGCAGCCACTTAACCAACTGAGCCACCCAGGCGTCCCATACTTCCTAAAATTCTTTACTGGTGAGGAGAAGTTTGTATCTCCTATTTCCCATGCACGTTTTGTAAGGAAAGAATTAGAGGTGATGCTTTAACTAAAGCTTATAATACACGCCCATCCTTATCTAATAATATACCTGATTAAACACATTGCCAGTTCACTTTTCCTTCATCTTATCTGTACCCTGAATAGAAGCATGGCATCAAAATTTTTTGTAAGCATTTTGAGAGAAATAGATGAAAAATATACATGATTCTGAATAAAGAGAAATCTAGTTCATTATGATAAAAAGTGTGCATTTTATTCACTTAGTTTCTAAAATGGCTGGGTTTTTTTTTTTCAGTAAATCTTTCTTTTTCCAAATGACAACAAATAATTTAACATATAACATTAAGATTGTTATTTTTCTAAGTAGTGATTTTTAGGGAAACAAAGGGATGGCTTTCCTTTTTTTCCCTTAAAATCCAATTAGCCAACATACAGTACATCATTAGGATAGCTTTCATTTTTACCAATATATTCTTCCATCATAGAATGCAATTTGATCTCTTTGATCTATGGCTGGTTAACTCAGAGGTTAACCTAACCTGTGAGGTTTAGATTTACTCACTACTATGGCCACAGACCCATCTCTAATCCTAAATATTCATTCATCCTACCAATTATTATTGCTGTCCAGATATGAGACCAAAGAAATGTCATCTGAAGAAAGCAAAACCATTTGTATCAATAAGAGGACATCAACTCAAATTCCTTACCCTACCTCTAAGTATTTTCAGTATCATCTTGGGACAGCTCATTCATAATTAAATTTTATATTTATATAGTACTTAGGAAAGATTGTAGGTTGAAGAATTTTAGGTATTGTAGTTGAACCCTGTAGGAAACCTGATATCATACCAGACACAAAGCTGAAGTGCAGTGAAATATATCCAGGGCAGGGAATTAAATATGCAGTATTTGAATCCAACTCTTTTATCACCTTTCAGCACTTAGACATGTCACTTAACATTGTCCAGCCTCCATTTTTTTTTTAAGATTTTATTTTTATTTATTTGACAGAGAGAGAGCACAAGCAGGGGGAGCGGGGAGAAGCAGGCTCCCCACTGAGCAAGGAGCCCAATGTGGGGCTCGATCCCAGGACCCTGGGATCATGACCTGAGCCGAAGACAGTTGCTTAACCAACTGAGCCACCCAGGCGCCCCTCCAGCTTCCATTTCTTTATGGAATTGGGGAGAGAAATACCTATCTCCCAGTTTATTGTAGGGATTAAATAAGATAATATACGTAAACTACTTAGCATAGGGCTTGGCACAAAACAAGTACTCAGTAACTACTAGCTGCCTTTATCCTTTTTGTCATTATTATGAATCCTACTGAAGAGGTATTATAAGAATGAAATGAATATGGAATAAGGACCATATTCTTTCTTGAACTGAAAATACTTTGTATAGCATTAAGCATTACGTTTATGGAATATGTTACTACCTTACTAGGAGGAAATGATGCTAAGAAAAGTTAAATGATTTATTTTTTCATTAATTTAAAATTTGCTTGGCATGTTATTGTGTATTATGCACAAAACACTGAGATAGGTATCAAAAAAGTCTTATAAGGGACTTCCTTTTCTGGGTCAGATGTAGTAGACCATGGCAAACCAACACTCCTCCTTATACAATTAGAATAACCTATTATAAATGACAAAAATTGTACTTTAAAGGCATCAGGTTGCTATGAAATCACTGAGGATTACATGCACTAAAATTCCAGAGAGAGCAAGAATCCTTTCTGTAGTGAGATGACACCATCTGATAATTTTTTCCCTAGGGTGTTTGCTGTTTAGAGGGTTGGGTGAGGGGATTGCTTACACAGAGAATCTCTACTGGGGCAAGGAAAAACCAGTTAAGTTCTTAGCAGTTATAAAAGGATGATGTGACAATAGGGATGATGTGACAAATAAGAAGGAGGAGACTCAAATGCATGACTGATTTCCCCCTTAACATATTTGCTGAATTCCGGTACTACACAGGAGGCTACAGAGCTAGGGTAAAAGCTTCTAAAAGACAAACTTCACTCCAAATGCTTAGAAATCAAAGACCCTCTGGGGAGAACCTTGTTTCAAAATGCTTCTTGTCTCTCCTTAAGACATTTACCAGATATTGAAGTTGTGGGGGACAGGTAGGTAGGCTGAAGAGGTGGGCTGGAATTTCTGAAGGGCAGGGCTGGATCTCCTGCAATCTGTCAGGGCCAAGAAGACCCTTAGGCTCAGAAATATAAGCCCAGGAGAGCCATGCCCTAGGAACAAGGGGCAGGTCAGAGGTAGAGAAAATCTTAGTTAAATTGCAATTCAGACCCAACACATCTCAATTTCTCATGTAACTGAAGGAACCAGCCCTTACCCTCTCTAACAGAGAAAAATGGGGAACCTTCCCTGGTAGAAGGTAACACTCGGACTCTCTGTGATATTTTTATGTTTAATGTTTGGCAGATAATATAAAATTAATAGACATGTGATGAGCCAATAAAACATGGCTAATAGCCAAGGGACAAGGCAGATAATAGAACTAGGCCCACTGATGATCTAGATATTGAAAGGACTATAAAATAATTCAGAGCATAAAGTGGAAGACAACAAAGGAACCAACAATTCCAATACAGAATAATAAATTCCTTATGATTGGGCTATAATTTGCAAGGGAGTGTCCTCAGTCAAGAGAAATTATCCTGTTTCTCTCTTATCCTAATGGAGGGTGGTGGTTAAGAGTAGGGGAAGAATGGTCTTTGGCTTGCACAACAGAACCAGACCTCATGTCCTGGGTAGTGAGTGAGAATAAAACCAGATTACCAAATGAAAAATTCCAAAAAGAAGCCAGGCAGTACAACACAGAAGTTTCGGGATCAAGACCTGAAGTGTGAAGATGAGGACTGAGGCCCTATCCTGACCCAATGTGTAAGTAAAGTAGCACACAGTAGGCAGGCTGAGGGGATAGATAAGAGAGATATTGAGGAAGAAGAATCAAGAAGTGGTGTTTATTTGGATGAGTGGAGGATGGAAAGGGAAGAATCTATTATGTCTCTAAAGTTGGGTGACTGGATGAGTGGTTCCCAAACAGGAAAAAACAGAGGAGGAGCAGGTCTGATGAGCAGAAAGGAATCTTGAATACGGGACCTTTTAAGTGCCATTCCAATAGAGATGTTTACCGTGCTGTTTTAGACACTCAGATGCATGTAAACACATACATAAGTGAGAACTTTGTCAGAAACATAGATGTGGGTGTCATCAAAGCGATAGTGGATAAGACTGCCCAGGGAGAATGTTTCAAGGGAAAAGAGATCCAGAGATAGAACCCTGAGAAATATTGACATTGAGGGGAAAAGGAAACTTGAAAGGAGACCCTGGTAGGACAGAGGTAGGTAGAAAATAAAGCAGAGCAGTATCACAGGGATCTGGAGGAAAGCGCGGCTTAAGAAGGGGGCACGGTGAAATGTGCAAATGAAAGGCACAAAAGAGATGATTAAGACTTTATTCTTTATTATTTACTTATTTATTTGAGACAGAGAGAGCGAACACAAGTGGGGAGGAGAGTCAGAGGGAGAGGGAGAAGCAGACTCCTTGCTGAGCAGACAGCCCAATGCGGGGCTTGATCCCATCCTGGGATCACGACCTGAGCGGAAGGCAGACGCTTAACCAACTGAGACACCCAGGTGCCCCAAGATTAAAAGTTTAAATAGAGAGCACTGGACTTTAGCAAGAGAAGATTCCCCTTGGACAAGTGGCCATGAGATTCAGACCATTCTTAAAAGTTTGATTATGAAGGAAAGGAAAAGGTCAATTCTGGGAGGGGGTGGGGTGCTGTAGGTGTAGGTGCTGTAGGCAGGTTTTTTGTTTGTTTTGTTTTCAAGACAGGAGAAACTTGACCATGCTTATATGCTGAAGAGAAAGAGAGCACGTGGCTGAAAATGTGGGAGGAGATAGATAATGGTATCAGGTCCTGGAAGAGGAAGGAAGTTATGGAATTTGATTTAAAAATAGGTATATATATATGGGTGTGTGTGTATATATATATTTATATATCAGTAAGACTGTGTAAGATAAAAATCAATTCTCTCTGGATGGGACTTTTCATATAATAACATAGAATATACCTAATATTTTAAGTGGAGGTACTATTAATAGCCACATAGTATAACCCAAACTTAAATGATGACTTCAACATTTTATCTTGAAAAGGGATTTTTCCAAAATGCTTTACTTTGCCTTCTTAAACAAAATGTTCTGAACCTAATTTGACCTTTGCTTAATGATTCACTTTGAACATCAGTCATTGTCCAATGTTATAATACCGCCAGGCCCTCAGGAACATTTGAGGTCCTCGGGGCTGTTAGCCCAATACTAAATGGCTCCAGACAGCTGTGAATTTAGAGCTGTTCTGTCTTCCCACCCTGTCATTTGTCACTTCTCTGCAGTTGTCAGTGTGTCCTGACTCCCTGCTTTTCGTGTGTTGCCTTCTCTTTGTAGCCGAGATCAGCTCCAGCCATCCCCAAAGTGCAGACACAGACCTGGGCCAACTTGTTCAGCCTCTCAGGTGCCTTCATGCAGAGCCCTGGCCCGAAGGAACTGGGCCTTCCTGCCTCGGGGTCCCCACCCGTTCTTCAGGTGGGAGCTGAGGAAGCTGCCAATCTGACTTCTTGGGTATAGAGACACAATGGGCAAGCCCTACAGCTTGGTGGAGCCTCCCTGTGGTCGCCAGGCACTCTTCTTTCTCCTGGAGGTGTATAGACCTGAGTCCTCAGGAGGCTCTCATTAAACCCTCATCTGCATATGGTCCTGAGCTATTGGGCACTGCTGTAAATGAGTCATGAAACCTGACTAGTGTCTTACTTCTGTTTTTGTTTTCCTGTCAATGGGGCCAAATTATTTTGTCCCTGGTAAAAGTGGCTAGGTTTTTACAGCTTCCTTTCCTGCTCTCTAGGAACTAACCCCAGACAGATTAGCCCACAGTCAGAAGCTTTGTCTAACACCCCTGGTGGGAGGTATACGTCTTTCTTTGGCGTACCTGCACACACGTGCACACAGAGGCAGAGGTGGGGGATAACTGGGTCTGTACACTGACATCCATATTAACTGCAGGATGGTTTCCCTCTACTTTCTCTGGCTCCTTCCTTGTTCCCGAGGTCTCCCATAGACAAGAAGGAACTGGCACTGAGGAGTCCAGAATTATGAAGGAAACCACAATGTCACTCCAAAATATGCCATTTTGGCAGAGGATTATTTCGAGCTAAAGGCACTTGAAAAACAGCCAGCTCAAGAAGGGTGCTCTGACCTTCCCTTTTCTTCCTAAAAGCAGGAGATGAAACTCCCATGTGAAAGATGTCTTCTCTGTACCTGGAGGAAAAAAACATTCTTATCACCAGAATTGGGTAGTTGAAGCTGAGATAATTCTGTACAAACAGACCCTGTTAAAATGACTCTTTTCTTTCCTTTAGCTCCCCGGTATTTTTAGTAACTTTTCCACAGTTGTCTCTAATGACCAACCTAGTATAAAAGCATTTAGGTTTTGCCACCATTTTGGGTCTTCATTTCCTTACAAAGGCTCCCATGTCACATAAAACTTACATTAAATAAAACGTGTATGATTTTCTCCTGTTAATTAGTTTTATGTCACTTTAATTCTTAGACCCAGCTGGAGACTCTAGGAAGGTAGAGGTAAAGTTTTCCCTGTCTTCCAATTACCTCTGGAAAATGATAGCTTTGCCTCGGGAGGAAGGGGTCAGATTTTTCTGTTGTCCTCTCCTTTAAAATGTCTAGTAAACCTCTAGATGCAGAGGCTTGTATAACTGTCCATCAGGCACACACATACAGGTAGGGTCACATTTTCAGAGGCCCGTGTGATGTAGTCAAGGCTGTTGTCAGCAAGCCCAGTGGGTTTCTTAGCAGTTGGTTGCCATTAAATTATCAATGGCAAGTGTTGCCATCCAACATTTATATGGCGAGACCCTGCCTATTAAGTGTGCAATGATCATTGAGTCGCCAATAAGGAGATCCTGGAGGCTGTACAAGTGAAAATAGTTTTCTGTTTCTCTCTCCCTAAAGCAATTTTTTCCCTTGGGTGTTATGTAATGAGCTCTGTAGGAGCAGCTGGTTATGGTGGTAAAATCTACCTCCAAGTAGGAAAGTAAAAAATTTAAATCGATAAGAACCAGTTACATTTGATTAAAAAAATACCATTTTTTGTGTAAACAAATATGTGTATATATAGACACATAGAAAAATCATTTGAAAAAATGTACTTAGGAGTATTAACAGTAGTTTTGTATGGGTGATGATGGAAGTACTTTGAAAAGTATTCACTGGCTCTGTAAGGTATAATTTACATATACTCATTCAAGATACATACAATATACAGTTACTTTAAGCATACAACTTGAATTTTGACAATGTATACACATTTGTAATCGCCATCACAATCAAGACAAAACATGTGCATCTCCCCCCTGGAAGTTTCTTCATGCCTCTTCTAATCAGTGCCACCTCCCCCAGCCTCCAGCCCCAGGCAATCTCTGATCTGCTCTTTTGCAGTACTTTGTACTTTCTTCCTTTTGTTTATCTGTGTATTGTAATATTCTTCAATGAACATGTATCTTTTTTTAATAAGAAAAAAAGTTTTAAAACTAAAAAAAATTTAAAACTACGATAAAAATTAGGAAAGCAATGCAAAAAAATGTATCTATAAGATGAAGTAATTTCAAAATTAATTGATGTATTTCTCCCTGGGTGAATTTCCATTTCCTGCTTTGCTCTCTGACTCTAAAGGACCTCCCCCCATTCCCCCCACCTTCCCATACTCTCCCAAATCAGCAGCTCACCACCCCTTTATGAATCCATAGCCTCTAGGGGTTATGACAATCTTCTCATCCAAAATGGAAAATGGTGAGACAGCCCCCTTTTTTCAGAAGGTTGTACATATGTGACATTGAGAGCAATTTATTGTTTAGGATAATTCTTTAAATTACTCCTTTTCCTTCACTTCTGTTTGAAATATCTCCCAGTCGTAGAGTGATAATTAAACACAGTAGAAACTTCACACAGTCCAAACATATTAAAAAAGATTGCCTTCCTTGGATGTCTCTCCTGCCAAACCATTGGAAACATTCTGAGACTACAGGAAATGAAGAAAAACGGTGGTGAATGAACTAGACAGGATCTTGGGATTAGGTATGGTGCAGACCTAGGAAGCTGGTGGCTTCCCTGTCTACAAATGTGATGAAGGAGATCCTAGACTAGATATCGGGTACACAGAGTGCTTCCATGGAAGCCAAAACAGATGATCAAATATTGACTGAACACCTGCCTGCCTAATATCCAGATACAAAGTCTTCCTTTGTACGAAAGTACCATGTACACTTCAGATGATGTAGTCTAGAAACCCTGATGAGAACATACAGTTTTATTTAGCTAACATGGCCCTAAGGGAGTAGGGACGGATGCAATGTACATTGCTTGCTTACCTTGCATAAGAACGTCACATATGCTACCTTTCTTAATTTTCTCCAACTCACAGATGAGGAAATCGAGGCTTTGAGGGGTTAAGTAAATCACCTGAGGCTGCATGGAAAGTGGCAGAACTGGAATTTAAATCACCAAAGTCCTTGCTGTTTGCTCTGCAAATAATGGTGGCAGCACCCTTTAGTTGGCTTGTTAATGTTGCACTGAAAACAGTTGTGAAGAATTTTCCTGGGTGTTTGGAAGGTTGATGGCTTTACTTCCTCTTCTCCGAGAGCATTTCTTTCTTCCATTCATTTCTTCCTGATTCCTTAAGTGTGAGATAAAGTAAAAAAAAAAAAAAAAAAAAAAAAAGACTGGCTTTTATTTGTCTTTTTGTTACTGAGAAAACACTATCACCATGGAGAAAGGGAACAATTAAAATAAAGGGCATTCTGTGTTCCTTTATTTATGCGAACCTGTGAGACTGATTTCTTCATGGAATCGAGTAGTTGGTCGAATGCACTGCAGATGGAGCCTTTGCTTTTCCCTTGACCTCTCAATTAGTAAGACTGATTAATATCGTTAATATTTGTTGTTGTTCTGACAGTTTAAAATGGAAAATGGGGAAATTCTGTATGTGCTAGGTACTAAGTGTTTTACCTAGATTATCTTATTCCTCTCATTAACGTTCTTGTTCTCAGTTTGGAAAGTGGCTTAGAGAGGTTAAATAATTTGTTCAAGGTCACACTGCTGGGAATTGCTCAAGATCGGCAGAACCGGGTTTCAAACCCAGGCTGTGTGATTCCAGAGCTGTTACACTGTGCCATGCTCCTTTCCAAATTCAACTGGGCTCTCAAGGGGTAGCATACTGAATTCATTTAAATACTACTACTATAGTTAACATTTCCTTCAAAGAGCTTTGGAAAACATTGGGGGAAAAAAAAACAAAAATCAAGCAATATTAGAAATAAATGAGTCAAGTGCAAAGAGAAGAAAGAGAGGCCAGTTGACAAGGAAGAGGCATGAAATGGGGTTAGGGCCAGCAGAGATCTTGATCTCTAACCATCACTGCTTGAGGCAAGGAGTTGTGGTGATGCTTCAAAGGGGATTCAGCTGAGAGTGATGAGGCATTTTAATTGTTTGGCTGGTGTGTGGCTTCTGAAAGTCTTTTGTAAAGAGAAGAGTCACAAAGGGCGGGAAGAATGATATTAAGGGATGGGCTTTTAAAGTGATTATTTGGAAAGAAATACATTCGTTTGAATGTCTAAGTGCTGGCAAGATGGATAAGGAATCATTTTAATCCCTTTATGGTGCTGTCTCAGATGGGTCTGGTCACATAAGGTTATAACTGGTCTGGATGGAGCATGATTCTAATAAGGTCACAGCATATAGTCTTAGAGGCTGTCTGTTTGTAATAGAGGATATCTTTTCCACTTGACCATGATCAGCGAGCCACCTGCAGGGTACTGGTGAGAAAGGAATCTGCGCGAGAGAGTATGAGCAAATCCATGACCATCCTTACACAAAGGCTTGTATTTACTTTGCCAGTGTTCAGTGATGGGATCCTTTATGGTACATAAGCAAATATTTATTGAGTACGTAGTATATGTTGGGTTCTCATTTGGAAATACCTATAGTTATTATTAATTTAGAAGTGAAATCCTGACAGCTTTTTTTTTTTCTTTTTAAAATATCTCTCACATTCATCTTTTCCTGATTTCACTTGTTACTGTCTTAGGTCAGGACCTCTTACCTCCCATCAGGATTATTGTGAGAGCCACCTAAAATGGAATAGAATAGAAATAAATTGTTTTAGGGTGGAAGGGACATCATTTAGTCTAAATCAGTTTCAAGGTTCAGACCTTACCAGAGACTAACTTCCCTTAAATCACTGTCTTTATATGATGGTTACCTACCTTCTCAAGAATTCTCAGGTTTTTCCCCTTGAGTTCAACTCCTAGCCTGGCTCTAAGGTCCCACTTTGCATTGTGGCCCTACTGTATGTGTCCAGTCTCATTTTTTTGTCAAGTTCCTAAAGTACATCCTCTCCTTTAGTCAAGCCTAACTCCTTGTGGTTCTCTCCTCAGGTCTGCCTCTGAGACTTTGCTCATGCTATTCCTTTCTCCCAGAATATCTTTCTTTCCATTCCAACTGTCTAAATTTCACCTGTCCTTGAAGAGCCCTTGATGTCTACCTCTTCAGTGAAATCTTTTTGACTGTTCCAGTCTTCATTAATTACCCGTCTCTGAACCAATAGTGAAATTATCATGCATCCCACAATTTAGTGATTAATTATAAAATTTCAGGATTGAAAATGACTTTAAGATCATTCAGTTCTACCTCTCAATCTATGTGTGACTCCCCTCTACCACAGCCTTCCCAACAAGCTTTCGCCCTTCACTCAAACACATATCTGGCAGATCTTGCCATCTATACATTCATTCATTCAACTCATATTTCCTGAGCACTCAATATTCCAGGCAGGGAACAAGGGACTGGGGATTTGACAGTGAACAGGATGCAAAAATCTACTTTCCATCATGAAGATAATGTCATATAGTGAGAAATACTAAAATAAAATAAATAAAAGGGTGTTGCATTAGAGAGTGCCTAGAGATGCTAACTTAGGGTGACCAGAAGAGACCTTTTAGAAGAAATTACTTTAATGCTGATAGCCTTACTGATGAGAAGAGGCTAGCCATGTATACTTCTGAGAGAAAAGTTTTTTGGACAGCGGGAACAGCAAGTGCATGCCTTGGGAAGTGGGAGTGAGTTTGGAGAGTTTGAGGAGTAGGAAGAATGGCAGTAGGTGAAGTGTAGTGAGTGGGTGGGAGAAAGGTGAGAGAGTGGCTGGACAGTGAGCCCGGGTTATAGCCTGTAGAGCTCATAGGTCATAGCAAGAGGTTTGGGCAACACAGCTTGTATTTAAATTGAGCGGAATGTGGCTCACTCTATTTCCTATTCCTTTATCCTGGCTCTGCCTCTAGATGTTATATAGAACAAATGTAGACCAATCTCCACAGAATAGTCTTTTATATATTTGAAGATATTTATCCTGTCCCCAGTGAGCCCTTTTAGAGATAGACATTTCCATTTCTTTCCACTGTTCCTTCTACTGTCTCAGGATCCATACTTTTCTGGCTAATTTCTTCTACATGTCCTCCAATCTGTATTCCTCATAACAGTGATTATCTAGGTCACCAACACAGGATAGAGTATGTCTATTTCCTTACTCTTTCTAATATGTCCTATTCATACATCTCAAGATTGTATTAGCTTTTTCTTTTTCTTTTTTCAGCCATTTGCACTGTCTAGTCATGTTGACTTTTTGCCTAAATCCCTGGATCATTTTCTATATCATTCGCTACTAAATTGTACTTCCCCTCAACCCACACCTCTGTGATGGCCATTGTGCAGGGTTTTTTTTATTCAAGGGCAGAGTCTTACATTTATCATTAGTATATTTAGTATTACTTGATTTAACCCATTACACCAGCCTTTCAAATTCCCTTGGGATGAAATTTCATCGTCTGCTGGATCTGCTATTCCTCTTACCTGCTTGTCATATACCAATTCAATAAATGTGTTTTGTGAATACTCACGGAAGTCATCTAAAATGTTTATGGAACAGGGCTAAGGCCAGACTTAAGTATAAGATTTATAAGGGCAGAAACTGTCTGTTTTGTTCATTGTTGTTCCTTTTGCTCACCATAGAGTTGAGTACAGAGTATGTTTGATGGATTAAATTGGAAAAAGTACTTGGGTATGACCCCAAGAGCTTCCTTTCAAACTGACACAAACCCACTCTTTGAGTAATGCATAAATTCACTGGACTGTACTCAACATTCACCCAATGTTGTTGTCTTTTTTTTTTTTTTAAGATTTTATTTATTTATTTGAGACAGAGAGAATGACAGAGAGAGAGCACATGAGAGGGGGGAGGGTCAGAGGGAGAAGCAGGCTCCCTGCCGAGCAGGGAGCCCGATGCGGGACTCGATCCAGGGACTCGATCCAGGGACTCCAGGATCATGACCTGAGCCGAAAGCAGTCGCTTAACCAACTGAGCCACCCAGGCGCCCCCAATGTTGTTGTCTTGACCGTAAGGATATCAAGAGCAACATTTGTTTGTTGCTGCCTAAGGATACTATATCTCTTACAACCTCATGATCCACTGGTCTTATAACTCTTATCAAAAAGGGAAATGAGGTAGTCAGAGATGCCTGACTCATAGAGAGCCTAGTTCATTCTTGCACCTGCAGATTGTCTAGTTGATTGTTTGGTAAGTGCTTAAAAATCTGGCCCTTTTAAGAGCCACGCAGAAACATCCTGGTGATTACATTTAAGAACACACCTACCATTTGATTTTATAAATGAAAGTGACATTTACCTCTCTTCTGTGTTTATTTAGTGATCTCTGGTCTTTCAGTAGTTTTCACTGTCATTTATTGAGCCTGGAAACATGAATTCACGGTGGGGCGCTGCATGCTCTCTGAAGATTGCTTTGCAGAGGCCTTGATTTAGTTTTTTTTTCTGATCATTTTTTCCTACCTTTTTAGTTTAAATACCATTTATCTTTACTGAAAAGATGGAAGTAAAAGAGACAAAAGTTGCTTTGGTTTTTTATGGGTTTTTTTTTTTTGACATGCACAAACTCCTATTAATTCCAATGTAATCCTGATTGAATATAAGTATAAAATATTTTTTGTTAACCTGAGCATTTTTTGCAACAAGTTTCATGTTACAGTTTCACATAATTCTTTTTTTTTTTTAAAGATTTTATTTATTTATTTGAGAGAGAGAGAATGAGAGACAGAGAGCATGAGAGTGGGGAGGGTCAGAGGGAGAAGCAGACTCCCTGCCGAGCAGGGAGCCCGATGCGGGACTCGATCCCGGGACTCCAGGATCATGACCTGAGCCGAAGGCAGTCGCTTAACCAACTGAGCCACCCAGGCGCCCAGTTTCACATAATTCTGTACACAGATTGGTGACATTCTTATATTCTTTGTTCAATGGGCTTTTTCTCACATGCTTTGCAAGTTATAGAAGAGCCTGTGAGAAAGCAGGATGTGTATTTACATTGCTTTCTCCTTTTCTTCCTCATGGAGAAATCATATAGTCAGAATTTCTTTTTGATCTTAAACTCTTGAGCTGTATTCTCTTTAAGAATCTTCTGCTATGGAATCATATTGTTTTCTGTACCTCAATCTCAGACTTTCTAAACTTGAACTACATTCAACTTTTCTTTTTCTGATGATCATCCAGGGACACTTTTTTCCTGGGGCACCATTTCTTTCATTTCACCAATGAACTCCTTGTTTGCAAGTCTTAGGTTCAGAGTTGAAATTCCTCTGGTCATTTCATCAACTCTTTGGGAAATGCAGTAGTGTATTTAGCCACAAGTTAATCAAAAATTATTTTAGCTGAATGAGACACTTCGTAGATGTCCACATATTTGAAGCTATTTCATTACTCTTTTTTATTCTTTCCCACCAAATCCTTCCTATTTATTCCCTTGAAAGTACATTCACCATGCCATGCTACAATCTCTAGCATACTTCCTTTATGACCCATATTCTGTGTTAGTATGTAAAACATCTGAGATTGTGGGTCTGTGAGAATTGTGCATGACCCGTCTCTCAGTTATTTTTTTATTATTTAATTTATTTTTTTTAAAGATTTTATTTGTAAGTGATCTCTACACCCCACGTGGGGCTCAAACTTACAACTCCGAGATGAAGAGTTGCATGTTGACCAAGTGAGCCAGCCAGGGGTCCCCCTCAGTTATTATCTTAATTGAAATGATTTGGCACTACCCTTGTACTGTCATTCTTGCTTCTACATAACTTAAATGAGAATTGTTTGCCTACAAGAAATAGGTACCTACTCAAACCAACTGAAACTAAAAATGGGATACTTAATGAAAGACTATAGTGGTATGTCATAGAATATGTGACTAGGAAAAACAGCTGGGCTTCACAGGAACTCATCTGACAACTGGACATTTGGAATTGATATTTCTCTGTGCTCCTTTGAACTCAGGGTGCATCTGCATCATTCTCCAGCTTCTGCAGCCCACCATTCTCTGCTTCAGCAAGCACAAGGCAGGCGATGGTGATCTTATCTCCAGGGGACACAACCCTCCAGATCAAGTGCTCAAGCACCGAGACTCAGTTGTGGTACCCCTACCTCAAACTATTTTCTGAATGGTATTGCCTTGGAATGCCATATGGCTTATTTTCTTTTGTGTCACAAGCATTTGGAGTTGGAGAGGAAAGGGTCACATGATATAGACTGGGGAAAATAGCTTTTCTAAGAAGCTCACACCTAAGAAGGGTGAGGGCACAGTAGAAATGATTTGGAATTACCGTGTTAGAATTGCCATCTTCAACCATAATTATTGCCATAGGTTTATTTCTGATTTTAATTTCCTTCCTCTGCATTTACATTAAGTAGTTTCCAACCAAATACAATCTTACACTTCTTTGTAAAGTACACTTCCATCTTAGACATGAGTCTTTAATTCCAGTATTTTAAACCATTCATTGATATCTCCCATATCCTTCTCTTCCTCCCAAAAGGAATCAATGAAAACATCCCCTATAACCTCAAAAGTTTCAGTTTCCTTCCAATGATGTTATTATCCTAAAGATACTCCCCAGTGTCCCTATAGGAATCAGCTTGATTGGGTAATGGGTTTGGGTATATGCTTGAGAAAGATAGCAATACTAATTTCTTTGGTCTGCTGTGGCTACTCCTAAGCTCCATCACAGGGAACTACAATACCAAGGTATATTCCTTCCTCTCAAGATCAGTATTTGATATCCTTGAACTCCCAGGGCTGTTCAATTCCTTTCCAGCATTTTTTCCGTCCTGAAGGAGGGTCTAGGCACTGCCCTTCTCCCCTTCACTGGGAAGCACATCCTCAATGTGCATTGCCAGTAGGCCAACATCTTCTTTTTCTTCTCTCTGTCACATTCTTGTACTCTTTATTCTATGGATTCTGATTTTGATTCTACTCTTGTTCAGATTCTTCTGTTGAGCTTGAGATAAAACCATTTTTCTAGAAGGTCTGACTTTACCTTTGGGGGGAAGCTCATACCTACTGTGTGTATTTTTAGCCCAATAAAATTTCTTCTTCAATTGACCTTTGCTTTCTCTTTTTCCTTTTCATTCATTCCTATTTGTGCTATTGGATCAAGTTCTGACTCTCTTCACCTTTAAAGTCAGGATCTTGTACTTTTTAGTTTTTCTTTTAATCCTATTTTATTGGAATTATTTTTGCTCAGATGCTCTCTGTGAAGATCAAACCTCTTCATACATTCAAGCATGTAAGTTAGCTAGCTAGTATTCAATATCCCCTTAGCTTATCTTTGCTTCTGACAGGAAGACAAATTCAACTTTTTCTCTGCTTTTCATTGAACAGGTGCCATTATGTCCCATGAGTTTTGGTTGGCATTAAGACATCATATATATGTTATCCTATTTTGCATCATTTTCTTTTATTGTCTCTTGGAAAAGAAGTAAAGAACATAGCCTTGGAGGTCAGATAGACCTCTATAATATTGGGCAAGTTACTGAAGCTTTGTAAGCTTCAGTTTCCTTGTCAGTAAAATGGGGATATAATAACTCCCACTGCATAGTATTATTATGAAGATCAAATAAGAAAATATGGGTTGACTGTTAACTACATAGTAAATGCTCAGTAAGTGCTGGCTTTAGTTATTGTTGTGATTACTCTTGTTAGATTGTAATTTTCTTGAAATTGGGAACCATATTTCAAATTTTATTAAGCAACTAGTACTTAATGCAGATTTATTTATTATTTAATAATAAATTAATATTAATAAATAAATAATAAATTTATTATTATTTACTGTTTATTTATATCATAGTTATATTTAGTGATTAGAACTCCCAAAATGAAACACACTGGAATGAAGATTGTTAGATTTGATTATGGTTTCTTTATGTTACTCTTCTTTATTTACCCCCAAGTTGGTGGGTTGTTTTACTTCTTTCTCCTAATCTGACTTAAATTTCTTTTTGAAAAATATTACACATTTCTAAACTTTCTTCTGTCTTTTCTAACTTGGTAGGGGGATTCATATTCAAATTCCACCAGTATTTTTAAGTGTCAACTCTGGCAGGCTCTGCGCTAGGTGCTTAAACACATCTAGACATTATTTCCATTTCATAGATGAGAAAACCAAAGCTCAGAGAGTTCAAGTGAATGGCCTAAGATTGTAAGATTAGTATGGAGCAGCTGCAAGAATAACAAATAAGACTTAACCATAAACCAGTGAAAAGAACTCTAAGAAGAATATGACTAAATAGTATGAGATACAGAGAGAGATTTTTTTTTTCCTTAAACAAGGGATCAGGAGAAGAGTCAGGAAAATCTTTGTGAAGGAGATGCAATTCATCTAGGAGATATCCAGTCAATCTATGAACAATTGAGAATATTTTTTCTTCTACTCCGTCCATTCTCACTTTAGTTAGGTATAATAATTTATGTTTATGACATATAAAAGAAAAGTAGATAAATTGCCACTAAGTGGAAGATAAAATGGTAAACATGGTAGAAAAGCATTTTATTTGATGATATGTGGAGTATAACTACATTCATAGGCTTTTAATATATAAAGAATGGATCTGACGGAAGAAGACCCATTGTCAGCTTTGAAAATATGTCCTTTCACCAAGTTTAGTTACAGTGCTCGTAATATAAAACCAGGCCTTGAAATGCGTGGTAAATATGCTGATTCTGGGTACAAATGAATCCTCCACTTCTGAAGGCTTGGTATGGGGTCCGATTTAGGTCTCCAATACAGGTCCAGCGATTTTTGGTCCTCTTTTGGGAAACACACCATTTGGCATGATCCTGGTAAGAACTGAAATAAGACTGTCCAGATATCTTAATTGCTTTGACATTGTAGACATGGTAAGGAAGGGAGCAGTTTGAAGGAAGCTCTTGTCTCTTTCGCTGCCAGGTTTCTGTTAGCAAGTGTGTCTTCAAATGTTGAGCCATCCAGGCTGCAAAGATGTCTAGAGTTTACAGGGAGAAAGATAGCGAGGTTAGTATTTATACTTAGATAAGTCCCTGAAAATATCCTCAGCAATGGAAATCATCATTCACCCCTGATATGTGGATGTCACAAGCACAGTAATAACAACATAATTGAGATAGTGGATGGGAGAACATTTTGTAAGTGCTAAAGTGATATGTAAATAAAAGTTATTATCATTATTACTAAGATGACATTGGTGTTTAAAAATGTCTTCTGTTCCACGCAAGCAAGAGAGCAATATATGTTTTTGTCCTGAAAAGATCTTCGGAAAGAATAAAGCTAGAGAAGTAACCAGGGGCCAGCTTCTAGCGATCTTTGCAAATCATGCCAAAATGTTTGGATTTTCCTGAAATCAATGGGGCTATTTATTTATTTAGAGTGAATAGAGGGGAGGGTGAAAGGGCGAGAGCAAATCTTCAGCAGACTCTGCTCTGAGCACAGAGCCCAGTGCAGGGCTCCATCCCTTGACCCTGAGATCATGACCTAAGCTGAAATCAAGAGTCAGACACAACTGAGCCACCCAGGCGCCCCTCAATGGGGGAGTTGTTAAAGAAGTGTTAATGGAGAATTAATAGAAACTGGTTTATGATCATAAATATCCATCGAGAGGCAATGTGGAGGATGAACTGAGAAAGGTGCATTAGATTGGAGATAGAGAAAACATCAGGTTGTCACAATAACTGTGACAATAAACACAGGTGGGACTGTGGCAGTGGCAGAGAGTTTGGAGAAGAAAAGATAAATGTGAGTGTTACTAAGAACCTGGAACTGATTGAATTTGATGACTTGATAGAGGGATCTGGAGTCCCCAGTTGACTCTGCAGAATACAAGAAAAATAGTGGATTTGTGGGGGATAATGATGAGTTTGGCAGGTTGAATTTGGTGTGGCTGTGCCACCTCCAAGTAGAAATGTCCCACCCACTGTTGAATACATCTGCCAGTCCAGAGGTCTGGGGTGCAGATCTAGTCTTGGGAATCACCTGAAGCCTTGCTGGAATAACCTCGAATGAGTATGTAGAATGAGATAAGGAAGAGTAGAGGACCACATGGCAACTTAGTCACATAAGGAGTAGGCAGAAGAGACTTAAAAGAAGTGGGAAGAAGACCAAGAGACTATATACTCCCCAAAATCAGGGAGGGGGAGTGTTTCAGGAAGGAAAGGGTTTTAACAGTACCAAATTCTGTGGAGGCTATTTCTGTCCTGTTAATTTTTGGATCTCTATCTGGTGCCTAACACAGGGCTTGGCAAGTGGTAGGCATTCAGTAAATTTTATCTAATATAAAAGGAGGGAAGCAAGCAAGCAAGCAAGCAAGGAAGGAAGACAGTGAGGTCAACTAAGAGAGTCATTGGTGACTGGGGAGAGATTGGAGTGTCTACAGGCAGAGGCTCAAGCCTGCAGTGAAGGAACATCGAGCAAGCGAATGTTCTGAAGAGTTTTTTAAAAAGAAATTTGGAAGAAAAGAAACAGACAGAAGGGGATCTAGAACTGAGGGAAGGTTTTTAGGAATGATTGTGTGCTAAGGGGACAGAGCTTATAGAGTGGGTCTGTTGAAATAGAAGAGGGAGAACAGATCAAGTGGATGAATCAAGGTATTCTGAGGCTGGGATGGGTTCCAAGGCACAAGGGGTGCACTTCTTCTGTTGGGATGAGAGAAAACTCGTGAAAAGGAAAGGAAACAGATAAGATTGTTGAGAGTGCGTATGTTCTTTTTTTAGCTATTTTTAAAAATTGAAGTATAGCTGACACACAATGTTACATTAGTTTCAGGTATAAAACATAGTGATTCAATAACTCTGTACATCATGCTGTGCTGACCACAGTGGAGCTACCATCTGACACCATACGATGCTATTATAATACCATTGACTATATTCCCTAGGCTGCTCCTTTCATCCCTGTGACTTATTCATTCCATAACTGGAAGTCTGTACCTCCCACTCCCCTTCATCCATTTTGCCCATCCCTCCACTCACTCCCCTCTGGGAATCATCAGTTTGTTCTATGTATTTATGGATCCATTTCTGCCTTTTTTTGGGGGGGGGGTGTTTGTTCATTTGTTTTGTTTTTTTAATTCAACATATAAGTGAAATCATTGTCTTCCTCTGTCTGACTTATTTCACTTAGCATAATACCCTCTAGGTCCATCCATTTTGTCACAAATGGTAAGATCTCATTCTTTTTAATGGCTGAGTAATATCCCATTGTGTATATATACACCACATCTTCTTTATTCATTCATCTATTGATGAACACTTTGGTTGCTTCCATATCTTAGCTACTGTAAATAATGCTGCAATAAACATTGGGCTGCATATATCTTTCTGAATTAGTATTTTTGTTTTCTTTGTGTAAATACCCCGTAGTGGAATTATAGGATCATGTGATATTTCTATTTTTAATTTTTTGAGGAACCTCCTACTGTTTTGGGTGGGGTTTGTCCTTGAAGTGATTTCTCCTTGGTGATCTCTGTTCTCTCTATGAAGGAAAAAGTGAGGCTGAGAATGAGGTGTCAGGGTAATGTAAAGGACTTGAGAGTAAAGAAGGCTTAAAATAGCTGCTTAGGGAATGGAAAAAAAATAGACAGCTGTGGTCCTGTGCCCAACTGAGGCTGGAGACTGAGTTTTCACTGGCCCCTGGCTGGATGGTTGTGAGATACTTTGGCGGTTGGATTAGCAATTGTGCTATTCAAGCAGAGCAGGCAAATGTCTGAACTGATCCAACTTCCCTTTTCCCTTTCTTTCCTATTTCCTCCCTTCCCTTCTACTTCCCTACCCCTGAATAATCAGAATATTTCCTCTGTACAATCCAAAGTGAGTCCAACAGCAGAGTTACATATGGTTGGATCATGATCTTTCATACCATCAAGGAAAAAATCAGACTTTGCAAAATGGAGGAATTTTTGGCCCCGGGCTGACTGAAGTGCAGTGAGGTGCCGGCTAGGAATCTCTGATGAGCTGGACCCAGTGCACAGCTGCGGCATGTGAACGAGCTCCTGGTGAAAGATGGCTGGGATGGAACAGCTATAAATGTTTGGGTTATAGACCAAGAGCTGAGAATCTGGATCAAGAAACAGAAAGAAAAGTTGAGAATTAGGACACAGATGGAAATGCTTGTTGATATTATAGATCTTGTTGTGAATTAAAAAACAAAGCAAAACAAAAAACGAAAAACAAGAGTATTCCCTTCTTTAAACCAATAGCTTTCAAATTACTCTTGGTTAAAATAGTTGACACCTATTGAGTACTTCCTACTTTCCAGGCATTGTTCTATGGGTTTTACATGGGTGTACTAATTCAATCCTAACAATAATCATATTAGTAAGTTCTTTTATCATTTTCTTCATTCTACAAATGAATTAATGGAGAATTTATATCATATGGACAGGGTTATAAAGCCTGTAGCTGATGGAGTTGATATTCAAATCCAGGCAGTCTGGCATTGGAGGTCATATGTTCCTTTCTCAAATACGTACATATACAAAAGTAGAGAACTCCTGTGCACTGATCATCCAGCTCAACGAATGGTCAACTCATCAGCATGTACACCTAATCTCTACGCTACTTATCTCTATAATCATTATGGGAACTCAATTAGTTAAACTAGGGCTTAACTTGGGTGAGAGCCTCAGTAATCCTTGCCATAAGGTAGAAATTTAATGAAAAACATATTCTAAATCTCCTATACTTAAAGGTAAATCATTCTTTACTACAATTTAGCAGCATCCTCAGTAAAAAGAGATTGGTAAAACAGCGTTCCTACTTCTCCTTCTCCCCCACCATAGTTTTCCAAATCCAAGTATTTTTGGCTGCTTGAGCTTGGGATCTTAAAGGAAGATCACGTGCCTTGGAGCTGTCAAGTTGGTGGTCTGCAGGCAACATGTAATCTGCACAATTATTTTCTTAAATAAGATTGAGACCATACTTTCTTCCCGACTCTCTCCCACCCTCCCATCCCTAGATTCCTAGTTCCTCTTGAAAAATATGGAGATCTGATACCATTAGGTCTGCTTTTCTGCAGAGCCACATGGCAGAGCTGAGGCTTTTGAGGGGAGAGTCAACACCCCAGTTTGTCACTGTCCCCACTGCCCATGCGGCATTGTTTCTCTGTTTCACCCATTTTCATTACCTGCCTGGCCACTGCAGACATTTGAAAATACTACCCCTGATCAATTTCAAAGACTTCATTGGTGGATCAGGAAACAAAGGTCTAGTAAGTGAACCTGTTCAAGGTCTCACCATGGCAACGCCAATATTAGAATCTACTAGAATCTAGGTATCAGAGTGTTAATGAATAGAGAAATAGACGAAGTAATACATTTATTAATACATTTCCAAATGCTTTCTTTAACATTGCTATCTCTTTTTTAACACACTCTAGTGTTACCTATTGCTTCATACTGGTTATACTTAAAAGTTACACAGATGCCAGTTTGTCCATGTCTTCTTCCCGTGGGTGGATAATCATAGCCTTCTTCAGGAGTTGGAGGAAACCGGGGAATAGAATGAATCAGCCAGATTCCCTGGACTCTGTTCCACAGCAGTAAGCCTACCAAAAATACAGTTAATACAGATACATTAGAAAAACAAATCTCCATTCAACAATAGTGTTCAAAGATGCAACATTTAAGCCCATTTATATTTCAGGCCAATGTTTTATTCCATTAAAAATCACAAAGATTATGCTTGTTTTTCAAAGATTTCAAAACCAATTCGGGCACACATCACATTGCCCCATTACAGATAATAAGCCACCAAAAAGAGAGCCAGGGCAGCCACCCTGTGAAGAGTTAAGAGGAATTTCATGTTGTAATCATAAGAAGAATTTGTTTTGGCAGAATGCAAATTTGCTAAATTGGAATTTGACCTTGTTAAACTATATAGTCACCCGGCAAGCTTCAGATAATGAGTCTCTTTACTGCTAAGCAGCTAAGCTATTTTCAAAAGCTGGCTAAAAAAGCTGAAAGAGAAAAAATACCAAGTGGAGAAATGTACCTGTGGTAATTTGTTGTAAGAAACTGATGTTCGCTTATGTGTAGAAGACTAGTCAATTCCACAAGCCCAGAAACAGGCAAAGAGAATTAAAAGAGAAGCCATGCCAAAACAGCCCAGTTAATTGTGTTTAGTGAAGTTCCTAGAGCAAAATAACATGAAAACCGGAAAGGAAGGAAACAGAAAGATTTTCATCATCTTGTGACATGGCAAAATGAATCCTACCCAACAGGCATCTGTGACTATTTCTGTGTTCATAAATAAATTGGGATAGTTTTGGTATGCTGACTAGACTTTCCAGTTTGCATATAACTATGCAAATATAAAGTATTCATGTTTGTCTTATTGTTAGAGTGGAAACCAAATGCCTGCCAGTTATTTCTTTTGCAAAGAACACACTTTAAGAAAGAACACTATTGGTCTCTCAGTGGATATAGAATTATTCCCTGTGTCCAGGGGGAAAATGTCCAAAGTCCTGTTGCCTAAAAGAGCTGGATGACCTTCAGAGGCTCTCTTCTGCCCAGATGAGTGTGCTGTTTGCCTGAAATCCTAACCCCCTGGTACTAATGCCGCAGGATGTCAGGCACCTGTTGACAAAGAGAGCACCCCCTCTGGACATGGGGTCTTCCCTTTCCAGTCTTTTTCCCAAACCCTTTTAGCAACTAACAAGGTGGAGTGAGAATGGTGGTTGAGGGTTGTTGGAAGAGAGGTTGGAGAATGTGGTGTATTATAAAAATTGCTGCACTCTATGCTAATAAGACCATCAGGGAGGCAACTTGGCTAAATCAAAAGCTTTGAATGCTCATGACATTTGACAGCCATTACAAATTATATTCTTAATCAGAGGTTGCAAAGTGGCAGCCTACTGGTCAAATCTAGCCTGTAGATACACATTATTATGCTCACAGAGTAACTTTGAATTTATTGCCAACATTTAAACACTGGGGAAATTTTCCACAAATACTAATTTTCAACATCTCCTGAAAAATTGCATCCCTAAAAGGCAAGCTGAATACTATCTGCCCCTTTTGACAAAGTATGCACCCTCCAGTTCTTCAATGACCTGCTAGTTCAGCCCACCTGACTTGCTGACGTCCATTTGCCTGCTGCTGAAGGCATTTGTGTTTGGGACCTTCTGAAAAATACTTGTTGCCATGGGAAATTATTCATGATGTATTAAGTTGAAAAGCGGTTGAAAATAGTCATTACAATAGTTTTATAAAAATGTTTTAAAATACATACTATAGAAAAAGTAAGTAGAAAGGATTATTGTGATTATCTAGTGGGTCCTAGGATTACAGATTTTTTGTTGGCTGGCATTTTGAATTTTTAAATTATATATATATATAGTTTATAAATAGAAAAATAAAATTTCCTGTAATAAAAATTATAATATATGTAACAAAATTACCATAATATAAAAAAATCTATTTAAAATACTTTTCAAAAATATTTATTTCAAAAGGAACTGTACACTAAGAAGAATGAATTTTATTCTATGTAAATTATACCCCAAGGAATCTGACTGAAATGTGTGCATACACACACACAAACATACACACACACAACACACACATAGATAGATTGGTTGGTATTCCCAGTAGTCGGTACTTGGATTTCTCCTATAAAGCATGTATTTTTAAATGTTAAGAAATAAAAAGGAATTTGTGAAAAGGAGATTTCCAAGTCAAATGATATAATTATAACCTGTGATATAGAAATCATGCATTTTGATAACTCAAACCATTAAAAAGAAAAGCTATCTTTTTAGTGTGGAATATAAGAATATTCAAGATAGAACATTTAAGAGAATGTTGATTTCCAAGAGGAAAGAGAAACTAACAGCTTTTGTCATACCTTTAGTGTGTCCATATTTTCTGCTGTAATAATTCGCAGAGGTAGGGACCCCATCATTGTATAGTAGATAGGCTGTGTTATTATTCTGCAGGAACACATTAGGGTTATAATGGTGTAAATCTTACACTCGTAAATGCTCACCACATTTCTACCAGCCGCCCAGATTGCAGTACAGAGCTTTCATTAATACACATGAGAAGTCATCCATTCTCCTAATGGGCAGCTTCCCCATCAATATGAATTTTGAGCCATGCAAGACAGGGAATAGGAAGTCCATTCTCAACCATGTATGGCTTCGTCTCATGTGACAGGGACCCTATGCATCGTGATGTGCATGCGAGGGCAATATTCCTATTTCTCTTGGATGTTTTGGACCCACGTTTCTCATTTGGCAACCAGTGTGTAATAAAGGAGTACTTAAATATTTGTTCAGGAAATGAAGTAGGAACAACCAGCCAAGGATTACACCTGGGTTTTTTCCACTGATATTAGAGGCACAATGTGGAACTGGCTGTCAGGGTCTTTCTGGGTTCCTCTGCCTACATTGTGCTTCACCGCTTGGTCATAGTTTTGTGTTTAGTCAGGATTCCTCATTCTCTGCTCCCACTACTTCCCTATAGGGGAGGATTTTCCTTCAATCCATTTCTCAGTGTCACTTCACCTTTCTTGCTTGATATTTTCTGCTTAGAAAAAGTGGTGAAGTTGAATGTGTGATATTGGATTTCCTCTGGTAAGGCAAAATATGCGTAAATTTTCTGAACAGTTGGCCAAATCTCTGAGTAAAAATGAAGCTATTATTCTAGTGGTATCTCTTATGTCATGTTTTGGAAACGTGCTTATATTTGTTCTTTGTGGTTCCATTTCATTTGTGTCATGATGCAGCGATTCTTATCGAAGCCAATAATGTTGATATTTAAAAAAATCTGGGGACATAATTAAAAGCAAGAAAGGACAACCCAGCTCCTTTAAAAAAAAAATAAAGGTTCCTCCTTTTCTCTCAGAAAAAAAGTCAATAACTGAGTCGCTTACAGTTGCTTCATTATTTGATGTAATCTAAAAACTTTTTTTTTTAAATGCACCATATAGTCTGTGAAGCATTCCTGGCTACTCTATTTATGAATATCCAGGAAAAGAAGCTGTCTTCTTATCCTCATTTTCCACAATTGACCATAGCTACTGTTGGCGTTCATGTCCTCTGCCGGAGGACTCTGACGGTTAGTGATTCAATGAGCTGGCGTTGAATGTGGTCATGAGGCCATTGTGTGCCTTGGCATGCAATGTGAAGGGGCTCTGGGAAGATTCCGTGAGGAACTTAATTCTTATAACAGACGAAGTGTATTATTCTAACCAGGAGGGTAACAATAAGCTAAGGTTAAGTGGGATGGAGCTCTAGTGAAGAGAGGCTCTCTGATAAAGGGGACAGACCATGGACTTAAGAGTAGGTAGGCCTACACATGTGCCTCTGGACAGCTTTAGTTCTTCAACGCCTAGGCTGGGTATTATTTTGCCTACTGGATGTTGGACAAGACTAGTACAGTCTTGGCCCCTAGTCTAGCAGGGAATATAGACGGAAAAGTACAGGCAACTACAATATAGTTTGATAAGCGTTACTATGAAGGTGTATGGAAGGTTCTTATTGACAAGGGCAAAAGAAGGAAACAATTCCAAATATAACTGAGATATTGGCCGAGGTCATCTTGACAATTGAGATTTAAAACCAGTTGGTCTGATCTTGCATTCTGCTTTCTGTTAGAATTCCAGGTCGGGTTGGGGGAGTTATGTCTCACCATCACGCCTGGCACAGAACTCCAGCTTCCAAAGAACACCCCATCTCCCTTGGGTGTCACCCACTATTGTTGCTCTTCTTCTTTTGGCTCTATGCCAATCAGACAGGGAAATGAACCCCTTTACTGTCATTTTCTTTCCCGAATCCATCACTCAAGGCCTTGTGTAGGAGCAGGTTTTACTGAGGCTACAAAACCTTGAATGGTTTTACATCACTACACCGACTTGCTCCTGGTATCCCTCCGTGTTTCTTACGCTTTCTAATTCCTAGCTCTCATCTACTCTTTTCTATTTTGCAGAGCAGTTTAGCTCTCTTGCCCTCCTAGGCTCTGGGGCTAGTGTTGTGCCTCCAAAGATCAGTATTATACTCTGCCAAAGTAAGAACCATCTGCCCCAACTAAGGTAAATGACAGAAGCTCTACCATGTTGCTCTTTCCTTTCTCTCCCCAGTGGGGAAGGGAACAGTAGAAGCGTTGATTTTCTCACTGATGGGTTATGCTCCCGGCCTCCATCCCCAACCTTGGAAAGAAGGCAGTTTTGACTTTACATAATAATCTATTAATTTAAAACAAGGTTGCTGCTGGGATTCAATAATTTTAAAAAGCACCTAGAACAGTGCTTGGTGCACCTTACAAATAAATTCTTACTTTGTAATTTGGCTCTGAAGGCTGGTCTTAATGGCAGGTGAATAAAGTGAATATTAGCACACGTAGGGACAGCTGTCTGCATGTCTTAAGTAAATACTCACATATACATGTACCATAGTGCTAAGGTCTAACACAGTATTGTGGGGATTAGATTTATTGACTTGTGGAAAGGCCCAGTACACTGTAAGTGCTGAGTCATTTATACACATTGATTTCTCTGTAAGTGAGTGTTAGGAATGCAGCCGTGCGTGCAACCGAATATTATTGTTTGACTTTATTTGTCACCCCTGGTTGGAAAGCAGTATCTTGTCACCGAATAGGAGATGGTGCCTGGAACTTCGGGAGACTGCCCACAGTGAGCCAGCAGCCTACTTACCGGTGTCTTTTTGGCTGGTTAGCTCATTGCCTGATCGAGTCCAGATAGCAGGTTTAGTCTCCATTCAGGCAAGTTAGTTCTGGGCCTTGCACTAGATCCCTAGCTCTCAACCTACTATTTGGAAAATGATAAATTAAAAGGAAGACCAAGTGGAAACCTTTACGTGGGCCACCACCATTCGTCCCCACCATAGCATCAGCAATCCATCCCTCATGGCATATTGACTGCAGGTCTCGATTGCATTATAACAGGAGGGGGTTCCTTTCTATTTCTGTCAGAGGGATAAGATAGCAAGTACTGAGTGAATTGGCAGAGTCTGGCAGCCAGAAGGCTTCCATATGTAATTAGTTCCCACCTTACCCAGCGATACTATTGGATATAGTGCTGAATGTGCCAATAATTTGGCATTGCTGTAGAGTCTGATGACATATGCCTTAAGGTTTAGGTTGATTCAGATTCTGCACTGGCTTACTTCAAGTTGCTAGGATTGGGGGTTTGGTAGGTTAGCCATTAAAATCTTTTGGAAGCTTTAGATTCTGTTTCACGCATTTTATATGATTCAGATGAATGATGAACTACAGCTTACCTTGGAGGCGTGTGCTTCATATAGCTGTTGTAATGTCCTTCCCAGCACACTCTTGGTGGTGTTCATGAGCTGCTTACTCCTTCTCCAGCTTCTGGTTGTAGAGTCTAGGTATAGGGACTCTAACCCAGTCTGTCTGCTTTCCTTGTCTTGCTTTTTAGGTAACTTATAAAAGATAAACCTAACAAAGGAAATAATTACAAATTACTAACGTTTATTGACTGCTCCCCTGGTGTTAAGCACCTAACATATCATTTTACTTGTGTTTCCTAAGCCTAAGGAACTTGCTCCAGCTTTCTGCCTCTATTCTCACCTTTACTTTGCTCCTTCCCAGAGAAGGAATTGCGAATCTGACGGGACACGTCTCCAGAGAGTAACCAGCCCGGCAGGGAGGGTCCCTGTAGGGGAAGCCCATGTATGAATTGTACCCATTGACCGTGGCTCTCTTCTGTTTCCACAGTCCTTATGGCTGCATTAGGGAGAGGCCAAAGCCCAGGGCTGAACTGCAAAGGCCTTGGATGTGTTTTTCTCTTCTGCCCCAAGTGCTTGGCATGCTCATCTCTTTGTAGCTGGCAGGCTGGGTCTGAGATTGGGTCTGGCATGCAGAGTAGATGGCACCTCCCTTGAGCCTCTGGCCTAGGCCACAATCTTCAGCTGTTTATCAGACTGCCCTGCACTGAGGATTCAGGGCCAAGACCAGCCAATCAAGTAAGCACTTTGCCTTCTTTACTCTTATCTCCTGTTTGTATATCTTCTTCAGGTATTTCACAGGGAGGAGCGGTGGTTGGATCATGTAGCCCAGGGCTTCTCAATGTGCTGTGTTCACATTTCAGGCCAGATCATGCTTTGCCACGGGGGGCTGTACTGGGCATCACAGCCTCCCTGACTATTAGACGACAGTAGTACTCCTCAGCTCTGCCAATCAAAAATGTTTCCAGACAATGTTGAAAGTCTCCAGAGGGCAAAGTCACCCGGGTCTAGCCAAATACTCTCTAATAGCAAAAATCCCACAGTGAACTGTCAAATACAATGAAGCAAACATTCTAATGCATTCACTATCGCCACACGCCAGTGTCTCCCACTGCCCGTAAAAGCTTCACATTCCACGCTTGCTTCTATTTACATGAGCTCTTTCCCGCCCTGCGCATGCGTTCTTACTCTCAGCGCAGGGTCCTCACAGGTGGCAGGAAACCTGAGATTATGCTTTGCTGCGGGCCTGATGTTGCTCCGCCCCTTGACTCTCACAGTGAGTTGTAGCAGCTCAAGGCTGCCTCCCTGTCTGCTCAGTTCAGCATTCCCTCTGACGGGTGTTGCCAAGTGAGATGTCCATTCAGTTGTGGCAAAAATACATTTTATGTGTCAATCACACTGTGGTGGCCCACCACTGAAGGGCTGGAGAACTCTCAGTGTCACGACATACCAGATGAGAACTCATGCTTTTAAACATTTTTTTGGGGTAACCATTTCCAGTTATATTCTGAAGACTCCTGAATCTGTAGCCCAGACCTCTCTGCCGAGGTCCAGAGAAGCCTACATGCATACATGTCCCAGAGACCTCCAGCTCCATATTTTTGAAACCAAGTTTATAATATTTTGCTCCAACTCTGCTCTTCTCTGCAGCTAGGGAACACATCCGTATGGTCAGAGAAGCCAGCAATATAGAAGTCTTTCTTAACTTCTCCCTCTCTCCTATGACCCTCAGCCCACTTGCGGGCAAGTTTTCTCAGAGTGTTCCTTCCTCTCTCATTTGACTGCCATTTCTCGAACGAGGGTCCACACATTGCCTTGCCCATAATGTGAGTCCTATTGGTCTCCATGACTCTAGCTAGACTGGTCTCCATTCAGCTGGCCTTCAAAGTACCGCCAATGGGCTTTCTCAGATATGAACCTGACCACATCACATCCCTGCTTGAAGGTCTTTAGTAGCTCCCTTTGAGGGTCGAGTGTGGACTCTGCAGCCCAGCACATGAAGCCTTTCATGACCTGGCCATCGCCTCCCGCTGAGCTTCCCTCTCGCCATCACCAAGGTTCTCCTGAAGCACCAACAACACTGAACTGCTTCCATGCCCTCTTGGTGGCTTTTTGCCTTTTTGCCCCTGTACCTCCTCACTGCTCCCTCTTGGGCCTGAGATGCCCTTGCAGCTCCCTGGTTTTTCTGGGCAGCTCACCTTTGTTCTTAAAACTTAGCTCAAAACTACTTCCTCAGAGAAGTTTTTGGGCTCTATGCTCCCCAGTGGCCCCATCTATGCCCTCACCCCATAACTGAGCTCCTGGAGGGCAAGAACCATGTTTCGTTCATATCTGTATTTTCTTTTTTTTTTTTTTTAAGGTTTTATTTATTTGACTGAGAGATAGAGAGAGCACAAGTAGGCAGAGTGGCAGGCAGAGGGAGAGGGAGAAGCAGACTCCCCGCTGAGCAGGGAGCCTGATGTGGGACTCGATCCCAGGACCCTGGGATCATGACCTGAGCCGAAGGCAGATGCTTAACGACTGAGCCACCCAGGTGCCCCATATCTGTATTTTCAAAACTCAGCACAGGGCCTGGCATGTGCTCAGTAACTGTTTGCTGAGAGACTGAGTGAGCGTATCTGTGTTCTCTAGCCTGAAGTTTATGCAAAGCTTGATCCCGACCATAATGTCAAAACTAAACACCTTAATTGAAGAGTGAAAAGGAGATCAAAGCTTTAGAAGAATCCATGACCATGATGTGATGCTGTGCTTAGTCTCTCTGACACTGTGAAGGAGGCCAGTGACCTAGTACCCACTCCAACAGCTGCCTTGTTCTGCCTAATAAAAAGGTTACCCCAACAGTGCTGTGTTCGATCAAGCCCTCTTTCTCCTTCTCATAAGGGGAAGAGCAAGCTCCCATGTCAGACAAAAAGTAATCTGCCTTCTCTCCTTTGTCAGTCTCTAAAAGGATGTTGGAAGGGTTCTGTTAGGAAAGGCGCAATGCAATGAAAGGAAACTGCCAACCAAGAGAGGCTGTCAGTCCTCCCCCTCCTCTGTGGCCACCAGCAAATCAGGCTCACTAGGGGCTGCTGAGCTCTTTCTCAGGGGGGAAGCTCTCCCACCCAGGAGCCTGCCGCTATTTGGATATTTGGCCCATTTACACACTTCAATTTCCTCTCTTTTTAAAAGGGAGAGGCAGGGTGGAAGATTCCTTTGGACCTTTACAGTGAGCCGTTTTGCCTCAGATACTCTGGCTTTCTAGCTGCATGTACCGATCCGCACATTTCATTTACCTACCAATCCACAGCTTCGCCTTCTTCATTCCTGCACGATATTGTTGTTGCTTCCAGGACCCCAAAGAGGCCAAAGAAGAGCAAAGCAAGGGCTGTTCTCCGAAGTCTTGCTGTCATGTTTTATCTGCCACCTTCACGCCATGCCACAGTGGGAAACCTGCCCCCGAGACTGAGGACTCCGAGTCTCAGGTCTCTCTCAGTCCGTGCTGGCGCTGACGTTTGGATTCCATTTACCTCTGTTACCGCTGTTCGGGCATTTTCAGGACAGGGTGAACCTCATGTCATTGTGTGGTTCTGTCACAACATGCCAGCGTGACTCCGGAGGCTTTGGTGCTGAATTGTTGACTGTTTTGCAAAGTCATCAGAAGTTCTGGAGAGAAAAACGGGATATATAGTTAACTCTTCGGAGTGAACATCATGTAGTAGGAAGTTCAGTAGGCAGGGGAACTCCATGTTGATCAGTAGATGTTGAATTAAATATATTTCATGTTTTTCCCTCACGATGGCCCAGGAGTGAAAGCAAATGCTTGTCGGTGACGCACTGAGCAGAAATGACGAAACCTTATGTCTTAGTAATAGTTAGGATCTATCACTTCTAATACTCTCAGTCTTAAGTGAACATTCCCTAAAGTGTACTTCAAAGGGTTGCCTCAAAGTCAGAACAAATTTAATTGTATTTTACCAAAGATGTTTACACATTGTCTCCACCTCTGGTTTTAGCCACTCAACGTGGTCCTTTCGTTTCCCAAGAACCCTTGGTGTCCAATTGGTTTTAATGCAATCAGGTAAACATATTGACTGCTCACCCTTCAGGTCAGATAAAAAATGTTAGAAAACATCTGTTTTGCCCAAACTATTCTTTTTCACTCTTGAAACTGAATTTGAAGTTGAAGGCCAAGAGAAAATGGCCCATTACCACAATGACTATAAAAAGGTGAGACCATTCTCTTTTTGGAGGAGGGAAGGGAGTAGACAGGCAAATGAAAAGAATTTCTTAAATTGACTCAATTATTAAAGATGCTATCATAAAAAGTAGCACTTTACCCTCTGTCTGGAAATCATTATGGCTCTGATCTGTCCCTCTGAATATGGATCTAGATGAGTCACTTAGGAGCCCAGACCAAACTGGAATCTTGCAACTCTGGCTGAGTTGGAGTTTTTCAGGACTCAAGGTTCATGGGAAAGTGAGGGGTTAGGGATCTATTTCTCTAAAGACAGAGTTTTGTGAAGGATGTTTGGACCACCCACCCACATTTTCCTGTGGTGCTTGCAAAAGGGGCAGAATTCTGGGCTTCAGTGCAGACCTGCTAACTCAGAATTCTTCCACTTCGGCTTGGGAATCTGCATTTTTTTTTTAAAGATTTTATTTATTTATTTGAGAGAGAGAGAGAGAATGAGAGAGAGAGAGCACATGAGAGGGGGGAGGGTCAGAGGGAGAAGCAGACTCCTCGCTGAGCAGGGAGCCCGATGCGGGACTTGATCCCGGGACTCCAGGATCATGACCTGAGCCGAAGGCAGCCGCTTAACCGACTGAGCCACCCAGGCGCCCTGCACTTTTTTTTTTTAACAAGGTTTGTGGTGATGCTAGTACACCCTAAACTTTGAGGCTCGCTGCCCTGAGCCAAGGCTGTGCTGTATCTGATAGGTTTGCAACCTATCAACTTGGTAAATAATAAAAAAAAAAATTCGCATCATTTCTCTGTGGGTATCATTTTGTTTTATGTATGTTTTTATTGCATTAAAAAAAAGGATTTCAGCAACTGTAAACTTTTCATCGAGTTTTAAAAATTTCATAGCATGAAATTTATTTTTCTAAGTTAAAATAAAATAAAATTAATTTTATCTTATGATAGCTTTTGTATAAAGGTAATAGCTGAGTACCTTAGGCTTAAGATTCATTGATGCATTTAGAGAATATAAGCAACTTGTTTTCAGTTATGTAGGCTAAGGAACGTTTGTTGAATAGGATATAAAATAATTCCTGTTTTCTCCTCATTAGATGCTTAGCACAGGGCCTGGCCAAAAGTAAATGATCCACAAATGTTAGCTAAGATTATTTTTACTACAACCTGAGCCCTTCCTGCGGTTGGGCCGGGGGACATCTGTATTAGGATGCTATTTGCTAAATCCACTTTTGTTTCAAGGCCTGGAAAAATGCTGTTAGGTTACTTTCTTTCAGATATAACTTTCAGTTAAGCTTTCTTATCTCCAGTTGTTGCTGACTTGATCATGCTGATTGTCAGTCTGACTTTTCTTATGCAATCACTAGGTATCAAACCCTGTACTGGACATTGAGGGGCTCCAGAGATGTCAACATTACCCTAAAGACTAGATTCCAGTGTGTCCTGGTTTTTGCTAAAAACAGTGAAGTAATGTGAAAGGAAACTGAATTTGGTGGATGGAGAAAATGCAAACTGAATAGAATGGTTTTCACAATATCTACTTTTGAAGCCCAAGTAGTAGAAGGTGACAAAAATACCACAGATCCTTCACAGTACAATTACCTCTAAAAACAGTAGAAAACCCCTTCATTATAATTTAGCCGAGTATAGTGAACAAGGTAGAGTTCTTCACTTGGTCATGGGCTTCTTAGTTCATAGTTGGAAGTTTGCATTCATTCATCCAGTAATTCTGGAAGATCTCAGTCCTGATCTCCTTGAAATTGTGCCTCTTCCACTTTCGCTCTGTCATATCATCCTAGTGCATTTTATGTCTCTTGCATATACTCTGTCTCCTGTGTGTCTGTATTAATCCCGATTCTTTCTTTGGATCTATCTTCCAGTTCTCATATTCTCTCTTAGGCAACATTATTCTGTTACTTAATCTATCTCTTCCAAATAACTAATTATATTTCTTTAGTTGTGTTTAATCTGTTTCTTAATGCACCTAGTAATGCATTTCTAGAGGTTCTATTGTTTTTTTTTTTTCAAAATATTTTTCAAAATTTTCAGATTTACTTGGTCTTTTTTATGGTCTCTTGTTTTTTGCTCAAGAGAAGATACACTCTATCTCAAGAAAGAGATATGCTCAGTTCTTTTTTTATTTCTGTAAAAATATTAAATATGTTATTTTATATTTTGTGTTTGATAATTCCAATATCTGAAGTCTTTGCTGTTTGTTGTTTCTGCAACTCTCTCTCATGATACCTCGCTACCCTGTGTGCTTTTTTTATTTTCAGCTGTGAGTCCATATTCTTTGAAGCCTTATCTGTGAAAATTTCTTGAGATTGAGATAAACTTGGATTTCTCCAGACCCTGGCCTATGCTGGCTTCACTGAAATTTGGTCATCCTTTGAGGACTTCTGGAAGTCAGGCTGCTGGCTTTATTTTTTTTTATTTTCAGTAGCTTTTGAGGTATGATTTACATGCCAGAAAATTTATCTGTTTAGGTTTAATTTAGTGTTCAAACTTTTACAAGACTGTTGATGTCCTGAGTAAAATCTAGAATGTGACAGACTGAAGGAAAAAGTTGATATCCTTATTGTGGGAGGAAGAGGGGGACTGGAATTATTTTGATGAAAATTGATGAGACAAGCAACGTGATACAGGTATTTGTGAAACAAAGAATTATTTATGAAAAATGTTGTTAAAGGAAAACATAAGTAGAATTAATGGAAGAAGGCCAGAAAATGTTATTTTGTCAATTCCTATTCATCATTCATAGCTTTGTGGATGCCAGGCCCTCCTGGAAGCATCCTTGATCTCCCTCAATCTGGCTTAGGTATCCCAGGGTTCACTGTATTTTTTTCAGTGGGAGTAATTATCACAATGTGTTCTAATTACTTGGTTATGTTTCTGAGCCTTCTTCTCAAAAGCAGGGGTCCTCAAGCCAAATCTGGCCCACTGCCTGTTTTTGTAAATAAAGTTTTATTAGAACACAGCAACATCCATTCATTTATGTATTATGTATAACTATTTACACTGTGATGGCAGAGCTGAGTAGTTGCAACAGAGACTATATGGTCTGCAAAGCCTAAAATATGAACTTTTTGATTTTTTACTGAAAAGGTTTGTTCTAGTGTGAAGTGTATAAACTTCTAATGTATAATCTCTATCAGGGCAGAACAATGCCTGCCTGGTTTGCTATTGTATATCTAGCACTTACCCTGGTGCTTATCACCTAGAAGGAGCTAAAGAAATATAGATGAATGAATGGGTTGAATGAAAACGATTTCAGAGGTTTCTATTCTGGGGTTATGTGGAATTTATAATGAATTAAATCTAAACAGATAAATAAAAATGAGTATGCAGGCAAAATCCAATTTTAAAGAACTTATAATGTTATGTCAAAAAGGCAGCTGGGTATAGTGAAAACAATCAGGCAGGCCTGGGTTCCATGCCTGGCTCTGCCTCTCAAAAGTCTTGTGGTTTTTGGGGCACCTGGGTGGCTCAGTTGGTTGAGCATCTGCCTTCGGCTCAGGTTGTGATCCCAGGGTCCTGCATCAGGCTCCTTGCTCAGCGGGGAGCCTGCTTCTCCTTCTGCCCCTCCCCCTGCTTGTACTTTCTCTCCCCCTTTCTCCCCCTCTCTCTCTGTGTCAAATAAATAAAAAATCTTAAAAAAAAAAAAAAAAAGCCTTGTGGTTTTGGCTTTTTTTTTTTTTTTTTTAAGATTTTATGTTTAAGTAATCTCCATACCCAACATGGGGCTCGAACTCACAACCCCTAGATCAAGACTTGCGTGCTCCACCAACTGAGCCAGCCAAGCGCCCCCACAACAGCCATGTGGTTTTGACCAAACTATTTAACCTCAACACTGTCAGCTTCCTTCCCTCGAGGTGAGGCTCATGATCTGTGCTTTCAGAGAGTGCTCTCAGGATTCAGTGAGGGGCTGTGTGCACAGCATCTGGCACATGACGAATGCTTATTAAATGCTGGTTCCTTCCCTCCTTGTTTCCTGTTCTTCTGTGACACTGTTACATCTTTATCTTTGCTGATGGACTAAAAACAGTCTTTTGGTGATACGGGTTTAATGACCACAAATAAACCTACATCACTCATGTTTACAGTCGTCCTTGCCCAGATAAAAGTCAATGTTTGACTCAAATGGAGTGCCTGTTACTGAAGACTCGAAGCTGAATTTTCATCCTGCCCCCAAGGGCAATGAGCTTTTCATTCTCCCCTTACTTCACTATTTAAACATCCTAGCCATACACACAGAATCGATCAGAGCAGAGAATTCCCCTGCAATTTAAACCAATGACTTAAGTTCTAGAAAAAAGTGATGGCTTGGACTGGGGTCTCTCTGGGGGTTGATAAGTTCTGCTTGGTCCAGTGTAAGCAGAATACAGCTTTTCAGTCTTAGCAGGGCTCTGTCACGGCCTGGGTCTCCCTGGTAGCCCTATAGCTTTGGGCAGCTCACTTTACATCCCTGATGTAGTTTCTTTTAAAATAGGGATTTTTCCTCTTCAATTGCAGGGGTTTGGGGAGGAATAGATAAGATAATGTAGATTCCAATGAATGGAATTTAAAAAATGGTATAGAAACTCAAGTTTGCATGGCCGTTTCCCTCCGTCTATATCCTTTCTCTCCCTAAAGAGTGGGCTGGCCGTCCAGGGGGGATCAGGACTCTGCCTGTAGTGGGAAAGAGCCTGTTATTCAGGGGCAAATGGGCGGGGTTCTCCTCCTGCCTTCTGTCACCAAGTAATTTTGTGACCTTGGCAGGACACTGAACCCCTAGTATCTCCCTTGGTCAAACTTGGATTAAAAATACCTACTTCACAGGGTCCTGGTAAAGGATCAGAGGGAATAATACATGCCCAGTTCCTGACACAGATGAAACCCTCACTAAATGGTTACTACTGTTGTTTTTATTCTCAAGACTTACACATTTGGAAAGAGGTATCTTTCAGTGTACGCGTTTCAGTGACATTTTCTTCCCACCGAGTTCTTGGAGGTCTCCATCAATTCTTTGTTGTGGCGTTTCCAGCCCCCAATGCTAGAAAGCTGCTGAGGGCCTTGTTCCAGTCCCCAGCCCTAAGGCTACTGGCGCCATGGAGAGGTTGGCAAGAAAATTAGCATTTCCCCTGACATTTAGTGACTGAATTTTCTCTTCCTTAGTAATAGGCGGAAGTTTGAAAATCACTGAGCACCGGTAAATAGAATCTTCGTTAGCTGACAGGTCACCTTCCTTCTACCATATTTATGCATATGACTTGTTAGACTGTTTTTGAAGCATCTGCTTGAAAAATCCCTTTAGAGTCACACTTTGAACATAACTCAGGGCATAGCCCTCCTTGATAGCAAAAATAAGCCACTCTACAGCCTAAAGCAACATGACATTTTCTACTAGATATCAATATTTTCCCATCTGACATTTAGTAGATCCTAGGCAGCCAAAAAAAAAAAAAAAAAGAAAAGAAATGAAAAGAAATACCAGCTGCTTCTAAGGTTATGATTCACCATTATTGTTCTTATCCTTATGTATTGTTAAGATCTGCCAAAGTGATATTAAGATTGTTCAGATGAGTACTCCTTTTTCTCGTATTAGTTCAGCATCTTTCTCTGAAATCTTTTTGTTCATGAATACCCAAGAAAATAGGCAAAGGAAAAACCTGGGCACAGAATTGGAAGAACTTCTCCAGAACATTCCAAAGACAGAAAGAGAGGCCTGTCTCCATGAACAGTTCTTCCATCATGGTGCACTGCAACTGAGTTGATTTTTATACCTGTGTTGGGTCCTAAATAGCTAGCCTTTTTGTATTTGCCTCTGTTATGGAGGGAAGAGATGAGGCTTACAGAAGCTCTTCTAAGACTGAAGAGAAAATGTGAGTTATTTTTAAATTTAAAAAAGGTTTTTTTTTTAAAATCTTTCTTAATTTTTTTTTTAAGATTTTATTTATTTATTTGAGAGAGAGAGAATGAAAGACAGAGAGCATGAGAGGGAGGAGGGTCAGAGGGAGAAGCAGACTCCCCGCCGAGCAGGGAGCCCGATGCGGGACTCGATCCCGGGACTCCAGGATCGTGACCTGAGCCGAAGGCAGTCGCTTAACCAACTGAGCCACCCAGGCGCCCCCTTTCTTAATATTTTCTACCTCAAATCCAACCACTGGGCCTTCTAGGGTTAACAGACTCCAGGCTAAGGACCCCTAGACCTGTAGTGACGGCCTTCATCATTTTCAGTATGGTCTGCAAATAAGAGAATGCTCACTATCTCATTACAGAAGTGAAAAATAAGATTAATTTACAATCTCAGAGAGTTCTTTCCAACATTACTTGCAGGTAAGTAATGATTTCTATCCTCTTATCTTTCAAGACATGTCTAAGAAATGGGGATTTTCCTTGTGTAGAGCCAGGTAAAAATTTACTCGGTCTGATGTTTCATCCAGAGTATTACTCTAGGAAATTGAGTTTCCTTTTGTAACTTTGTTTCCTGAAGTCACACAAGCCTGAGGAAGCCACACAACCAAAGTATGAAGGCAGAAGTAGGCCTTGTCATAGCAGCAGTCTTTCTGGATTGGCATGTAATCTGGGTATTTATCTTTAACAGTAATTGGAACTCTTTGATATAAAATTTGACATGTAGTTATTATTTATCAATGATAATTATGGCTAACATTTATTGAACACTCACTATTTGCCAGGCCCTTTTCTGAGTGCTTTGTGGTTTTTCCCACAGAATCCTCACAGCAGTCCTGAGAGGTGGGCACTACCATTATTCCCATTCTATAGATGGGAGAAATTCGCCTCCACGTGCAGAGCTAATAGGTGGCAGAACAAAGGTTCACCCCCTATGCTGCCTGATTCCAGAGCCCAGAGCCCATCCTCTCAGCCACCTGCCCACCCTCCACATGACAGCCACCTTCCTATCTTCTTGTGCAGTTATCTTGGACACAGATCTCCGCACCACACTGTGCTTTCTACACCATAGGGTTCTGGCACCTATTTTTGATTTCTCTGCCTGCAGAACTGGGGGAAGTCTTACTGAGGAGAACAGCCTCATTTCTGGTCTGGACCCGTTATCCGTTCTGTCAGGTCCTGCCGAGAGACTCTCGGGCATCCCACACCTCTGTTGTTCCATTCTGCTCCGTCCTCAGATGGTTATGTCCTTTTTGTTCTCACTTATTACCCAGTAAATGTGATTACTCAAGCTTTGCTCTGGTGCCAAGGCCTGGTCGGGGGCTTGCTGAGGAAGGCTGACCTCTCCTGCACGTGTCATGCAGGAACTCCATGATGGCTGCGCTGTGTGGAGTGCTCGGTCTTATTAGCAACGTGAGCACTTTGTGCTGCGTCCCTGACTCTCTCTACACTCAGTTCTGCCCTTCCCAGGCCTTTTTTCTCCAGTCGGCTGTGCCTGTGATCTCTGGGCTGTGGCGATCAGAGAGCTGATGGTGCCTTCCCCACTTTCCCAGGAAGAGGAACTTCCTGCTCAGGGTTTGAGCTGACATGGCGATTCTGTATTGAAATCTTTGGGGTATTTTCATTAACTATTCCATGTCACCACACAAGAAGTGGAGGTGATGGTGCACCATTCATTCAGCCATGCCATATTTGTTAAGCACCTATTTATGTACTAGGCACTGCGCTGAGCACTGGGGTTGCCATGATGACTAAGATAGAATGGTTCCTGCTTCCATAGTCGCCCATTTTTTAACAAATCAGACATATGATGAGGCAATTGCAACATAATTTGATAAAGGCTCTGCTAAGGCAGTAACTCTTTCCAGAGCACATAGAAGAGGTACCTACTCCAGCCCTGAAAAAGTGGCATCTGAGACCTGAAGGGTGACTAGAAGAAGTTCGGCAGGTGAAGGGGTTGGTAGTTGGGCGGAAGGAAGAGAAAAGGTGCCCAAGGAAGAAGGAATAGCATATTCAAAGGCCTACAGGCAGAGAAAGCATGCAGAGCCTGGGCAAGCCCAATGAGCTCAGGAGAGCTGAAGCAGAGTTTAAATAGGCTGTGGCAAGACAGGCAGTTGGAGAGGTGAGTGGGGTTGGGGACCTAAAGGGTGGCTGTCATTGAATCTTTCTGTGTATCATGTAGGAACCACTTGCTTTCGCAGACTGAGCTACTGTAGCTTGGGTATTTAGTGGCAGGGCGTAGGACTGAGGGGTCACATTTGTTGAGTTCTGCTGTGTCTTGCAGCTGATGGACGATCTTGGAGACCTTTGGTTCTGGCCCCTCATCCATGCCATCCAGGGGCCCCAGGCCAGCCAAGTGCCTCCCTCCCCCTGGTGGAATCCCTGTGGCTCAAAAGTCACGTCAGAGTCTTCCTCCAACTGCCGCCGGCAGTGCTCTCTCCTCTAAAAACTGGTGTCTTCACTCAAAGTCCCTCTTGCCATCCCTGCCACTGCTGTGCCCGCAGCCGGGCCTGACGGGGCCACTGTAGTTGGGGTGGCCCTCACGGCTCCGCGAGGTACTAGGAACTGAGCCGGGATGTTCACACTCACCAGCAACTCCTACAAGTAGGGTGGTTATCTCCGTTTGTACAGCCGGGGAAACTGAGGGCTCAGAGCCAACAAATTATTTGTTGCAACCACAGAGCTATAAATGGCAAGACGGAATTTGGACCTGGTCTGATTCCAAAGCCCCTGCAACCACAAGCGGTGACTCTTTCCTTGTCCGTATTATCATTCTTATTAAGATCCTTTAAGTGCGCTCTTTGCGTTGTCTTATTGATCCTGTTCTTGAAGATGAGTCCCTCCAAAACTGGGTCAGAGGCTTTTGAGGGACCTCTCCAAGAGTCGTCCCTTGAATCAGCAGCATGTCCTAGCAGGCTCTGTCCCTGAGATTTAAGCCCGCCTCTCACACTTCACGATTCCTCCCCGGGGACCTGGTGATGCTTTACGTAAGCAGAGTTTGGGGCCGCTGTCAGCAGATTGCCTGTGTGCCATTAGCAGGGGAGGTTCCTTTGTGACCCTCCCCAGACTCCCACTGCATGTTGTTTCTGATTTACTTTTATTTTTGTCACTTTGCTTTCATTACCATTTTAATGTTCAATTTTGACGCTAACTAAAATAGGGTTTTCTGCCCCTCTGCTCCCTCCTGTTTCTTCTCTCAAACACCAGTAAAACCCAGGGACGACTCTTCTGAATCCTAGCAGTGGGGATGGATGCATTCGCTAGCGAGAGCTCCGGCTCCAGATAAGGCTACTAAACAATCAGTCACCAGGCTTTTATTAAGTGTCTCTTTGCTAAAAGCATAGCTGTCCCTGCAGCCAGATGGCCCTGGCTTTGCCCTCCTGAAGGTAATCTGGACCCTGTCACTAATTACTCTTCTTCCCAGCAGCAAGTAGAAGAAGCAATTTTCAAATTGTTTTTATTGATCACACGGCATTTTCTCCGGAATATCAGTCAGTATAAAAAAGAGGATATAATTATTTTCAGTTAACATAGTCAAAACATGTTAATAGAGGAAGGGCAGTCTACATAGTGGTTCAGAGGACAAAATCTGGAGTCAACAGATCTGAGTAGGAATCCTTGGCTCTATCCTTCACTAGCTATGTGGAGTACAGCAGGTCACTTAAACTCTTTGAACCTCAGTTTCTCCCTCTGTAAAATGGGAGTAATACGAGTTTATAGAGCAGTTACTAGGATTAAGTTAGCAGGAATTAAATAAAACAGAGTAAATAGTTCGGTCCAGGAGACACTGTTATTGTTATCATTAGTTATTGTGATCAAGAACGCCCTCTACCTGTCTGTCTTCAGGCTAGCTGGATATATTTTCAACTGTTTCTCGTAATTCTCTTTTCTCCGTTAAAGTTCCCATTTTTCTTCAAAGGTCGGATATAGTCTTGCTTTCATGAATACTCTTAACTCTCACCTTTTATAATTATGTGATTCAATCAAGGCTTGAAGAGCTTGGAGTTGACTTTTTGCTTTCGTTTAGGTTTCTTTAATAAGAGGACTGTGTTTTTGTTGTAGAATGATGAGGTGGAGTTCGTCCGAACTGGCTATGGGAAGGATATGGTAAGAGTTCTTCATATTCAGCGAGATGGAAAATACCACAACATTAAAGAAGTGGCAACTTCAGTGCAACTTACTCTGAGCTCCAAAAAAGATTACGTGCATGGAGATAATTCAGACATCATCCCCACAGACACCATCAAGAACACGGTTCATGTCTTGGCAAAGTTTAAAGGGGTAGGTGTCACTCTTCTTAGACGCTGCCTCTCTTGATGCAGAACTCATTGTACTATATAACTTGAGGGTATTATTTGCTTGCTGCAAGTTCCCTTTATTTTTTTAATCCTATTTTTACATTTAAGCCACTAATTTTTAAAATTTCTATTCTAAAATTCTCAGCCTTACAGAAAAGCTTTTTTTTTTCTTTTTTCTTTTTCTTCATCTTAACCTCACTTCTCTTTTTTGGTTCTCAACTTACTACATCTTTTAGGAAGAGAATCCTACCTGACAAATTTACATGTTCTCTCTTAATTAGGATCATTGGCAAATCAAGGTCCCGGAGAATTTCAGAAGAGGATTTTATACATTTTTGTCATACATTTCTTTGATTCCTCTAGCTAATTTAGAATGGTGTACATTTATAGAAAAAAGTACCATTTCTCTTCCTGGTGTTACTACAGAAGAGAATCTTGAGTATAAGATATATTTTGAAATATATCTGCCCAACTTTTAATGTCTTCCTAATTTTCCCAACTCCATGACCACTTAGTATCTGTATATTGTGGTAAGTGTACTCTTCAAAAGGGTCTTAGAGCTGATAGAATCTGCTATTTTAACACTTCATCTTCTACTTTCTTTAAGTGTGAGTGAAGCTGTGTTGGAGCACTAGCAGATTTCTGGGCAACTCAAGATAATTTCTCTCTCTCTCTCTCTTTTTTTTTTTGCACAGCATGCAGATGTTATTTATTTATTTATTTATTTATTTATTTATTTATTTATTTATATTTTATTATGTTATGTTAATCACCATACATTACATCATTAGTTTTTGATGTAGTGTTCCATGATTCATTGTTTGCATATAACACCCAGTGCTCCATGCAGAATGTGCCCTCCTCAATACCCACCACCAGGCTAACCCATCCCCCACCCCCCTCCCCTCTAGAACCCTCAGTTTGTTTCTTGGAGTCCATAGTCTCTCATGGTTCGTCTCCCCCTCTGATTTCCCCTCTTCATTTTTGCCTTCCTACTATCTTCTTTTTTTTTTTTTAACATATAATGTATTATTTGTTTCAGGGGTACAGGTCTGTGATTCATCAGTCTTGCACAATTCACAGTGCTCACCATAGCACATACCCTCCCATTGTCTATCACCCAGCCACCCCATCCCTCCAACCCCCCACCACTCCAGCAACACTCAGTTTGTTTCCTGAGATTAAGAATTCCTCATATCAGTGAGATCATATGATACATGTCTTTCTCTGATTGATTTATTTCGCTCAGCAAGATAATTTTCCTATTTGCTAAGAAGTCTAAAACTGGAAAACTGGAAAACTTCTGTTCTCATGCTTTTGCATGAATCCACACTCAGAATGCATGAAACGAGCAGATTAATTGAAATATAATTTCTGCAAGGCCTTCCTCCCTGCTGAACCTTTCTCTTGCTAATCAGAGTGGCCCAGCAAGCATAAACATGGCTATGGACACAAACAATGAATCACGGAGCACTACATCAAAAACTAATGATGTACTGCATGGTGACTAACATAACATAATAAAAAAAAAACAAACATGACTATGGACAAAGGCAGTGCTCTCTTGAAAAATTAAATTGAAAATAGGCTTTCTTCCTGAGCTATAGAAGAGGGCCAGGTAACACAGATGCCTGTATTTCCTGCACTGTGTGAGAGATGCAGAAAAGTGATGGAATGGACCTGGATATTAAAAACAGCTAGAATTTATTCATTCTATATAGAATGACCATATAATTTCTTATCCAAACCAAGACACTTTTCTCTTTTGATTTTTTTTTAAATTGAGGTATAATTGGCATAAAACTTTATATTAGTTTCAAGTGTACCACATAATGATTTGATAGTTGTATATATGGTGAAATAAATGTTTATTTCTTGAGATGAGAACTTTTAAGATTTATTCTCTTAGCTACTTTCAAATAGGCAATACAGTATTATTAACTGTATTTGCTGTGCTGTTCATTATATCCCCATGACTTACTTATTTTATAACTGGAAGGTTGTACTTTTTGACTCTCTTCACCCATTTTGCTCACCCCCTCTCCCCTGGCAAACAGGATTCTGTTATCTATATCTATGAGCTTGATTTTTTTCTGTTTGTTTTTGTTTTGTTTAGATTCCACATATAAGTGAGAACATATGGTATTTGTTTTTTCCTGACTTATTTCACTTAGCATAATGCCATCAAGGTTCATCTATGATCTATGTTATCACAAATACAAAGATTTCATTTTTTACAGCTGAATAATATTCTATTATATATATATAAAATATACACCATATATATACCATACAAATATGGTATAAATAATAAATATAAACCATAAATATAAATAAATAAATATATATGTATATACACACCACATTTTCTTTATCCATTTATCCACTGATGGACACTTAAATTGTTTCCATATTTTAGCTATTGGAAATAATGCTGCAATGAGCATACATCTTTTTGAGTTAGTATTTTTGTTTTCTAAACTAGGACACTCCTGAGAGTGAAATAAGATGCTAAAGAGGCATAAAACAGAACTATTCTGGGGAAACCTATACAAATAGTCCACCTTAGGCGCAGACATAAATCGTCTGTAGACTGTGCTAAGACCATAACCCATTGTCTAAAGATTATTACGAAGAATTTGTATGAAAGTAGGGAGCTGCTTTATGGGGTGGAGAGCTGGGGATGGTCCATAGAAGGCCTGTTTGCAAAGCAAAAAAGCAGAAGTGGTCCTACATTAATGTTTTTCCTTGGGAGACTGGGAGGCCCATTGGCCAATGTCATAAAGACACCAGAGCGTTTTGGAGTATACCGTGGTACTGTAGTTGGTGTGGGTGATGACTGAGCTCACCGTAAGGAGAATCTAAATGTTAAGTTTCATTTTGCTCATCCACTGACACATTTCTTCCTGCAAAACAGGTTTCTTTTAAAAACAGGATAGTCTCACCTGGTAATGGTGATCTATTAACTACATTTAGGAGACCTTGTGAAAAATCGAGATAAGGACCAATTCACCTCTCCAGAGTCTTTCAAAATCTATATTTCTCTGATTCTAAAAAACATTTGAACAGGGAAGAGAACTCCATGGGTATTTAAAAATTATTTTTAAATGAGGCAGTTGTTTCTGGTCACTAGCATTTTGTTTCCTTTTACAGATCAAAAGCATAGAAACTTTTGCAATGAACATCTGTGAGCATTTTCTTTCTTCTTTCAACCATGTCATCCGAGCTCAAGTCTATGTGGAAGAAGTCCCTTGGAAGCGTTTTGAAAAGGTTACCTCAGTTATTTGTGCTCTCAGCTTAATTAAAGAAATTGGCTTTATGACATATGCTGAAATTTTACTGGAAACAATTTTTTTTTCTAATTTTCAGAATGGAGTTAAGCATGTCCATGCATTTATTCACACTCCCACTGGAACGCACTTCTGTGAGGTTGAACAGATGAGGGCTGGTGAGAAAATATTTTTCATGTTTTGATTCTGCAATAGCAATTTCAGTATTTTATTCTTCTAAACAATTCTGTTTATTAGCATTGAGGAAAACTGTAGAGAATTTTGAAGGCATTTAAATCTGAGATGGAAATGAGCATTGTGACTCTGGAGTACATTTTAAAACTATCTACTTTTTATCCTAGTGTAAAAATGAAGTAATACATTTTGCAACAAATCTAGGGGTTGAATGAAGTAGATCATTTTTATCACCTGATTCTGAGGTGAGGGAAAAAAAAGGTCCAGACTGACAAAACCCCAAATCTCTGAATTTTCTGGCCAGTACTTTTTGTACCACACCATGCTATAATTATAACAATCTTTATAGGAAAGAGCCAGTAAATAACAATCGAGTTTCCCTGACATTTTATTTTCATAATGAGACCACTGATATTATCATAATTACTATAGAATGAACCGCATTTAAATAGCAATGACAATTATATCATTCTTTCTATTTACAAAGAAATTTAAAACTTAACTGAGGAACATAATTACAATATGGACCTTGTTAGTACTGATGATTGAACTTAGCAAATGTCAAAATTCCCAAAGCTTGTCTCCCACTGCTTGATTGAGATGGTCAGAGCAGAGTTTAATAATTGGCTATGAGTTAGAGTAGAGGACCTCCAAGAACCATGGAGCCAAACGTGGTAGATAGGTCTCTATCTTAATAAAAAATAAACTTTCGGGGCACCTGAGTGGCTCAGTCGTTAGGCGTCTGCCTTCGGCTCAGGTCATGATCCCGGGGTCCTGGGATCGAGCCCCGCATCGGGCTCCCTGCTCCGCGGGAAGCCTGCTTCTCCCTCTCCCACTCCCCCTGCCTGTGTTCCTGCTCTCACTATCTCTCTCTCTGTCAAATAAATAAATAAAATCTTAAAAAAAAAAAAACTTCATGATCATCATAAATTGAGAACATGAACTCTGAACTTTCTCCCTTTTCAATTATTCTTCGCTTTCGTCTCCTCTCCCTTTTCTCTCCTCTCCTCTCCTCTCCTTCCCTTCCTTTCCTTTGCTGTATCTCCTTCTCTTTCTTCTCTAGCTCTCTTCAGTAAGAATTGGAGGTAGCATCTCAGAAATGTCAGAAATATTATAAAGTTAATAAAATATAAGTCCCGTTGGAGTTCTATTGGATAACACCTTCCCTTAGAAAGTTCTATTGTATTAGCTGTGATTTAATAATTTTCGCTATCTGTATTAAATTCCAGGAACAGCCAGAGCCTTCTCAGTGTTTAATTAACAGTTGTGTAATTATTGTCCTATAAAGGAGACTGAATAACTAGTTGTTAAATTAAGTTGAAAAGATAATGATTTTTTAATCCCCCAAATGCTTAGCCATGTGACATATTGACTTGCTGACTGAGCTATGAGTTAGTTGAAATGTAACTTTCTTTCCTTCCTTCCTTCCTTTCTTCCTTCCTTCCTCCCTCCCTCCCTCCATTCCATTCTTCCTTCCTTCCTTCCTTCCTTCCTTCCTTCTTTCCTTTTGTATGTGATTTTGGGAGAGAAAGAGAAAGAAATGTTTCCTGCCTCCCCAAGCCAGTGTTTTCTTACCCAGACCACACTGACTAGCCTCATAAAATTATAAACTCTGAACTGGCATTGTCCAGCAGAAATATAATGCAAGCTACATACGTAATATTAAAATTTTCTAGTAGTCACATTAGAAAAGAAAAAAGAAATTAATTTTAATAATATATTTTATTTAATCCAATATATCCACAGTGCCCCTTATATATGTTATAAATATCAATTACTAATGAAATATTTCACATTCTTTTTAAAAACTTAAGTCTTTGAAATCCTGTGTGTATTTTATATTTACAGGCCATCGCAGTTCACACTTCCCATATTCCAAGTGCTTAAGAGCCACGTGGGGCTAGCAGCTACCATATTGATTAGCACAGCTCTAAACCAAATCATAAGTGATTTTGCAATATTTAGAATATCCCTCTTTTGACTTTCAAGTATGTAAAATAATAGTAGGGGCTAGAATTAGATTTGGGGAGAGCTAACTAAAAAATGAGAACATGACTGAAATATGCTTATGTCATTCATTGAAATACTATTCATTCAACAATTGGATTTTGAGGACTTTTTATGTATCCTAGGGCTGTAAATTCAGAGGTGAAAAAGACATTGCTTGGCTCTAGTGAGTTTATAGTAGATGAATAGCAGGAGATAGACTTATAGAAAGATTTATTGCAATATCAGGGGCTAAAAATCACAATGAAGGAATCAAAGTTATGCGAGGGAGGCAAAGAGGTGCAAAAACCTAACTCTTCCCAGGGTAGTCTGGAAGGCTTGACAGGGGAGGAGGAAATATTCCAATTGACTTTTGAAAAATGATTCAGGATGTGCTGGGCATAGAAGGGGAAAGAAAATCACAGGTGGGAGAAATAGAATGTACGTGGGTAGGACCTATGCAGGAGTGGAAGAGGAAAACTAAAATATCTTGGACATCTGCCTTCTGCTGACCACCATCCTGGGCAAGTAATTTTTGTTTAAAGGGCAAAGCATTTGAGGAATAGTAGCAAGTTTAAAGGGTCTAGTTCTTAGAATGTAAAGAGCTGAGATGAAAATCAAGAGATTGATTTGGGCTGGATTTGGAAGGGCCTCGTGTAGCATGCCAGCAAGACTGGTCAAATTGGAGGCAGTTGTGCATGGTGGTAAAGCCATAGCTGTTGGAATCCAACTACACTGTATTTGAATCTGAGCTCCACTACTTAATAGCTTTGTGACTATGAGAAAGTTACTCATGCTGCCTCATTGGTTTTCATTTGTGAGATGATGATAACAGTGTTCACCTGAATGGCCCAGAGAATTAAAGAAGATAAATATTAATATAAAGCATTTTAGCACAGTACCTGGCACATAGGAAACACTCCTTAAATGAAAGCTACTAGTATTATTATTTAGGATGGCCATAGAGACCCAGGAAAGGTCTTTGTGTGTGTGTGCATGTGTGTACCATTCAGTAATTCTGACCAAGGTTACTGTGCACTGCCTGGAGGAAACAGGCAGTAGTGAGAAATTTGGGACCTTGTTGCAGAGATGGAGAAATGATGGAGTCGGATCTCAGGCAGTGAGAAGTGGAGATGGAGAGGGCATTATGTGAGGCATTTCTGAAGGGTACTGAATGGGTGTGAGGGGTTGGGTAGGGGTGGAAGGTACAGAGAAGGAGAGGTTAAAGTTGCCCTAAAGCTGGGGGCTCGCAGGAACTGACTGAGGAGAACACATATGATTAAAAAGTGTTCAGGGGGAAGCTGGTGAATGAGACGAATAAGGGATCGAGGTAGATTTGGAGACCATCAACAGACTGACGGTGGGTGATGCTGTGGGCAAGAAGGAGCCATTTCAGGAAAACACTTGAAATGAGAGGAGGAAAGTGAGAGGACTGGGGGAAATTCCCCAATTTATGGGTTGGGCAGTCTGAAAAGTCAGACAGAAGAAAGGACAGAGAGAGAGAAGGAAGATTGGAGAGAGTGGTGTCATGGAATTTAAAGAAAAATACATTTCAAGAAATCAGGGACCATATTGGGATAACAGGATACACAACACACAGGTTCATATATAGTGGCTCCATACAAGAAGCTCACTGCTTTTTGTAAAAGTCCAGTTCAGTATGTGTGTGTGTTCGGGTGATGCTCTGCTCCAGGAAGTTATTCAGGAACCCAGGTTGATGCAACCTTACATTTTTTAATCCTTACTTTTTGGGGTCACCTTGAGAGCAGATCCCCTTACCAGACAACCAGGAGAAGAAAAGAGCTTGGAGGAGCAAAAGGAGGAGGCAAAACCCCTCAAGCATAACACCAGGCCTGAGACTAGCGCACAGCACTTCTACTGGAGAGAACCCAATCACACAGCCACACCCAACTGCAATGGAGGCTGGGAAATGTAGTCTGCCCAGGTACCCAGGAGGAAGAGGAAACAGATTTAGTAAACAGCAAGCAGTGTTTGCCATGGGAAAGTTCAGAAGTTTGGATTGAAAGAAGACTGAAGAATGTGCAGTTTGGCAAATGGGTCACTGGTGACTTCCAAAAGAATATTTTAGCAGGGCCTGGAGGTGCAAATGGAGTGGCCAAGTTTAGGGCTCTGCTGATCATAAGAAGAAAACCGTCTGCTCTTTACACCCTTGTTCTTTCCAGGAATTACCGGAAGCTATCATCAGCCTGAATTCTAGTCACCTGGTTGCTGCAGAATGGAAAAACTAGTCACCATAATAAGGCGAAAGCTTTTTCTTTCTGCGGAAAGCCGCAACACTTCAGGCTACTCCAGTCGTTATGGTGGTGTTCCCAGAAGCCCCAGCTTGACTCATCTAGAGTCCAGCGTCCCTCTGAATATCATGCAGGGCTGGCAGGGATCAGGGTAGGGGAAGAGGGATCTGTTGCCTTAAGTGTATGCAGTATGTGTGTGGACGCGTGTATGAGTATGTGTATTTGCCCGTGTTGTGTACATAAAAATGACATTTGTACTCTGTCCCTCTTTGGAAAATAAGGACCTATGATCTTAGGGTAGCAAAGTTTAATTCTTAATTTGCTTATTATCCAAGAGCTAAAACTGCAGGTATTTTGAGGTAAGTCAATGAACAAGCATTATCATAAGAAATGCCCTTGCATAGGCTTAACTGAAGAAAATAATCAGTATCTAGCCCCGCCCCTCCATACCCCAATTCACATGGCAAAGACTGTTGTTACAAACTTGTAAGTAAGGCTTTTGGTGAGGGGCTAGCTAGTTGGGGAGAATTCTGCCCACTCAAACACATGCACTTAATCACACATTCAGCCATGCAACTCCCAATAGGGACTCTTCCCAGCAGGATATGTAACTAATGGACTGGATTCTTTCTTATCAATTGAACACACACTTATAGAAAGCCTACTGAATCTCGAGCACTATTTTAGGCCCTAGAATTGCTGTAAAACTCCCATTACACTATTTTCCTAGTGGATCTTTGAAAGCTACATCATTAAGTGTGCTTTTACCTGTTTCAAAGTCTATTAGTTACAAGGGAGAATCTGGAAGAGAGAGAGAAATTTGTTCACCCAAAGGGATGACAACTGTTATGTTTGTGACTTGCCAAACTCTGAGAGAAGAGCTAGGCTCTGCACGTGTGATGCAAGTCATTGGTTCAGGCATTCTAAGGAACCTGGATCCTACAAACTCTTTCTCTTATGTGTCTCCCTGAACGACAAGCGTAGCCAAGTCTTGAAGTTGCTGAGATGGTTGAGTCACTAATTTGGACTAAATTGCCCCCCAGACCTCTGCAGTATTTGATTTATAACTCACAACTCTTTAAGAATCAAATTCCTCCCAATCTGACAGTAAGTATAAAAATTCAGCTAAAGCATAGCTAAGTAGAGGAATGGTAGATGGAGAAGACATGTCAACTAAGAGATACTGTCTTCTGGAAGTAAAAAAAAAAAATCTATTAACATGGAGACCAGTGAACCCTTGGAGGTGGTCTTAAGGAAGGGGGGTGATGAAACTGAAGTCCTAGAGGAGAGTAATTTCAGAGGCTCAGCAGGCAGAAGAAGTGAGAGGGAGGAAGTAGGAGACTCAGGACAGAGACGGCCCATTGCCAAGAAGGCTGTGTATGTCCTTTTTGATATCACGACAAACACTCTTCAGTTTCTCCAAAAGATGAGTTTTTAGTACACACAAGTTTTTTAAAATCATCTTGATCACAACCTCGTTGTACAAAAGCCCAGTTAACTTCCTTCCACCTGGCTGACGCCATCTTTCCCCATCCAGAGTTGCACGGAGGTACCTTGCACTCTCCCTGCGCGAGTGAAATGGACTCTCAAAGACAAATGATATTTAATCTTCACTTTCTCTAGCACTTCACAAGTTTGAGGTTTTTCTACTAGAATGATTTAATATAGTTTTAAAATATCCTCCTTTTAGCTATTTGTGTCCTTTTTGGAGGTGTTAAACATGGAAGCAATTATCCTCTTCATGACAGGATTTTTTTTTCTTGGCTCAATAAAGCTTTGTGCTTTGTGACACCTGATGCGTAGGTAAGGAATTGGGCTTATTTTCTATTAATTTGCAGTGAGTTTCTTTCCCTTAGAGAGCTAAGGGGTAGGATGTATGCTTCTTTGAGAGATAAACCACAATCTGTTAAGTGTGTAGGAGGACACTAAAAGCTAGCAAAGATTATGTTCTAGCAAAGTAAAATGTGAAAAATCTTCTTTTGCATTACTCTATAACCATGGCAAAAGAAAAAGAAAAAAAAAGCTGATTAAGTGGTTTCATGACAAGTAACCTAGAAAAGGACAGTCCTTTTGGTTGAATTAATTCTGTTAGTATAAATTGGAATTGTTTTTAGCCTGTGTGAGGCAACATATTTTTAGTTGATGGGTCCATGAATTTGAAAGGCTCAGGTTCGTACCAGTGTTCAGAAAACTGGGGCACCGCCAACAGAGAAGATAAAATAAGCTCTTTGATTTCATCCAGAGTGTCTACTGTGTGCCAAGGAAGAAAAATTTTTCACATTAAAAGAGAATAGGGTTTTTTTGTTGTTGTTGTTTCTTCATAGAATGATGAGTGCACCAGAGTAGATGGTTTGTGTTCTGCCAAAACTGTGGCAATGGTTAATTGTCTTTGGGAACATAAAACATTTTATTCTATGTGAAACTGAGGCCAGAACACATTAGAAAATTCAACTTTTTTCTTCCTTTTCAGATTCTAGCAAGAAAATAGATCATTTAAAATTTGCCTAGCAGAACTGACACTCCTCAGAGATCAATAAATCTCATCACAGGGTTGGAGGTAGATAGAGATGGCATGTCAGAAGTAGTTTTCAGAACCCAGTGAGCCTTTGTGAAACATGGGAAACATTCACAGGTAGTTAGAGTTGATAAGAAAAAGTCAATTATTGCAAAACCATGATAACTTTTAGAAAGCATTTTCTGTGGGGCAGCCATTCTAATAAGTACTTTACAGATATTATCTCAGACATCTATCAATTATAGGAAATAGCTATGGTGATCATCTCCATTTTCAAGATGAGAAACTCAAGTTAGAGACGGATTAAATATTTTCTGAGGGGAATAGTGTTCATAAATAGGGGAGGAGAGGCACAGAAAGCACCAAGATTTGAAGTCAGGAAATCTTGAGTCCCAAGGCCTCAACTCAACTACTATGCAACAACATTGCATCCGGGAATCCTTTTATGCCTAAGACCATTGGAGGAGCCAATGTCTTATTGTCTTACTTGGATGTTGGTGATAAAGGCCAGCTGTATAGGAAAAGATAAAATAGGTAAAATTTGCCTTTGGTTCTCATTGACTTTCTCTTTATCCCCACTCAAGGATTCCCACTGCTTGCTCTAACCTCATTCCTTATTGCAAACCTACATTTCATTTCTACAGGATTTTTTTTTTTTTTAGAAGGGATAACTGTTGGAAGTAGGTTATATTAGTTTATGGGCTTAGGAAGTCACTCCTTTATGGGGTCTTTGTATTTCAGTAGGAAATTTTAAGGAATAAAAAGTTTTCCAGACACAGGAGCCATTTCTAAAAGTGATGCTTCAGTTTCTGTTTCAGATCAATGGAGATGGTATTTTTCAGGCTGGGGATTCTGTCTGAGGCTCTTAAAGAACATTGTGGAAGTGAAGGTGGCAGCCTTCTTGTCTCCTGGAAAGGCCTCTTACTGTAAAAAAAATCAGGAGAGTTAAAGGAAGGGGAAAACATCGTGCGGATGGGGAAGGGGATCCACAAAGGAGGAAATAATGAAGTGCTGAGTTCAAATTCCACCCCTGCCAGTTTCTAGCCATGTGACTATGGGCAAATGACTGAAAGTCTCCGGTATAAAAATGCTTAATAGAATTGCGAGGATTAAGTAAAATAAAGACTGAAAAAGGCAGCAACTAAACGCTTGCCGATAGTCCGGATGTTCTCAGCTAATGGTGATGTCCTCCGCCTCCCCTGCCATGCTGTGTATTATAGTTTGGTGGGTGTGATCAGGAAGGGAAATGGTGAAGATTGATGGAAGAGAACTGTCTAGAAAAAAAAGAGACTAAGCTGTGAAATACTTATTCTTTGATGTGCATCAATCTTGTTGCATGCATTCACTCATTCATTCAATAGATACTTATTGATTGCTTCTACAATCCTCTTGGATTTTAAACTTAGACTCACTTGGATCAGCTCTACACAGCATTTAGAAATGCTGATTTTGCATAACTATGTCTTCATACCTCTAAAATCTGTTACATCAAGCCAACTTAAAGCATGCAGTCATTGCTAGTGCCTTTCTCTTGATCCTTCTTCAGATGTAGTTTCCAAAGAGAACTTCAGAATGTTAAACAAATATCATTTCAGTTTTGCCTCATTATCCTGGAACACTCCAACCAGAAGACCTTATATAATCAGCTGATCTACCACTAGCCACTGGCCATTGCTATCTTTGGTAGATGTACACGTGTGGCTGGGAAAATATCAAAATATAGTCATTTTTTACCTACTTTTAAACTCCACAGCTCCTGAGTTAACCACAGCAACTTGAGAAGATGTAAACTATTGGGTTATTAAGAGCTGCCCTGGATTTTAATTGAGGATAGAATTATATTCTTGTCCTTCAACTAAAACCATGTACAACATAGTGATGCCTGATGCCTCTGGCCCTTGAGTTATACACCAAACAAGCCAAGAAAGAGAGATATTAATCAGGCCTAACTTCAAGACTGAAAAGAGATGACCTTAGTCATCCTGTCATGGCACCATGCTACTTGGGGTTTGTACCCAAGTGCGCCCTGAACATCCAGCCTCACCAGCCTGCACAAATAAGTCTATGGTGATGTTAATTCCTGAATTTTTCTGGCCTTGTATTTCTCTCATTACAAAACTGCTGGATCTCTCCAGTCAAACTCTCCCATCTCCTGACAGTCTGGAGGTCTGTTTCACACGTGTTTAGGGAGAAGTTTGCACCCATTGGGTACCACTACTGCTTCACTGGCTCTGCTCAGCATTGGCTGTGCTCATTGTCCCTGCTCTTTAGGAAGAATGATGCTCTCTACAGAACACTGTACTGTCCCAGAATATGTCCCAGTATGTCACCTGGTGCCATATTCTATTCAGGCTTCACCAAACTGCTGGAGCTACAGTGTGTTCCACATAGAAAAAGAGAGAATCTTCCCCTCACTAACTCTGTGCCCCACCTGTCCTGGGCCCCAAGCTAGAACTGCCTGGTACACAAGTAAATAGCTTCTTCAGATTATACCTATCATCCCTCCACCTTCCCCATTCACCTCATGCTGTCAGAGACTGCAGGAGAGCCTTATCATCCCCTCCATTTTTGCCAACTCTGCCCTCTCTCCCCCAGGTCCCCATGAACCAACTTTGTCCCTTCTCCTTCAGCCCAAACCAAAAGCCATTATGAGTATTCATTTAGGCAGATCTATGCCCTATGGGTCAGTGCCTCATCGTCCCAGTCTCTGTTTAGGCTGAGCCAGGTCCACAATGCTACCCATTCATGAAGTTGTTTGGTTTCAGTGAGCTCATGACCACAAGAGAACTGAGGGTCTGATGATCACTGGAGCCATCAGCCAGTGTAGATGATCAAGATGAGGACTAACTCTCCCTTAACCCATAAAGGCAGTCAGAGTAGCAAACAAAAGAACTGTTCTGGAGGAGCTTACTAATCAGCATGATTATTTGTCGAGTAAAGGAGAGCTCAAAAAGTAGAAGGTATTTGGCCTAGAAGTCACCTACACGTGTAGCTGAGAGGAAGGTGTTCATTTCTGTGGGTTTCAACACAACAAGAAGGTTTAGTCTCCGACCTTCAGTTCCTAGGGCTGGAGAAAGGTGGGGAGTCATGGAATCCAGATAGAGAGAAAGGCACACCATCCTCATCACTTGGACTTCAGAGGAGACAGAGAGACAGAAAATATGGGCAGTGAGGTAGTTAGTTGTTCAAACAGTGCACCATGTTTTAATGGCCAGGATCCTTAGAGCTAGGTATCAGTAAGAAGACACTATTTTATTACCTTATTCCTTCTTGCGTTTTTACTTAAAACAGGACCTCCAGTCATTCATTCTGGAATCAAAGACCTCAAGGTCTTGAAAACGACCCAGTCTGGATTTGAAGGATTCATCAAGGACCAATTCACCACCCTCCCTGAGGTGAAGGACCGGTGTTTTGCCACCCAAGTATACTGCAAATGGCGCTATCACCAGTGCAGAGACATGCATTTTGATGCTATCTGGTATGAGCTTGTGTTAAGGCCTGGCACCACCTCTGCCCTCTTCCCAGGGGCCCCAAGGTCATAGACTCTTCTATCTGAAAGGGAAACTTAGAGGCCATCCAAGTCAACCTCCCCACTGTTCGGAGTCCCTTCTGTTGGATAGCAGAAAGACAATGCTCTTGATTTAAATTAGTAAATCTGCACTGAAATCCTAGATGCTATTAGCTAAAATGACCTTGAATGGATCACCTAATTTCCCTGACCCTCTGTTTTTCAATTGATTACATCAGTTCTCAAACATTATTGTGTATCAGAATCACCTGGAGGGCTTGTTAGAATGCAGATTACTGGGCCCACCTCCAGAGGCTCTGATTCTGTAGGTCTGGGGTGAGGCCTGAGAACTTACATTTCTAGTAAGCTCCCAGCTGATGCTGATGCTCCTGGCCCAGGAGCCACACTTTAAGAATCACTGTATCAAGCAAGGCTAATGATATTTGGCTTTACTACCTCATAGTAGATGCAGAGAGGGCTACATGAGGATGACCAGCTCACCCCAGTTTGCCAAGGACTTTTCTGATTTTGATACTTAAAAGTCCCATGTCCCAGGAAACCCCTTGGTCATAGGTAAACTGGGACAGTTGGTCACTGTAGGCTAAACTCAAAATGAGACGATATTCACAGAAGCAGTTTATAAATGATAAATGCCTTAACAACGTAAAGGTGTGATTATTATTATAATATCCTTGACAAGCAGTAATTAGGCCTCTGGACTCTGAGTTTGCTTTTTGACCAGGCATCTCATTCCTCTGCTGACGTTCTAATTGTTAGAAACGTTACTTTCTGATAAGCTGGAATCTGCCCCCTGGTAGCTTCCTCCTACTGGCGTAGTTTTGCTCTACTCCTTTTATTACATGATGGGTTTGAAAATGCTTACAGAGAACCTCACCTCAATCTTCTTTTTCCTTTTTTAAGTGTTCCCCATTGGCCGCAGGCTGATGTATTTCTGTTGGAAAGAGCACAAAATTGGACATGGCAGAATCAGGGTCTTAGTTGGGCCTCCCACTAAGGAGAGGGACTTAGTGTGGATCATTTACATTTTAAGATTGCTCATGTCTAGGATGCCTGGGTGGCTCAGTTGGTTAAGCAACTGCCTTCGGCTCAGGTCATGATCCTGGAGTCCCAGGATCGAGTCCCACATCGGGCTCCCTGCTCAGCAGGGAGTCTGCTTCTCCCTCTGACCTTCCCCCCTCTCATGTGCTCTCTCTCTCTCATTCTCTCTCTCTCTCAAATAAATAAATAAAATCTTAAAAAAAAAAAGATTGCTCATGTCTAAATTGGGAATAATGATAGTACCTGCCTCAGGTATATTGAGAGAATTCAATGAAGTAATCACATAAAATCCTTAACACGGAGCCTGGCACAGAATAAAACCCCTAAAAATATAATAATGCAGAGAAATGGCCAAGCTGAGCAGTAAGAGCACTAGCGTACTTAGAAGTCCTCTTCATGGGTTCTTCAAATGTGAGGAAGATTTACTCTGGAATGCCCAGTGGACCCTAGTTCCAGATGATGAAGATAGCCTAGTGACAATACTTTTGTTGAATAGGGTGTGTGTGTGTGTGTGTAGGGAAATCGGAAGTGAGGTGTTTTCAGGAGGAAGGCATTGCAGGATATTAATCTCTTCTAAAACCAGCAATAAAATTGTTTTCTGGGGGGACAGAAGGTCACCACTTCCCCGCTTTATAGTGTATTCCTAAAAGACCACTCTACGAGTCCTCAGGTCTCTTTTCTGTGTTTTAGGGATACTGTTCGGGACATTGTCCTGGAGAAATTTGCTGGACCCTATGACAAAGGAGAGTACTCACCCTCTGTCCAGAAGACCCTCTATGACATCCAGGTGCACTCTTTGAGCCGGGTTCCTGAGGTATGTTTTGTCACTTGCCATCTTGAAGACTAAGAGAACTTGTTGTGTCTCCCGTCAGCTCTGACAAAGAGTTGAGAGTTAAAATAAGACAGTGGAAGACACATGAAAAATGACATCTGTTGTTGTTCAAAAGCTTGTTATAGCAAGTGAGAAGAGAGCAAAAAATGGAAAAATCTGTCCAACCTGAAAACACAGGCCACTGCTATAGTTCTTTAGGCTTGTTGAAAATTCTGTGGGTCTTTTCAACCTGCCACAATTTAAGCCTCATATCAGGACACTGAAATGCCCTGATTGAGGAATAATTAGGCCAAGGGTCTATGTTTCAGGGTAGCCAGGGAATGAAAGATAGATGCAGACAGATTCCATCCATCCATCCATCCGAGGTTATTGGATGGTTATTATATCTCGGTTAACACATGAAGAATACAAAGACAAATTAGACAGGGTGCCTACCCTCAAAGAGTCCATCATTGAGTAAAAGAAAAAAAATAAGTAAATTAATGATGCAGTAGAGCATAGACTATTATGGAAATATAGGGAAAGGCATCTAACTCAGGTATGGGGCATAGGACCAGCCAGGCTTTCTGAGGGAGAGGTGTTTGGGTTGAGTCTTAAGGGACAAGTAGGGGTTTTCTGGGTTCACCCTCAAGGGTGAGGGAGCGTGGTAGGTATAGAGAGAAGGAGGCATCATAGAACGGTCATTTGCTGTTGAGGATTGCCATATGTGAAGCTCCATGAGTGAAAGTCTTTCCATGTGCCTAGGGATGAGGCAGGAACCAGATCAGGAGGATCTTTGTGGGCTTGTTTATAGTCTGTACTTTAACTTGAAAGCTCTTGGGAGTCACGGAGGGGTTTAAGCAAGGTGTGGCTCTACTGGATTTGCACTCTAGAAAGATCACTCTAAAAAAGGGTGATAAATTAAAAGAACAATAGATTACAGACAAGGAGACCTGTTGGAGGCTTTTGGGAAGCAGAAATCTCCCAAGAAGGGCCTGAACTTAGTTCCATGATGGGCTGGAGAGGAAGTGTACCACCCTTAGACCTGGGCAAGAGGGATACCTGCCATGGCTCAGCACTTTCCAAGGCTTTCTCTGGCTGTACCTCTCTTCACTGGATGAAGAGTCAATGGGGCCAAAGCAACAAAACCTTCAGGGACCCACACATCCCTTTCTAGATCATTCTCTGAATCCTTGCAGCCCAGAATTAACTGCCCAAATAACCCTGAGACTACTTTCAGAAACTGTGCAAACCTCTTCCTCAGATCCATCCTCTGGAGGCAGATTATGCCCTCAGTGTATACGCCCTTAGGCCTGAGAGTAGGTGAAGGGGCAGATGTTTGCAGGAGGTAAGGATGAGACTTGACATGTAAGCAAGGGTGTCCACCCATGTGAGTCTAAAAGAGAAGGTGGGATGGGCCAGGGGCTGGGGTCTGGCTCTTCACATACTACCACATTCTGGCATGGCATTGTAAGCAGTCAGAGAATTCTAAATGACATCCTGGCCTTCCAGGTTGTTATGAAGGTATATTTGTCAAGTTGGAAGGATAGAACATATTTCGCTTAAAAGTTTCTTGCTTGATTCATAACTTTATTTTTTAACTTTTTTATTCATATCTTTAAACATCTGGTATGTGGGCCTCCAATTATATCCTTACCCCAGGGCCTGCAAATGTTTGGGACAGGCCTAGAGAGGAGGAAATGGACTGAGGAAGAATTTAAGAGGTTGACTGGCCAGCACCAGGAGGCCAGTTGGATACCGAAGGTCTCACAGCTTTCTGACCCAAGGAACTCTTACTTTTCTGAGAACAGATTGTGTACTCGGAGGGGAAAAGGGTGGGTCCACCATCTAATAATAGGACTATCAGGAGACAACTGTGTCGAGGAGTAGAGGATCACCAGAGGGTGTCTCAGGGACAGAGGTAGAACTTGAGTAATGGGCTACTGGGCAGGTGGGTTGCAGGGGAGGAGTGATAGAGGGAGAGAGATTCAATTGCCCAATGTGATCCATATTACTTCGGATTCCAGATAGAAGACATGGAAATCAGCCTGCCCAACATGCACTACTTTAACATAGACATGTCCAAAATGGGACTGATCAACAAGGAAGAGGTAAGAGAACTTTAAAAATATTTAAAGCATATCCACCCTCCTGCCCCACACCCTTACTTGTCTTTATAAATTTGAGATGATAGTATCGCCAAGCAAAACTCTTCACAGTTGTTGCTTTTGAAGTATTTATAGTTGCCACTGATTAGAGTCCTCTTAGACTCTGGGCCTTTCGGTACCTGAGGCTGGAGTACGCTAGAAGTGGATGAGGGATTGTGGAGGAGGGTTGGAGGCTGCAGGGAGTAAAAGACAAGGCAAGCACAGAGTGTGCCAGAAGAGACAGCTCTGAGATCTACTTCTCTGAAAAGTGCCACCCAAGGTCACGGCTTCATTATTCTTCCATGATGAGGCAACGACAAGAAGAAAAAGATTCTATTTTCATTTTCCTTCATCGTCTTTAACTTTGGATTAAGTCGTCAATTTAAGTAGCATATAAACAGAAAATGTCAACAGAGAAATGAGAGTGTTCGTGTTTCCAATTGCAATTATAGAAAGTGAGATGAGGAAGTGTACTTTTTGAAAGGAAACCTTGTTTTGGAAAAAAACACTTACCTTGACTTGTTTTAAGCCATGACAGAAGGTTAAACAAAGTGGGAGTGTCTGACTCAATAGCCTGAAATAGTAGGGCCTTGGAGATTAGAACTGTCCTACCCCTCGCGAACCACTTTCAGAATGGTAGCATTTCTCTATTTGATCCATCCTTCCATAGGCTTCTAGAATTTGAAAAACATCATCTTGATAGCTTGTTTTAGTGTGTAGGGGGAGGGACCATCTATCAACGTGGCTCTGCGGCCATAGAATTCTAGGCCTGCTGATCCAGGAGCCTTCTTCTTAGCCACAGTCCTCTGGCCAGTCACCTTGTTTCTGTTGTGCAAATTGTGTTCCTGGGCTGTGTGGGGTTCTGCACCACCACAGCTGCAGGTGGAGGCTGGGGAACAGCACTGGGAAACGAAGGTCATGCTTAGGTGCCTGGGATAGCTGCTAGAGAACTCTGAGTGGCAGAGGAGAGCAACCTTGATCCCAGGTACTGTTCACTCAGCTGAGCAGAGAGGCAACAATGTTTACTGCGGTGGAAGGAAAAGAAAGCATGGTGATACCAGAATACCATTAATTAGAGTATAAAGTCTTTTTTTTTTAAAGTTTTATTTATTTATTTGACAGAGAGAGACACAGCGAGAGAGGGAACACAAACAGGGGGAGTGGGAGAGGGAGAAGCAGGCTTCCCGCTGAGCAGGGAGCCCGATGTGAGGCTTCCTGGGATCATGACCTGAGCTGGAAGGCAGACGCTTAATGACTGAGCCACTCATAAAGCCTTTTAAAGCAATTACCTTCTAAAGAGCAGGAGAGGGACCTGAAAGTAATCCTGGCCATGTCCACCAAAGGTAAAACAAAGGGGCCCCAAACAGAAAAGGGCCAAGTGTCATGACTCGGACAGTGCTTAGCCCAGGAAGATAGCAGAGAAAGGAGGTCTCCTCAGGGCCCCCAAACACCTCTGGCTTGCACCGATCCCAGCTCAAAAACTTGTTGCCGGCTTGTCAGTTGTGTCTCTATACCCAAGAAGTCAGATTGGCAGCTTCCTCAGCTCCCACCTGAAGAACGGGTGGGGACCCCGAGGCAGGAAGGCCCAGTTCCTTCGGGCCAGGGCTCTGCATGAAGGCACCTGAGAGGCTGAACAAGTTGGCCCAGGTCTGTGTCTGCACTTTGGGGATGGCTGGAGCTGATCTTGGCTACAAAGAGAAGGCAACACATGAAAAGCAGGGAGTCAGAACACACTGACAACTGCAGAGAAGTGACAAATGACAGGGTGGGAAGACAGAACCACTCTAAATTCACAGCTGTCTGGAGCCATTTAGTATTGGGCTAACAGCCCCGAGGACCTCACAGGTTCCTGAGGGCCTGGCGGTATTAGAACATTGGACAATGACTGATGTTCAAAGTGAATCATCAAGCAAAAGTCAAATTAGGTTCACCACATTCTATTGAGAAAGCAGGGGGATATATAATGCATTTGAGAAACATTCATATCCCAGTGATTAAAATTTTTCCAAAACTCTTTAATTTTTGGGACCATCAACTCATCTCTCAACTATTGCCAGAAAAATAAGGCATTCCCATACTTGAAATAACTGAATGACTGTAGGGCACATCCATTTTCCTGTTTAGTGAGTTGTTGTTTTTGTTGTTGACTTACTATTGATTCACAGAAAAAAGGAGAGGCCTATTTTAATGCCTCTGAAGTTGCCATGTGGTTTTTCTACAGGTCTTGCTACCATTGGACAATCCATATGGCAAAATTACTGGGACGGTCAAGAGGAAACTGGCTTCGAAGCTGTGACATTGTAGCCACCACCACTGGAAGTCTACTCTCAACTGAGGAATTCCTTCAGCCTCTTGTGATGCTGGAAATCATAGCATGTAGCCATGCAAATGTTCAAACTAGAGTGTTGATTTATAGCGTTAAGTTTCCTCCTGTAGGAAAGACTTCTTCTACTACTAGCTCAGCGAGGTGTTTTGTGATTAGTAATTATAACATGCGTGGCGGATACAGTTTACTTCACAAATGCTAAGCAGTATGAGAATAGTCATAAGTCAATATTGCCTTTTAGTTGTCTTGTGCCTTCCTATCTTAGAGAAGTTTTAGAATCAATGTATTAAGAAAATAATCATGAATTAATGGATATGCTCTATCAATTAATTTGTGCACAAATTTAAGAGTAAGCATTGTTTTCAACCTACTGATGTTAAAACTTTGCTCTGGGCAATTCAGGTAATGACGAAATCATATTCTGAAAGCTATCACCATTGTGACTTCAATTAGACTGAATATTTGAATTTCTAAGAATGCTCTAGTATATGAATCATTGGGAGCTTATTTCTATTCTAAATGTACTTTTGCAATCTTAATGTATTGGTTTTATGACTTTTACAACTCTTAGAGAATATTTAGTAGACACTGAAAAAAATATAACTTGTTTTTCTTTGAATAATGCATCACTTTGGCCAAAAGAGCACATTTAATAAATGCTAAGTCAATACACCAATCAATGAATATCCATAAAGAAAGAAGACGAGAGACTCTCTCTATAAAAATATCAGTGATGGGGCGCCTGGGTGTCTCAGTTGGTTGAGTTGCCAACTATTGGTTTCAGCTTGGGTCATGGTCTCAGGGTCCTGGGATCAAGTCCTGCATCGGGCTCCATGCTTGGGGAGTCTGCTTCAGTATTCTCTCTCTCCCTCTGCCCCTCCCCTTGTTTGCTTGTGCAAGAGGGCTCTCTCTCTCTCTCTCAAATAAATATATACATCTTTAAAAAAATATCAGTGATGATGATTTCTAGATGGTGGGATTAGGAGTGATTTTTTTTTTTTTTGGCCATGTGCTTTTCTGGATCTTCCAAATATGAAGAGTTACTACTTTTATAATCAGAGAAATAAATATAATTGATGATTTAAAGGTGTACACAGATTTGACTGATTATCTTTATATCAGTTGATTAATACTGCTATTGTATATAGATATATACCATAAAGCTTCATAAACTGTAATTTTAGAAGCCCATGATGAAAACCTGTCCACATGAACATTCTAGATAACCTTCCTCCATTTAAAAAATCTCCATTTATTAATTTTCTTAAATCTCCATTTTTTATAAATGGTTACATATGAGTGCTTAGTATTGTTTGATAACTCTGCTTCGTTCTCCCCCCTTTTTAGTACTATTCCTTAAGCTAGCATGCGTAGTGTTTAATTTCACAAACTCACTTCACTCCTGGATCCACCTCTCACTAGCTATATGACAAGTGTCCTCATCTGTAAAATAGAGGTGAGAATAGAATCTCAGAGGTTTTTTGAGGACTAAATGGGTTAATGTCTGTACAGTGCTGTGGTCATATTTATGCCCGACACATAGAAATTTCTATATGTGTTTGCTAAATGAAATAGCTTGCCTTCTTTTCACGTGTTATTAGACCCAAGTAGAAAATCGTCATTGGCCTTTGTGAGTGAGATGGGAGATGGGAGGTCTGAGCGCAGGGAGCCCTAGAAGATGCTGGAGGCCAGGCACAGGCTCGTGCCTGCTGGGAAAGAACATGAGATAAGAAGGAAGAAATAATTTGATAAGGAAAGTTTTGTGCCACATTGAATACTCAGGTTACAAAATGTGCTTACAGCATGTCACTTGCATGGCCAAATAGCTGGTACATTTTATTCCTCTGCTGATTTGATGATCCAGTTTGAAGAGCAATTTAGAGTTTAATGTGATTTTTTTTTCTAAAAACAAACAAACAACGAGAACAAAAACTTAATCAGGCCCTTCTTGCTAGATATTCTCTTGGTCATGTAAGTTTTAGAAACACTGTAGTTGCTCCTGAGAAGAAATCCATATTAGAGCAGAATCCTTAGAAATTGGGGCCCATTTTATACACACGTGCATCTTTGTTTCTCCTGAGCTCTTAAAACATTTATTGTAAGGGACTGCACATGAGCTATTAGATGCTATGTCCCAGTGGTGTGGCAGGAAAGCCTGTCGTCTGTGAAATTTTCAAGGACCAGATTCCTATTTTGGGAAGGATGTTTTCTTGTGGTTAAAATCGTAAACTATGTGCTGAAAACCAGGCTGGGGGTTTCACCTGGTTTTGCCAGTGCCCGCAGAGGAGCGGACCAGCCTGAACTGGAAACATCTGTGAGCTCATTTGTATCAAAACACTTTGTAATTTCGTTAAAGAAGCCTACCTGGACTCTGTGCCAGTTTTTCTGGGAAGCAGACTTGCTCTCCAGCGCTCTCCCCTGCCTTCCCCCCAGGGATCCCCCAACCTGCTCTCAAGTCAGGGGGGGAGTAATGCAGGTGACTCCAGTCCATTTGCTGCCTGGGAGGCAGTTTGCATGGCCTCAAGGGATCAGCTGTCATTTGGGGCTTGTGGTTTTGGCAGCCAGAATTCTAAGACTTGGTCTAAATTTCATCTCCCACTTTTCATAAACAGGCTCAGAAAATATGTTCCATTCTTTCTCCTTTTTAGAGTCCGACTTAAGTTCATACCTCTCTTCACTTTCAGTCACCTGTTTTTTCTCCCTTTGTTCCCGATATAATAGAAATCACTCTTTGGAAACAGTGTTTTTCTTGTTTGTTATTGAAACAGAATTTACCTTTTTCAACCACATGCAAGATTTAACTACAGAAATCTGAACTTCCCTCGAACCTCCTAGCCCTCTGTCCAGAAAGAGCATTTTTTTTTCCCCTTCAGACTTGGGACTGACCAGACTTTGCCTTTTGTACTCTCTTTTGCAAAACCTTTGTAACTTCTGCTTCCTCGCCTGCATTTCAAGAGGAAACCAAGGCTTCTTTCTAAAGACGTGGATTTCAAGCCTTCTGACTCACTGGGTTCTTCCTCCTTCCAAATATTGGAAACTTATTCTCTTTGTATTTCTCATAGTCTTTGTTCTCATTTCTCTCAGAGCTCAGCTGCCTTTCGTTTTTCCATTTGCTCAGACTCTTTCTCAGGAATTCTTGAAGTTTTTGGATTCTATGGATATCCTATTGAGAAAGAATAGCTATGGACCGTCCTCTCAGCAAAACGCTCATTCACACCTCTACAGGTGCCTCAACATCCATCATGGAAGTGGTTTACTCTCAATCCTTAAAGTGTGAAGGATTCCATTGGAAATCTGCCACATAAGGAATACATTCAACCAAACTTGGAAGAGAGGCATACTGATTCCTTTATATGAGAAAGGGAAATAAGTGTGTTCAAAAACTAATGATGTACTGTACCTTAGCTAATTGAATTTAAATTAAAAAATTAAAAAAAAAAAAACAACTTCAATTGGGTTTTGCAGGCATACCCTGGAGAAACTGAAGGTTCAGTTCTATACCACTTTAATAAAACAAATTTTGCCAAATAAATGAATAAATAAACAAACAAGAGAGAAGGACCCCAGGTATATTAGTTTCTTGGGCTGCCATAACAAAGTAACACAAACTTGATGGTACATAACAACAGAAATGTATTCTTTCATTGTTCTGGAGGCCAGAAGCCCAAAGTCATGGTAGTTGGTAGGTTTGTGTCTGCTTTAAAAGTTTAGAGGAGATTTTGTCCTTGGTCTTACAGCTTCTGGTACTTTCTTTGGTGTCTTGGCTTGTCCCCCATGGTCACATTACCTCTTCTGTCTGTCTCCTCTGTGTCATTCTTATAAGGACACTTGTCATTGGATTTAGGGCCCACCCAAATAACCCAAGGTGATCTCTTTATCTCAAGATCCTTAATGGTATCTACAAAGACCTTCTTCCCACATAAGGTCACAATTACAGGTTCCAAATTAAGGCATGAACATAGGATTGGTGGGGGGCACCACTCAACCGACTCCCGTGAGTCAGGGGACAGTGAGCTTCTTGAGAGCAGCTCTTCTAGTGCATATTGGATCTTCAGCTACACATAGGCTACTGTTTCCTTCATACCTGGGGGATAGTCACATCCCTCTTTCAGCTTCATCAGCTGTCACATCGATGTCTATAAAAGGGTGAAGAGCATGGACTTTGGCTCTAAATTGTGCTCAGTTTCAGATTGGGCTTCTCCAATTTCTAGCTGTGTGACCTTGGGCAAGTAACCCTAAACTTTAGTTCTGTAATTTTGAAGTGAGTCTCATAATAGTAACTACCTTACAGAGGAACTGAGGATTAACTGAGATAATGCATGCATGAGTTAAAATGTTTGGGGTTGCAAGTGACAAAATACCTCAGAGTGTCTTCAACTAGAAGGACATCTTGTTTACTTAAGAAGTTTAGAGGTAAGCTGTCTCAGGATTGATCTGGCCACTCAGGGATGGCTTCATGTTCTCAGGCTCGTTTCCATCCTTGGCTCTGCCATGCTCACAGGCATTAATGTTTCCCCTGGGGTCATAAAATGGGTAGTAAACTCCTGTTACAGATAGCGTGTATCACCCAAATCTCCCTTGGCACCAAAGCACTCAGATGCCAGAAGTGTTGGCCTCTGCTTGCTTATCATTGGGTCCCTCTGCAGGAATTGCCCTGGGCTAAAGGAAGCTGCCTCACCCCAGTTTATACCCACCACCTGGGAGCCGCTCACATCCAGTGCTGGTTAGTGTAGGAGATACAAAGTCCCGACCCTCCTGCCTCATTTGGGACAACTCTGCGGGGACACTCCAGCCCCAGAGCTCCTAACTGACTGAGGTCTTTGTTGCAACGGCATCATAATCCAACTTCTCTCTCTGCCCAATCCTGCTTCCTTCGCTGCTCACAGGCATTGTTCCAGGAAGTGATCCTTAATAAAGCTGCATGAAAATCTCGGGGTCTCACTGTACATTTCTTAGGGAAGCCAACCTGTGGATCTAAGAGTGTTTTAGGAAGGAAACTTTAAAATGGGGTTGTGGGAGCTGAACCACCCACTGTCCAGCTGGTGATGAGCTCCTGGAATGTTATAATTATGCGATGGTTAAAACTATCCCCTGAGGTGAATTGGGATGTGATACTGGAGGAAGGGAATATTCTGGCAGTGACAATATCCTGGATGCTTGAGAGATTTGGGATAATAATTATTATAAGGATGATGGAATTTGTTTGGGTATTGCTGAGAACCATTAATACATTAAGAAAGACAATAAAAAGATGAGGATGATTAATAACCAATATAATGCAAAGCATGAAAGCAAGAGGACCTCCTTGGTAGGCTATGAAGAAAATCTACAACCAGATGATAGAAAAAAATTAGGATCAGGCCTAGGACTTAATTATAAGAAGAGCAGAGCTCCAAGGAAGATTGAATTTTCAGTTCTGAGAGGTCCACACACCAAGGTCAGGCTCCTGATTGATGCACCTGAAACCTTGAATCTTCAGATTTCCCTGAATTCTCTGGGCCTGCAGAAGTAGACTACTCTTCCCTGTTAAAATCTAGCACTGCCACCCTTGCCTAAAGACAATGCAAAGCCTTCTGCATGTCCCCTTGGAGTCTATTTTCACCTCCCAATCAGGATACCAGACCTATAAATAGGGTCAAGTTACATCATATACCAGCCAGAGACATGCTTGGACTTATAAGGTAGGAAGGGGCTTACAGGCCAAAAGAGTGGCAAAGATTCAGTCAATGTGTACGAGAGCTGGAGGATTATACATGGGAATGGATCCTGAGGGTTTTGGACAAAACCTATCAGATTTTCATTTTTATTTTTTTAAAAAATATTTATTTGAGAGAGAGAGTGACAGTGAGAGAGAGGAGGGAGAGCACTAGATGGGGGAGGGGCAGAGGGAGAGGGAGAAGCAGAACCCCAGCTGAGCAGGGAGCCCAATGTGGGGCTTGATCCCAGGACCCTAGGATCGCTACCTGAGCCAAAGGCAGATGCTTAACCACTGAGCCACCCAGGTGCTCGCCCCCTCGTCAGATTTTTAAATCAAGAAGAAGAACAGAAGCACTTTCCATTCACATAGGATGGCCCACTGTATACATTTATGGTCTCGCTCTAGGACTACATTAATCTCTTACTTTTTCTATCCGGGACCTGGACCATCTGGACACTCCACAGAACATCACATTGGTTCATCGTACCCATGATATCATGTTAATGGAACTGGAAAAGCAAGAAGTGGTGCTTGTACTTTAGAGAATGGTGGAGAAACCTATCAGGAGCCCACCATGTTAGTGAAGTTTTTGGGAGTCCAGTGGTCTAGGACAGGAGTTGGAAAAATCTATCCTACCATCTGTTTTTGTAAATAAATTTTATTGGAACACAGCCATTTGCTTAGGTATTGTTTATGTATTGAGTAGTTGCAATAGAGACTATTTGGCCTACAAAGCCTAAAATATTTAATCTCTGGCCTAAATAGGGAGTTTCATGACCTCTGCTCTAGGGTGTTCCAGGATATCTCTTCCAAAAGGCACATTACTGCATCTCAAACTTTCTACCACTAAGAAGAATGCACAGTGCCTGGTAGTCTTTCCAAGTTTTGGAGGCATCATATTTCACTGGGATATTCCAATGGGAATACTGGTCCAACCCATTTACTGGATGACAAAGTCTTCTAGCTTTGTGTGGGGCCCAAAGCAGGTCCAGGCTGTGTGCAAACATTCCTGATGCTTCAGCCATATGAATTAGCAGACGCTACGCTATTAGAAATGTACCTGACTGAGGAAGTTATTGTATTGGGGTTTATAGAAAGCCCCAGTAGGAAAATTACAACATTGACTCCTACAGTTCTGGAGCATGCCATCTATAGCCGAGAATTATTCACTATTTGAAAAATAACTCCTGGGGCACCTGGGTGGCTCAGTCATTAAGCGTCTGCCTTCGGCTCAGGTCATGATCCCAGGGTCCTGAGATCAAGCCCCGCATCGGGCTCACTGCTCAGCGGGGAGCCTGCTTCTCCCTCTCTCACTCCCCCTGCTTGTGTTCCCTCTCTCGCTGTGTCTCTCTCTGTCAAAATAAATAAATAAAATCTTAAAAAAAAAAAAAAAACAGAAAAAGAAAAATAACTCCTGGTGTGTTATTGAGTCTTGGTAAAGACAAATGTCTGATTATGGGACATGGAGGGACTTTGTGTCCAGAGCTGTTCATCATGAGCTGGTTTCTACCAAACCCACCAAGTATTAGGGTTTGGTGAGCCCAGCAGCAATCCATTGTAAGATGGAAATGATAGATCTGGAATCAGGCACAAGTAGGGCTAGAGGACACAAGAAAGGTATGTGGGACCCGACCTTCATGTCATCTACTAGTGTTTCTCCAGCACCTCTCACCCTTACGGTCATAAGAGGAGGGGACTCTTATGACAGCATTGAAGGGAAATCCTCTCAATGAATAAAGTTTTAGGAAATGCACCAAAGGGTCATCTAAGAAAGAAAAGTGTGGAAAGAAAGTGGCCCTAGGTAAGAATATATATAAATTCATGGGCAAATGCTTGGTTGGTCAGGCTCCTGGAAAGAAAAAGATTGGCAGATTGGGAAGAAGGAAGAGATCTGTGAATGGAACTATATGTATTAATTATGCTTTTTACTCTCTGTATCTTATGTTTTGACATCTTGGTGGGCCTCACAGACCCAGTGAGAGATTGCCCCTCCCAAGGGGTAGCTAATTCCTAAAGATAGGAAAGTTACTTGGGAGCATTCTCTCATGTCTGATCCAACCACCTCCTTTATCTAACTCACATACCAAACCAATATTTCTTCTGTCCTAAGTCAACCCAGGGCCAGAAATCAGACAGCTAGAGAAGAGACAGCTCCTATGCCCCAAAGCCTGACAGAATTATTCAAACCAGCCAATCCTAAGCTCTTCCCTGGTTTGCCTTTCCATGGAAACCTCAATAAAGGTTCTGTTCTAGGCTTTCCCCTCACACCTGCTTTTGCTTTCTGACCAAAACCAGATGCTTCCCTTGTGGCCCTGCATGGTATGGCATGTCCCCTTTTCTCAGGAAATGTAAGTAATAAATTCTTTCTTCAATGTCATCGGCTTCTCCATTTTATCACTCAGTCGTCTTTATAAATTAAGACCTGGGCAAAAGTCACTGTGGGAGTGGACATTTAAATGTGAGGATCTTTGTATTGCATAATGTCTATCAAAGAGTACCAATCATGGAAGAGGCACTGACCAATTAAGTAGACAGAATGACTTGGCCAGTTCATGTCAGTCAGCCTTTGTCACTGGCAATCTCAATGTTGGCATAATGAGCTCATGAATAGAGAAGCCATGACAGCAGAGAATGAGGCCATAGATGGGCCCCAGTGGGATTCTGCTTTCCATTACTGATCATAACTGTTGCTCACAAGCATCCAACTTTCCAGCAGTAGAGACCAAAATCAAGTGAGAACTTGATATGGCACTGATCCTTGAGAACACTAAGCAGCTACTTGGCAGCAAGTTGAGTACATCGGACCCCTTTCACTCTGAAAGGGGCAGTGCCTTATCTTAACTAGAATTGCTACGTATTTTGAGTGTGGTTTTGCTTTTCCTGCCTACAGGGACTCACTTGGCAGCACTGTCTAAGGGCTTACACAATCCTGCACAAGATTATTCAGATCAAGGGACCATGAGACCTACTTTACAATAAAGGAGATAATGATAGTCTGTAAATGACCATATGATCCACTGGTCCTATCACATACTGTACCATCTGGAAGCTGCTGACCTGATAAAGTTGATGGAATGGCCTTTTGAAGGTACAGCTGGGGTGCCAGCTTGGAGATGATACTATGTGATGATGGAGTACCATCCCCCAGGGTGTGATATATCTCCTAAATACTTTACTCTTATGTGGTGCTATGTCCCCAGAAGGTAGAACACATGGATATGTTAACCAAATGGTAAAAATAAGAGTGGCCCCCTCACCATCATTCCCAGTGACCCAGTTGGGAAATTTGTGCTTTCTCATCGTCTCAACTCGGCTCTGATTGTGTAGAGGCCCTATTCCTAGAGGGAGGATACTTCCACCAGGGGACATGGCGAGAGCTGTTTAAACTTAAAGCTATAGGTTTGTACAATGCACAAACTTGGCAATTCTCAAGAAAAACAGCTGTTCCCAGCCCACTGCACAGTCAAGAGACAATCAATCAGACTGAAACCTTAGAACATTTATGAAGAGGGGAAGAAACTGTAGGACAGGACAGTGTTGTGAGTTTTCACTGAATGGTGGAGAGAGCAGTGACACATATAACTCATATTATTTGATTCTTAGAAAATCATAGAGATTGCTGAAATAAACTTCTAGTCAGACTTGTTTACTTTACATAGGCAATTCAACCAACAGAAGTTAAAAGACTTGTACAGGGTCTTACAGGTAAGTCAGTAGCAGATCTGGGATCAGAACCACAGTCCAGTGTTCTCTTCCTCCTCCAATGTGGATTCATAGCTTCAATGTTTTCCTTTTTAACTCTGTGTGGGTTAGGCTAATGTTAACTCACTCTGCATTCTGCATGCACACCATACAGAAGGCTGATGAATAACCTACAGACATTAGGGTAGCTGGGAGAAGTCACCTTAGCATTAAAAATTCATTATGAAATCTGCCCAAATAGATAATTAAACAGACTGATGTCAACCTAATTGGCTCAAACTAATGAATGCAGATCTACTTAGATTTTTAAATTAAAAAAATTTTTTTTGATGTTTGTTATTGACCCACATATGTCTTCATTAAAATCACAAAGGTATCAGAGGTCTCCCTTTCATTAGTCTCACAAAACCTTTTTGAATGTCATTGAATGTTCATTTTGAATTAGGGATGAGATGTATTTAGAATTCACCAAATGCCTCTAACTTCTCTAGGCCTTTGGGGGCCAATAGAAACTTATATGCATTTTGCTCAGCACATTTCCCTCAGCATAACAATTTTTCATGGAGCTTAAATAATGCAAATTTTTTTCTTTTATGGTCCTTATGAAGATAAAGTATCTAGAACCACCCAAAATCCAAGGACCTAAGAAAGTAATTGTTTTATCTTTTAGCAATATTAGAATGCATCAAACGAACAGTATTTGGGTTGAGCATATATTTGTTTGTTAATTCTGTGACTGGTCTGGGCTTGAAAAATGGAGTGAGACCATTGTAATAAAATCATACTTTAATGCATTTTTCCTGTTATACTAATGACTGTACTATGTACTCTCATTCAATTCTCCATCAATCTTGAGACTGGTATTATGGAAGTCTTCCTATCTTCCCACAGTATCCACCCTCCTGTCTTTGTTTAGCTGAATACGCAGCTGTCTGAAACAAACACTACAGCTCCCAATCTCCCCTGCAGCTAGGTATGGCCAAATGACTAAGTTCTTGCTCAAGAAATACAAGTAGAAGTGCTGTATGCAACTTCTGACAACAGGTACCCTTCTTTCCTTCTTGGCTAGAATACAGCTGTGATAAATGACACTTAAGCTGCCATCTTGGACCACACAGGAAGCTGTGTGTTGAAGATGGTGGAGGAACATACTAGGAAAACAGTGGGACCCAACGACTGTGGAGTGTCTATCCTGACCCTGATCTGCTTACCTTCAGACCTCATCTGTACAGTAGGGATAGCCTACTTGTCTAAGTCGTTGTTATTTAGGTTTTCAACCGAAACTACTCTTAACTGATACACTTGAGCTGTTCTATCCTAATTGAGATGTGCTCTAAGTGTCAAATACACAGTGGCTTTTGAAGACGTATCTTAAAAAAGATTGTAAGGTATATCAATAATTTTGATATTGATTATGTACAGAAATGGTAATATTTTGAATTTATTAGATTAAATAGATTATTTTTCTTTTTACTTTTCTGTTTCTTTTTACTTTTAAAAATGGGACTACTAGAAAATTTTAAATGCCACATGCGGCTCCCGTTATATATTTATTGGACAGCGCCAGGCAAGTGTTGTTCTGCTCTGTCTCTGTCTCTGCACTAGAGAATAGGTGAGGTCCCTGAGGCCAAGAGGAGCCATACAACTACCCGAGTTCCCATGTCTGGTAAATGATGGGGCTGGACTCAAGCTCAGATCTATGCGGAGCAGCCCCAATGCTCCCACCCACTATAGCACAGTGTATCTCAACTGGTGTCATTGGGTTCTGGTGCAGGAGAGAGAACACTGTCCCAAACACTATTTCTTATTTATTTATTTGTATGTATGTATTTATTTATTTGTATTTTAATTCCATTATAGTTGACATATAGTGCCAAACACTAGTTCTTAAAGGCAGGAACAGCTGGTTGCTGGAAGAGTTTTACTGAGTTTGCCTCAAAATATGTTCATAATCTGATGAGCTTTATAATTTTATTTTCAAATTGTGTATTTCCCAGCATGTAAAAATAGAGTGTAGCCCATTGAAAAAGGAAATGAAAGACACAATTTACTGAAAGATTCTGTTATCTTTAATTTAGAAAGAAGACATTTACTTGCAAACGTTGCCATAGATGTCTCTGCCCCATGGATGACAGGACTGGAGAAACTTGTGGAAGATATTTCCTTGGTTGCTTTACTTGACTCTTCTGGAAGCTTAAGGCCTCGAAGCTCTGTGATCTCAGATGCTTAGATGAGAGCACATTCTATCTTGTCCCCTTATTTTGTTGTTTGTAGGTCTCGCTTCCCCAGGCCATGGCCTGCCCTACAGGTAACACGTATGTTCAGTATTATTGACACCTATATTCACCGACCTCTTTTCCACCTCTGTTATGGTAAAGGTGGTAGCTCTGCCCAGTAACCTATTCCGTAGAAGTGGCGCACGTTTTCTATTTGGAGATTGCCTAGCATCCCCAGCATTCCTGATGTCTCCCTAAAGATAATGGTAGACAGGAACACTCTGCTTACCTGAGGTGAAGAGATATCAGCCTAGCCCCCTACTTGTGGGCAGCCAAAGACTCCTCTTGCTTTTACTCACAGGGCCCTCCATTATTCTGTCCCAGGGCTAGGCTGGACACGACTGTTTCCTTGAGGTTCGCAAAGATATAACACAGCCACAGTCACCAAATAACCTGAGATGTGATCATTTTAATCTTTTTCTCTCTTTGTGGAACTGCCACGACTGGCCAGAAATGGTACCCAGGCTACTTAATTACCTATGGAGCTACAGCATGAAACTAACAAGCTGCTCATTAGTGCACCCATTGCTTTCTCTTTCCTTCCTGTGGCTTCTGTTCCTGCTTTAGCAGCAGAATTATCAAGTTTTCTCCTAAGAAGCATATCTGTCCTACAGCAGTCAGCTCTTTGAACATTTAACTTCATCTTCCAAATCATTACAGAAAACACTTAATGGCTCTGTGCCCAGACATGACCCCTGCAGATCCCATTTGCAATGACCGTCAAAGGCAGATGGATCGCCACCAGTAAGTACTCTTTGCATTTGGCTTCCAAATATAGGAGTGGTTGGGCAACTGAGGGTCATTAGACTTTTCCAAATTAAATTCCTTCTATGATCTATTTCTCTAATGCAACGGAGGGACAGTATGTGCCCCGACACAGTGGATGCTAAGTTTAGAGGGACAGAATCATGCTCACATAGGGTATTTGTTGAGGAAAGAACAAGGAGACTGCCACCAACTGGTCTCTGAATATGAAGATCTTTCATATTCATCATGTCCATTAAGTATCAAAAATGATGCTCAAATCTGCTGTACATTCCAATGCACTATGCCACCTTCTCCTTTCAACTACATCTACTGATAAGTTCTAGTTCCTGAATTAACTCACACTAAGGAGGCTCTCTGTGTGGTCCTTGGCCTCCATCAGCGGTCTAAATTTCATATACCTTGTAATGAAAATGTAAAAGGGTGCAGTTGCTGGCTGCAAGGTATTAGGGAATTAAAAGGACTGTAATAAATTGAAGCTTTCAGCCTCACCTAGAAGAATGCAAATGTAGTCCTAAGAACACACACGTACTGTACTGGCTGAAGGAAAACATGTCAGCTTAGATTCCACTGAAAAGAGACAAGTTTGTGACCTCGCCTGCAAATCAATTCATTATAGGTCCTTCGTAGAGTCTGAATCCAAGGCTCAAATGTGGGGTGGGGCGGAGAGGTGGAGTGGCAGTTAATGTTTAAAATCCCTCACGATTCTGATATCCTGTCTGCCCCTCCGGTTGAGAATAATCAACTTCAACATTAAACAATTCTCACATAAAATATATTGGCACCAAGACATGTTCATTCCCACTTATGCTGATGAAGTGCTGGCCCATGTGTGCATTTGCTACTAGCTGCAGACCCAGATCACATTAACAGAAATCTGGTGGGATCGGAAAGGAATCAGACATTTCTGGTTTTAGGGCTGTTTGGAGGCAAAGTTTGCCTACCTGCTGAATTTCAAGTGTTACCAGCCCTCCGGATGGTCTTGTTTTGATAATATTTCCTTTTCCCTGAATTGGGGGTGGGGTGGGGTGGGGAGAAAGCACCCTCAGTTATTGCCAAGACATTATTCTGGGTGTAAGAAAGGCAGAGTATCTTTAATTTGCTAATTTTGCCTGAAAGCTGTCAACAGAGGGCTAAGAGATGATTTTTTTCAGTTTGCTTTTCAATTAAGATTATTTTCCTTTCCTTTCCTTTCCTTCCCCACCCCCCCCCCCGACAAGCATTTATGGAGCAGCCTGGGTCTAAAGCTTAGTTGTGTCAGGTTGGGCTTAGTGAGCAAGGCTTCCGGTAGTTGGGAAAGGTGGCTGGGATAAAATCATCTAGAGACTGAAGGGAGTATAAGCTCAAGTTCAAATCTGGAGAAAAATACAACTAAAGACATACTTTCAGTGACATTTGCTCCAAGTATTCAATGGCCAGCTGATGGTGGTGACAGGACATTGTCCTCTAATATCCCTTCTCCCTTATTTGTAAAATAATGGGACTTTTCTTTAGTTGGGCCCATGGGCTCTAAGGAAAAGAATATTTCAAGCCTCTCTTGTGCTTCAGTATGGCAATGTGACAGAATTCTGGACAGCAAGATATAAGAGGCAGTAGTATATATAATTTCTTGGAAGTGTCCTTAGAGAGAGGAAGTATGTTCTTTTCCCCTTTTTTCCTTCCTGCTGGTTGGAAGTCAAGTGGTGATGGGGAGAGCTGAAGCAGCCATCTTGGGCCATGAAAGGATTCTGGGAATAAACAGCATGCATGATGGAGCAAAAAGGTAGGAGGAATCCCTAACATCACGGAGAGCCATGCCATCCCTGGTCCCCCTGGATGTTTTCCATGAAGACACCCTTCTGTCTTGTTTATATTACCTGGCAGGGCGGGGTTGAAGGCAGGGAGGCAGTTTTAGATTACAGCCAAATCTTTTCCAGACTCATACATAAAGTATCAGGTGGATGTGCTGAAGTGGGGCTGGGACATTCTCATGCTATCCCTTTGAGGCCGAGAGGGGTCACATGTCATCACTATTACACCTGTGGGAAAGTCCTTCAGAGGGGTGAGTTCAGTTCTTCATCCCATTTTCCTTCTGTTGTATCCTGTGTCCCTTCTTTCCTGCCCGAGTCTCCGGCAGGTACACCTCTCACTTTTTATCACTACCACTCCCCACAGTACTTAACTATATTCTGCCTTTTAGTTTTGCATGTTCTGTAGACTGCGAGAACGTGGGGATGGAAAATGTCTCTTTTGTAACCCCTTCTCCCCCTTAGCATGCAAAACAAAGCATTACTTAAATTTCAGACACTCCACTCCATAATTGAATTAATTTGGAATGCATTTTTCAACCCCACTCATTACACCACTTCCTGTGTTTTTTCCACTCTCATCTTCAGATTTTCTGTTCTTTAGAGAAATTATCTTCACAGGAGACTGAATTATAACACTCTCTAAAATAGCAGCTCTTAACTTGAGGAAGGGGAAGATAGAAGAACTTCGGGGAGTCCACCAACTCTGCAAAGTTTTATATGTGGGAATATGAGCTTTTGCCTGGAGGGAAAGTACATAGCTTTCATCAGAATTTCCAGAAAATCATGACCCCCACTAGCCTAAAGAAAAAAAAGAAGAAGAAGAAAAATTCTTTGGCTAACATGACACCTAAAATTGGTTTTTGGATGGGGGCAAGAGAAGGAACAAGGCCTACTTGGACAATGCAGTTTATAAAGAAGATAAACCCACAAATAGATCAAAATGTTTTATGTATTGAAAGTTTGTTGTTGTTGTTGTTGTTGTTGTTTCGGCTTAACTTTCTTTCCCTGGTGTTGAGGAATAACCTTAATCCTTAATCCTAACTGAAGAGGCAACCAAACAGAAAAGATCAAACATACACTGGCAATAAACTGAAGCAATGCTTTATTGCGACCACAAAGCACCAATTCAACAAGGCATTGACACACAGAGATTTGAACAAATGTCTCTTTGAACAGAGATGTAGCAAGCTCGCTTTTTTTCAAGTTCTTAAAAACAAGTACTCAAACCAAGAATCAAACAAAGCATCAGAGCAATTAAAAAAATATTACACCATCATGAAGGAATATATATAAAAATATTCTGTACTAGTAACAAGGCTTTTTGATCTGTAACTCTTGGTAAATTCCTTCAGAAACAAATCAGTATAAATACAAACCATAAAGTGAAAAAATGCTTTCTTCTTTGGAAACAAAGAGCCAATCTGAAAGTAAATCTATGCAGAAAATACCATTACCCCTTGTGAAAGAAGCTGAATATGGATGGAGATCCCCAAGACACAACAGAGTTTCTCTTTTCAGAGGTTCTGCTCCTGTAGGGGCCATGATGCACATTCCTCTCAAACATTCCAGTATATCCCAGTGAAACCTTAATAAGGTCAAGTGGAGGACCCTCTATAAAAGAGGGTGTCGGCAATTCCATCCCAATAACGCAAACTCTAAGGAGCAGAGGGATTCAAGGGAGACAGCAAGCTCTCTCTCTTTTCTCCCCTTCCCCAAGTTTTCTTGTCTTTAATCTCCCTACATCTGTAACCAGAGGATCATGCCATTCAACACTTTTTCAAGGATTTTGGGAAAGCCATCTGAAGAAAACCCCTTTGGTGGGGAGGGGTGTCCAACCATGTCAAAGATAACTCTGTTTGACAAGCTCCACCAGGAAAACCATGCTGTCCACAAGTCATCCTTGCTCCTCCTGGCTGAGTTCAGGTCAGCCGATGGATTGCCTAGTCTATCCCATAGGATAACGTTTCATTTGACTGAAATTCTTTACATATACACATGTATGTATTCTGTTTACAAAGTTTCATCACATGAAACTAAATTATGTCATTATGTATTTTTTGAGGTCTAAGACCCCAATTTGACTATACTATGAAGAGTTGTTCTTTAGATGCTTTGTCTGCAGAGGTTTTACATGATACTCGTAGATTTTCAGAGCAGGCCCCAGTTTTAACTGAAGTCCTGTCAACACGTCATTTCTTGTCATCAATAGCAGGGATTTTCCATCAATTTCCTATAATGGAAGCAGAGGGTAAAACCAACATTAAGTCCAAAAGTGCAAGGATAAAGAAGAACAAAAGAAGTTCAAAGGAAAAAGACATACTGATTGTCCTCAAGCTAAAAACATTACTTCTTTTACTTGGGTCAAATGGAAAAAACGGACTCCTCTATTTTTATGTTCCATCTTCCACTTTTAGTTTTGGATTAAATACAATCCATAGCTGATCTCGTTTTCAAGATCACATCCCTTAAGTCTCATCTTAAAAAACTGACGGCAGGCTTGGCACATACACCTGTAAGGATTGGAGATATTGTTTCTGAAAGAAATAATGACACTTTCCATTTATAAAATGTATTGAAGTTTGTGCAAAATTTCTGTGTACTTAATTCCTAAAACAACTCTATAAATTAGGACAGGCAGGGATTATCAGCTTAATTTTACAGGCAAACCAAGGACCAAGGCAAGAAGTTAACGTGCCTAAGATCAAGAAGTTAGGCAAGGAAAACAGAGGATTTGAACTCATCTGCCTAAAGCCAAAGCCGATGTTCTTTCCATAACACCTGTTTCTCTTGACACTTGGAAGTAAATATGTGTAGTATAGGTGAACCAATGGGGTCATAGAATCCTAGGTTTTCTGGAATCTTGTCAATCACAACAATGGGCAGTGGAAAAATGATTCACTCGCTGTGAACTTCTTTCCTGTCCTTTAAAAGAACCATCCTGCCTCAACCCAAAAATCAACCTCTCATGTTGAGGGCCCTACCATGCTTCCTCTCAGTGGGTCCCCAAGATTCCAAATAAGGTAGTGAGGGGTAGAGCTCTCTCAGAGTCCACTTCCCACCCCCTTCAGATACCCAACCAGAGTGCCCTGGAGACCACAAAGCTTTGGGGATGAAATATAAACAGGCTTTCCACGAAAGGGATATGGATCCCAAATACAGAAAGTAGTTTGGAACTTTTGGAAAGGGATCACTGAGAAAGATGCCAAATACCACCTTATTTCTGTTATTTTTTTATTGTGGGGACAAGGGAGCTGGCTCTTAGGGGGCCTGGGCTCAAGAGATGGACCAGCTGTGCATGTTGGGTGAGCCTCGACATGTCTGTACAGATATATGCCTGCACCCTTCTCCCCCACTGATGGACAGACAAGGGGACTGGGAGTGTAACTGTAACTACATAAAACTGTGATTCTTTAGTACAATGACCCCAACAAGGCCATTCCTCCAAACTCCCTTGTGTTTTGCCCGGCTATGAAGAAAATGTGCTTTGTATGTGTCAGTGTGTGGAGAAGCAGCACTGGTCTAGTGGGCTGAAGAAACACCCACTTCCTGACCGTAGGTAAATTCCTTCCTCCTCTGTCTCCTTGGTTGGTAATGTGGGGATTTGGGGGTGTCTGACAGGATTCCGTCACATATTACTTTTGCAAATGCTTCCTGAGCTATGAGTTGTACGATTACTTGTCAGTATTCCTCAACAGGCCCATGGTCCTCATGTCATTTGCCAACCACCTACCATGAACCAGAACAGAAGGACAAGGAATTCCTTCTAACTGCTCTATGGTGTTTTTGAACTCTGGAAACCTTTATTTTGCTGACAACTAGAAAAAAAAAGGTCTCACATTAATTTGTGAGAGACAACTATTCAAAAACATGGCGCATAAAAAAGCAGTTAGTTGACAGGGCAAGAGTGGAAAATTATTTCAGGACAGAGGATTTGACTTTCCAACCCTAAAATATTTTCTCCTCCTTACGTGGCTAGTGAGCCCAGAGACTGCCCATCAGTAAAACCTGTAAGGATGAAAATTGGCAGAGGAACTTATGACATGCGGAAACCACAGTAGCAGTTCTGAAGGCACTCTGAGGTCACAGGAATCTGAATCATAGGTCCCTTCAAAGCTCACCATCTATCTTAGATGCACTGAGATGAAGATGGACTCACTTGGAACGCTTTAGAAAACAGCAAAGCCCTTCCTGCTCTCCATCTTTCCTTTGTTGTTGTTTGCTCATACTTAACTTCCTACATATTTTAAACGGGCATCAGGAAGAGATGACACTGCTTTCATTTCTACACAACAAGAAAACTTCCTTGACTAACTGAAAGTGAATTTTTTTTTTTTTATCTTCGCTGGCAAAAAAGTCCTTCTACAACTCAGCATTTCTGTCAAAAGCCAAGTATGTCTGTGAAAAATGCTGAAATTTGGATTTTATTTAAGACAAAATGGAAAATCAAGTTTCATGCTCCAATTTGATTTTCCCTTTGTTCAGTAGCCACACTGCAGTTCACCTCACACTAGGGCTGGTAAAAGAAAGCTCCATCTGGAAATCCTCATTTTAAAAGTTGGAAATGAATATAACTCATACATACAACAAAACTTTCCTCTTTGGTCATGACTATAGCAACTCAGATGAATGCCAGTGAAATACAACGTGATGGAAATGTGAGCTTCCAGGTCAAGCAAACTGCAGTCTGAACCCGTCTCCACAGCTTATTGTGTGACCCTGTGTAAAGGACCTGACTTTCCTGAGCCTCAGTTTCCTCACTTGCAAAATGAAAATAACCCCCTGAAGGATTCTAGAGATTAGAAATTATTCATTCACGTAAGGCACCTAGCACAGTGCCTGAGAGATAGGAGGTTCTCAATGACTACTAAGTGGCAAGAACAGGATGTGTTCCAATTCCAAATCCATCTACTGCTTCCTTTCTGGAAGTGTGTCCCTGCCTGAATGCCACCCTTTGCCAGAGGGATGTAGGCGTATTCCTGTTCAAGTTCAGAAGATTTGGTGAGATTAAAAAAGCTCAAAGACTACATCAAAAATTTGTCTCATAAAAATTGCAAACACAGAAAAGTTCCTTGATTAAGGAAGCGAATCATTTGTTACATAACTTCTATAAAAGACTGAGATGCAAATTAAATCCAAATTTTGCCAGTCAGCATGGTGTACTAGAATGAGCATGAGATTGGGAACCGGAAGACAGAGTTTCTGATGCAGACTCCATCAGTAATTTTCCACAAGCAGCCACTCCTCTGTACCCCAGTCTGTTTATTAGCATAAATGAAGGAGTTGGAGGGTGACCAGATCCAGTTAAATAAACATTAAAAAAATCCCATGATTTTGCATGTACATCATGATGAAAGCCAAAACAAAAAGATAGTTCACATCTTGGGATCCTGTTTACATCCCTGTGTTAAGGGATAATCATTTGTCAGTTTCAGTGAAACTTTGTACATGGCTTCTGTTTTCATGTAAGAGTAACCAAGTACTCGTTGAACAATAATATTTATGCAAAAAATCTTTGCCTACTTAATAAGTTCCAGCAAGTACTCATGCATGGAAGTAAGGTTTAGAGATGATAGGTGTAAATTTCCAATGAAGGCAAGACCCTAGATGTAAAAATAAATGAGTGGGATCCTTAGATGTCATAGCTCAGTAGATAAACATGTGTTTTAGAGTAAGACATTATTTTATTGCTTATTAGGTGGGGACTAGGCAAGTTACTTAATCTCTCTAAGCCTCATTTCCTTATCTATATGATGGAGGAAAAGTAGCTACTGTATTTCACTGCTGAAAGAATTATTGAGATAAACACAGGTGAAGTAGAATGCCTGATATCTACCAAGTACTCAATAAATGCTAGCTATTTAAAAAAAAGTATATATAAAAAAATCTTAACCCATTTACTTTTCACTCTTTCTCTCTACAAATGCTAATCTACACCTTGGTAGATCTTTCAACTGAGCCTAATTGTGATATGGTCCATTGGAAATGTATGGGAAGAAAGATGAGGTGGGAAGAGAAAAGAGAAAGAGGTTAGGAAGAGAAAAAGAGTGGCCATCAAGAAAGAGGAAACTGGTTAATAGCAAGGAAGGACAGGGAAAAAGTCAAAGAGAAGTCAATGGGCTTTCTGATGATAGGGCCCTGCAACTAACCCAGAAGGCCATATTTGTGGTGGTAGCCTCCACTGTCCCAAATATTGTGCAGAGGAGAAGAAGGCTCAGTTAGAACCAGAAGATGGGGTGGAAGCCATTATCTGGCCCATTATTTGTTTCCTCTGTGAAACGAGAGGTTTGGACTAAGCTGACTTCTGTCCATTCTAGTTCAACACACTCTCAGATTCCAATTCTGTCTTTGATATGCATCAGACTTACCAGCCTTATAGGAAAGTCTCCCCATGAAAGAACAAAGCACAGACTCCTTACCGAAGACGTGGACGAATTTGACGAAATAGGTTGTCTTTTTCCACTTCAGTCTTCCCTCTCACGTTTTCTAGAACTTTCTTTGTAACAACTCTCTTGCCATTCACTATCTGGCTACAAGTGGAGACCAGTCTGAAGTTTCCCATTCCACTGCTTACAAAGGGTACAAATGTTCCAGAGGAAGGGGGATTTGGTCTGGAGCCCAGGGATACAAATGTGGAAAATCCTGTGTCCAATATGGTGATCACATCAAAGAAGGAGGAGCGAAATCTCCTGGCCTTACCCACATGACCAATGGAAAAATAATCTCCTGAGAAGAAGTCTTTGTCTTCAAAGACATTTTGAAACCCACAGTGTGGCCTCTCAAACCGTGGTGCCTCTTTCAAGCAGTTTTTATCTCTGCAGTCACCTGTATTTTCCATTTTGATGTGGTTCTCTTTGGACTTGTCATAGTTGTTGCGTTTCTCGACATCAGACAAGACCTCATAGGCTTCTGCTACTTGTTTGAATTTCTCCTCAGCTGCCTCCTGTTTTCTGGGTTCTTGTCTGGATGTACCTGAAGAGCTAACTGGTGGTAAGCCTTCTTAATATCAGAGGGGGACATGTTTTGAGGCACCCTTAGTACTTTGTAGTAATTCACCATGTTTCTTTAAAGGACCTCTCCTTACCAAGACAAAGAGTTTGTTTTCAGAAGAACTTCCATGTACTTTTGGAAAGTAAGATCGTGAACTACTCCAGTCTACACCAAGACCCTTTGAATCTTATCATATAGTTGTTGGAACAAACTCTTCTGGAGAGGAAATTCCTCTTTGGTGTCCTCTACAATTCCCACCCCCTACCCTGCCCACCCCCAGCCCCCGACAGCTCAATGTTGGGGGGAGTGACTATGAGCTCAACATTATCAGCCAATGACTCTCAGCTGATGCTATGCTTGCCTTGCATTCCTATTGGTGGAAAATCAGAGGTGGACAATATACATATTAGGAAGACTTCACCTAGTTTAAAAAACCAACACTGAGCAGCTTGTTTACAGAAAAAAACCATCTGTGTGGCTCAAAAAGAAGTCTTTACCTCATTTGTTAAAGTAACAGTCAGAGCAAAATGGGTCTTGCCCTTTAATCTGACACAAAATCCATTTGGGCTCCTTGTGAGGGCTAATGCCTTCAGTGACTTAATGCATATTTCCCTGTTATTTAATATTTGCTGCTGGCATAAAGTGGGTGATAAAGGGGCTCTATTACCAAAAAAATCTTGTACACATTTCTGATGAAGGAAAAAGAATGAAACTTACTTCATCAAATGAGGAAACTGGGTTACAGAGATGTCTGCCTAGATTTAAAAAAAAAAAAAAAAAAACCCACCAGAATAAATACAAGGAACAGAATTAGAAGTGAAGGCTTCCCATGTATGGTCAGATTAGGCTTCTTCACTTCAGCTATCTTTATAAAGTTAGTCTTTCTGAAACTTATCTCGGGACTTAGGAACAAAACTAAGTAGCAGCATCACAACATCAGATGTTTTAAAAAAATGACTTTGAGGCTCAAGTGTAACCAGGGCTGCTGGCTGCTCTTTTTTCCAGGACCCACAGTTACACATTTCTCAGACTTCCTTGCAATTTGGCATGGGCGTGTGACCACGTTCTGGCCAATGTCATATGAAGAGATGATGTGTGCCTCCTCCTGTGTGCACCCGGCCCATAAGACCACCTACGTGTGCTCCTCCCTGCTCTTTATTTGTGCCAACTGGATGTCAATATCTGGATGATCTTGATCTGACTGAAGATGACAGAGCCTCCATCACTTTGGGTTCTTGAATTATAGTGAAGGAGAACACTCCCAAGACCACCATGGACTATTTACATGAATAAGAAATAAACTTCTACTATAATTAAGCCATTATACATCTTTTCATCTACTTGTGACAGCAGTTAGTCTACTCCAGTACACCATTTCCACAACTCCACCTTCAGTAATATCATCAACCAGCAGAGTCCTACCTCTGCAACACTTAAAGTCCAAAATCCTATCCTATCTCTTGCTCCTCATTCTCATTACACCCACTTTCACATTTCAATTTCACTTTCTCCAGGGCCAGACTCCTCATTTGTATCAAGTCTGCATCCCTTGGTTGGCCCTGGGAACCATTCTTTTATATGCCCTCTCAGATTGCCCTCTTAGGCCATTAGTCATCCGCTATGCCCACGCCACAAACACCCCATCCAGGAGCAGAATAGCAATCCACCTTCTCTGATTCCTATGCCTGGTGCAACTATGGAAAACAAACAAGCTGTGAAGATGAAACACTACCCAGGAGCCGTGTGCCAGTCTCAGCTGGGTCAGGAAAATTCCTTAGCAGTTCTATGTATCCTGGTCAGTTCCCTCTCCCATTCCCCTTGATGGCCACTCTTAACCTTCACTGCTCTCCTCTAGTTCCTTATTAAACCTCCCCCCATCCTGTCCACTCCAAGCACAGGAGCTTGCCTCTTGTTTAGCAAAGGAAATAGAGGCTGTCAGGAACTCCCTTAATGTCCCTGGGGACAAGGGCAATCTTAGCTAGGTCTGTACACATGCTCACCTATGCCCCCAAAGCACAGGAAGGATAGAGGAAGAATAGGAAGGATAGAGAAAGATATCCCTGTCTTGTTCGGAATTAATCCCTTCATATTTTTTTTTTTAAAACAAAAGAATGAAAGAGTTGAATATTTTATGGACCAAACTGAATGAACTGAATCATGTATATTATGGCCGACATTACATTTTATTATGGTAAAATATGTATAACATGAAGCAGGCCATTTTAGTTCACTATTTTTAAGTGTACAAGTTAGTGGCATTAATTGTATTCACAACATTGTGAAATCATTGCTACCATCTATTTTTTAAACTCTTCCATCACCCCAAACAGAAATTATTATCTATTATGCAGTAACTCCCTCTGCCCCCAGCCCTTGATAACCTCTAATCTACTTTGTGTCTCTATGAATTGCCTATCTTATATATCTCATATAAATGGATCATACAATATTTAAGTGGTTAACTTCACTTAGTATAGTGTTTTCAAGGTTTATCCACATAGCATGTGTCAGAACTTCATTCCTTTTTATGGCTGAGTAATATTCCATCATATGTATATACTATATTTTGTTTATCCATTCATCTGTTCATAGACACTTGGATTGTTTCCATCTTTTGGTAATTGTGAATAATGCTGCGATGAACATTTGGGTACAAGTATCTATTTGAGTCCCTCTTTTCAATTCTTTGTGGGGAATTGTTGAGCCATATGGTAATTCTATGCTTAACATTTTGAAGAACCACTAAACTTTCCTACAGTGGCTGTACCCTTTTATATTCCCAACCAGCAATGCATGAGGTTTCCAATTTCTCCATGTCCTTGCCCTTCCATACTCTTTGATCTCATCCTTTTCCTTATCCTCAAGGAGTTTGCTTTATTTAACTGTCCTCAATTTCATTCAATTTTAACCTAATTCTTTTGGCTACTTTCCTGCATGTAAATAAGTTTGAGTGTCTCCTCTCTTAGAAAAGAACCCTCATGCCTTCATGACCCTCCAGCTACTGGTTCTCCCTTCACTTGCCTGCCTCCCAACTCACTCCTCAACTTGGAGGAAAGGGTCCTCCACTTCCCAAACAGTCACCCACCTTCTCCCTTCCCCAACTCCACTGAAACTCCACCGTCATTCACAGACCCCACGGGGGCTTCACCTTTTTGAGGTATTTGACCTTGTCGATCATTGCATTTTTCTTAAAACTTGCTCCTTCATTGGTTTCTGTACAACCTCTCATTACTGGTTCTTTCCCCACCTCCCTGAGGGTTCTTTCTCAGTTGCTTTTGCTAGTTGCCTTTCTTCTCCAAACAATTAAAACCTTGGTATTCCCCAGGGTGCTGACCTTGGCCTTTTTCTCACCCCCTTCTAAATGCCTCTCATTGTCATCTCTCCTATGACTGTTGATGACCTCTAGGTCTCTAGGTCTCTAGGTCTCACTCTTCCCCCAAACTGTCTGCTAGATATATACACCTGAATGTACCATAGGCTTTCAAATTTAATGTACCCCAAACTGTGCTCATTATATCCCTTTTACAACTTACCTCCCACAAACATCCTAGTTAATGGCACTAATTTACAACCACCCAATCTGGAAACTTGGCAGTCATCCAAGCCCCTCCCTTTCCCACTTGTGGGCAGTGAACTTGGTCTTGGGTTATGGCGGAGAACAGAGATGGGACAAATCTTCAACCTCCACTGCCAGTGATCCACTAAATTCTTCTGGCCATCTTCCCCAGATTTTCTAATCCATCTTTTCCTTTGCCCAGTAGAATTATTGCAGCAGCGTTCCCACCTTCCATCTCCTTGTCCTCCAATCCACTCTCCACATTGCCACTAGATTGATCTTTCAAAACCACAAATCTCATCCTGGCACTCACTTCCCACTTACTATCCTTCCACAGTTTCCCAGGACCTTTCAGGTGAAGTCTCTCTTCTGCCAGGCAAACCAGACTATCTGTATTCTGGACCCCTGTTTATCTTTCAGTCTTATCCCTTGACGTTCCCTGCTCCACACCTCTTACTCCAAGGCGCTTGGAATTCTCAAGATAAACCATGTTTTCTCATGCCTTTGTACTTGATCTTCACCTGCCAGGAATTCTGTGCTTCCTTCAAATGGTTCCCAAACCTACAGTGGTTTCAGGTGGTTTTGTTAAAGTAAAACAATACTTGTAATAATGAGTATTATTTACTTCAATAGTTTTATATTTATTTTAACAAGTGTTAGAAAAAGCTACAACAACTATTGAAACACTTGAATGAGTGAATAAGCCAAAGAAGCACCATGTATGTATCTGGCTAGGTGATAATGTCTTACAACTGGTCTCATCTCAAATAAATGACTTAAACAACCATTTGGGATTTTTGGCTTATAAAAATCTACTCTGTTTCAATCAAAAACTCAAAAGGTCCTTTCCTTATCAGTTTTGCTTTCAATTCTCTTGGCTATTTTCTTATTGTTAGCATCATCCATCTATTTTTTTTTAAGATTTTATTTATTTATTTGAGAGAGAGAGAGAGAGCACATGAGAGGGGGGAGGGTCAGAGGGAGAAGCAGACTCCCTGCTGAGCAGGGAGCCCAATGCGGGACTCAATCCTGGGACTCCAGGATCATGACCTGAGCCGAAGGCAGTTGCTTAACCAACTGAGCCACCCAGGCACCCTCATCCATCTATTTTTTAACTACTTCCTAAATATTTATAGACTGGAAGGATGCATCAGCAGAGTTTGAGTTTCCACTTCCCCTATTGATTATGTTATAAAATATTTTAAGCATTTCAGAAGCCTTCAACTGTTAAGAAATATCATGTGTCAAAGCACCTTAAATATTTACAGTAGTTGGTACTTTAAAATGCTGATAAAGTAATAAGAGTTACTTCCAATTTGTGGGTTTTTTAAAAAAGATTTTATTTATTTATTTGACAGAGAGAGACACAGTGAGAGAGGGAACACAAGCAGGGGAGTGGGAGGGGAGAAGCAGGCTTCCCACTGAGCAGGGAGCCTGATGAGGGTCCTGGGATCATGACCTGAGCTGAAGGCAGATGCTTAACAACTGAGCCACCCAGGTGCCCCCCAGTTTGTGGGGTTTTAACTGGTCTCATTCTGAGCTGAATTTACCATGAAGCTAATGAAGCTTAACTTTTGCCTCAGTAATTCTGTATTCATATTTTTGAATTTCTTTCCCCAAGAAGGGCTCTTAAAATTGTAAAAGGTTTAGACCTCCCAAAACCTGGATTTGTACTGGGTCTAAGTAGAAATATCCACCACAGGGGTGCCTGGGTGGCTCAGTCGGTTATGATCTCAGGGTCCTGGGACTGAGCCCCATATGGGGCTCCCTGCTCAGTGGGGAGTCTGCTTCTCCTTCTCCCACTGTCCCTCTCCCAGCTCATGTTCGCTCTCTCTCAAATAAATAAATAAAATCTTAAAAAAAAAAAAGAAAATATCTACCAAAATCACTACAGTTGAAATCTCTGGCGATGACTTGGGCCACTAGGCTCAGAGTTGCCCTGATTGGCCTTCCCACTTTACTACTCCTTTTGGAAGTAGTGTTATTGGCAATTTGTAGCAGTGAGAATTTTTACTCACATTTGTTTAGTCAGTAGCTTCAGAAAGTTAGCAAATAGTCATCTGAAAAAAATGTCAATCTTTGCATTTTAAATGAATGGCTTAAACAACCAGTTGGGTATTTCAGAGTAAAATACTGCTCTTATACATGTGGTTTGGGAAAGTGAGGAGATAATAGAGTAAAATTAATTTGTCACCATGAATTGTATACTATGTTGTCATATTACTCCGAGAAAAAAATTACCTCAGTGATACAAATTGTTCCAGAAACAGAATCACTGATGTTACTTACTTGTAAGTTTGAGGAATCCGAACAATATGAATTATATGACACTGACTGAATGGCAGATCGCTGCCTTCCATCTTCGTCATGTACAATCTGAGTACGCGAGTCAGACAGATGAAGACATGGAAGTGAAGTGACTACATTATGAGGGGCAGAGCTATCTGGGACCTGCATTAGGGTCCAGTCTGAGTGGTGATGGTGCTGTCCTGGACCGCCAGCATTCCTTAACTGGCAACTAAAAGCACTGTCAATAGAAATGGCTTTCCACCAGAGAATGGTGCTCATTTAGCCTTCAGAGGCTGACACAGTAAACCTTGTCCTAAATGTTCTGTGAAGAAGGTGGAGATGCTTTGGAATGAAGTTAGTCAAAAGGTTCTCTTAAAAACTAATGCTCTTAGGAAAGTAAAATTCCTGAAGTACCTTTGACTCTTGAAAACCAGGCAACCCATATGTATGGGCAAGTGTCAATTTTTTATCATCTAGTCACCAAAATTCAACTGTGTATATACAACATCTCAGGTAGTTTTGTGCTCTGTGCTGTGCATTGAAAGCATACTTCATGAAGGCCAGGTTTAAGCTAACACTTGACTATTAAAGCAACAGCCTGAGCAATATTCTGTCTGTTTAAATCAACATTCATGTTATAGAAATCTGAGTTCTAGAAAGGCAAACTCTTCAGGATCCTCCAGTGACCAGTGTCAATCAGGAGAAAAGAAACTAGGACTCACCACAGCATGAGAGATCTGCCTGCCAGAAGACACTTGGGAAAACAGCCATCACCCTACAGTGTCCATGGGAAAGAGTACTGACAGAGTCATCATTACTGCCTCCTCTAGGAAGGACTCCCACTGGCTCCTGCTCCTACTGGCCAGTGAACCCTCTGGAGCACTATGTTAATGAGGTCAGTGAACCAAGGAAGAGGGATAGCATTGGTCTTAAAGGCAACTGGCCAGAACAGTAAAACAACTTGAAATACACATACTACTGACACTGGGTCATGGGGGCTGGCGCAAGGGTCCGGGCAGGGGCTTAGTTAGAACCTCCCTTTTGACAATTCTTTTGGCTTACAGTTGTGGCTCGCACAGTAGGCTCAAAAGAGGTTTTCCAGAAGAAAACTTGATAGAGATCATTACACCAGAAGGAAATTTAATAGAAATCATTGTCATGTGGCAGTGTGCCTGCTCAGAGAAAAGGAGGTAATGCAAAGATCACCAGCTTCACCAGATGCTTCATACCAAAGAAACATGGGATGCCGTTCTGGCCCTTTGGACAAACCTCACTCAATGGCCGGATATCTTCCAGGGAGGTATACTAGAAAGCCACCTCTGTGTCTGGTTGCTACAGCAACAGAATATCCAGGATCGTACTGTGAGACCATACCATGAAGGCGGATATTCTCCTCAAAGTCAGCCCAGCTGAGGGTAGACATGTCCAGCATCAACGCCACTGTTTTAGTCAGCTCTAAGTTCTGATCACAGTTCTGGAGGCTGGAAGTCCAAGCTCACAGTGCGAGCATGGTCAGGTTCTTGGTAAAGCCCTCTTCCTGGCTGGCAGGTGGCTATCCTCTCGCTGCATCCTCACACGACAGAGAAAGACAGAGCAAGCTCTCTGGTCTCTTCTCTTCAGGATATTACTCCCATCACGAGGGCTCCACATTCATGACCTCATCTAAATCTGATTATCTCCCAAGGCCCACCACATAATGTCATCATATCGGGAGTTAGGGTTTCAGCATACGAATTTGGGAATTTGGAGGGGCACAAACATTCAGTCCACCACTGTTGGCCATGACACTAAGCTCCCCACATCACTGGCAATGGTACTGTCCTTTCTGGACCTGCCCTTTTCCAAGGTCGTGGGAGGGTAGTTTCCAGCTCTGTGCTGTTTCTGTCCAATGGCAGGGCAAAGCTTTCCCCAAGGAGATTTCAACACGTAGTCCTTATTGTTTCTCCGCTGTCGTGACCTAGAAGATGTGCCTGGAAGGGTCATGTTCCAAAGGGTCAGTTTGGGCTGGGGGTGGCGGTCTTCCCATCTAGGGTGAACTTGAGGTTCACTGACAGGAAGACCCTTGAAGGTGAAACATAAAGCTTTCTGAGGCATGATGACAGAAGAGGCAGGGTAACCTGGTAAAGGATCCTGATTCTCAGTCCTCATGGAAATCACAGCAGCTACTTATCTTACCAGGCTAAGCCTGACTAGTGGTTCCCTCCTTGCCCTCCCTCTACCTCCTTTAAAGAGAAGAGGAAAGATGATGAGAATTACATGGCAGAAGAAGATTTGGATCACTTCCAGGGAATAATTTAAGGCAGACTCTTTCTTCCACCTAACTGCCCTTCCATGAGAATGAAGGAGCTTGAGCTTCTAGACCATGCTTGCAAAACTCCAGTGCCCTGGGAATTCATTTCTCAGGCTCCTGAGTTGGGCTCAGCACAGTAGCAAGATGATGCCCTTTGCCTGCTTGAAGGACTTCTGAATGAATTGCTTTGGGAGAGTCTGTTCCTTTTGCTTCCCACTAATGCCTTGCCAGAGTGATGTCATCCCTGGGAGAAAGGGCCTGCTCCTGGGCCAAGCTCAGAGCTGGCCAGCTCCATTCTCAGGTCCTGCACAGAATCTGGAAGGCCCAAAGGACAACCCCTCCCCCCGAGTCTGGGACATCGGCCTCAGAGGAGTCTGAGTAAAAGTCCAATCTGAAAAACGCTTTTGGGCAGCTGGGAATTGGGCCAAGAGACCTTTTAGCTGAGTCCTTTCTTTGGTTAACCTTTTACAATATTATTTAAATTTAATTTTAGAAGAGAGTTATTCAACTGTAATGACACAAATGGATATTACTCTATTAAAAACTAAAATAAAATATGTTCCAGCTGGTAGGCCTTCACCTTTCAACCTGAGCGATTCCCCCCCCCGATTTTATTATAAAAATTTTCAAACATGAAGTTTTAAGAACATATAGTGAACACCCACATGACCACCACCCTAGACTCTACAATTAACATTTTCTATACTGCTTTATCACATGTTTATCCCTCTACTCCTTCCTCTATCCAATTGTCAATCCATATTTTGATGCATTTCAAAGTAAGTTATATAAATCAGTGTATTCCCCTAAACACTTCAGTTTGCATACTACTAATTGCTTAATGTTTTTTTATAATTCCTTTTCTTTTGAGGTAAAATGTAGAGGCTATGTAGCACACAGACCTGTAACATCTGTATATGCCTGTGCATCTCAGTGCATCTACTGGAAGCAGATACATGTAGCCCAAACCCTCATCAAGACACACAATGTTCCTTCATGCCACTTTCCAGCCATTCTCCACTCCCACCTATCCAGAGGCAACCACTGTTTTACTTCTTGCTACCAATGATGCATTTTCCTGTTCTCAACCTTCATCTAGATGAAATTGCTATGGTCTGAATGTTTGTGTCTCCCCAAAATTCGTATGTTGAAACGTAATCTCCAGGGGGTATTAGAGGTAATTGGTAATGGTGTTAGGAGGTAGGGCCCTTAGGAGGTGATTATACGGATTAGTGCCCTTACAAAAGGAGCCCCAGCTCTCTCATCCCTTCCTCCATGTGAGGACACAGCAAAAATACAGCTGTCTAGGAGGCAGGCCCTCACCAAACACCCAGTCTGCAGCCTTGTTAGTCTTGGAATCCGCAGCCTCTGAAACTGTGAGAAATAAATGTTTGTTGCTCATAAGCCACCCAGTTTATAGTATTTTTGTTATAGCAGCCTGAACAGACCAAGATAGGAACAGTTCAATAAGAACTCCTGTGTAAGGGTTCTCTTACTCAATATGATACTTTGAGATTCATCCAAACTTCTTTACACATTACTAGTTTGTTCCTTTGTATTACTGGGTATATTCCACTGTGTGACTATACCACATTTTCCCAGTGGTGGACACTTAGGCTTCCAGTTTTAGACTATTATGAATAAAGCCACTAAGAATAATTTTGAACAGATCTTTTACGGACATATGTTTCCATTTCCCTTGGGTAAATACTCAGGAATGAAACTGCTGGATCATGGGGTAGATGTATGAGTATTTTACATCCCCACTAACAATACAGGAGAATGTGTTTGTTCTACATCTTCATGAACATTTAAATTTATCAATCTTTCTAATTTTAGCTATTCTGGTGGGTGTGAAGTGATTTAAGCTGCTATTTCAGCAAATTTTCCAAATTAACAACAGCAACAACTATATATGTGTGTATATATATATTGGGGGGGAGGAGAGAGAGAGAGAGATATCAGGTTTGAAGAAAATATTGGAGGAGATTTATATATATATATATATATATATATAAAGTTTCCCTAGCCAAACCCAGCTTAAGAGCATAAGAGCTAAATGGATATGGAAGAAGCAGCCAGACACATTCTTCAATTTATAATTCTATCAATTATATGACAATACTGGAAAAGTAAATGTAATGCTTAGAAAACTGCAGCCTTCACTGATAGGGAGATAGGATCTCTGTTTCCCTACAGAGCTGGTCTGGTGTGGACCACAACATGCCTCCTCAATGTGCTTCCTCATGGTTAAAGCCCCTTGGGCACCATCCTTACAGAGCTGGCCCAGCCTAAAAAATGGAAGTCAGGAATCACCCCAACAATGGAGAGGGACCCCCTACTCCCTCCTTTCAATACCAACCCTGGACCTGAGGGAAGGGAATTAACACTTTGAGGGGCATCAACACTGTGCCAAGACCTACCCTAGGCACTGTACAGACAAAGTTCCTTAATCCTCACACCACCACCCTATTGAGTTGGGCATTGATAGCCTCATGTTGTGGATGTGAAAGCAAGACTCAGAGAGAGACAGTAACTTGCCCAGGGTCACACAGAGTTAGAAGAACCAGGATTTGACTCTAAATCTGTATTCTTTCCACTCTACGTTTCTAAGCACCTGGAACGCAAATTGGAGGGGGCTTCCTAGCTCGGTTGGTGCTGGGCCAGTAGTGGATGGTGCTGCATGTCTCTAGTCAGATCTGCCCCTCACTTCCCTTTCTTCTTGGTTTCTGCTTTCCAGTGTGTCTGTGGTGAGGGTAGGGCTGTCCCATCTTTCAGAAGACGCAGGTGTAACTGAGCGTTAGCCCTCCTTCCTGCAGCTGTCACTGTGTCTCAGGGCATGGGTTCCCCTCTCTCAGGAAGGAGTCATTAGCTCGTCACTTTTCTTCTCTCCTTTCCCACCCTCTTCAGTGCTCTGGTATGATCGGTGTTTGATGTGGAGGACATGCAGAGCCTCACAGATCCCTCCCTGCTCTCCAGTCCTCTTCCTCCTCACTCCCTCTGCCCACTGTGAGGAAGAGGTAACTGTTCATCATGGGTTTCTCTAGACAGACTTACCTGCTCCTGAAAAGCACTAGCTTGCTCCTCGAATCCTGCTGTTCGAAAATAGTTGACAACATCCATCACGGCCCAGTCTGCAGGATCCGGCGGCCTCCCATTCTCCATGGAACTGCAAAACACAAACCCAGACACTTGGCATGGCAGAGCAGGCAAGAGTGTGTGGCCTGGCTCACTACTCAGTCTCCTAGGTGCAGGCCCTGGTAAGCTTGCTAGAACCATGTCCCTCTCTTCCTTCAAAGGCCCAGATCCCAGTTTACCTCTCAGGAACATAATCATTCTTATGTTTCTTGGGTTCAGGACATAATTACTCTTACTGGCTCAGGCACTGTTTTCCTAATAAACCATTAGACCCTTCATATGAAGTGCTTCCTCATGAATTGGTTTTTATTTATTTATTTATTTATTTATTTATTTATTTGTTTATTTATTTATTTTTAAGATTTTATTTATTTATTTGACAGAGAGAGACACAGCGAGAGAGGGAACACAAGCAGGGGGAGTGGGAGAGGGAGAAGCAGGCTCCCCGCAGAGCAGGGAGCCCGATACGGGACTCGATCCCAGGACCCTGGGATCATGACCTGAGCTGAAGGCAGTCGCTTAACCAACTGAGCCACCCAGGCGCCCATGAATTGATTTTTAATCCAGAGATTTTAGGAGTGGTTCCATGATTTCTGGCAACTCACAGGATGATACTCATACTCCTGAATTAAGGCCCTGTACAATATGGCCCCCATGTACCTGTCTTTTGCCATCTCCTACCACCTTGCCCATCCCCATCCCCACACATTCTCTCTACAGCTGTGAAATTGCAGAGCTAAAGCCATTCCCCCAAATGCTGTGCCCTTTCACAGTTCTGGGCGTTTGCACGTGCTCTTCCAGCCACTTACAATGCCCCCTCGTTTGTCTCTACTTGACACAATCCACCATTCCTACCTACTTCATTCTAGTTCCCATGCCATCTCCTCTGTGAGGCATTTTCTGGCCCCAGGGAACTGTTTTAGTTATAAACTCCTCTGCATTCGAGAACTCCATTCAAACTCCCATTGCAGCATTTTCCACACTGGATTATACTCTCTACTTATTGGACAGTCTTTCCCATCAGAATGGGAGATGTGGGTTAGGGATACACATCTGGGCCAGAACCATTTTATTATTCTTAGTGTCAAGCATATACTGAGGAACTCAACCAATATTCACATGACTAGATGATGATCAAGCATCTGAGAAGTTCTATGGGTAATGTGCCTCACTGGATTTAGAAAGGAGGGATAGGAAAATAGAGAAAGAATGGCAAGGACCCGCCATTTCTGTGACTGCCTCATTTCTCTTTCAGCAGTATTTGTCTGGATTTCTCTACACTTCATCCAAAGTGTACATCTAATCACATTGCTCCCCTGCTTAAAATCCATCAGAAGCTTTCCATTGTCTTTAAGATGAGTTCCAAATAGCTTAACTTGGCTTGGGAAATCCTTCAGAACAAAGCTCCTGCCAGCTCTCCTGCTAGGAATACACTAATGAGCAAACAGACATGGTCCTTACTCTTGTGGACCTACAGTCCTGTGGGGATAGACAATGATCAGTAATCATACAACTAAATGCACAGCTGCACATTGTGGTAAGTGCTATGAAGGAGAGGTACACTGTACTACGGCAGTTTAAGGGGCTAAGGGATGCATTCCTGTGGAAGTTTATCTTGGGGTAAGGTCTAGAAAGCAGCCAGAAGTTAACCGTATGAAATCAGGTGAAGATTATTCCAGGCTCTTCGGCAGGAATATATACAGTCAAGGGAGGCATGCAGGTCTTGGAGGCCATGCTGAAGATTCTGGATTTTTGTCTATGAGCAATGAAGCTTGCTAAATGGTCTTATGTAAAGGGGGTGACCTGATCAGATTTGCATTTTGAAAAAGAGAACTGGAGATGAGCCAGAGGGGAAGAAGGGGCACCAGGGAGAGGTGGCCTACTCCAGTCACCCACACAAGAGATCATGGTGATCAAGACTAGAGTGGTGGCTATGGACAAGGGGAGGAAGTGTGTGGATTTAAAGGATTTTTAACCAAGAAAATCAGCATGACTTAGTGGTGGACTAGACATAGAGAATGAAGGAGATGGAAGTATCATGGAACTGGACGGATGCTGGTAACTTCATTCAGATGGCACTGCCAGGTTTAGTTAAATACACTGAATTTTGGGTACCATCTACATCCAAGCAGAGATTTAATGTGGGACTGAGTCTGATACTCAAAGCAGATGAATGGGCTGGAGGTACACATTTGGGAGATAGAATTTTTAGTTAGTAACTGAAATCTTGGGAGAGGGTGAGAAGAAAATTTGGCCTAGAACTAAGCATGGGTGGGAGGTTCAACATGCTAGTGAAAGTTGAAAGGATTCATGTTACTTTTAATGGAAATGAAATTGCCCAGACTCCGAGGATTCCTGAAAACCTTCAAACATCCAAAAGTCAAGGGACTAGCTGTATCTCTGCCTCACCGCCAGCATAACGTTTTGCTTGTAGTAGGAACTTAAAATATTTGATTAAAAAACAAAACTTCTATCCTAACTCAAGACAAGAGAACCTTTAATCAATGGCACACGGGATCAATGATTTATCAACACAACATTTAATTGAAAGGCAATGCTGACTAGCTAATAGTGTTTTCCCTTTGGAGCTTAGAGACTGTGAATCTATAAACACTGCATGCCCATGCACACATGCACTCATATATATGCAGGCTTACTATACACACACACACAACTTCTTACCATTTAACAGGTAATATACAGCGGGGAAAAACTACTTTCACCCTAACATTGCCAAATATTAACTATGTATTTTAAAGTCAAAGTTAAATGAGTTTTTAAAAATTATCCACATGCTGGGATTTTTTCCATCATCCCATTAACATAGGCGATCATGAGCTGACACTGGGCAGTTCCTTTAAGATACCATTTTCCTTCTCTCCCTTGCTTAAGGTGGGTTTGAATAATGTTTAGAAAGGAGTTCATTGTTCTAACAAGTCTTTTAAGTTTCCTAATCAGCTCACTTCTAGCAGTGAGCAGAGAGTCTCATCGGATATACTTTTAAGTGCCCCAGAAAACATCTGAATTCACTCTCCTTGTGGCTGACTTCAATTAACTGCCTTTCCTCATAAAGAATAGCTATCTAATTGTAATAACAAAGTATGTACCTTGTAATTTTAGGATAGGAGGTTTTCCTGATTCTTATTCTGCTGGGATATGACATCATCACTTCCACAATTGTGAACTGTTCTTGAGAATTAGCAATGTGGCAGAGAACAAAGATGTTACAATACTGCTGACAGTGTAGCATGAGGAAGAGGAGCAATGGAAAACCAGGCACGCTCTCATATTTAGGGTAAGGAGACCCATGCAGAAGAAACAAGGAGCATGAAACCAATCAGTGCATTTAGTGATTGATCCACCCTAAGTTTAGGCTTGAGAGCAAAAAAACGCCAAATAATGTAGAAGACAAATCACAGTGTTAGACTACTCACAACCCGAGAGGAGAAACCTGCCTATCTTCATCTCTTAAGCTCTCCGGCACCTAGCGCGGGGCTCAGGTGCACTGTTGATGAACAGCAAAGCTCTGTTATGTCAGTGGACTAAGAACCAGAGAGTATGTAGAGTCTACAATATGCTTTTCATACATTTCCTATTATCAGCCTCCTAACTCCTTGTCAACTGCCTACTGTAACCTGTATTTAGGAAAACTAAGGCTCAGAAAGGTTAAGAAACTCACCCCAAACCACACAGTAGATAAAGCCAGGATTGGATTCCATATATGCTTGCTTCCAAATCTATGCTTTTCCACTCAACTCCTTGATACAACAAATATTTACTTCAAGCCTACCAACTTCTCAGTCCAGGGCTAGATGCAGGGTTACGAGGATAGGAATGCATAGTCCTTGCCCTCAAAGAGCTAGCAATCTGGTGAGGGAAGCAGACATGTAAACAGCTACCTCTAAGTAATACTCGAACTGAGGGCTGCACAAGTGTTACTGAGGATGCACCCGCTGGAGGGCGCAGAAGGTTCTGCCTGATAGGACACCTCAGGATCTTCAACAGCGATTTTGAAAGGCATCTATTGCTTCAAGCACATCCTAAGTTAGGCCTTGAGGGGGGATGCCTTGCAGAGGCAGGGACATGCAGGCACATGTCACTTCAAGGTTGTTTATGATAAAGTATGATGAATAATTTCACTGGGGTTCCAGTGGTTTTGGTAACAGTTTTAAGGAGACAACTGACGATGATCAAGGGCAACATGAAAGTGGGAGCTGGGGGTAGGGGTGGAGTGCCGAGGCCACATGAAATTATGAGTACATTTCAGAGGATGGATTTAAGTGTCACCCTTCCCCACTGGGAAAGCCATACGTCTCCAAAAGGACTACTATTTGTAACCAAACTGAGACACTTTGTTGCCTTTTATTCTTTATTTTTTTTTAATTTTTTTAAAGATTTTATTTATTTATTTGAGAGAGAGAGAATGAGAGAGAGAGCACATGAGAGGGGGGAGGGTCAGAGGGAGAAGCAGACTCCCTGCCGATCAGGGAGCCGGATGCGGGACTCGATCCAGGGACTCCAGGATCATGACCTGAGCCGAAGGCAGTCGCCTAACCAACTGAGCCACCCAGGCGCCCACTTTGTTGCCTTTTAAATGGACCATTCTCTCCAAATCTTTTCTTATAACTTGTGCATGTCAAATTCCAGAAGGAATTTAAATGGCACTGTTCAAAACACCTCCCAGATGGTGGTTCCCATTGTGGCTGCTAATTTTGCACCAATGAAATGAGATGGCAGATATAAAATGATAATCTATTATCATTTGATACTTGTTACTCACTATCATCATAGCAAAAATGTTTCTTAAAATATGCTATATAAAGATGATAAATTCATGAATATTTTTCCAGGTATGGGATCTATATATATATATAGTATTTTAACTTATTACAAAAAATTAGCAAGAAATGAAGGGCAGAATTTATCTATGATCCCGTCACTTAATCAAACCAATGTTTCCATTTAACCCAGTCACCATTTAGTCCCTGTGCATATGGGTTAAGTACATCGTATTATTGATAAAAATTATATCATGCATGGATAATTCACACTGGGAGACAATTATCCCTTAATTAAACAATCACCTCATTTCTAAAGAGAGCTAGAGACATAATAATTGGGACAGAAATGCAATAAATAACAAATTTGGCAGGTACATGCAGATGGAGACCTTATTGTGAGTGTTTTTCATGTTGACATACTGTAATTTTAAGCACTGGCAGCAGAAGTCTCCATTTCCTCTTTACACATTAGTGAAGGCAGGTGGAACATAGTTGAAACCCTTTCTCAGAACCTAGCACGTGTATAGTTTTTAGTACTCATGATATTCTAGATTCTGAGGGTTGATCAGACCAAAAGGAAACTGTGGATAAATATAATCCACATGAGATTTCAAAAACCCCATTATACTCATTAATTGCATTTCTGCTTTAAAGTTCACAGCAAAAGTTATTTTAGACACTAGTTAATATATTATAGTGATATATTTATTACATTACTCTTTTTATTAAGGTAATTCTCAATGTTACTTATGTTTCCACTCAGAAATGCATTCTAATTTTGTAGTGCCTTGATCTTTATAACTTATTTTCAAAATTAAATTAAACTACTCTTTGCCCATCTTAGAACAGCCTTTGGTTAAAAGCAATATAATTCTGATTGTAATAAATTGATATTGATTTTTTTTTTTTTTGCCTATGCCATATCTAACAATGAAGCAATTAAATGAGCTTTAGTTTTATCTCTATTCCTTTCTTCCTCTCCCTTCAACCAAACTAGCAGGATTCTGGCTAAAAGGCAGGCCTAAAAAGAGAAAAGATGATTCAAGGTTTCTTGACAGTACATTTTTCATTTTTTAATACTCTGATAAATAAGAGTTGACTGCATTTAGCTGCAGCATACTCAAGCAATGAAAGCACTGAAAAAGCAAATAATTCTTCAAGCCTTCTGTATATTTCAAATTCTTTAGCTTGGCATTCACAAATTTGATTCAAACATAACTTTCCAGGCTTATTTCCCATTCTAAGTTTGTACTGAAATCCAACTGGGCAACATCCTGGATTTTCCCATATCCACAGCTTGGTTATGCTGTTCAGAGCTCTGTTGGTTAAGCTTCCAAAGATCAAACCCTACTCATTTTTAAAAGGTACTGGTTAAAAGTCCTGTTCCTGATATGCCCAATCTTTTGTTCCAAACATTAATTAATTTTAATCTGCTTACTATAAGCCAGGCACCTGATGAGCCATGGGAACTCATCGTCTAGCGAAGGGGAAAATCTCAACTCAGCTAAATGATGAAAAAGGTTATGGTTATGTGTCTCCCCTGCCTTATTCCAAAAAGTGGTTAAGGAGCAGGAGGAGTTGAGAGATGGAGGAAGGAGAGCAGAGAAGAGTCACTATGGCAAAGTGAGTCAGGCTGTGCTAGGTACTTAGAGAGGCTTCGGAGCTCTGAATCAGAAGAAACACCAGGAGCAGGTCCCAGGGACAGACAGGACATCTTCCTGTATTTCTTTCCTCTGTAATAGATACCTTCCTTCAGGCTGATGGCTCTCCTCTGAAATCATATGGCACTCTGTCTTTGACATATCTCTGCTGATAATGTCTCCCCAGCACTCCAGCCCATCTTTCTGAAAACAAGGGATGTCTCTAACTGCCTCTTTCCCTACCTGTTCTCAACTTTGTAGTACAAAAAAAGACCTCTGAACAAGTGTAAATAAGGACACTCCTCTCAAGAGGATTCAACGAATTAATTTTTTATTCACTATGAGATCCAAGTCATGCCAAAATTCAGGCTAAACACAAACATGCGTGTATTTCATATCCCAATCAAAACTAAAGACAACTGTGCAAACACCATCTGGAGAGCTTTCCCTCCCTGCTCTGAGCCACAGCACAATGGTCACTATTCCAAAGGACTTAGGTGTGGCTTTATTGCTTAGACAAACTCGGTTTTCCTTCTGTAGGGATATCAGTAGCGTGCCAGAAACTACGTAGAAAACAGCAACCATTCAGGGCTGCTAATGTATAAAACATATATAATGCATGTTTACGAATTTTGCTGGATTTGATGAAACTCCTGTTGTTTTCATGTTTTGAATGATATGCTTGGCTGACTCTATGGTCTTATGCATTTTACTCTTTCAAAATGTACACTTCTTTAAGGTAGTCATTTGCAATGGACATAACGGTACAAATCAAAACAATAAACAGACTTAATTCTTAAGTTATCATTTAAGGGAATAATGAAATATTTATCATAAGGCCATATGACAAAAGTGAATTGTGCCCCCACCCCAACCAATTTGTCTGGTGAAATCCTACCCCTTGATGTGATTGCATTTAGAGACAGGGCTTTTAGGAAATAGGACAATTAAGGTTAAATGAGGTCGTAAGGGTGTGATCCTAATCCAATATGATTGGTGGTCTTATAAGAGCCAGCATGCACATACCACAGGAAGTCCGTGTAAAGACCTAGTGAGAATGTGACCATCTACAAGCCAGAAAGACAGCTCTTATGAGGAACCGAATCTGCTGGTACCTTGATCTTGGACTTCCCCGTTTCCAAAATTGTGAGTAATAAATTTCTGTTGTTTAAACCACCCAGTCTATGGTATTTTGTTATGGCTGCCTGAGCCAATACAGTATATATCAGAGCGAACAGATTACTATAAAATATTAAGGAATAAATTTTACCTCCACTAAGAAAAAGAAAACTGTACCAGTTACAAGTATCACCTTTAACTCCTATATATCTTCTGCATTCAAGAAACCATATAGCACCCTAACTTATCCTACCAAACATATCTGCAGAAGAGTTATAACATCAGATTCTGATTAGAAAGGTTATTTTTCAAGTTTGAATTATGGACTCAGTTTACCTCCCCTCCCCTCCTATTCTTTTCTTCTTCTTCTTCCCTCCCTTCCCTCCCTCCCTCCCTCCCTCCCTCCCTCCCTCCCTCCCTTCCTTCCTTCCTTCCTTCCTTCCTTCCTTCCTTCCTTCATCCCTTCCTTCCTTCATCCCTTCCTCCCTCCCTCCCTTCTTTCTTTCCTAACAAACCACTAAGAGGCATTTGGTATTTAGCCACTTAAAATGTTTTGGGAGTTTTATTTCCCTTGCTTTTAGTATAGAGATTTACCATCATGATCACCTGCCTGTTCCAGATTGTTGTTCCCTGAAAAGAACAGCATGGTGGGAACCATCATTCATTGCATTCAGGTAGAGTCAAGCAGTGTGGTTGTGGGTCTGGGAAAGGTGGACAGAACAGATGAGAGGGGCCTGATGGGGAGAGAGTACCTGGGAACTACCTAGCAGCTGGATACAATTCCCTCACTGCTTTCAAATAACATCTGTCTAAGGACTGCTGATTATTTATACAGTACCACAAAAGGACAGGAGTAGGAGTAAATGAGCAAAAGCTGAAACCCAGTGATCAGACACACAATTATTTCTATCAGTTTCCTCTTCTTCCTTCGCTAAGGAGCTAGGCAAGGGTTCCAGGCAAATAACCAAGTACCCTATATCCCATGAAGTTCTTTATTTAACCCTAGATGTGACTGCTTCCCTTAGAGATGGAGACCTGAATGGTGGATTGTTGTACCCATAAGCATTGTTAGATTTTTTTTTAATGAGGTTAAATAATAATAGCCATTGTTATTGCTGTTATATGAAAAGTCTCTTTGATAATTCTATAATAAGGTCAGCATTTTGAAATTCTAACAATGCTAATAATAATTTCTAATTCTACCTTAATATTTTACTTCTACCATTCACCTGCTAACCCTCTAAAATACACATGGGCAAAAACTTAATGCTTAGCTTAATAGTTACTACAGTTAAAAAAAATAGTTACTACAGTTAACAGTCTCTCAAAAGTTAGTTTTACACTATTAAAGCAAGTTAAAAATTTTATAGCACCTGTTACAAAGAAAAGTATCATATTACGTAGTTCCAAAATTTTAAAAAAAAGTCTTTCTTCAAATGAAACCATACACTGAGTGCAAAGGCAGAGGATATGGTGAGCTATGGATGCAAAAAAAAAGACATGACATTAATAAGAAACAGCTTCTTTTGAAAGTCCTGGGGCACCTGGGTGGCTCAGTCAGTTAAGCATCTGCCTTCAGCTCAGGTCATGATCCCGGGGTCCTGGGATCGAGCCATGCATCGGGCTCCCTGCTCAGCGGGGAGTCTGCTTCTCCCTCTGCTCCTCCCCGCATTAGTGCTCTCCCTTTCTCTCTCTCTCAAATAAATAAATAAAATCTTAAAAAAAGAAAGAAAGAACAAAAGTCCTTACTAAACATTGCTACTGTGAATTTTCTATTGCAGTAGAACTTCCCCACTGAGGGGTGAGGGGCATGGTGGTAGTAGAGAAATAAACTGCTTCCTGTTGAAAAGCTGCTAACTTATTATAAGCATCTATTGTGTGGGAGCATTGGTTCCTCCTCTATCCTAGAAGAAAATGAAAGAAGGAAAAAAAAGTCCCACTGTTGAAAAAGGGAGGAAGACTAAGTGAATAGCAAATAAATAAATAAATAAATAAATAAATAAATAAATAAATAAATAAAATATACATATATCTGACATTGAATACTTGTGATTTGTACAGATAGGCACATACATATAAAATACCTAGAATTTTTTTTTAGAATTTAGTAAAAATTCTAACATTGATCTAACATATCCAAACATAGATCAATGATAAGAGTGTCATGTAACAAGGTTTATGATTAATCCAAAATCTGTGCATCTACAATCCACAAAAACAGAATACTATAATCCCACTTGTTCAATAAAAGCTTATTTTATGTGTCCTTTGAATATATGTGTACATTCTTGTGTGTGTATGTATGTGTATATTCTTGAATACATGGGTACATTCTTGTATGACTACGTGTATACCTATGGATACAGAAAGTATTTGTATACAAACTGTCTACAGGGATATAGTCCAAACTATTAAAATGGCTCCCTCTTATTTTATTTAGTTAGTTATTTTTGAACTTAATAAACACCCATGAACCCATGAGGCAAAATAAAAGTTAGGATCTTGACAATAACTACATCTCTTCCCCCTCATTCCCCTGACCTGAGGTAATCATCATCCTGTTTCATATTCATGTAACCTTTCTCCTGGTACAGGTGTGAGAGATCTTCACCTGGTTATATACCTATGCAATATGGTAACCACTAGTCCCAGGAGGCTATCAGGCATTTTATATTTGATTGAGGAACTGAATTATTAATTGTATTCAATTTTTATTAGTTTAAATGTAAAAATTTGAACAGGTATAAAATACATTTCTGTTAAACACACCCCACTGTTTTGGTGTGAGAACATTTCACTTTTACTGCTGCATCACCTAGGCTAATTTGTTGAAGTTTTTCTATGAGATGCATGTGTCCTCTCTAGTATTACACATAAACACATGGCCAATCTAGTTGGTATCAACTGATTGATTCAGTTCAAATTATGTTTTCCTACATACCCATGTAACACGGTAATGGGTTTGAAGTAGACAGCTCAAGTTATAGGAATCTCTTTGTATGTCATAAGTGGTTATTAAGTTGACATTCTTAACTATTTTTTTTAAAGATTTTATTTATTTATTTGAGAGAGAGAGAATGAGAGAGAGAGAACACCTGAGAGGGGATAGGGTCAGAGGACAAAGCAGACTCCCTGCCGAGCAGGAAGTCCGATGTGGGACTCGATCCCGGGATTCCAGGATCATGACCTGAGCTGAAGGCAGTCGCTTAACCAACTGAGCCACCCAGGCACCCAATTCTTAACTATTTTAATAAATATTTTTTTAGTTAAAATAAGTATGGATAAATTTTAAAGTTTAAAAAGGTAGCATACTACTGATGCAGAATTGAGAGGAGTTGCAGAAACTAGCACTAGAACCAGAACAGTAAAGAAAAAAGGAGGCTGGAAAAAAAAAAGAAAAAAGGAGGCTGGCTGAAAGTATATTGGAAATTTCATGATGAATAGCAATTGCAATTTGCTGGAGCAGAGCAAAAGGAAAAAAGCTGTTTGTTGTGTAAAAAAATGGTAAATATAATAAAATGGACAGTATTAAGAAACATTTTCAGTGAACATATAGTAAATTTGGTAACTTTCTTCTCAACAATCAAAAAAGAATTAATGACATTAGCCACTTGAATTCATAATTAGATGTCCAACAAAACGTTTTGAAGTGATTTCAAACAGAATCTGAGCTTATAAATTTGTATAGCTATAAATGGCTTGGATTCTTGCACAAAAAAGAAAACAATTTTTCCATAGACATCTGGTTATATTCAGTTTTCTTAGGATATTATGAGAAAAGACTAAAAAGGTACTTCACAAAAAGTGAAAGATTTTTCAGTTAAGCCACCCAACAACTGCCTGAAGAAGACAAAATCTTTTAACAATATCTAAGATCAACTGGTTCAAAATTTGAAAAGCACAATTACTTTTCTTTAGCTTTAGATGAATAATGCAACATAAAAGACATTGCTCAATTAATACTTGAAGTATGCTTTGTCTCAAAAAACTTCCAAATTTATGAAGACATTGTCAATTTATGGCCCTAAAAAATTGAACTCAGACTTTAAATATTTTTAAATCTTTTACACCTGTCAAAGAAGAATTTTAGCTAGATACGAAAAAATTAAATTCTATTCTGATGGATGGTGTTTCAGCCACATTAGCTAAAATAATCTGGATTTAATTTAATTCTAAAACAACTGACTGTTTCCTTTATTGCTTTACTCCACTGTATGATATTCATGTTCAGTTTTTTAAAGCAGACTCTTGAAATGTCATGGATACCATTGTTAAATCATTCATTATATATTTAAAATGCTATGGATCAATGCCAGATAATGGAATTGTGAAAAAAAAAAATAGAACACAAGGAGTATAATGATGTGTATTCTTTGCCAATGCTTGTTGGATAAGTCCTAAAGAATTTTACAAAGAGCTACTGTATTGTTCCAATTCAAGATTTTATTAAAGCAAATGATTGCTTGCCAAATTTTCAATGAAGATCAAGAAATGGCACAGTATATTATATCTTTTCATTGATATCACACTACATGTGAATGAACTAAATTTATACCTCCAAAAAAAAAAAAAGAAAAGCTAATTTGTGACCCAGCCAAATAGGCATAAAATTTGAAATTGAAACTTGTCAGAGTATGCAATAGAACAATAGTAGTATACAATGAAATTTTACATTTTTCTTACATAAATCAACTTTAAGAAAAATTTGAAAAATGATATATTGACATTGATAACCTTATAGTTGCTTATAAATTTATACACCACCACTTTGAATTCAATGTTAATTATACTGAGTTGGTATAAGTTTTAGTAAATTTATTTAACTTGGGCAGACATTTTGAAACTGATATGCATTTGTTTCAAAGTCAAATCAAATCTTCTAAAAAAGAAGAACCAGTTGTGTCAATGTATTGGCATATAATATAAAAATAATTTTTGGTACTTGATTCATTTATTAGAACTTTTAACTTTGGAATTACTTGGGTATGTGATTCTACCATTTTTTCAACTGTAAATCTTATGAAATCTAATACAGATCAAATATTTCCAGTGAAAATTTTATATCCAAATTGAGATATAAAGCACAAAATACACACTGGATTTAGAAAATTTAGTACAAAACATGTAAAATACCTCTTTAATAAATATGGTTTTTACCTCCCAGAGCTTTAGTTTTCTCACCTGTAAAATGAGAATAATAACAAATACCTCAAAATATGGTTGTGAGGATTGACAAGTCTCACACAAAAGTACTAAACATATGAAGGGACTTCATAAACAGTAGCCTTGCAAAACTAAAGCTCTGATCAGAAGTATGTGGCCAGTGAATAAGAGTTATTATCCTAGACTTCTTTGGAAATGACCCTTTGTGACAGTACTTTCCCTAGTAAAGCAACTATATTTTCCATGCCTGGAAATAAAATGAAAGCAAAACAAGCCCCAGTTTTGGCAGATCTCAGAAACAGCCATAAGAGCCTATGTTTTGTGCCTTTTGAGATTCTATTATAATCTAACTCTGCACTGTCTGTTAGGTTAGCCACTAGTCATTTGTGGCTGTATTAATTAACTGGAACTTCTGTTTATGGTCAAGATGGAGTAACGAGGCCCAGATTTATCCTTCTGCCTAAATAATTAAAAAAGTAGAAAAAAATATATGAAAGAATGGCACTCAAGACATTGGACATTTCCATTCAAGGGATGGAAAACAAGCAAAATAAGCTCTATTCACTTACTGCCTGAAGAAAGAGTTTAGAGTCCTGAAGACTAGAGAGGAGAGAGCTCGCAGCACAAAAACTCTGGAGATCTGCAGAGGCCTCCCTCAAGTCCTCAGCAGAGCACTGATTATCACATACATGTGAGGAAACTGAGTCTGGGGAAAGAACCACCCCAAATATTTAGAAAGCAAAATTCTCAGGGATCATGCAGGGATGGGAAAAGTGCTTGTTTCCAACTGCCAGAGAGGAAAGCCTCATAATTCATGAGAATTGGCTAGAGTATGGAGAGGGGTCTTGCCTCGGTAAGAGGGGAAAAATACCCTTAGACTAAATGCAGCCCTAGTCCTGCCTAACAAAACTTAAAAGCAAGACGTAATAGGATCAAATTGTTTCCAAGTAACCTAATTGCATCCAGCACACAGATCAGGGATACTTATAATTCCTATAAAATATCCAGCACCTGACAAGGTAAAATTCACAATATCTGACACTCAATTAAAAATTACCAGGTATGAAAAGTAGTAAAAAATACAACTCATTCTCACTGAGAAATCAGTCAACTGAAGTGGACTGAGAAATGATAGAATTAGTAGACAGGGACACTGAAACAGTTACAATGACTGTACTTCACATGTTCAGAAGCAAGAGGAAATACTGAATATTTTAAATAGAGATATCAAGGTATAAAAATAAACCCAAGTTGAACTTCTATAGATGAAAACTACATTGTCTGAAATGGAAAACATACTGAGTGGGATTAACAATAGATTATACATTTCAGAAGGAAAGATTAGTGACCTTGAAGGCAAAATAATAGAAACTATCTAAAATGAAACACAGAGAAAAAAGAATGAAAAAAAACCTAGGGCATTAATGAATTCTGGCACAATATCAAGTGATCAAATACAACATAATTGGAGTCACCAAACGAGGAGTGAGGGAAACAAAAAACAAAAACTAAGTCCATTGAGCCAAAAAACAAAACAAAACTCCAAGCACAAGAAAGATAAAGAAAACTATACCAAGTCTCATAATCAAATTGCTTTAAAATCAATGATAAAGAAAAACATCTTAAAAGCAGACAAAAAAGAGACACATTATATATAGAAAACCAAAGATAGGAAAAAGATTAAATGTTTTCCCTTACAGAAACAAAACTAGTTTGCCTAACCTCACCATTTCTATGCAACTTGTTAGTGGAGGTCCTATTCTGTGCAATAAGGCTGGTAAAAGAAGTAAAATATATTCATATTGGGAAGGACAAAGTAAGATTGTCTTTACTCACAAGACACATTTATGGTTTTTTAAAAAAGATTTTATTTATTTATTTATTTATTTGACAGAGAGATAACAGGAGAGCACAAGTAGGGGTAGTGGCAGAAGGAGAGGGATAAGCAGGCTTTCTGCTAAGCAGGGAATTTGATGCAGGGGTCCATCCTAGGAGCCTAAGAAGATTACCTGAGCCAAAGGCAGATGCTTAACCAACTGAGCCACCCAGGCGCCCCCATGATTATCTATGTTAAATATCTAATGAAATCTACCAAAAATCTACTAGAATAAATGAGTTTATCAAATTTGTAGAATATGAGGTAAATATGCAAAAATCAATTGTATTTCTATATACTATCAACAAACAATTGGATATTAAAATTTAAAAAGCAATACAATTTATAATAACATGAAATTATAAAATTATGTCGGGATATATTTGAAAAGATGTGCAGGATCTACAGATGGAAAACTACAAAATATCACTGAGAAAAATTACAGAAGACCTAAGTAAATGGAGAAAAATACTGTGTTAATGGGTTGGAAGACACAATATTGTTAAGAGATCAATTCTCCCTAAGTTGATCTATAATTCAGCACAATGCCATCAAAGCACCAGCAGGTGTTTTTTTGTAGAAATTGACAAACTGATTCTAAAAATCATTTGGAAATGCAAAGAACCTAGGAGAGACAAAACAAGTCTGAAAAAGAACAAAGTTAAATAGATAACCCTACTTGATTTCAAGATTTGCTATACAGCTATAGTTATAAAAACTATGTCATATTCACATAAATACAAACAAAATTATGAATGGAATAAAAAAGTCCAGAAATAGATCCATACATATATAATCAATTATTTTTCAACCAAGTTGCAGGAACATTTCAACAAATGGGGCTGGAACAAATGGATATTCATAGGCAACCCCCCCCCCCAGCCAACAACAGAAACTAATTTAATTCTTATCTCACAGCATACACAAAAATTAACTCAAAAATCACAGTCCCAAATCTAAGAAAATGTAAATCTTTGTGAACTTAAGTTAGGCAAATATTTCTTAGACATGACAATAAAAGCACTATTCGTGGTGCACCTGGGTGGCTTAGTCGGTTAAGCATCTGACTCTTGATTTTGGCTCAGGTCATGATCTCAGGGTCATGAGATCAAGCCCCATGTTGGGTGATTGTGGGCTTGGAGCCGGCTTAAGATTCTCTCTCCTTCTCATTCTGCCCCTCCCCCACCCTGCTGTGCATGCTCTTGTATAAATAAATAAATCTTAAAAAAAAAAACATTATTCATAAAATAAAAAATTAATAAACTAGAGATCATTGAAATTAAAAATTCCTACATTTTGAGAGACACTGTAGAGAGAATGAAAAGAAAAGTCACATACTACTAGAAAATATTTTCAAATCATGTATATAAGGGACTTGTATCCAGAATATATGAAAATTGTCTACAAAATAATATATAAATAACTAGCCCAAGAAAAAGATGGGCAAAAGATTTGGACCATATTTTACTTAAGAAAGATGTATGGATGGCAAATAAGCACATGAAAAGATGCTCAACATCTTCAGTCATCAGGGAAATGAAAATGCAAACTATAGCTAATATAATATCAAATATGAAAAAGACTGATCATACCGAGTTCATGAGGATATAGAACAACTGGAATGTTTACACATTGCTGGTGGGAATGTAAAATGACAACCAGTTGAGAAAACAGTTTGTAAGTTTCTTAAAAGTTAAATATACACCTTCCAGATAGCCCAGCCATTCCATTCCTATATATCCAAGAAAAATGAAAGCATATGTCCACACATAGACCTGTACACAAATGGTAAAAGCAGCTTTATTTGTAATACCTAAAAAATGGAAACAACCCAAATGTCTATCAGCAAGTAGATGGATAAACAGTGAACAAACCGTTGTATATCCACACAATGAAATATTACCCAGTAATAAAAAGTAATGAACTATTGATAGACACTATAACATGGGTGAATCCTAAATTAATTATGCTGGGTAAAATAAACCACACCCCCACACTTCCCTCAAAAGAGTACATTCTTAATAATTCCATTTATATAAAATTGTAGAAAAAGTAAACTACTCTATAGTGACAGATAGCATATCAGTGGTTGCCTGGGGATATGATGGCAGGGAAGGACAGGAGGGAGAGATTATAAAGGGTTATGAGGAAATTTGGGGGGTTATCTTAATTGTGGTAATGGTTCCACGGGTGTGTACAAATATCAAAACTTACAAATTTTATACTTTAAACACATGCAGTTTATTATATGTCAATTATATTTCAACAAAGCTGTTAACTTTTAAAATTGCTTAAAATTAAAAGTTCAATTAATCAGTTTACACTAGTCACATTTCAAATTTTAAACAGCCAGTGGCTACCATTTTGGATAGCGCAAGTGAAGAACATATCCATCACCGTTCAAAGTACTACTTACTGGAAAGCACTGATCTAATTCATACGGGGGCGGGGGGGGGGGGAAGTGCATCTGTTTCTTTTATTTCTCCTACATTCACCTACCATAAACTTCAAGAACGGGATAAGCATGCCAGCATGGCACTGATATATATACATTACAGGAGAATCTTTAAAAGCAGTTTTATTAAGTTTACCTTAATGTAACTTTTCTGTGAAACAAAATATACCCTCTACTCACAAACATGTAGCACACTGTTTCCTCATTTAGATATCATAACTTTTATGGATTATATTTAATTAGTTTTCTCCAAAGCTCAAATTGAGGGCAGTTTTAAACTAAATGACATGGAAAAATGGAAGATAACACTCTCTTGGAACTTACTTTCTCCTGGTAGTCACAGTAGTTATAGCTTCAAAATAACATCTAAATAGGGATATACATATTTTTTATATACTCACAGATATCTTATGAGTTACCCTGAAATATGTAGCATGTTTCAGAATATGCTATATAATGCAACTAAATATTCCTTTTTAAAAGAATCAAGCATATAACTCACAACAAAGTTTCAAATGTGAGAACAGACATGAAAACAGAACACTATGTTATGTACTGAAATGTTTCACATTCAAGGATCAGTTCATAAAATTAGTAGGACAGAGTTGTTCAACTTCATATTCTAACTAAAGCTTTTTTCTTTCCTTTACTACAGGTCTCAGTTTTGATAGAGGTGGTTTTATTTAAAAGGACTGGAATTCTGTTCTGCCCCCACCCTTGTAGCCTATGGACTTGGAAGGCAGAGTCTGTTTGCTCAGTGTTTTGTTTCAATATACAGAATGCGGGGCTGAGATCCTCCACCGTCCCTGTTCCAAAGCCTGACACCCTAACCCTTTATGCACAGTTTGATGCCTGAGTCATCTCTGTCTTAGAAATGGAATAAAGAAAAAGGCAACTGGGGTTGGGGGGATGCAAAATCACCCCTCAACAGTGTATTGTAGTAGATAAGCAAGAAGTATAAAAATAGAAACCAAGTCCCTCTGTTGTTTGCAGAAGCAGAACTCACAAGCCAGTTTCACTTACTTTTTTACACCGACAGAGCCATTTTCCTTGTTTTCCATGTCAACAGATAGCATGGGAAGGCTGCAGGGTTCCTTTACTTCAGCAACTAATCAATAAGGGAGAAAAGCTTGTGTTTAATTCTTAGAAAGTGAGAGAAGAATATATATTCTGAATCGGAAACCCCGTAATGGTCCCTTTTAGAGCTTCACACCAGTTCACGTATGTTTGTTTAAACATCCAGTTCCCTCGGCGATTGGAGAGATGTGATTAAACCTAAAGGACTGGAGGAGATGGATTGGGGTGTTTTCATCTGTACTGGCACTCCCTGCCTTGACAATAAGCATTTGCAAATGAAATTGAATCCTCGTTCAAAACAAGTGCTGTGTGAACTGGCACAGCTTCCTCTGGGTGCCAAGCTCTCACTTAAGACACTGCAACTCATAAATGAGTCAAAGTCGAGAAAAACAATCCCCCTTTTCCTGCCCCTTCAGACCACGGGCTATGATTTCTTTTTCTTTTTTTTAATTGCATTTTTTTTTTTTGTCCACTCACAAACCTTCTATTTTTTCATTGCAATGCAAAAGAGCACTGAAAGCTTTTGTCAGCAAGTATTCCCCTACCTCACATATTCTCAACGAAAGCCTTAAAGCCTCTCTGTGAGATGGCCATGCTGTGGTAAAGCTGGAAGCTCACAAAAATGTCAGATAGCCCTTAGCACAGAAAGGTGGTGCTGGTGTGTGTGTGTGTGTGTGTGTGTGTATGTGTGTAAGAGAGGGGAGGCAGCTCATTAGATTTAGGTAAAAATCACCAAAACATCCAAGGAGATATAGTAGCATCCATCACTTTGTCTTTTTGTTTAGTAGGATGAGAACAGTAAAAAAAATTAAAACCCTCCACAATTAATATGCAATTAGCAAGATGAAAAAGCTATGAACAAAACTGCTTTAAAAAAACTAGTTCTGAAATGTGCTTGTTCTACAGCCGAAGCCATAAATTAAATACATTTCCTCTCAGATTATACTTCGGCACTCTTTCTCTAGGGATTACTCTGACATGACAAGTGCATCATTTAGTATAGTCACAAGATTTTATCACTGTTCGAGAAGTAGATGATTAACAAATAATACTGTTAAGTGTGGGATAATCTTCACTCCTGATACGTACACATACATACACACGTGCACGCACACACACACACACACACACAAACTTCCAGTTGCTAAACCACTTAGATCATTCATAGAGAAATCCAACATTTAATTTACATATAGATATTAACATACATTCACACACCGTTACAGAGTAGACAGAAGATAGTGCTGCAGCTCCATGCCAAAAGAATGATTTCACTTCAGTTGGAAACTGTTACACATTCACCATTTTCTAAGCATCTCAGAAAAAAAACAAAACACAATGATACTCTGTAACACCATCCTACATTGCTTATTATTATTATTATTATTATTTTCTTTTTTGTGGAAGAGTAAAAAGAAAACCTACCTAGAAGCAACTAATACATGTCATTTTTTATAGGCTTATCAAGAACAGCCAAAGAAACCCCAATGTTTTCTTTCACAAAGTAGGCTGGCAAAGGAATTCAATAAGGAGGTACAATTTGACACAGTGAAATAAAACCAGGCTGGCTCTCAGCCAACATGACGTTAGGAATCACACACAAGCTGCACCAACTGCCTTCTGGTTCATGGCTGACTTTTTAAAGCTACAGTGTGCCTGTTCACTTTTGCTAACTACCTTCAGCACAATTAGTGGAAGTGAATGAATCAGGAGTCCAAGAACCGCAGAATTCTCCCTGCACCTGTCTTGTAAAGAAAAACAAGCGGTATCAATAGCCTCTTATTTTCTCCCTCCCCTGCGTTGTTGCTGCATGATAGATCCTTGCTGTTGTTCTGAAGAGGAATGTCATGTTTTGAAAACTATTTTTCTCCCCCATGGGAGAAAAAAACAAGAGAAAATAAAAGAACCCAGCACTATTGGCTATAACCAGTGAATACTCAGAAGCTGCAGTCCTGTGTTACTCTTTCTTCCTAACAGAGACTCATGGACAAAGTTCCCAGGGCTGGTTTTTTGTTTTTTGTTTTTTGTTTTTAAGTAATCTCTTTAAGAATAAGGAAAGCACTGCCCAGCAGAAAATCCTTTTCTTCATTATGCAGGAAGTAACATATTTCAGAGGATGCAAAGTGGATGACCAGATCTTTTGAGAACACCTACATTCTTTTCTTTTGGCATTCAACCTACCAGATGAAGTCAGCCAAAATTCAAAATGAAACAAATCTCATTCTACAAAAACAATTAGTTCTGGGAGTTTTAATCTTAACTGTTTATCCCAGTTGCACACAAAGCATTATTCAACAAATTTACCTAACACTATCTATGAGCACCAGGTTCTATATTAGTTACATATGAAAAAGAAGATACTATGCCAACCCCCAAACATAGTTTCTCCTACCATTCAGGAAATGGGAAGGTGGCATAGAGAGTACTAGGCATGATCTTTTAAGTTACCCTGGTCAATGTCACAGTTCCCTTGCTTGGCTGGGAACCACGGCTGAAGGGAAACATTCCCATTCCACAAATAGGCCATAGATACACAGGAAGCATGCATAGCTGTCATCGAAATAAACAACAATCAATATTTGGACACTTTTAGGGTCAAGATGTCAACTAAACCAAGATAGGGCAGAGAATACAGGTTCCCAAGAAGGATCCTAGAAAAAAAAAAAACCACCTTTGCTATATGACTGCGTAGAGTTCAGGAAGAATTGAGGAGAAAGCGGCAGGTCTCCCTTTTCTTTAGTAATTTTTAAGGGCCCTAGAAGAAGATCAGAAACTATAATCTAAATTTGCAACCTGAATTTCAAAGTCAAAATTTCTTTCCCTTATTCATTCCAAGAATATTAGAAATGTTCAACTTCATGAAAGATCATCATTGATAAAGATTTCAAATGCTCTCTCTACCCAACTTCACCATTGCTCCTTTGAAAAAGCAAACAATAATTTAGGGACAAATTCTAAAAATAATAATAACAACACCAACAATAATTTGGGGACAAATCCTAAGTGTTAATTTATTTTTGAGGACCATTTTTTGAGTCTGGTCAAACAGGTAAGTCTTATCACCATGGATGAAAATGATGAACTCTTCTGGAGATAGAGAGCCCTTTCACCAACAGATTTCATAATGTTTTGGGACTTGATCTGAAATTCCTGAAATGTGCTCCAACTAAATTCAAATGGGTTGGGCTGTGAGTCCTGGGGGGGAAAGGGGGGTTTGGGAAAGGTGTCTCAACAGCACTGTCATGCCATTGCTCAGAACAAAATCAGTTCAGCTCTGAATCTTGGAAGGAGAGGCAAAGAAAATGTAGTTACACCTGACTTTTCCTTAGACACCCCTACAGTAGGAAGGTTTCTGTGAAGTTTCTCCAAGATTTTCTTCCTACGCATAGAGGACATCTTCTCTCTCCCCTGCTGTGATCAAAAGTTTGCTTGTTAGATAATGGTAAGGGTTTCAGAAGGTGATGTAGGAAATCAATCCCATTTTATGGAAGAAAAACAAAAAGGAGTCAAGAAAGCATTCTGAATTCTAACAACAGCAGGTTTCACTTATCTAGTTTCTAACTGTGGAATAAATTGACATTTGTGGGTATAAGTATATATACTAGTACTCACCCACTTCCTCCTCACTCTCTCCAACAAACTGATTTAACCCTCTGCTAATAAAAATAGTGTGTATGCATGTATGTTGTATATGGTATGTGTATGTAGCCTTGTAGCATAAACGAAGTGTGTGTATGTATGTTTATGTGATGAATGTAATGTGCATGCTGTGTGTAATGTGTATGCTCTGTGTTTGTGGCTGGTGTAGAGTGTGTAGTGTGCAGAGTGTGTTTTTATGGGCGCGTGTGTGTAGTGTGTTAAGTGTAGGGTGAGAGAGAGGCAGACAAACAAGATCTTCTGATCCAGGATATTATGGAATGTGTTAGAATAACTTGGAAGATCCTCGTGTTGGGATTCTGAAGCAGAACTTTCAGGCACACTTGGGAATGGGCTCAAGAGGGGAGATGAGTCAGCAAGGGTGGGAAACCGGTGCCTCCGATCGGGCTTCTTTTATTGATCAGCACTCATTCCCCCCACCCCAGCCCCCACCCCGGGACCCAGCGCTGTCCCAAAGGAACCACTCGCCCTGCCTCCCGTCAAGGAATCGGCCCGCAGGAGTGTCCAGCCCACATCGCAGAGTGCAGACCTGGGTCCACGTGGCTGCAGAAGAAATCTCGACAAGTCGCCGGAGGGCAGGGCCAAGCTCACCGCGTCCCTAAGGGCGTCTCGGGGGAGAGGGAGGAGCGGCCTGGAGAGCGAGCGGTGGGACAAGACTGAGGGCAGGAGAGGGGACGCCAGGAAGCCTCTTGGCAGAGCGGCGCCGTCCGAGAGACAAACGACTCGCTGGTGGCACTGGCGACAAGAGGGGAAAGTTTCTGACTAAGACTTTCAAGAAGAAACCGTTCGTCTTTGAGTTTGGGGGCTCCCCGGGGAGCCCGTCTGTGGAAAGGGAGTGTGGGGGTGTGGCGCTCGCTGGGCGCCCAGCCGAGCCGTGCCACCACCCGGTCCCATCCTGCGAGCTCTGCCCCGCGGCCCCGGCGGGCCGCGGCTCTCCGCGGAGCCAGGCACGCTTCTGCCGCCGGTTCCACTCCAGAGTGACAGATTCCACGCTCGCGGGTGCAACAAGCTGCAGGAGCACCGGACACACAGCAGAGACGAGGGAGGGCAGGGCGGTTTTTATTGTGGTTTTCTTCGTTTCCTTTCATCCTGGAGAGGGGAGAGGGTGGCCGCGTTCCCAGTGCCCTCGCAGCACGAGCGTATCACTTACCTCCCCGCACGGCCGGCGCCGGGAGGCTTTCCCCCGCGCAGAGCTCGGCGGCCGCCACGCGCCCAGCCCCGGTGCAGCCGGCCGGGCGGGCGCGCGGCACGCCGGGACTTGTAGTCCTCCGCCGGCGGGCGGGGCGGGGGTCCGAGGGCTGGGGCCACCAGGAAGCGGAGAGGTCAGGAAGGGAGCGCACAGGGCGGGGGCCCTGTGAAAGTCGGGGAAGACGTTTGCAAGAACTTAAAACCTCCAGGGAGCTGGGGGGAGGGGAACATTCCGAGAGAGAGTTTTAAATTGGGGGGTTTCAGGCCAGTACCATTATCGCCCTCACGTCCTGATGAAGTTTTAAGCTGAGTTTGGGCAATAACGACAAAGTAGACCTTTCCCGAGCCAAATTCATATTATTTGGGGCCTTACTCTTCCTTAACTCCGAACGCAAACGTGGCGTTCTCCACTTGGAACACCTTTGCCGTCGTTCACAGAGTAACTCAGTTGAAGCCCGGGGCATGCAAAGGTAGGGTGAATATATAGCACTTTACATTTGTAGAGCACTCTGCAGTTTACAGAACACCTTTTATTTCGTTCATTACGTTGGAACCATAAAACAACACTGAGTTAGGCAGAGAAAAACTTAAGATGCAGGGAGTTTTTTAGTATCTGCTTTATTCATTCCCTTTTCTAACCCTGCTCTCAGCAGCTGGGAAGAGAGTGGGGAGAAGGAGGGCAGATGTGGTGGGTGCCGTGAAAGAAGAGGAACCTGCTGTGAAGGACTCTCTTGAAATAGCTGATGAATAAATCCTTACAAAGTAAGGAGATAAGTAAAACCAAAGAACCTGTGGATTGGAAGAATGGACTGGGAAGGATAGAGACAGAATGCAAGGTTGTGATCAGTCTAGAAGCAATATGGAAAAGTGGTAGATGGATAAGGAAGGAAATGGCAGGTGGGAAAAATGTAGAGACTGAATAGAAGGTTGTGATGAGACTAGAGGCAATATGAAAAAGTTGTATCAAAAAAAAAAAAAGGCAAAAACAACAGGGATTTTAGAAGCCAGATAGAGCTGGGATCCTGGTGTCACTTTGGAGCTAGCTCTATGACCTTGGGTAAGTTACTTAACTTCCCCAAACCTCTTTTTCCTATCTTTAAAATTTCAATAATAATAACTCCTACTTTATGATGTGGTTGTGCAGATTAAAAGAGATGGGAAGCATTTAGTATAGTGGCTGGCATATAATGAGCACTCGATCACCACTATACTAAATATAAATATTATTTATAAATACTAATAAATACTATTATTACCTCCTTTTGTGGAAATATCAAAAGATAAATTGGAGTAGAAGTACTAGTTAGGAGGCTGTGACAGTATTCTAAGTCATAGGTAATGAGAGCTTGAACTACAGTAAAAGAAAGGAAACAGGTATGAGACACTTCCAAGGCAAAATCGACAGAGAGCAGTGCAGTCAACTGGATGTGGCAGTGAGGACTAGGGAACAAAGATGATTGTCATTTCTAGATTGCCTAAGTGGATGATAGGTACAACGGATGGAATAATAGGTTTTAGGGGAAGGTGACTAGTTTGATTTGGGACATGTATAACTTCAGGCTTTCTGACAGAGTGTCAGTTGGAAGTGTGAATTTGGGTATCCTGTGTAGAAACAGAACTTTGAGAGTCAATTCCTTAGGCGAGGGAGTTGAAGATCATGTGGAGTGGAAAAAGGAAGGGCAGGGGCATCTGGGTGGCTTAGTCGGTTGGTTAGGCATCGGACTCTTGCTTTTGGCTCAGGTCATGATCTCAGGGTTGTGAGGTAAGCCCTGCCTGGCACTCCGCCCTCAGCAGGGAGTCTGCTTGAGATTCTCTCTCCCTTTCACTCTGCCCCTCCCCCTGCTCTCTCTTTCTCTCAAATAAATAAATCTTTTTTTTTTTTTTTTTTTAAGGAAGGGCAGCGGAGATGGGCAAGGGGAGGTAAAGAGTCAATGACACCTGGCAGGAACTGCGGAAGTGAAATTGGGAAAGCTGCAGGAGGGCCGTGACTCGGAAGTCAAGGAAGGAAGAAGTGAAGAGGATCTCATTAACAGGTCAAATGCTATAGAGAGGTAGCCAATGACAATAGAAAAGCATCCTGCTGGATTTACAGAACCAGTCTGTTGGGATGGATCTACCTCCGGGAGTTGTTTTGGAAATTTACCAGAGTGATTTTCCTTGTCCCAGGGACTGGGGAGAACTACTGGAATGTAGTTGGTGGAGCCAAAAGATGCTAGATATCTTGCAGTGCCCAGGCTAGGACTGCATAGCAAAGAATTTCCTACATTCTGTGTGACGACTATTCTACTGTCCATTCATGTAGATGAAAAACCTATTTATATTTACTCGAGCCTAGAATCTCTTTTATATATAAACATAAAGTGTTTTTCACACAGTTTTAAGATGTATTGGCTTTTCCTGGAATGCAGTACATTGAATGGCAATACAGTGTTTGGAATTTGAATCACCAATACAGATCATTTTATGGCTGTCCATTTCACGGTGATTCTACAGGTGAATCAAACATCTGATTGCTTCATTGTGTCTTTTAGTTTAGGGATGCCTGAGCAGTTCCATAATGAATCACATATTTACTTTTTCCTTTATATTACAGTTAAGGCATCATTTTGAATTTTTTAAAAAATTATATGTGTAGGTAGTTTACGACTTTCCTTTCACAATGTTAAAGAGCGGATTGCCCCGTATTTGTTATGAAAAGAGGCATTAGGTTTGACAAGGCTGAGAATCATGTATTCAGTCAGTCAACAAATATCTTTTGAGTGCCCATTATGTACTAGGCACCTTTCTAGATACTTGAGCTACATAAATAAATGAAACAGGAGAAGTTTCTGCCCTTATGGAGCTTATACTCTAATGTGAATGGGGGAAGAGGCAGACAATAAATAATAAACATAAACTAAATAAGTAAATTCTATGGCATATTAGAAAGTGTTTTGAAAAAATAAAGTAGGATAAAGGAGATTGGGAAGACAGGAGAGTGTAGGTTGAAAGGTTAAATATAGTGATCAGGATAAATTTTATTGAGAAGGTGACATTCAAGAAAAGTTTTGGAGTTGGTAAGGGAATTGCCGTGTGGATTTCTGAGAGAAGAACATTCTAGAGAGAGAAAACAGTTAGGCATAGGCCACAAGGTGAGTGTGTGGCTGGAGTTTTCAAGAAACAGCCAGGATGTCAGTGTGGCTGGACTGGAGAGAGGAGGACTGAGGGTGACCACTGGGTTGGGACAGGCGATGTAAGGCTTGTAGGGTGTTGTAGGGACTTCGGCTTACACACTGAATGAAATGGGCAGCTGCCAGAGAGTTTAGAGCAGAGGAGTGACATGGTCAGGCATATTTTGGAAGGGTTATCCTGGCTGCTCTATCTAGAAGAGATCATAGAGAGCAATGGCAGAAGCTGAATAGGCAAGGAGCTATTGCGGTAACCCAGGCAAGAAATAATAATGGCTTGAACCAGAGTGGTAACAATGAAAACTGATGTGGGAGAGGAATCACAAATTCCAGAGGACTCAGTGGAAGAATTTCAGGGGTTGGGGAGGGCTGGAACATGGAGACAGATTAGGGGATGTTTGGAGCCTTGCGGGAAGGAGATTTTGGAAGAAGTCTCCTAACATTTCTTTTATTTATTTTTTTATTTCTTGACGTTTTCCTTTATGTGTTTTAATGCTCTATTATTTGATATATGAAGATTCATACTAGCAATAATAACTTCATTGTGAGTTGTATATCCTTTGCCATTATAAAGTGTCTCTGTCCCATTTAATCATTTTTTAAAAACGGTTTATTCTAATAAGGAAATAGGCAATCTTGTAAAAAAATGAGCAAATGGCATGAACATAGATGGGAGGGTTGTAGTCTGAAAGGAGATGGGAGGGTTGTAGTCTGAAAGGAGACAGCAAAGGTCTTCTTGAGAAGGCAGCCCTGTGATTTTAATGAGGCAGGCTTCTATGAATGGAGAGAAAGTGGAGCTGAGGGGAGTTGTAGAAGCCCACTCACTGAGCAGAAGCCAGCTATGTTCTTCAACAACGACCTCTTTACCAGTAATAAACATGATACTTGGATCTCAAAAAGCAAAACAAAACAAAACAAAAAAACCGGTTTATTCTATCCTACTTGAAATTATTTTAATTAGATACGTTTAACTTGATCTGTTATGTCTGTTTATTTTTTGAATGCTTATTGTTTCTTTGTTTTCTCTTCTGCTTTATGCTCTGCTTCCTTTTTTTAATTTTGTTTTGTTTTTGTTTTTATCTTCCTCTGTGTATTAGTTATCTTTTGCTGTGTAACAAACTACCCCCAACCATAGCAGCTTAAAGCAGCACACATGTTTACCTTGTACTTTCGGTGTGTCAGGAATCCTGGCATGGCTTAGCTGAGTCCTCTGCTTCAGGGATTTTTACTGTTCGGTTTTCACAGGTGTTGTACTGGACACCATTCTCAGCTGAGGGCTCCAGTTGGGGAGGATCCACTTTCAAGCTTCCCTACATGGTTGTTGACAGGATTTAGTTCCTCATGGGCCCTAGAGAGCCTCAGTTTCCTGTCACGTGGGCCTCTCCATAGGACAACTCACAACATGGCAGCCGGCTTAATCAAAGCAAGTGTGGGAGAAGAGGCAGAGAAAGGGTGTAAGCAAGACAGAAATCACAGTCTTTAAAAGCTCAACTTCAGAAGTGAAATCCATCAGTTTGCCACATTCTCTTTGTTAGAGACAAGTCATTATGTCTAGCCTACACATAAAGGCATGATACCAGGAGTTGGAGAGCATTGGGAGCCACTTTAGAAGGTCACCGACCGCACTGTAGCAATTTGGAAGTTGTAAAGTGTATTAAATAATATGTTTACATTTATATTTCTCAGTTTACCTTAAAATGAAATGATGGCAAACGATGATGAACTTAATCTACTTTGACTATTTTCTTCTCCCTGCCCTCCCCCTTTATGTTAGTTTGGAGAGCAAATATGATTCTTGTCCCTATTATCATCAAAATATTATCTTTATATTATGTAATTTTTCTTTTAAGCATTATAGCAATTATATTTCATTTTATGACTTAGAATGCTAGTTACTTAAATATAATTTTATGTACAAAGAGATTCAAAGCTCATCACCAAACATTTTCTACCTCATGACTTTCTCATTTGTGAATTCATTATTGTTACTCATCTGTTCATTGTCTTGGTTTTTTTTTCCCTGACAGATTCTTCAGAAGTTCATAAATGTTATGTTCTTGAGCTCTTATGTATTTCAGAATTTCTTTTTCTTACCATTACATATGAAAGGTTAGACCAGGTATAGAAAATTTTTTTCCTTTAATATTCATTAACCACTCTTCCATTTTCTTCTGGTATCTAATATTGTCTGATTTCTTCATTTTTGAGGATGACATTTTTCCTTCAGCCTTTGTGACCATAGGATTTTTTTTTTATGGTCCTTGAAGTTCCAGATAAAAGCTTTTATTAAATTTTCTTGGAATGTGGTGAGCCCTTTCAAAATGTAATTTTAAGATCCTTTTTATTTCAGAAAATTCTTCTATTATGTAAATTTTTTGGTTCCATGTATTCATTCACAGCTTCAAAGATTGCAGTCATTCCTGTCAGTTTTCTCTTATTTGTTTTCTGCCTCTTTCATCTTCCCCCTCATCACTTTCATTCTGTGTCATTTTCCACTAAATTCTACGTGATTTTTTTTTCAATAGCTTGCCCTCCATGTCCCAATTTTCTTCAGTTTAAATTCTACTCCTTGATGCTTTCAGTGTGATTTTCAGGGATTTAATTTTTTCCACTTATTTCCTCTGCTTTTCCAGATTTCTTTTATTTTTACTGTTGCATGGGTCCTGTGCTATTTTTTTTCTTAATCTTTGAAGGAAGTCAGTGAGATCTAGTTGATTTGCTCAAGAATAAAGTGAGCGTCTTGCCTCCCCTTCCCTGTTTACCTGTGTACTGTTTGAATCATCCATCTAAAATGTAAACCAGAGTACTGACTGTTGATGGTTCATAGTCTTTGAACAGTCATTGAGTGATGGATAAGCTGGGACAGGAGGAAAATCTGCTGTAAATAGAAGAGACAGGAAGAAAGAAAGAGGGGGAGGGGGAGAAGGAGAGAGAGAGAGAGATTTACTTATTTCTTTTTTTCCCCTTACTTATTACTAACATTTTTAAACAAAGTATTCAAGTGACTCATAATAATATAAGAAGCAATTTTAAAAACTACTCAATCCCCAAATGAAAATAAAATATCAATACCAGAGGAGAAATAAAAATGAAGATATGAAGCTGGAGCATCCTACAAAGTTGTTAAAATTAAATTATGGCTGAATTTTTAAGCTTCCTGGCAACCAAAGCAAGAAAAAACACATAATTAAAAAAAGAAAAAAACCCCCACGTAATTCAATATATGGTTTTCATTGACTCTAAATGAAAGTGTTTGAATTATTCAGGGGGAAAATTTCTGTAACGTTTGGTTCTGAAAAAAAAAAATAAAAGGGGGCAGGGTTATTAATGAATTTGATTAGTAAATACAATAGTGGCATTCATTAAGCTATTTCTTATAACATTACTTAGTGAAAGGTGGAAACCTGGCATCTACATGTAGTCCAGAGAAGACAAATTCCTGTGGTTCAAATATAGTGGGATCCAAGCCTATTTGGAAGATAATATCTTCTCTTTGGAGGAATAAATAATGTTACTGGGTTGAAATGTACCTTCCAAAAAGATATGTTGAAGTCCTAATCCCCAGTACCTTATTTGGAAATAGAATCATTATGAATATAATTAGTTAGGATGCGGTTGTACTGGAGTAAGAGGTATTCTTGTAAGAAGAAGTGGGACATAGAGAGGAAGGTGCTATGTGAAGACAGAATCATAGAGGGAAGATGAAGGGAAAGACTGGAGTTGTGCTGCCTCAAGCTAAGGGACACCTGGGGCTCCAAGAAGCTGGAAGAGGCAAGGAAGGACCCTTCCGTGGATGTGTCAGAGGGAGGTTGGTTCTGCCAAAACCTTGAATCATACTCTGGCTTCCAGACTATGAGAGCATACATTTCTGTTGTTTTAAGGCACCCAGTTTGTGGTACTTTATTACGGCAGTCTTAGGACACTAATACAGATGGACTGCATTTCATTCAACAGTGTTTTATAAACATTAGTTTTCCCAACCAAGATTTGATATTGGCCACTTTGATATTGGCTATTGACATTTGGTGTTGGACAGTAGAAAGTTTATTAAGGGACTAAAGGAGGTCTTGTGTGCTGATATTGAAGATGAATCCATATGCTTTGAATGATAAACCTGTAAATATTGGTAAAGTAAATGTCCCTGGTGAACATTGTTATACCTAAAATTCACACCTGGAACACTGGTCATTATACCTACATGTATGAAGAGTCAAGTGTACACTTGAAAACAAATCCAGGTTTTTGTTTTTGTGGGGTTTTTTTTTGTATTTTTTTTAACAATGTGGGATCTGTTTTATCACATGAAATAAACATTGCTGAGACGATTTAGTCCAGAAAGTTTACAAAACACATAATACCTGTCCCTTACTGCAAGAATTGGACTGACACAGGATCACAAGCCATAGATCAGTTAGAAAATGCAGGATAATTTTAGTATACTTGATAAGCCAGGATTTGTAACAATGAGTAAATAGTAGATCAAATTGTTGTTGAAACTACCTCTAATTATTGAAAACTCATCACTGGAATACAGGATACCTGCCCTCATGTTCTCCATAGTGGGAAGGATGTATGTATAGACTTCCCAAAAATTGTCTTCCTTCCTTTCTTATTTCTTCCTGTCCAGAGATTTTTATTCCCAGGCAGATGGTACTAAGAAGCAAAAGTTTGTACAGCCTCATCCCCTTATCCAAAGGTCAAATTTTTGGACATTCTCCAAAACACAGCAGCAGTCTAGAGATATGGAAAGGAGGGGGTAGATCTTGAGATTTAGAAATAATCATAAACTCCTGAATTAAAATCATGAAGTTTGCAGTAGAGACATGGCCAATTGGAGGCTGACTCGGTGACAGAAGAAAGACACACTTATCAGCAGTTGTAGGGTGATCGGTTTACCTAGAGTAATGGATGTTATATAGTGAGATGTGTGCCCATAGTGACAGCTGGACACAGAATTAGATATCTAGAAACAGGGAAGGATCTAGTGTTAAGATTCTTATATCCTAAAGTATAAGCAATTTGAAGTAATAAAAATATTAAATAAAAATAGATGAAGCACTTCTCTTACTCTGAAGCACTTAATGTAAGTGATAAAATATATAAATCATTTGTCAAATGCATGGATAGGTTTAAAAGTAAAATGAATGTTTAACATGGTAAAATAAATTATAAGGGAAATAAAAATGTGAGGAAGGAGAAAGAGAATATAAAAATATCCATCACATTTGAAAAAGAACAAAATAGAACTTCTAGAAATGAAAGATGAAAAGATTGAAATTAAAAACCCAGTGGAAGAATTAAGAGTATGGAGGAAACCATAGCTGACAGAGAATTAGGGAGTGAGAAGCATAGATTAGAAAACCTTACACAGGGGCGCCTGGGTGGCTCAGTCGGTTAGGCGACTGCCTTTGGCTCAGGTCATGATCCTGGAGTCCCGGATCGAGTCCCGCATCGGGCTCCTTGCTCAGCGAGGAGTCTGCTTCTCCCTCTGACCCTCCCCCCTCATGCTCTCTCTCTCTCTCAAATAAATAAATAAAATCTTAAAAAAAAAAAAGAAAGAAAACCTTACACAGAATAGGCACAGAAAGACAATTGCTGGAAAATGTGACAGAGAGGTTGAGTCATGGAGAGAATGAGAAGGCTTACTATGCCTCTAATCAGAATTTCAAGAGGAGATAAAATAGGAAAGGACAAAGCAATATTTGAGGACCCAATGAATGAGGCATTTTTAGAACTGATGAAAGATAGTAACCTCAGATTCTAAAACCCAAAGAACCCTCAGTGAGATAAATTTAAACAGACACAGACACATAACCACCTAAACACATTGTTGTAAAACTTCAGAATACCAAAGACAGAAGATATTAAAATTATCCATAAACCAAAAATACAGTTTACTAATAAAGGAATGACATTGAGAAAGGTGAATTCTGAGCAGCAAAAATGGAAGACAAAAGATTGTGGGAAAATATTTTAAATGTGCTGAGAGATAGTAACTGAAATAACTATTTACCCATTAAAACTGCTCGTCGGAATAAGTTAAATTATGCTGTGATAACAAATTAACTCTGAAACCTCTGTGGCTTAACAAAAGTTTATCTCTTGCATTATGCATTAAGGATAGGTCAGAGTGTGCCCTGCTCCACACGGTCACTCAGGGACCCAGGCTGACTGAAGCTCTGCTCTTTCTAGCTTCATCACCAGAGTTACATGAGCGATGAGGTCATTTCAGGAGGGAAAGAGGAACACAGAAGAACACAGATTCCAACTACCTTTTTCTGGAAGGGAAACATGTTACTTCTAGTTACGGTCCTTGGACCAGAATGCGTCAAAAGTCCCACACCATCTACAAGAGAGAGTGAGAAATGAAGAGAATTACACAGATATTTAGTAAATACTTTCTCTACCACAACTATTTTTTTCAAAATGGGGATAAAATAGAGGTAGTTTAGATAAACAAACAAAGAAAATTTAACATCAATAAACTCTTTTTTTTTTTTTAAAGATTTTATTTATTTATTTGACAGATGGAGACATAGTGAGAGAGGAAACACAAGCAAGGGGAGTGGGGAAGGGAGAAGCAGGCTTCCTGCTGAACAGGGAGCCCGATGCAGGGCTCGATCCCAGGACCCTGGGATCATGACCTGAGCCAAAGGCAGACGCTTAACGACTGAGCCACCCAGGTGCCCCAACATCAATACACTCTTAATAAAAGAATTAAGGATGTCTTCAAGAAGAAGGTAAATGAGGAGTGCCTGGATGTCTCAGTCAGTGGAGCATGTGACTACTGATCTTGGGGTTGTAAGTTTGGGCCCCATGTTGGGTGTAGAGATTACTTAAAAATAAAAAAAAAAATTTTAAACATTTTAAAGAACAAGAAGAAGGAAAATGATCCAGAAGGACGTTTGAGTGACAAAATCTAATGTCGAGTAAAGGAAAAGACAAATGGTTGAGTAAACCTGAACAATACAGAAAATACAAATAATAAATAATAAAGTACAATGTGTGGTATTAAAAAATAATACCTTTTAAGGTAGAGTGATGATAGGAGTTACATCCTTACATAATTGGGAAGGTTATAAAAATAATAAGTACAGACTCTGTTAGGTTAAGTATACATATTCTGATTTCAAAGGAACTACTTAACGAACAAAAATAAAGCTTATAATTCCAAAACTAGAGGAGGGAAAATTTTGGAATTAAGAAATTGAATCAATTAAAACAAGGCAAGAAGGGAAAAACAAACAACAGAAAAGTCAGAACAGATAGAAAGTTTAAAAATTGGGGCACCTGGGTGGCTCAGTCGGTTAAGCATCTGCCTTCAGCTCAGGTCATGATCCCAGGGTTCTGGGATCGAGTCCTGTATTGGGTTCCCTGCTCAGCAGGGAGCCTGCCTCTCTCTCTCTGTCTCTCTCTCTGTCTCTCTGTGTCTCATGAATGAATAAATAAAATCTTTAAAAAAAATAAAAATTGATGATAGAGATAAATTAAAATGTATCAATAAAAGTAAATGGACTAAACATCTGGTTGAAAGTGATATTGTGAGATTGGATTAAAAAATCAAAATCTATGTCTGTGCTGGTTAACAGAGACATGCCTAAAATATAAATAAAGAAGAGTTGAAAGTAAAAAGATAGAAAAATATATTTTCAGCAAATATTTTAAAAAAGAGTTGGAATATATATTATATAAAATACATCTTAGGGCAAAAAACTTGATAGACAAAGGAGATCCTTCAGTAATGATAACAAAGTTAATTCACTGGGAGAATAAAATGATTCAATTTTTACATACCTGATAACATAGCTTCAATATCATAAAAGGAAATGTGACATAATTACAAAGAGAAATTGTCAAATTCTCCACTATAGGGAATCATTTAAATGTATCTCTCAATAATTGATAGATAAAATATCCCCCAAAGCATAAAAGATATGATTAGGCAATACAGAAATTGAGTTTATCCTTAGAACACAGAATAGTTTAACCTTTGAAAAATCGATTAATGTAATTCACCAAATTATAAGTTAATGAAGAATAAACACATGCTCATCTCAAGAGTTGCAGACAAATTGTTGTATAAAATTTAATATTCATCTTAAGACAAACAAGCAAACAAACAAGCAAACAAAAACTCTTAGCCAACTAGGAATAGAAATTATGTTCTTTGAGTTGATAAAAAATATTTGCCAAAGACTCACAACAATTTTACTCACTGGTGAAAGGTTAGAAGCATTCCTTTAGAAATCAGTAAGACGACAAGAATGCCTGTTAATGCTATGTCTAGCCAACACAAAATGGAAGTCCTAGCCACAGTTAGAAAAGAAAAGGAATAACAAGTTTTGTTTTTTTTTAATTACCATTACTTAATAGATGATGTAATTAGCCACATAGAAAAATAAAGAACCTATGGAAAATTATTAATTAATAATACAATTTGATAGATATGGGATTAATATCAATTACCATCAAAAAGAGTAAGAAAACACACTTTGAAAAATATATCATTTTCAAGTACAACAAAAATCCAATATACCTGGGAATAACTCTCATCAAATATGCGCAAGATTTTTATGAAAACATCACATAACTTTATTGAAAGACATTAGAGAATGTTTAAATAAACAGAGATATATCATGTTCATGAATAGGGGTATTCATTATTGTAAAGATTTCAACTCGACCACAAATAATGTATAGTCACAGTGAAGTTGTAATAAAAATCTCAACAGGGTGTTTTGAAGAAATTGAGCTGGGTCTAAAATATATGGGAACACAGAGGATAAAGAATATCTAAGGCACTCTCAAAAAGGAACGAGGGTAGTAGAGATTTGTCTTATCAAATGTAGAGATATATTATAGAGGTAATGCATGAAGAAACTGTGATATTGGCAGAAGAAGAAATAAATTGACTAATAGAATATAAGAGAAAGCCCCCAAATGGACATGGTATATGAGGAACTTGATATGATGTAAATGGCACACAGATAAGTGTATTTGGCCTTGGACAATTGGTTATCCAGGTGATGGAAGATATAATGCAATTAGATCTTTGCCTCACATCATACCAAAAACATCAATTTCAGGTGGATTAAGAACATAAATATGAAAGGAAAAACTTCAAAAGTTTTGGAAGCAAATATAGGAGACCTCCCTTATGCCAACAGGATAAGAAAGAATTTTCTAAAGACACGAAAATATAATTTGTAAAGAAAAATATTGAAGAAATTCAAGCACAATCAGAGTAGAAACTTTGGTTCATCAGAACATAAATGGGGAGAAAATATTTGTAGTACATTTAACTGACAAAATACTAATATCCAGATGAATAAAGAATTGCTATAAATTTTAAGAAAAAAGCTAGCAACCAAATGAAAAAGCATGCGTTTCACAGAAGAGGAAACCCATGTGACCAATCAACATATTAAAATATTCAGTCTCAATATTAGCAAAATAGAAATCCAAACTCTGAGATACAATTTTACACCCCCCAGATGGGCAAAATTTTAGAAGTCTGAGCAGGCTGTGTGAATGAGGTGTGGAGCAAGCAGAGCTCTTACTTTGCTGGAGTGAGTGTAAATTAGTGTGATTAATTTGGAAAATAATTTGGCATTATGAAGCAAAATTGAAAATCCATATACCTTATTATTCAGCAATTCCACACCTAGGCTTATAGCTGTGGTACACAGAATAATTCATACCCTCCCATGCCCACATCCTAATCCCCAGAACCTGTGGATGTGTTGGGTACATGGCAAAGGAGCATGAAGGTTGCAGATAGAACTAAGATTGCTAATCAGTTGATATGAAAATAAGGAGAGCATCCTAGATTATGTAGGTGGCACTACCTTGTAACCTGTAGTGTATTCAGTTGTCTCCTCCACCAATAGTCTGTAATGATAATAATAACTGTTACGTAGGGAGCAGTTCTAGGCAGGTGACATCCCTCAGTTCGAATTGCCGGTACAACTCCAAAAGGTACTGATCTTTAGCTGCATTTTAAGGTTGAAGAAACTGAAGTTTCGAGAGTGAGGTAGTAAGCACGGTCATGCCATTATAATGGCAGCATCATACTCACATCTGGTTCCATTAATGTCTTATTTGCTTCCATCTGTCTAGCACCTGTCATTAGTGCTGACACTTTCCTGGTTAGATGGATGTGGATGGATGGATGGCCTGGGTTGCCATAAATCCAGGTTGCAAAGAAAGAAAAACAAAGCCAAACTTGAAATCGGGCTGAGAATACTTGTGCTTGGGTTCGGCTTCTGCCTCTATCTAGCTGCTCAAATAGGAGAGCTCTCCAATGGTAAGTGTGTCCAGAGGCGATTAGTATGGCAAGTGGGCTTCTGGGTGGAGAAAGAACTTGGAAATACAGGCTGTGGATCAGCGGGGAGGCCAGGAAGAGTCTTAACTCAAAGGTGGGGTGACCACAGTTGCAAATTTTCTTTGCAGAAGAACTATGTTGTCGTGCAATCTTTATCTTAGTTCCCCAGATAGGGAGATAGCGCTTTGCTATCTCTGTGTGCAGCTGTGACCAGAGATTGATGCGGACTCGGTCTCAGTGCAAGTGCATACACACCGCCTGCCTTTTTGGTTTGTGTCCAAGGGGGCTGTTTTCTGAAAATAGAAGCTGATACTGCCTCTGACTCAATCCCTTCCACCTCATGTTCTTTCTGGTACATGTGCCCTAAAGTATCAACCCATCTCAGATTCCTTGCTACATGCCAGATTCGCAAAATCTGTGGAATTTGTGAGTAATTACTGAGAGATTTAAACTTTCTTTTATTAATCCCTAGAAGTTGATGTACTGTGAATCAGAGGAAATATATATATATATATTTATATATTATATATATGTGTATATTATATATTATATATGTGTGTGTGTGGTTGCTTCCTTAATGATATACAAGGTTATGGGGGTCTCCTTTACTCTGAGTCCTTTGGATGAGGTAACAATTCATTAAATCCACCCCCTTGGGGTCCATCCCACCTCAGTTGGCAGGGAGAGTTTCTGCTTCTGGATTAACCTTTTTAATTCCTGTGACTTGCTGACTCCTCTTAATCCTTCCGCAAGAGCCCTCTCCACCCCTTCTCCTCTCATGTCTTCCCTTTAAGTGACTGTTTCAACGAGGGCTTCTCGGCAGCCCATGTAACCGGAAGTGGTAACACTGCAAGTTCTCAGCACCTGCAGAGGGTCCCTCTGTCTTCTAGTCAGTGGGTTCCAGTCTCCAACTGGCACCTCTACAGAGAAACCCGGAGGAGGATACTGCTTTGCCCTCCCACACCCACCTGCCCCACCCTCAAACTGTGAGACTTAAATAGTAATGGTCACTTTTCAGCTCTTCTTGTATTTTCTTCGACCGGTTAGGCTCTGAGCATTTCATTTCCTATGACGCAAACTCTCTTAGTCGTATGTAACTAAGTCTGTCTGTTTCTCCCTGCCTTACTATCTCAGTCAATATAGTATTGATTGGGTAAGAGCAGAACTGATTCTATTTTCTGCCTCTAATTCTCTTTTCTCTCCACCAAGAAAATCAAGGATTTGGGGGGCAGGCAAGTATCTGGTCCATTCAGTGACGAACTAACTTTCTTCCCTTTTCCTTTCACATTTAGTATTTTTATTATGAAGGTAATGCATGCCCATTATCAGTAACCCATCTAGGACTGTAAGAATTCCCCAATCTTATCTCTTGCTAATGGTGTAGTATCTTTCCGGTTATTCCTAGGCATTTACAAAAATAAAATAAAATGAAATGAAATAAGGTAAAATAATATAAAATTCACACACAAAACACACTTTACATACACAAATAGAATGCTACCAAAGATATGGTTCTGTAAATTGACTTTTTTCATTTAATAATCACTGTGATCATCTTTTATATTTGTCTATTATTCTGTTAATGTTTATAGAATACTTCTATTAGTTAGAACACTCTGACTGCAAGTTACAGAAACCCAACTCAAACTATCTCAAGCAAAGAAAAGAGAATTTACTGGTACATAAAAGTGAGAGGAAGAAAGGCAGGGCTGGCCTCAAAAAGGGATATGTCCAGAGACCCAACAGCATCGTCAGAATTCCTTCTCTTTCAATTTCTCAGCACTCACGCTCTGTCTTGGCCTCATTCTTTCTTAGAGCAAAACAAAAGTTTTCCCCCATGCAATAGGGACAGGGAGAGTTGCCCCTGCTGACACCTTCAGGCTTATGCCATCCCAGATCTGCCAGCCTAGGGGTTGGGTAACCCTGAGCTCATTTTTCTGCCTCTCCTAACTGCAGCTCCGTCACGTAAGCAAATGTCCTTGGGCTCACTCTCCTGAGGCTCTCCTTGTGGTCCAGCCAGTGCCAAGCCAGGTGTGGAGACTGGAAATCCGAGAAGCAAACTTTCCTATTGCTGCTCTGCAGGTCCCTGGAGGTGCAGAAGGCCCCTCCTGGGAGAGAAACACGACCACATCCTAGAGGCCACCTGCGGGCCGCATCTTGAGTTCATCCCTTCTCACATGTGCCTGGTCTCAGATAGCCGACGTTGGCCCTTCATTTTATTGGGTGCACCTTCGAGGGTAGAGGAAGAGCCGCCCAAACTATGAATCTGTCATTGATTGTCTCTCTAAGTAATGAACAGCCTGGAAACTCTCCCACCCAGTTTTGGGGACTGAGACTGTCCGTCCTCCCAGGAATTCCCAGAGTTACACCTTATTATTTCAAAATTATGTTTCAGAAGCCCTAACACACTGGTGCCCATGGGTGGAGCTTTCTTACAGTAAAGATTCCTGGGCTCTGCCCCCTGAGATGGAATCAGTGGATCTCAGGTAAGGCCCAGGAATCTACTTTTTTAAAGCAACACACCTGATTTTATGATCAAACAGACTTAGGAAAGACAAACACAAATCTTCCTACAAATTCCCTTGTTTAACTGTACCTTTCCAAAGGGCAGAATCGGGGGAGTTGTTAACTCCTTTCCTGGGGTATAATGACTGGTCCTGGCCAGGTGTGCTTAACAGGTGTGTCCTCCCTGCTTTTACCCAAGTCAGTTATTTTTATTCCCAAGAGATGTCTAAGATGGAATGTTTTTCCTAAGTAGGAGAAGATCTAGGTTTTGTTGATCCTGAAGTGTCACACTTTTTTTTTTTCTTTAAGGAAAAAAAGTATGAATACAAAATCGAGTCTTGAGTGTTAGAAGAGGCTTCATAATTAAGCTTCATCACCTTCATGGGAATTCTGCCTCTGAACAGCTTTCTCATTCTGGAGCAAATCAAAAGAACTCTGTTGTTCATATTGTCTACACCTTCTATATATATTAGATGAACTGAATTTGTGGAAAAGAAAAGAAAAAGACCATAAAAATAGATCGTTTTGGCCTAGGTAAGTCTGAAGCTGAGTTTTTAACCATAACATGATGGCCTAAGTTTTGTTTTTTGGTGAGTTTACTTGTTATACTCTATAGTCCCTGAAATTGAAGGTAAAGCAACATGGTTCCTGTATTACCCACATCCCATTACCTTTCTGACCGCATTCCTGCTACTTTCCTCCTTGTTGGCACCTCTTCAACCACACTGGCATTCCCTGAGCTAACCTGGTACACTTTTGCCCTACAGCCTCTGATCTTGGGATTCCTCATCCTAGAATGGTGCTGTCACCTTGTTACAGAGAAACACACGTGGGCTCAGAAGAGTTAAGTGCTTTGATCAAGTGATTAAAACCCACGAAAAGTTTTTTTACTGGTCTCCTTCCTGACTCCCCTTTTTCTCTCATACTTCAGTCAGTCAAGAAACCCTGTTGGCTCTATCTGCAAAATATGTTCCAATTCAACCATTTCTTCCATCTCCGCCCTTATCCCTTGGGTAGGACCACCACCATCTCTTGTCTGCATTACCACCACAGCCTCCCATTTTGTCTCCCTGATTCTCCCCTCACCCCTTATAGGCTATCTCAACATGACAACCAAAGTGATCCTTTAAAATATAAGTTAGATCATGTCACTTCTCTGCTCAAAACTCTGTCATAGCTCTAGTGAGTCAAAGCCAATGCCCTTACAAAGGCCTATAAAGCTCTATCACTTTGCTGTCCAAAGAGGTGACCACTGGTGGCATGTGGCTATAGATCACTTGAGATGTGGTCAGCCTGAATTGAGATGTAAGACACGCGTTAGATTTTGAAGAATTAGTTTGAGAAAAAAAAAAAAAGAATGTGAAGATTAGTGGTTGCCAAAGGCAGGGGCTGGTGAGGGGTGGTGGGTAGGGTATTGGGGGAATAGGTGAAGGGGTCAGAAGGTACAAACCTGTAGTTATATGATATGTAAGTCATGGGGATGTAATGTACAGCGTGGTAACTATAGTTAACAATACTGTACTGTATATTTGAAAGTTGCTAAGAGAGTAGATCTTAAAAGTTCTCATCATAAGAAAAATTATAACTATGTGAGGTGATATAAGTTAACTAAACTTACTGTGCTAATCACTTTGCATTATATACATACATCAAATCATTATGTTGTACATCTTAAACTAATACAGTATTACATGTCAATTATATCTCAATAAAACTGGAAAAATAAAAAATAATGTAAAATATTCAATCATATTTATACTGATTATATATTGAAATTATAATATTTTGAATATATTGGATAAAATATATTGTTAAAATTAATTTCACCCATTTCTTTTTGCTCTTTTAGAGTGGCTAGTAGAAAATTTTAAATTACACATGTGGCTCACATTTCTGGCTTGAATTATATTTCTATTGGTCAGCACTGGTCTACAGTATCTGGTCCTTCCCAAAACCTTTCTGGATCTTGTTTCCTGCTCTCTCCTGTTCTTACTCACTCCAATACAGCTATGCCGACCTCCTTGCTAGTGTTTGAACATAGGAGCATCCCAGGCATTCTCCCGTTTCAGGGCCTTTGCACCTGCTGTTTTCACTCCTTCCTTTCCTTCCAATTACCTGAATGATTTGTTCCTTAACCTCCACTGGACTTTATTCAAGCCTCACCTTCTCAATGAAGCTTTCTCTTTCTTCATCGACCTCTACTCCTGTATTCACTGAGGTCCTTTCCTAACTTATTTTTCTCCACAGTATTTGTTATACTATATATTTTTTGTATTTATTTTTATTGTCTAACTCACCCTCTAGAATCCGTGAGGGTAGGATATATTGTTTAAAGCTATGCTCCCAGTGTTTGGAACTATGCTTGGAACATAGTAGATTCTCAACAGATATTCGTTGAATAAATACTGAATGAAGTTTAATCAACCACTTAATTATACAGGTGAAGTAACTGGGAATAAGTGGGGTTTTCAGGGTTTCACAGTGAGTTAGGGGCAGAGTATATGTACCGTCAGTAAGATCAGATGCTATCGATCAGAAATGCAGGTGCCACTACCTAGAATCCTGGCCCTTTACTTATATTTGTGTTTCTTCACTGGATTTGTGTTTCTTCTTATATTTGTGTTTCTTCACTGTGTGTACTTCACTGGTCCACATTTTCATGTCTCTTCTAAGTCTTATGCTTAAAGAAAGATCTACTCCAGAAATATATTTCACCTCAGTCATCACACCTAGGAGATGACCTCTGACATTCCTTTTTGCTCCAAAGATAAACCTTTGAGATTTTTTTTGTAGACAGGAATTCTAGATCTGCCTGGAAACTAATGACACTTCACCAGGAAAGATTTCTTGGAGGAAGTCATTACATTTGATTATACAATGGAATATTTAATTTATAGCCTAAAGAATTTAAACTAGTTTATGTATTTGACTACCCAAAACATTTTATTGAGCACTAATATATGCCAGGCATTGTTTTAGGTTCTGGAAACAAACACGATTTTCAAGGAGCTAAGAGTCTAGTGTGTATATATGGGGTGGGGGGTGTGGTTAACAAACACACACAGGATGTATGAGTTTCCTATTGCTGCTGTAACAAATGATCACAAGTTTAGTGGCTTAAAATACCACATTTGTTCTCTTAATGGTTCTGGGGATCAGAAATCTAAACTGGATCTTATTTGACTAAAATCAAGGTGCCAGGAAGCTGTGTCCCTTTGGAAGCTCTAGAGGAGGACTCATTTTCTTGCCTTTTTCAGCTTTTAGTGGCTGCCTGTATTCCCTGCTTGTGGCTCCCTGTTCCTTCTTCAGAGCACATCACTCCAGTCTCTCCTTCCACCATCTCTGGCCGTCTCTCTCACTCTGAATCCTCCTGGGTCCCTCTTACATGGATCTTTGTGATGATATCCATCCACCCACATAATCCAGGCTAATCTCCCTATCTCAGGATCCTTAACTAAATCACATCTGCAAAGTCCCTGTTGCTATAGAAAGTAAAATTTGTAGGTTCTGGGGATTAAGACATGGATATCTTGGGGGACCAATATTCAGTCTACCATACAGGACAATGTGACAGGTGCCACAGTGGAGGTAAATGCCAGATGCTATGTAAGCACAAATGACAGGCCAGAGAGGATGTTGGAGGAGGAGTGGGACAGCTTTATGGAGTAAGTGCTTTTTGCGCTGAGGCTTACGTGATGGGAATGGACGGTAGGTATCATGTATAAAGAAATGTGCAAGGGAAATGAGGTATAAATGAAGAGGACTTTTGCATGAATTATCTGTTGCTACATAACAAATTACTCCCAAATTTAGAAGCTTACAACAATAACTGAGATCTCATACAGTTGCTGAGAGTCATGAATCTGGGCGAGTCTTGACTGGATGGTCTTGCCTTATGGTCTCTCACGAAGTTGCTCTCAGGCATTGGCTGGGGCCACAATCATCTGAAGGGGCTGGAAAAGCAGTACCTGAGCTCAGTCATGTGACTGTCAGCAGGAAGTTTCAGTTCCTTACCATGTGAGCCTTTCATAAGGTTACTTATACATGTGGGTTCCCTGAGGGCAAGTAATCTGAAAGAGAGACAGAATTCAAGATAGGAGCCTCAGTCACTTATAACCTCATCTCGCAAGTGACACACCACCTCTGCCATTCTATTGGTCACCCAGAGCAACTCTGGGACAGTGTGGGAGAAGACTTAATAAGAGCATGAATACCAGGAGGTGGGGATCATTGGGGACCATCTTGGAGTGTGACTACCACAATACTCTTGGAATCAGAAGAGTTTCCCATTGCTGGACTGTGGGGCAATCATGAGAGATTGGCAGGAATGAGGTTGGCATAGGAAGGGAGAGCCAGAGCATGGAGGGCTAAATGTTTGGTCAAGGAGTCTGGAGATAATCCTTTTATTAATAGGGAGTTCTTGTAGGGGTTTCATTAGAGAAGTGACATGACCAAACTGCTTTTTAGAATGACCACTGTATGTGTGGTAAGGGTGTAAGAGGGGAAAGCAGAGGGCAACGAGATTAGGGAGAAAAAGTGGCTAAGAGGCCATTGCAGTAGTGCAGCAAAGAGAGGACGAGACTTGGTAAAGGGCACTGGTGGTCAAGGAGTGCCAAGGGTGATGGGTTCAGGGTATTTGCAGGAGGTGGAATGGTTAGGGAGGCAGAGGGTGAGAGACGGAGGCCTCAGAGTGAGTCCTGCTTTGCAGGAGGGATAGGTAACAATCAACGAATCCAGAACGATGGACATGGTTGACATGAGAGTCATTTTCTAGCTGCCATCTTTATAATAGCATCATCTTTAGATCTACCATTTTTGAATGCCTGCTGAATACCGTACTCTGTGCTATGAACCGTGCATTCATTTACTTCATTTTGTCTTCACACTAACCCAGTGAGATCTGTCATGTTGTTATTTCCTTTGTATAGATGAGGAAACTGAAGTAGGTACAACTAGTGTCCTATTCTACAGGGGAGGACACGGGCTTAGTGTAAACAGCAGTGCTCAAAGTTATATAGCAAGTACATGACAGACACACGTCTCAAATCCAGATCTTTTGACTGCAGACCCCGTGCCCTTAATTGGAGAGACATTTTCCAGTAGGGTTGGGGTGAGGTGCAGTGATGATTTATAACCTCACATGTGAGAGACAGCAAATAAATAAAGCCGGAACAAGGTCAGGAATCCACATACGCGGTGGTGTGGAGAAAGGATCAAGTGCCCTCTTCCTGTTAAATATGTAGAGACTTCAGCATATTGGCAATGCTTGCTAGCTTTTCCCTGGGACTCTCTGCCAGTTTTTTGTTATTTCTGAAAAAATGGGCAGAATTGTTTTCATTCACTTAAAAAGACCCAAATTGCTTATTTTCTTGTTATGGGAAAGTCCAGTGTCTTGTGTTCGCCAGATGGCCTTTCAAGCCTAAGACTGATGCAAAGGTAGCTTTACCACAGCACATTTTTCATTAGAAAAGAGAAAGTGGAGTGGGTGGATGAAGGATGTCAGACAGATCATGTCTTTTTCTTAGAGAGGGTTCCCATAACAGCAGATAAATTGGTCTGAAAATAGCTAGCAGCCATTTCTTTATGTAAAACTCAGGTTAAAAAAACAGGTTCCCCTATCTAAGGTTATACTGTGGAATTTAAGAGGGGATAAAGGGAATGGCAGTCATGCCCTGCTTTGTAAATGGCTCCTAGACTCTTGGTGTCCTAGAGAAGATGGACCTCTGGACGTCAGGCTTCCTGCACATCAGAGTGTGAGAGCACAGGGTCCCACTGACAGGCGAGGAAAACTTCACAGCTTCTCTGCAGTTGTCTGGAATTTCCCAGAGAAAGCAAAAGACAAGGCTAAATATAGTCTTTCACCTTGAAATGCCATAAAGGTAATAAAAACAGGGTTATGATAGGTTGGTTTGCAACGCTCCCACTTCATATTTTATGTGAGTTTCCAAGCAACAGAGCTTCACTGAAACCAGAGGAGTAGGCAAGTGAGTGATGAGCCCAGAACATTCAGCCATGGAGGTGCCTAGTCAGCTCTGGACATCAGAGAGCTGCCTGTCCCATCTCCCTAACCTAACCCCCTCCCCACCATTCCACCTCTCCCCTGCTCTACCCTCAGAACCTGCAGAACCCAGCACAAAGTAGCTGTTGAATCAGTACTCTCGTCCTCGCCTCCTTGTTACCTGACCATACACCGTATGTTTCCACCCTGATTTAGCTAGGAACCATCCAATGTTAGAAGGAAAATAGGTTCCATCTTAATTTTCTTCAGTATTTGTTAGGGAGGTATATAAAGCAGCTTATTATTTTGGGGAGTCCTAAGTCATCATCATTCAACTTTTGGGACACAGCTCTCCCTGTGCCTATAGCTCGTAGGTCTTGACAAAATTTCTGGTTCTAGTTTTGGGTTTCAAGACATTTGCATTTGATTAAAATTAATTTAATGAAAGCTCATCAACTGAATTTTCTTAACTAATCTCAACACATAATGCTTACTACTTATAACTTTTATTTTTCTATTGAAAGAAATGTCTATTAAATAAGAGAAAATTGTGAAACTTTTCCAGTCTGGGTTAACAATTAATACAGCGCTTAGGTGCCTATCAGTGTACTTGTTTGTCCTAACATCATAAAAACCACAAGTTCCCACAAATGGGCTAAGGACAGAAAAAAACCATGTAAAGACTGCCTGACAGGGAAGTAATCCACATTTCCAGGAGGCCCACTGTAATAAAGTCAAATGCTGAATAGATGAAGATTTATGACATGTTAGCATGATATTACCACACATTATATGGCTAAGTCAGTCATGGGAAATCAATTCAGGGCCAGAAGGAAGTCAGTCCATGGACACACTTAGCCTGTTTGAAACTGTCTTACCTGCCACAGTCACAGGAATCTTTGAGTGCTGGAAGGTCAGCGTCTCCTGGATGTTAACATTAGGACATTAGCAAATGTTGGCTGAGTAAGATTTTAATAACAAGTGTCTGCACAACTTGTCCAAGTTTTCTCTAATTGTCTTTATAATCCTACTATTATGAATTTTTCCAGTTGAAGAAATCATCTGATGACATTACTGAAATGAACATTGTCTGGCAGGTTTTCAGAGAATGAGATAAAATTCCAAAATTGTATGTCAGGGTAGAATTTGATGTGTTTGGTGTTCTCCTCCCTTCTCAGGGACACATCTAGCCATCTCTAGGGAGAGTTGGCACCAGGAGCCACATGGGACAGGAATACTCAGGCTGGTGCTCTATACTTCTGAGGTCCTGATGGAACCAGACCGACAAGTCCCAGCACCTTACTCTGACCCCATGATAACTCTTAGCTTCTCTCCCCGGTTTGTCATCTTGTTAGTTCTTCCAGTTTAGACACTCTATTCCAACTGATGGGCTTTCTTCTTCTTTCTTCTTCCATATCCTCTGTGTTTCATCCCCTCTTCTTTGGTCCGGTGCCTGTTTCAAGCCCTGGTCTTGGGAACAGTCCTCTCCTGCTCAGTCCAGGATCACTCCTGCCACAGGGCTGCGCCGTATCCAGGAGACCTCAGCCAGCTCCTGAGTTTCTTTCAAGACTTTACTTTCTTAGAGTAATTTTAGGTTCACAGAAAAATTTAGAGAAAGGTACAGAGATTTTCTATATTCTTTCCTGCCCCCTCCCATGCATAGCCTCTCCCAGTATCAACATCCCCATCATTATCAACATCCCCATCAGAGTTCTATATTTGTTACAATCAATGAAATGCATTGACACGTCAAAATCATTCGAAGTCTATAGTTCACACTAGGGCTCACTTTTTTTTGAACATTTGACACACGATATTAAATTACTTTCAGGTGTACAATGTAGTGATTCAACTTCTCTGTATGTTATGCTATGCTCGTCACAAGCGTAGCTACCATCTGTTACCATACGACCCTATTACAATACCATTGTCTATATTCCCTAGGCTGTACCTTTCATCCCCATGATTTATTCATTCCATAACTGGAAGCAAATCTGTATCTCCTGCTCCTCTTCACCCATTTGTCCATCCTTCCACCCTCATCCCCTCTGGTGATCATCCATTAGGGTTCACTCTTGGCATTGTACATTCTGTGGGTTTGAATGAATGCATCATGACATGTATCATCAGAGTGTTTTCATTGCCCTAAAAATCCTCTGTGATCCACCTATTCATCCCTTTCTCCACACTAACCCCTGGAAATGACCATATCCATAGTTTTGCTATTCCTGAATGTCATATATTTGGAATCCTAGTATGTAGCCTTTCAGATTGGCTCCTTTCACTTAAGTAGTAGGTATTTAAGCTTCCTCTGTGTCTTTTTATGGCTTGATAACTCATTTTCTCTTAGCGCTGGATAATACTCCATTGTCTGAGTGGACCTCAGTTTATTTATCCATTCCCTTACAGAAGGACATCTTGGTTGCGTCTAAGTTTTTACAATTCTGAGAATAGATGTCATAAACATTCTCGTGCAGGTTTTTGTGTGGACATAAGTTTTCAATTCTTTTGGGCAAATGTCAAGGAGCACAATTTGCTGGATCATGTGGTAAGAATATGTTTAGCTTTGTAGGAAACTGCCAAACTGTGTTCCAAAGTGACTATACATTTTGCATTCTCACAAGCAGTCTATGACAGTTCCTGTTGCTCCACACCCCACCAACATTTAGTGTTGTCAGTGTTGTGGATTTTGGCCATTCTAGAAAGGTGTGTAGTAGTAACTCATTGTGCTTTTAATGTGCATTCCCCTGATGACAGATGATGTGGAGCAACTTTCCATATGCTTTCTTAAAAAATACAGAGCATTTGTTGTATCTTTAAAATATCACAAGATATTTTATCAAGAGTCATCTTGATAAAATATGAAGAACATCTATCATTTTGTTTCTGTTCCTGAACAACTTAGAAGTTATTCATCAGCCTGAGGAGCTATTCCTTTTTCAGAGACATAGATCCATCCCCAAATTTTCTGATATCCTTGTTTTCAACTGTTGTGGCTTGCTGAATCAAAGCAGCTGGATTTGATATAAGTTCAATGTTGTTTCCTTCCAGAATTAGCTCATCTTTCTGGGCACGAGACACTGAACAAAAGTAATGCCTGGCCTCATCCAAACCCTGCAGATGTATTTTTCACCCGAGAAATTTTGGACTTCAATAAGAGACCTGTTCTCCTGAATAATGACGTTGATGGGGAAGTGAGTATACATAGACCTCATCTTGTAATGAAAGCCCAGTGTAACACCCTTGATCACGTTCTGTACATGACTATAGAAAGTGTGAACAGTAGCCAATTCTTTTCTATTTCCCCACCATTTGTCAACCCAGAGCCCCTTCTTTTTCTTTCCAAGAAGACTGAGTTTTATATTGATGTGCTTGAAGTCCTTTTGCAGGGTTCTTCTGGGGCTCTTCACAATAACTGTGCATCCTGTCAGAGTGATGTCGACATTTTCTGGAATGTCAGTCATCTGATTGCTGAGAGTGGTCTTCATTCTCACAGCTGATGTGGCAAAGAGCTCATATGCTTTTTTGTCATCTCCAGGTCTTCTTTGGTGAGGTGTCTGTTAAGGTGTTTGGCCCATTTTTAACTAGGTTGTTCATTTTCATATTGTCAGGTTTTAAGAGGTCTTTGTGTATTTTGGGTAACAGTGCTTTATCAGATGTGTCTGTTACAAGGTATGCTTCCAGTCTCTGGGTTGTCTTCTCATTTTCTTAACATTGTCTTTCACAGAGCAGAAGTTTTGGGGCACCTGGCTGGCTCAGTCAGTGGATCATGCAACTCTTAATCTTGGGGTAGTGACTTCGAGCCCCACATTGGGTATAGAGATTACTTTAAAAAATAAGGATAAAAAAAGCAAAATAGTCACCCTTCTTGAAAATTTTCACAGAGCAGTAGTTGTTTGTTTGTTTGTTTGTGGGGGGGGGGGGAGGGAGGAGGGGCAGAGGGAGAGGGAGAGAGAGAATCTTAAGCAAGCTACATGCCCAGTGTAGAGCCCAACACGGGGCTTGATGCGGGGCTTGATCTCACAACCCTGAGATCATGACCTGAGCCAAGATTAAGAGTCTGATGCTTACCAACTGAGCCACCCTGGAGCCCTGAGAAGTTTTTAATTTTAACAAAGTACATTTTACCAATTATTTCTTTCATGGATTGTGCCTTTGGTTTGTAGTTAAGTCATTTCCATGTCCAAGGTCATCTAGGACCTCTCCAATTTGATCTTCCAGGAGTTTTATAGTTTTGTGCTTTATATTTAGGTCTGTGATCCATTTTAAGTTAGTTTTTGTGAGGGCGCCTGGGTGGCTCAGTTGGTTAAGCAACTACCTTCGGCTCAGGTCATGATCCTGGAGTTCCAGGGTCGAGTCCTGCATCGGGCTCCCTGCTCAGCAGGGAGTCTGCTTCTCCCTTTGACCCTCACCCTCTCATGCTCTCTCTCTCTCATTTTCTTTCTCAAATAAATAAAATCTTTAAAAAAAAAGTTAATTTTTGTGAAGGTGTAAGGTCTATGTCTAGATTAATTCCTGGGTAGTGAACAAACTGTTATCTGGCGAGATCAATTAAGAATAAGAAAAATAGAAGTTTTTATTTTATCTTCACTATTTCTTCTCTGATGCTCTTCCTTTCTTTATGTAGATCCAAACTTCTGATCTGTATTATTCTCCTCTCTAAAGAACTTCTTTTAACATTTCTTGTAAGGCAGGTCTACTGGTAACATATTCCTTCTTGTTTGAGGGAATTTTTATTTCTCCCTTGGTTTTAAATGTTAATTTTGTAGGGTTCAGAATTCTAGGATGTTTGGTCTACGTGGATGGACTAGGATGATTTCTGAGAAAAAGCCATATATAATTCTTATCTTTGTTCCTCTATAGGTAAGATTGCCCCCCACCCCTTCTGGCTTTTTTCAGGACTTCTTCTTCACTTTTGATTTTCTGTCATTTGAAAATGATATGCATCCATGTAGGTTGTTGGTGTTTGTTTGTTTGTTGCATGTATCCTGCTTGGGGTTTCTGAGTTTCCTGGGTATATGGTTCGGTATCTGACATGAACTTGGGAAATTCTCATTAATTATTGTTTCAAATATTTCTTCTGTTCCTTTCTCAATTTCTTCTCTTTCTGGCATTCTCATTACACGTATATTACATCTTTTGCAGTTATCCTCAAGCTCAGAGATTCTTTCCTCAGCTGTTCCCAGTCTACTAATGAGAGCCCATCAGAGGTATTCTTCATTTCCTTTATAGTGTGTTTTTTTAATCTCTAGCTTCTCTTTTTGGTTCTTTCTTAGGATTTCCATCTCTCTGCTTACATTGCCCATCCATTCTTTCATGCTGTCTGCTTATCCCTTAGAACCAATCCTAGTTGTTTTAAAGTCCCAGTCTGATAATTCCAACGTCCCTGCCACGTCTGGTTTGGCGATTTGCTCTGTCTCTTCCAAAAAAATTTTTTTTTGCTTTTTATTATGCCTTGTAATTTTTTCTTGATAACTGGACATGATGTACCAAGTAAAAGGAACTTCTATAAATAGGTCTTTAGTAATGTGGTGTGAGGTGTGGAGAGAGGGAGAGTTCCACAGTCCTATGATTAGGTCTCCATCTCTTAGTGAGTGGATGCCTCTGGACTTTGAACTTCACAAGTATTTCTCAGGGTTTGTTTCCCCGCACCCCCCCTCCCACTTTAGGTGAGACAGGATGGGCTATTTGGAGTTGGGCATTTCTCTTCTCCCAGTTAGGCTCTTATAATACCTCAGCAGGTTAGCTTCTGGTTAATTCGTTTCCCCTGTGGGCAGGCCTTGTTGAGAATGGAGAGCTCTGGCGTATTTCAAAATGGTTCCTTTTCCCCTCTCCCTGCTGGAAGCCCATGGGGATTTTTCTTGGCTATTTACTGTGAGAACCTGGTCAGGTTCTTGGGGATAAAAGTCACAAAAGTTTGGGGCCATGTCTAAAACTACGTTCTCCTGTAGTTTTTAACTCTCAGACCTGCCCACATTGAGCCTTTTATAATTCATTAATTGCAAGTCCGTTTTTCTTACCCTGGTGCTGGTTCCCATAGTGGTTTCTGCTCAAGAGTCTGCTCAGGTAAGCTGTGACTTCCCGTATTTGCCTGTCTATCCAATATTAGGGGTAGTGGTTTGCCTTGTCCTCCCCTCTCTTATATGTTCAAGAAGCATTGTTTATTTTTCAGTTTGTTCAGCTTTTTACTTGTTGTGGGGACAGAATTGTGATTTCCAAGCTCCTTACATACAAAACTGGAGACTTTGATCCTGGGTTTCTTGCCCTGGCTGGAGGAATTTATGAAATCTCCAGGCTACCTGGGTCCCAGGTGAGAAGAGCATGTGGTATGAGTGGCCTTTCACCTGACCAGCCAGGCTCAGGAAAAACACTTACATGCAGGAGAATGTTCCCTGCTCAGAAAATATGATGGGGCTCTGCCTGAGATGACTTTCTGTCTCTATGAATTTACTACTCCAGGTACCTCAGATAGGTGGAATCATATTTGTTGTTTTGTGACTGGTGTATTTCACTTAGCATAATGTCTTTAAGGTTTATCCATGTTGTATCATGTGTCAGAATTTCCTTTTTAAGGCTGAACACTCTTCCATGTATGCATATACCACATTTTGTTTATCCATTTATCCCTCATTGGACTTTTGGGTTGCTTCCATCTTTTGGCTATTATGAATAATGCTCTATGAACAGGCGAGTACACATATCTGATCGAGTTCTTGCTTTTAGTTATATTGGGTATATACCCAGAATTAGAATTGCTGGATTGCGTGGTAATTCTATTTTCAATATTTGTGAGGAGTTGCCGTGCTGTTTTCCTCAGTGGCTACCCCATTTTACATTCCCTCTAGTGGTACGCAGAGTTCCAATTTTTCCACATCCTAACCAACTCTTGTCATTTCCTTTTCTCCTCCTCCTTCTTCTTCTATAGTTAGCTATCCTGATGAGTATGAAGTGGTATCTCATTGTGGTTTTGATTTTTATTTCCCTGTGATTCATGATGTGCATCTTTTCATGTGCTTGTTGGCCACTTACGTATCTTCTTTGGAGCGATGTCTGTTCAAGTCTTTGCCCATTTTCTAATCATGTTGTTTGCTTTTGAGTTGGGTCAGATCTGATTTTTTTAAATTGTCAAACAAATTTTAAATATTGGTTACCAAGTAACCATTTAAAAAACATGGGAAAAAAAAAAAAACCCAACAACTGTGGAGGTCAAACAAATCCTATCAGCCCATGGCGCTGGCCCCAGTGCTGTCCGCTCACTGCCTCGGCCCTCGATGGGTATGGATGGCTCCACTGGGGATTGTCCAGAAAACAAAATCTGGTAGGAAGGACCAAAGAAAGGGCATTCCCTGTTTAACAAATGCGGTGGTTTCCAAAATCCGGTTTTGTTTCCTTCTGTTTCCGAAGCCTTACCTGCGCTCACCACAGCAATGAAAGCAAATTACATATTTGGCTTTATTTAAGGGAGGGCCTCACCTGCTGAGGAGTCAGAGAAAATTTCCCATCAACCAGATGTGGAGCACTAAAGACCTTTGTTCCATCATACAGAATATTCCATTCTAAAACATCTGTTAACTTGCTATTTGCAGGAGGAGAAAATAGCACATTGATCTGGAAGTATGTATATATATATATATATATATATATATATATATATATATATATATATAGAAAGTATATTAACTAGATAACTCAAGGAGATGGCAATTGACCTCCACGCTGCTGTCTTCCAGTACTGCTGGGAAAGGTACTTCGAGTGGGCTCAGCGGAAGCGACCTGCCGTGGAAGGTCCCGCGATTGATTCTGCCCCTGCTACTGTCTTGTTGTTACCTTCCATTCTGAGCTCTATTTCATCCCCTATAAGATGGGCTTAATAATACCTTACTGGAGGAGCTTTTGGAAGGAGTAAAAGATTTTTTCTTTTGAAAAGTAGAGGTGCTTTTAAAATGTAATGTTCTATGTAGCCCTAACCTTTGAATCTCATTTTTTCCAGTGGTCCTGGGAACAAGCGTGGGAGGGGTGACACTTGCGATGGTGTTAGGTTTGAGCCTGTTACAAGCAAAGCTCCAAGCCACCTGGACTTTGCCTCTTGAAGGCCAACGAGGTTTTTTTTCCCGGCTCTAATTATTATTGTCCTTGATGTTTTCCACTTGGCAACTTGCATGTCTCCTCCTGGCTTCCTCGGAAACCACCGCCATCCTCCTCTGACACATCCCTGGCAAAGGCACTGCTATGGTTAGCCAGGGGGTCCGTGTCCTTTGCAACTCACACAAAGACAAGCTCAGGACTTGCTCCTGAAATTCTCGTCCACACCCGCTCAGGGCACAGAGGCAGCTCCCTGCAAGTGAGCTCCAGGCCAAAGTCTCTGAGACTCAAGCAAAGTAAAGGTGCTCTAAAGGGAGAAAGCATTCTCACAGACCCTGAGAATACATTTGAGGACCTCCAGAAATCCTTGGCTCCTGGTGTAGCAAACAGTATTCTAGGAAACCCAATGATGGAAAATAGGAGAGCACATAACAGACAAAAGCATGGCCTTTCCATACCCCAGGCCCTCTCCTTGCTAGCTGGGTCACCTTGGGCAAGTTTCCCAGCAGCTTGAGTTTTAACATCCTCTTCTGTAATACTAGGGTAGTAATATGATGAAAGAGCTAAATGAGACCATCTTATCAACATGATGAAAGGGCTGAATGAGACCTCAAGCTTAAAGTGCCTGGTGTTTGGGGGGATCATAATAAAAGTTAATTCCTTAACAGTTTGGAGGTGGAGAACCTACCAGTGCCAGGGCCATGAAGCATTTGCCAGGTACCAGCAAGAAGTGCAGCCTGCACATTTTTCATTTTCAAGTCGCTGGGCTCCAGGAGGGATCTAAGCTCTGGGCATCCTCATGCCATCCAGTGAGTTTCCTGTTTTTAATGGGTGGTTTCCTGAGACGTGGGAGGTTGCATTACCTAAAGTCAGTGTCGTATAAGCCCACCCTCTGTCCTTCTTTCCTACTTCCCCTGAGAGACTTAGGAGCCCTTGTACAAATATAGCTCCTGGGCTCCTGGGGTTCTGCCTGATAGCCAAGTTGTCCCAGCATGGGTAGGAAGATTGGGCTCCTCACTGTGCCTTTCTACACAAATGGCCACAGCTATCATTATTCAGGACTGTGCCTGCAGAGAAAATTGTATAACTGTGCAGATTAGGGCCATGACAAATTCATGGTTTTCAAAATCGGTTAACCCTTAATGATCCTTTTGTCAAGGGTCTGCTCCTTTTCCTATTTTCCTCAGCTACTCTGCCAAGCATTAGCCCCTTTCCACAAACCTCCTAACCTACCTCTGCCCCACCTTCTCTGCATATGCACTGGCTTCCAATTTTCTGAGAAAACCAGTTTTCTAGGCATCACCTTTCCCATTCTCACATCTCTGCATCTTCAAAGTTGTCCACTCTGGCACCTTGCCTCCTCAGAATCAATCCACAGGCTCTTGGCAGAGCCACTGGGATGTGGTCTATTTATTTTACTGAGACTCTAGGCCTCATAGGCCAAATAATGATGGAGATGGCAGGGACCATCTTTGCTACCACGTGGGTACAGGCTGCTTGAGAGAAATGAAACAAAGTGGTGGGGGCGGGGAGTGGAGAGAATCCTATAATATTTTGATCTCTCTTTAGAGGCAGTCATGCCTGGTTTTTTTTTTTCAGTTGCATGAGTTAACTCTCTTTTTCTCTTAAGCTGGTTGGCTTCTGTCACTCACAACTAAAGGGGACTGAAAGAAAGTACACTCTTATAGACTATAAATCTCAGCAGGGAGAGACTAAGTCTATGTCTATGTTGTTTATTTCCGACACATAGGGCAGTGCCTGGCACATAGTAAGTTCTCAATAAATATTTATTGACTGACCCTACCTGTGCCTAGTATTGATGGTCCCATTTCTTCACCTCAGCTCCATCTTTGTTCCTTTCTCATTTTCTTTCCTGTGTTTTAAGCCTCTCCCTTCCTCCGATGGTATATATATATATTCAGGTCCCCCTTAATCCTAAAAATAGAACCAAGCACATAACAACAAAATAAAAATCTTCCTTTATTATGGCATTTCTTTCTAGCACCCTGACCTACTTTCCCATCTGAGCTTTTCAAAAGCATAAGCTTAACTCACTGCAACCTGGCTTCCATTCCAACTATTTCAGTGCTGTCATACTCATTCCTGACATCTCTGACATGAATGCACATAGCACTCTCTGTCAGCCACTCTTCCTACAATCCACACAACAGATACCCCTCCTTCCTAGAAGGCAGGATGTCCCTCGGAATCTTCTAGACGCCACTTTCTCAATCTCAGCTCATGGCTCTTCCTTCTGCCTGAAAGCTCTGCTTCAATCCTAGCCTTCTGTTAACAGAATTTGGAATGCTTTTCCCACATTGGAACTATAGCAGCACAACACTCTCCTTGGCCTTGGTAATTTACCCCCGGTGGCAAAATAGATCAGGCCTCTGTCATCCGGTGTGTCCAGGGCCCACACTGATGTCATATTTTGACCTCCAGAGTTATACTAAGTGGAGGATGGCCGTTGTGGCTGTGAGGCTGATGCTCTTAGCTCAATAATTTTCAGAGGCCTGTCTCCTAGGTCCACACTTTAGGTATTGAACTGGAATTTCCTCTGCAACCTCCAGGATTAGGTGAGAGAGAGATTTCATTTTCTGGAGGATAGTGTACTATTACCTAAGGCCATTTCAGGTATGAGACTATGAAAGGAGGTAGCTTGTCACACTGTTTCAGGGGCCCTCTGGGAATTAATCCTGGCTGGTTCTGATGACCTGACAAGTAGTGGAGGATTCTAGGCATCTAAGGAGAAAATTACAACTTCACCCATATAACAAGTGAACGTGCATAAATAACCTGAATTGTTTAATTTATAGAGGCTTAAGAGATAAATGATCTCTGCTCTTCCTGCTAGCTGTAGAAAACAACAGAGTCCTCCAGTGGCTACATCCATTTCATTTATGCACTCAGCAAATATTTGGCAAGCACCTACCGCCTGCAAGTAGTTTATTATCCACCTAGGGACAAAAATCATGCAGTTAAATAGCTTTAATAAAATGTGGCATTAAATTTCAAATGGGTTTTCTTCTGTTAAAAGGCTACAAGGAGCCTTAAGAGTAAGAGCTAAGTCAACAAACACGAAGGACTCATTTAATCTGGTACAACGCCAGTTCATCTCATTCAGTGATGGCTGAACATGGCTCCATATCAGGCGAGAGCAGTGGCCTGGGGTCGATGCTGGGAACTGATATTTCTAACAGCGTTCCAGAGTGAATCTGATGTGCCCCTAGGTTTGGACATCATTGGTACATTTCACCCTTTGCCTCAGAAATGGACTTGCCTCTGTAGTGTTATTCGATGGCATCTTCTTGAAAATGGGTCCTCTCTTGATTATCTAACTATACTGTCTGGTTCTTGCCTTTTCTTTCCTCAGTCTCTTTCCCTGGCTACTAATTTTCTATCAGCCGTGTGTTGGTTTTCTATGGCTGTCAGAACCTCAAACTTAGTGTTTGAAATAACACAGAGTTATTATTTTGCAGTTTTGTAGGTCAGAAGTCCAACACAGGTGTCACTGGGCTAAAATCAAGGTGTCAGCGGGGCTGTGTTTCCTTCTGGAGGCTCTAGTGGGGGAATCTATTTCCTTGCCTTTCCCAGTTTCTAGAAGCTCATGGCCCCCATCCATCTTCAAACCAGCAACATGGGGCTGAGTCCTCCTCATGCTGTATCACTCCGACTTCCTCTTTTGTCATCCCCTTCCACTTTTGAAGACTTTGTGATTAGGTTGGGCCCACTGGGGTAATCCACACTACTCTGAGCAACTTTGATTCCATCTGCTGCCCCCTTTGCCATGTATTCTAACCTCTGAAGAGGTTCCAGGGATTTGGATGTGGATGTCTTTGGGTGGGGGGCGGGGGGCATCACTCTGCTGCTGCCAGCCCCTTGCTGTGGTTGTTCTATAGCCCTTTCTTTGCAAACCAGGCCTTCAGAGCCAAACAGGTGGTGTGAGTGAGTGAAGCTGGACAAGGGTGTAAAGGGGTACTGGCTGATCAACTGGCCAGTTGTTACTATGTGAGAATGGGCACCCATTGTTGCCAGATCTTTCTGCTTTTTCAGAAAAGTCAGAACTTTCGATTTTGTTTCTTTCTTATATTCCCCAGCTTTTAAATATTGGCACTAAATTTTAATATTTAAAAGCATTATGCGAGCCAAACCAAACACTTCTATTGCTATATTTGACCTTGAGCTGTCCATTTATAACCTCTGCTCCATATATTCCCCCTGGAAATGACCTCATTATGCCTGAGGATTCAACTACCCCCTGTACCGTGCATGCTGACTCCCAAACCTCTATGTTTATTTACACTTCTCGGATGTGCTGAGAACAGCCTCGCCAACTACATTTTCAACAGCCACATTGACTCATGCTCCCCCTGCACAAATCTGCTTCTTGAGCCTGAGACCTGAGAGCCCCTCACTCTCTAGCCCAGTGGTCACCAAGTCCTGCAGTCTGTCCCCTCCTTTGCTCTTGCGTCCATGATTGCCTCCTTACTGGATTATTATAACGCTTTTTTTGCTCATCTCTCAGGATCCATTCTTCCTGATTCCAGTCTACACTCTAAAATGCAACTTAGACCACATCATCTTTCACTTCTACTGAATATTCTTCAGTGGATTCCAATAACTTCACAGGGTGAAGTCCAAGGTCCATAATACAGCATTCCATGCCTCTCACGTATCTCTCCAACCTCATTTCTTACCACTTTTCCATTGGTATCTGGTATTTCCCTATTACAGAACATTAATGGCAGTTCCCTGTATCTGGGCTGTGACTTAACACTCACTGGTCCCTCTGACTGGGATGCCCTTCCCCATGGAAACACCTGGAGACCTGCTCCTCCTTACCCTGAAGGTCAGGGCTGACTTAAGCTGTGAAATGTTCCCCAACTCCTTCCCCTGAGCCTTTCTGCAGCCCCTCCTCCCAGCAATCGTTGTGCTCTGCTTATGCATTCTTTGTTGCATCTCTCACGTGGCTTTAATTATTTGTTCACGTATGTGTCTCCTATCTTTGTGTCTTATCATCTTTGTGTCAGGAGTACTTAGCAGAGGGCCCTCACAACAGACACGCCTAATAATATTTCTGAATGAACAAATGAATGAATGAAGGAGCCATGCTACGCAGATGGCAGCTGTCCTATTTATGATCAAAATTACCCCAAGGAGTTGTAATTCTTTGATGAGCTTCTCATTCCTCTCTTCAAATAAGTTTCTATCTTCCGCCAGCTGCAGAAGCTCTCTGAATGATTTAAAATGCAGAATTCAAAATTGGCTGCCAAGAGATGCCACTTCATTTCCTTTCTAAAACAACGTGACTTTCCCCATGACCCAGACAAAAGAGCAACCCTTAGATAATGTTTCATTAAAAAAAGGATTTTTCAGGGAAAAAGAGGTGAACTTGAGTGGATTTTAGCTTTCTCCCTTTCCTTGGTGATCCCTAGGTATTTCTTTCCAGGTGTGAATACTCTTCCCTGTGTAGATGCTACAGGGGAAGGCCACTCCAGGTCCTGCTTTTAATCCCATGGTGACGCCATCTCAGGAAGTGCCAGGATCCTGTGAACCTTACAGGTTCCTGCAACTTAGTCATAGAACAGGGCAAGGACCACAATTTACAAGGCACTTCTCTCAGACAGAGAGCAGATTAGTCATCTTTCTAAAAATGGAACGAACAGGCACAAAGGGGCACTTGTCTTCACAGGGAGCTTGGCCAGCAGAGCCCCCAGCAAAGCCTGTAGACTGACTGGAAGACCTGGGGGGGAAGATCAGCTCAAGGGCAGTCCCACGGTCACTCCCAATCTGCCTGACCGTATGAGGGCAGACCCAGGGGCAAAAAAGAAACCCAGTTCCTGGACCCACATAGTTACCAGTCATCACTTGTTTTTTTTTTTAAGATGGATTTTGTTTATTTATTTGAGAGAGGGAGGGGGGCGCAGGGGGAGGGAGAGGGAGAGAATCTCAAGCAGACCCTGCACTGAGCACAGAGCCCACTGTGGAGCTCTATAGCACGACCTGAGCTGAAACCAAGAGTCAGACGCTCAACCTGCTGAGCCACCCAGGCGCCCCCAAACATCATTTTTTTTTTGATGCCTGAGGTTTTCTCTTCTCCTGTGTCTCTGAGTATATTATCCCCCCCACCCCCCGCCCAGCTTGAGGGAAAGAGAGAGGGGGAAAGGAATTGACATTCCCTGTATATTCACTGTATACCTATTGTGAGCCAGGAAATGTGTTAGATGTTTTAATGTTTGTCTTTTTTTAACTTGTTTCAATTTTATTTGCCTTCTTAAATCTCCATTGTACGAGTGAGGAGACTGAGCATTGGGGAGGCCAAGCGCCTTGCTCATTTCTGAACCACCAGTGAACGGTGGGGCCGAGATATAATTCAGTAGATGTTATTTTAAAGCCCACGCTTGTTCTACTGAGGACGTGGCTGATACAGGAGAAGAGCTGTACAATCTAGTTTTTGTGACTGTGCGCCAGAACGGACAGCTCCTGTGAGCCTATTCAAGCTCTAATCTTGCTGGCTAGCGTGTCCAGAGTATTCTCAGGCCAACATTCGGGCAACAACTCAACACCCATTAGGTGAAGGGCAGGGCCTGCCAGGTTGACCCCAAGGGGCATAAGGACCAGCCCCTGCCTGCCCGGGCTTGGAGACTTCTCTGCTGAGCTCTAACACTGGAGCGCATGAGAGCCCAGGACCTGCGGCAAATAAGCATTCGGCAGTTCTGGACATTTCTGCCATGACACGTGCTCTGCTGATGTTCTCATGGGAGACACGCTCCCCTGGGGGCTTGTGGGGCCAGAGCTGCCCTAGCGTCTCCTTTGCTCACTCAAGAGCATGCGTTAGACTGCAGGTAATTGAGGGCTTGCCGTTACAGGGACTCCTTGAATCAAGGCGGCTGTTTGGTATTTTCATCGTTAGTAGCGGTGTGCCTGGGGCGGCTTCCCGACCGATGGCGGTACGCCCATAGGGCCGGAGCTACCGTGTCTGACCATCACTGCAGAGGGCAGCCACACGTCTAATATGGACAGAACATGCTGTGACCTGAGATGGGGGGGCTCGGTGGGGCTGGAGCAGGTGGGGGTGTCTTGCCTGGAGGAGCAGGTGACATAGATTCAGGCGCTTAACAGATGAATCAAATAGAAAAATGCAGGGCACACCCAAGGTCCAGCATGAGGCAGGACCCCCTTTGCCCAGTGCAGTGAGGACATGCAGTGAACTACAGCCCCCACCCCCTCCTGCAGACACCTTATCTCAGGTAGGGGATCAGGGGGAGGGGAAGCTCTCAGGAGAGACTGAATATTTTCTGAAGGAGTTGCCCGATGTATTCGTCTGGAGTGTGCTTTTATTTTATTTTAATTAATTAATTTTTTTAAAGATTTTATCTATTTGACACAGAGAGACATAGCAAGAGAGGGAACACAAGCAGGGGGAGTGGGAGAGGGAGAAGCAGGCTTCCCGCTGAGCAGGGAGCCCGATGGGGGCTCGATCCCAGGACCCCGGGATCATGACCTGAGCTGAAGGCAGACGCTTACGGACTGAGCCACCAGGCGCCCCTGGAGTGTGCTTTTAGTCAAACAGCATAAAAACCATTTCTTCCCTTGGCCAGAGGGTGTGGGGGGAGGACTGGAATGATAAGGAGCAAAGGAGTTACATATTCTCTGCTTTAAGCGGCATGTGCAGCAAATTTTGTGACTCTACCACATTGATATTGTTATTTGCTGTTTTTTCCATTTTAGATATTATACCACCTTGTGTCACTTTCTCCCTTTTCATCCCAATTTTTGATAGTTAACACTATCTTTAGTTCTTCTGTCGGTACCTTTGTGTGACTTCACATTTTGTACTAAGTCTTTCTTATTTCACCAACTTTCGGTGAGGTCTCTGGGTTCCTATTTTGTATATGGTAAGGACATTTCCATCTACTACTCTTTCTACCTTCTAATTTCTGTAATTTGGATAATTCATGTTTACCTTCTATTCTGTAACCAACTTCAAATCTATTTTACATTATATGCAGGTTGAGTCTAAAAAGTTGGGTATCAAAAATAGATTTGTGCTACTTTGACTATGAAATCCTTTTCTGTGTGGGGTCACCTCTCAGTGTCATGACTCCTGCCCTTTGCAGAGGGCATTAGCCCCTAGCAGCTGCTGTCCCAAGTTGCTATAGACTAATCCTACCAAACACCACCGTTGCTTAGTGACTGACTAAAGCAACACAAATCTAAGGTTTTGGGAGTCAGAAGTCCTCCAGGGGTCTCACTGGGCTAAAATCAAGGTGTCAGCACGGCTGTACTTTTGGGGGTTCTAGGGGTGAACTTATTTCCTTGCCTTTTCCAGCTATTATAGGTCACCTGCATAGGCTTGTGCCATTTCCAAAGCCAGTGATTGGATTTCTCCAATCCTTCTTCCATCATCATGGTTTTCTCTGATCATAGCCTGGAGATGTTCTCTGCTGTGAAGCACTCATGTGATTAGATGGGGCCTAACTGTCAATCCAGGGTAATTTCCCCATCTCAAATTTCATAATCTTCATCACATCTGCAAGATTCCTTTTGCCATAGAAGGGTGACATAGTCACAGGTTCCAAAGAGTGGGGCATGAACATCTTTGTGAGGAGTCCTTATTCTGCCCACCACAAAAGATAAAATGTTCCTGATGTTTAAAAAAAAAAAAAAAAGAATGGATCCTACTTCTTACACTCCATCACTGCTCAAAAGCCACACCGTATTTTAATGTGCTTCATTTTATTAGACTTTGGTTTTCTTGTTTACATTGTTTTAAGTGGAGTCCTTGTTAGTTTTTTGTTAGAAGTATGTTTTCTGTTCACCAAATCCTTATATCTTCCTGCCTTTTACCTTTATCTAATGTATTATTGAGATCCATTTTAGCCTTTTTATTTATTTGTTTGTTTGTTTATTTTATTTTTAAAGATTTTATTTATTTGAGAGAGAGAGAGAGAGAGAGAGATAGTGAGAGAGAGCATGAGCGGGGAGGAGGGGGAGAAGCAGGCTCCCTGTCAGCAGGGAGCAAGACGTGGGGCTCGATCCCAGGACCCTCGGATCATGACCTGAGCTGAAGGCTGACGCTTAACCAACTGAGCCACCCAGGCACCCCACCTTTTTGTTTTTTTTAAAGCCATTTTTTGGGGGGAGTTCACCAAATTCTTATTCTAGTGTGGACCAATCGCTTTCTAGGCCCAATGTGCTTGCATTTCTTGTTCTTGAACTTTTGGTTTGGTCTCACCATTTCTTATATTCCACATCTTTATGTTTGTTGTGTTTTACCCCAGTCTCTAAACAACTTGCCATGAACAATGCACGGAAGATAACCTCTCTCAATTCTTACACAAGAAAAATATTCCCCCGCCCCCAAATCTTTTACATTGTTTTGCCATCTTATGTTCACTTCATGCGATTCCTAATATGCCTGGGCTTTCTAAAAAAAATTTGCCATTTATATTTTTAATGGATTAATGATATTCTTTTTTCTTACTTTTAGTTGGGTTATCTTTTGCTAGGACTCTTTTTATGTACAGTGGATATTAATCTTTTGTAATATAAATTGCAAAATTTTTCTTCAGAATTTATTTTAAAATTTTGTTTGTGGATGCATTTATATTCTGTGTTCTTCTATAAACATTATTGTCTTCAATCAAAGCTTACTCCTTTTTCATTATATTTAGTCTTTGGTATAATATAGTTTTGTTGATATTATGAGTGGGGTTTTAAAAATTACATTTCCAGTTATTATTTATTTAAATCATAAGAAAAAATGACTTTTGTAGGTTGATGCTATGGTTAGCCATCTTACTCTATTCTCTTATTAAGTCCAATAATTTTTCAATTTATTGTCTTAGATTTTAAATGTAGACACATTTTGCCTGCTTAGTGCCAAAATTTAAACCTTTGCTGATTTTTTGGATGTTATCTAACGATATCTCACTATAAAGTAAATATTTTTGATAGGTTTCTTGTATGTTACCACTACCACCATGTTACTAAAGCTTCCTTCTTTTCATAGCTTACTAAAATATTTTTTAAATTTTAAAATCAGCAGTGGATGCTAATGTTGTGAATTCCAAGAACAGAATAATTGATTTCCTAAAGTTGAACCACATTTGAATTGAAAGGATTTTGTAGGATTTATCAGTCATTTACCCCTCACCCATGATGTTGTTTATTAGGATAATTTTTTTTTTAAGATTTTATTTATTTATTTGACAGAGAGAGACACAGCGAGAGAGGGAACACAAGCAGGGGGAGAGGGAGAAGCAGGCTTCCCGCTGAGCAGGGAGCCCGATGTGGGGCTCGATCCCAGGACCCTGGGACCATGACCTGAGCCGAAGGCAGACGCTTAACGACTAAGCCATCCAGGCGCCCCTGGATAATTTCTTAAGAAGTGGCATGGTACAGTGAAATTTTTACACCCCTCACTCTGGTAAACCCAAGAAGTTTTTCCAGAACACAAAATAATTCTTTTCCATACAAAATTGTTGGTTTTTGTTGTGGAAAATGTAGAAGATTTTGGTGAAGGTCAACTTTTCCCTGTCTGACCAGCACATCTTTCTTTGGGGAAAACTACCTCTCCCCAGTCCTCAGAATTCTGGTGAGGCTGTCAATCATGTCTGTCTCCTCACCTAGGCCCAGATGTAGGCTCTGACCCAGGCTGTACCGTGCGTGAGTCCCCTTGTGGAATTTACATAGTACAGGAGAAACTTCTGAAACCTCCGTCCCTTCATCTGGGACCATGGGCACTTTCACAAGTGCAAGCCTGGAGGGGCTGGTGGTTTTATTTTCTGTTCCATGGAGAGTGTCTATTGAGGATGAAGTGAATTCTGAGGACAGGGCCAAGAGGTTGAGAGAGAGGCAGAATTTTGATGATACAGTCTGGTCTTTTAGACTTGATTGTTACAGAAGTCCACCCTCAGACTTCCTGGTTATGTGAGTTCACTGCTTCTCTCTCCTTTTTTTTTGCTAAAAGTGCTTTGCATTGTGTGGTCTGTTACTTGGTAGGGAGAGAGTCTAGGATTACTATCAGTTACCAATGTACAAAAGCAAATTTTGTGACTCTACCACATTGATATTGTTATTTGCTGGTTCCTAGATTCCTAGTCTTCCTCTTTATAGAAAGAATTGGTACCAATCACATTATATTCAGAAGGGTACAAAGCCAGCCCCCATAAAGAACAAGTATGTATGGAGAGAAAGCTAAATGAGGGGAAAAAAATCACTGGCATGCTATCTAGAACAGTGTAGGTGAGACCACCAATGAGAAGAGCCTACACTCGGTTTTAGGTGTTGAGTATCTGTGAAGTGCTCAGCAGATTTTTGTTTGTTTATCATATGGAAGAAAACTTGTGTTTGGTTTGTGATTATTTTCTGAGCCATGGTATAGACAGGAATGAAGTTATCCACAGAGCAGTAAGCAACAAAGAAGGACATTGCTACTTGAATGAAAGAGGCTTTTTTTGGATGCCAGTAACCACATGATTTATTCAGAGAGAACAGGCTGCACTTAACTTAGCTGTGTGCTTCCTGACTTTGACTTAATATAAGGAAAATAGTAAAATTTTAGTAACAGGTTGGTTGTGCTCGTTGAGTATGAGTTTTTAGTGTACTCTGAAGAAATGGGCAGTGAAGACAAAGGTCTTTTTTTCCATACAGCAGTGGTCTGGTTGTTAAAGGGAAGGGTGCTCATGAGCTTGGGAAATGAGGAACGAGATGAAAACATTTCTTCGTGGTAGTGATAATGCTCATGAGGCCATTTCAGTGACATCTGGTGGTTTTCTCAAATGCATTATCAGTGATATACTATCTCATTTTCAATCTTGAAAGAAAGACTTTGGAATTTCTTTAGAAGATAGCACTCTGGTGAAAATGGCTTAATTGCTAAGAGTAAGTCTCATAATATTGGATGATTTTTAAAAAATAGATAAAAATTTCAATGCTCTGTTATTGGGCATATTGATTTTTGATTAATTACTTTATCATTATAAAGAATGCAAGCAATTCAGCAAAGTACAAAGGAGAAATTATGAGATAACCCCAAATCCCATATCAGGAGTAACGTCCCAGACTTCTTCCTATGCACATACAGAGTCAGAAGGCCAGAGAGACGGAGAGGTACATCACTAGATAGCACTCGTTTTATAAAAATTACATCATACTTTTTAACAGAAAGTCTTCAATTTCATTTTACTTATATTATAAAATCCAATTTACCATGAGAAACTGAAATGAAAATAAATGTAATTGAATTTAACACAAGAAAAAGAAGTTGAAAACTGCTGATAAATGGTCCTTCCTTACAAAATAGTTACACAATTATAAAAAATCATTCAGAAGTTAGAGTCATTATCTTATTTAACCACACATACTAATTTTAGATTCTATTAGTTGACTTCCTGCAATAAAGGGTAAGGAATTACCAATCTCACTTCCTTTCTCCACCTTCCAATTTTGCTAGTTATCTGATTCCAATTTTGCCAAAGTTTAAAGCACTTACATTTAGTTCTATAGTTCTAATTACCATAGTTGCTTATAATTAGTATGACATTTAGACAGATTCAGTGTTCACCATGGGCTTTTTCTCACGGCTTCTTTATTACTAAGTTCTTTATTTTGATTCATATATCCAGTTGGATGGCTCATAGGTATCCAGTTTCTTTCTTTTGGTTGTTAACAGGGACCTGTCTCGTGTGTTTATTATGTATTTTTTTTTTTTTGGAAGAACAAATATTTTTATTTTTATTTTATTTATTTATTTTTTATTATGTCCAGTGCTTTTAAATTAAAAGTAACTTGGCTAGGTATAATACTCTTGGCTCGTACTTTCTTTCCTCTAGAACTTTATAGTCATTATTTAATTATCTTTTGGCACCAAGTATTATTGTGAAGACACCTGAGGCCAATCTATGTCTGCCCCCACCTTAAGGTGACTTCATTCTTATGCATAACATTTTAATCTTTGGAGTTCAAAATCCTCACCATGGTCTGGCTTGATGTTGAAAACTCTGTGTCTCTTTCCCCTGAAAAACAGTGTAGTCTTTCAATATATAAATTCAGTTTTTGCTTCATTTTAGCAAAAAGTTTCTATGTGATATATTTGAATATTTTTTCTGTTTCATTCATTAGTTTCAAAATTCAGGATGCCAACAGTGGATCATCTTTGTTCTCAGTATCTATTACCATTTCTGAATTTTCTTTAATCTCTTCACCTTTTGATTCTCTGCTCTGTAATTATCTCATTGTAATAAAAATCTTCTCTGTATGTTAGGTAAGTCTCTGGATTCATCTCCACTGTGTATTTTCCATTGTGTTTCTGGTCTGTGGAGATCTTTATTTTGTCTTGAGTGGAATCTATGCCCTTAAAGATATTTTAAAATATATTCCATCATTTCTATATGTTTGGGGATGGAGGGCAAAAGCAAAAAAGGAGGGCTTGTGTGTCTTTTAAATTCTAGCATGACCAGAATTTTTAAAGCTCTTCTGTGTCTATCTCATTTTTATTCCTAATGATGGTTTTTTTTTTTGGGGGGGGGGTTCCTCTTCAAGCTTTCCAGAAGCTATTTCTTCCTTGTGGGATCATTTTCCTTCACAAGTTTCTTATTGAGTCCCTGTTGGTAAAACACAATTACAATGTATTTTATTTGGAGTGGCCTTAATTTTACCCCTGTTGTTTCTTCTCTTACTGTGATGGCTAGAATCACCTTTGTTCTTTCTTCTTTTACTATGATGGCTAGGGTCCTTCAGCACAATGTAGAATAGGAGTGATGATAATGGGAACATCAATCAGAGTCCAGCTGGGAAAACAGCAACCATTCTAGGTATTTCAACAGAGGAGATTTAATAGAAGAAATTGGTTATACAGGTGATGGGAGAATAGGGAGTCCAACAGCTGCACTTAATATAGCAAGAAAAAGTATCGGTCACATTACTACAGAGTTTATAAAACCAGCCAAAGATAAAGACAAATATTAAAATGGTGAATTCACCCAAAGATGAGCAGCAGCAGGGCAATTTATCACCCTGGCCTGGAGGAAAAAAGGAGGAGTGGGGTTCACAGAGCTCAGGAGCAAGGACTACCCAGTGGAGAACCATAACAGTGACCAGGCTGGGACAATAGAGAAGACTCCAGAGATGGTACAGAACACAGAGGGAGAGAAGAAGGGAAACACTCTGGTTATACCTTTCTGCTCCCTCCTATGTGTTACCATCACTTCTCACTGGTCAGACCTAGCTGGGTGCTAGAGGGCTAAGGTGCCTTGGAACGTATGTGCCACACCTTGCGATGAAACAGCCGTTTGCTTGTGGGGGTGGGGATATAATTTTAAATTAAAATTACTCAGAACTTTGGAGACATTTTCCATTTTTATGTCTCCTTTTATTTTAAACTTTAGACAATTATGTCTCAAGGCTGACTTCCCATGTTTCTTAACTTTTCTCTCATATTTTTCTATCTCTACCATTTGAGTATAAATTCTGAGAGATTTCCTAAACTCTATCTTCCAGATCACTAACCTTCTATTTTAATCATAATCTACTCTAAAATTTGTTTCCTTTGCACAATTGTTTTTTTTTTAAATCATCTTTACAAAGGTATAATGTACTCATTTTAAGTACATAGTTCAATGAGTTCTGGCAAGTGTGGACAATCAAAATGCTTTTAGATGCCACTCATGTTGCTGCTTCTATCAGTAGCTTGTTCCTTTTTACTGGTGAGTAGTATTTAATTGCGTGGTTATAGCCATTTGCTGATCTGTTCATCTGCTGCTGTTTGTTTGAATTGTTCTCATTTTGGGACTGTTACAAAGTTGCTGAACATTTATGTCTTTGTATAAACAAATGTTTTCATTATCTTGGGTAAATACCTAGAAGTAGAATGGGCAATCATATAAGTGAATGGTTAACTATATACAGACTGCCAAATGGTGCCATTTTACATTCCCACTGGCAATGCATGACCGTTCCATCCAGTTGCTCTCCAGCCTCACCAACACTTGGCATTATCAGTGTTATTAATTTTAGTCTTTCTGTGGGTGTGTAGTGATGTCCAATTGTGGTTTTAGTTTGCAACGTGCCAGTGAATAGTGTAGTGATATTGAGTATCTTTCAAGGTATTCAGAGCTGATTTGCTACTCAAGTTCCCCGACAATGTCCTTGAAAATGCACTGCCTGCTAGTCACTCCACTTCAGGAAAATCGGGTTAAGTCTAGCTTCTGTCTGAGTTGTGAAAAGATTGTGTCTACTTCTGCCTTTCAGATAATCATATTTTCCACCTAAAATGACATTAGTAAGTGTGGTAGGCAGAATAATTTCTCCCTTTTCTCCCTCTGCCCCAGATATGTTCATGCCCAAATCCCCAGAACCTGTGAATGTGATAAGTTATATGGCAAAGGGCAATTAAGGTTGCTTATTAGCTGATCTTATAATAGTGTGAATAGCCTGGACATCCAAGTGGCTCAGTATAGTCACAAGGGCCTTTAAAAGTGAAAGAGGGAGGTGGAAGAGGAGGTTAGACGGATGCAACATAAAGACTCAGCCCAATATTGCTGGCTTTGAAGATGGAGGAATGGGGTCACAAGTCAAGGAAAGTGAGCAGCTTCTAGAAGCTAGAAAAGAAACAGATTTTCCCCTAGAGCCTCTAGAAAGAATACAGTCTTGCTGATACATTGATTTTAACCCAATGAGACTCATTTTTTTTTTTTAAACAAAGTGAATTTTTTTTTTTTTAAAGATTTTATTTATTTGACAGAGAGAGAAGCGAGGGAGGGAACACAAGCAGGGGGAGTGGGAGAGGGAGAAGCAGGCTTCCCGCGGAGCAGGGAGCCCAATGTGGGGCTTGATCCCAGCACCCTGGGATCATGACCCGAGCTGAAGGCAGACGCGTAACGACTGAGCCACCCAGGCACCCCCCAATGAGACTCATTTTTGATGCCAGACTTCCAGACCTGTAAGATAATACATTTATGTTGTTTTAAGCCACTAAGTTTATGGCAATTTGTTATAGTAGCAATAGAAAATTAACACATTGAGGTAATAATTTACGGTGACAATTACTACCACTGAATAATCAGAGGACGAACCAACTACGGTTTATTCACCAACACTTTATCCCCATTCCAACTTTCCTTTTGGCCATTTCATTAAAATCACCATTAAGAGATGGCAGAGACTCTAATGATTTGCTCAGTTTTAGGTTGTATTAGCACAGCTTCAAGAAGATAGCTTGATAGCAAGAGTAAGTCTGACCAGGAGTTAGAAGTGGTTTCAGCTACCCATGCTTTCCCCTATGCTCAGTAGCTACTATTTTCTGTTTCCTGCTTATATTCCAGAAAAAAATAGAAGGCAACAGGTGCACTGAGGTTTGTGACCACACTGACAGTTTTTTTGTTTTTGTTTTTTGCTTGTTTTTTGCCTATGGTACGTTATTTCAATTTGGGCCAAATATAAAGCATTTGAAGTGAGATCAGTGCAAGCCCTTCACCAGGGGAATACAGTGTACACACAGGAGTACCCTTGGTGGGTGTACTAGTTTTTTTTTTTTAACCACAGAGCGGGCAGATTAAACAACACGAACTTATTTTCTCAGTTATAGGGGCTAGAAGTCCAGGGTCAAATTGCTAGCAGGGTTGGCTTCTTTTGAATCCTCCCTCCTTGGCTTGTAGATGGCCATCTCCCTCTTATGTCTCCACATGGTCTTTTCTGGGCCTGCATTCTTTATGTCCCAGTCTCTTCTTAAAAATTCACCAGTTATCAGATTAGGGCCCATCCATAGGATTTTACCCTAATTAAAGGTCCTACCTTCAGGGGCACCTGGTGGCTCGGTCGGTTTAGCATCTGCCTTCAGCACAGGTCATGATCCCGGGGTCCTGGGATCGAGCCCGGTGTTGGCGTCAGGCTCCCTGCTCAGCGGAGAGTCTGCTTCTCCCTCTCCCTCTGCGCCTCCCCTGCAACTGCTCATGCTCGCTCTCTCTCAAATAAATAAATATCTAAAAAAAAAAAAAGAAAAATAAAGGCCCTCCCTTCAAATATAGTCATATTCTGAGCTACAGCAGGGAGAGTTAGGATTTCAACATACGAATTCTGAAGAAACACAAGTCAGCCCTCATCAGAGAGCCCTTATCAAAGGCTATGAAATAAGGCATATAGAAAATGTTCAAGAAAACTAAAATGAAAGTATTTAACTTCACATCCAATATTTATGCATAAGAGAAAATTTAAATGGATTTCAAATGATGATTTGGAGTGAAGATATGCCTAGATTTTTGTAATTAGTTGTATAAGGAAATGAGAAAACTGGCATTTTGTGTTAAGCCCTGATAGTGATAAAATAAAGCGAGCACCGGTATAAAAATAGTAAACACGGTGTTATACAGTACATCAATATTTATAAATATTTACAGTAACAATCCTAATGATGAAAAATGGTAAGCTGTTAAAATAATTACCTAAAACATTATTTCTTGAGTTCAAGGACAACTGTAGAAACACACACTAATCAACCTGGCTGGAATCATAAGACGTAATGTGAACTCAACACTTCTGAAAGAAGAAAGTAAAAATTCATAGTTTATTGTTCCAATACAAGGATGAGGAAGTCTCTTGCAGTGTCAATCATTTAAATATGAATATTTTCAATATTCTGTTAAGAGTAATTTGGACTAATAGCTTGAGGAAGAAGTAGAAACACTTTTTAGAAACTATGGAATGAATCTAGTAGTTTCTTAATATACACTGAGTTGGACCTGATTGGTGGACGTTTCTCCCCTATTACTCTGTTCCCACTACCACAGACCAACCCAATACATAAAAACTGGAATCTATAAGCATCTGTAGTACCTGCAGAAAAGAAATCAGGAGATAAGGGCACCAAATAGAACACAAGACTTAATATACTGTTTTATCCTTTGAAGATACTTTAATTTTGCTGTTATGATTAATTAAAAAACACAGTTGTTTTCAGCATTTCCTAGCTACAGTAGTGCATAGGAAATTCCATTCTAAACAAAGAATTAATTAATGAAATAACAACACACCTTAACATTTTACATTGATAAGTTACAGTTTACAAGGTGCTTTCACATACATTATTTCATTTGAGTCTTACAACAAGCAGATAAAACAGTCAGTGGGAAAGAAAAAAAATTTTTTTTTTGTTTTTGTTTTTTTAGGCTTACGATGAGTATTTTCAGGCCAATGGGCAGTCAGTACAAGAACATATCAAAAACAAGACAGCAATACCCACAAGCCACAATATCTTTTTTTGGTAGGTTGACAGTTTGATATCAATTGGATATTTAGCATCAGTGAAGGAGGAAGGAATCAAAACAGACATGAGGTCCTCATGATATTCAAAAAACTGTAAGAACCCTGTAAGAGATAAGGAGAAGAAAGAGAAGAAAGGCCCTAAAATATCGCCTTGCCAAGACTTACTTCAAAGCACATTATCCCTTCAAACTGTCAAATAAAAAGAATCCTGTCATGACATGTGAAAATTAGAAAAGGCCTTAGAAACTGCCTAATGGAACTCATTTTGAAGAGCTAAGGCCAAGGTCATGCTGCCTGTGACAGACCAGCCTGAGACCCATGTCTTTGACTTCGAATCAGGGGGTCCTTCCTCTGCAATGCCATCTCCTTATTATTTACTGAGGAAAAATGTAATTTCTTCTGTTTCAAATAATGTAATCTGAGGTTAAATACTGATTCATTCCACTTATTTCTTATTCAAGTTTTTATCTTGTTCTTGGCTAAATTGTGGCTAAAACTGTGAGTTTTATATAACTTTAAGATATTCTAATTCAGTGTACTTGATTGGCTGGAAATAGACTCCCTTGACATATCTGAAAGCTTGCTCATGTCCTTTAAATGGAGAGTAAAATGGGCATGGCGAAATAGCCCTCAAAACCAATGTACGCCTAGGGGTCATCTACCTAGGCAGAGTTTACAGCAAGTTGTGCAGGGCAATAGTAATTTTATTTAAAACATTTTTTTTTAGAACTTACAGAAATCTTTTTAATTGCTGAAAACTAAAATGTAATAATCAAATTGTCATCCCCATGATTTATTAAAATAATTTTACAATAATATACAATAAAGCTACCATAGAATTTGTAGCATACACATAGAATACAATGATCAGCATGTTCTTGGGCCAAAAACTAATTAAAATATTTTATACAAGTGATGTTTTAAATTTATTAACATGATGATATATTTTTGTCACATAAAACTTGATACAGCGAAGTATTTCATATTTTTGTTGCACATTTTAAATATAGGTGGACCAACTGAAATCAGTATCAGCTTTTAAATGACATAACCATGCAAAAACACTTGACAACCAAAAGATGTACAGATTGATGCAGAGAATATTCCAGACAGGCTTTTTTAAATGTCTTCAAAGGTTTTACAAGGGTACAGAGGAAAAGAAGTAGAGTCAGTGACCTGCACCAATAATGAAGCAAATAGAATGCTTATATACACTAAGATCGGTTTGATTAAAAACAACTTATATGCATGTAAATTGATCATAAAAAATGAACACAGTTTATTTTCGACTCTTTCGGTGTGTTGTTTTAAGATAGGTCACTGACACACGGAGATAAAATCAGATGGCAAAATTTAAAAGCAAGGAAAAAAATATTTAAAAAACGGAGGTAAGCCATGGATTCTCAACAAACATTGAACTAAATGTGCAAAAGTGCTTGAAATTTCCATGTGACAGCAATTTTGTTGGCAAGGAAGTATAAAAAAATTAAACTCAAATACTAAAATTGTATCTGCATGATCATACATTCTGTTTCCTGAAAGAAAAGAGGCTTGAAATTCTGACATGTCTAAAAATATCACACCTCAAAATTAAAATACAACTGTGGCAGTTTTAAAAACTTTGTCCCTTTTCCTCATTGATGAGGCATAGGATGAAAGCCGAAGCTTCAACAGCGCCTCTACCTCAGATTGACATACAGATTATACCGGAATAACCTGGCAATAATTCCTTTTGTTCTTAACTGTGACAAAACAAAGCAAAGCAAAACAAACAAACAAAAACCTCATATAAATAAGAACATCTCTATACCGTTTACAAGTATCAAGCCATTTGTTTGACTCAGCGAAGTATTTGTCCGCATTGTTTTTAGCTCATTTCTTTTCCTTTAAAAAGCTTACCATGAGGACTATTTGAGAAACTAAAAAAATTGTCACTTACTTCATCAGTCACGTTCTGTTAAAATACTGGCTAAAACCCTTATGGAGGAGTGAAGGTTTAGAAATCTTAGAGTTAGCTCTAATACCTACATAAAGGCTGGTACCAAGCGATGATCCATAGCATTAGTTTTTCCTGTGAATGAGACACATTTGTCACACTGCACAGCTGGTCACTTAATTACTCGAGGGGAAGATGATACAAAAGGTAGTGAAGGGAAATAGAGCCTCTGATCTCTAGGAATCCAAATTGCTGGGTCTAGCTACTCTATGTTAGTCTGCCCAAGTGTCTTGCCAGAACAGTGAATTCTAGGAAAGTTATTGTTTTGTTTTGTATAAACTGCCTTGTTGATAAGACATTGTCTTCAAAAATTGTCAAAAGTTTTGGCAAAACAGTCTGAGCTACTCAAAGTAAAAACAGTTATTGAAAGTATATCCTCAAGCCACTGACCAACAAAAATAATGGCAAGAACTACCGAAGGCAACACTCATCCTTCCTGTCAAATATCACAGAGCCATAACACTGCCCATCTGAAACACCAACAAAATAAAATGGAGCACTGTTTGGAGAAAAACTGATGAAAATGAAAAAAGGAAGAAATGGATGTAGGGGAGGAGAAAGACAAACCAAAGGGAAGCAGGAAAGTGTCTAGTTGTGTGTTATGGCACAGATAATGCTTTGCTTAGCGGTGCCTTGTTACATAGGTGGATGCAGAGCGCACACACGATGGCAATAAAGACCTCACTCAGTCGCTGGAATGACGAAACTAGGTAACTGCTTCAACAAGGACGGTCTCAGCTCCACCGTATCTCTCAACAGAGTGCAAAGACTGAGTGTAAGCTCTGATGTTATCTTGTTGCTCAGCTTTAAAATTCACAAAATTCTTTTGCACATTTTTCTGTTATAGAGACGCGGATATCTTCTTCTTCATAGTCATCAAAATTGCTGGTATCTCCAGAGCCTCTGAACTTTGGTATGAATGGTGCTTCAACCTGTAATTGAGAAGGAAACATAAGTGTGATATGATATGATTATAATAAATTTGGTCTTCGTCCTAGTCCCCAGCGCAGAACTCTTTAAACTCTTGGATTCCATAAATGTTATGTTAATGAGGTGACTTTTGGAAAGCCCCTAGCCAACCTAAGGATGGGCGCTGGTTAGACACTCAGAACTTTCAGTCTTACCCCCTGACCTCCAGGAAACAAGAGGGGCTAGAGGCTAAGCTCAGTCGCCAATGGCCAATGATTTAAAGAATCATGCCTACGTAATGAAGGCATAAAACTTCAAAAGGATGGGGTTTAGAGAGCTTCCAGGTTGATGAACAAATGGGAATTTGGGGAGAGTGGTGTGCCTGAAGACACAGCAGGAAGCTCTGAGCCCCTTCCACATACATGTCCTATGCATCTCTTCCATCTGGCTGTTGCTGAGTTACATTCTTTTATAATAAACTGGTAATAGTAAGTAAAGTTTCTGAGTTGTGAGCCGCTCTATCAAAGTAATTGAAACCCAGGAGGGGTTTGTGGGAACCTCTGATCTATAGCTTCTTAGCAAAAGCACAGGTGACTAGACTTGTGATGAATGTCTGAAGTGAAGGTGGGTGGGGGGCACTCTTAGAGGACTGAGCCCTCAACCTATGGAGTCTGATGCTATCTCCAGGTAGACAGTGTGAAGACTTGAGTTAACTGTGTGGTGGTGGTGTGTGGGAGGGGAACACATGTATTGGAATAATAAAGAGGAAAAACGAATGCCTGGGAGTTTCTAAACACTAAGGAAAATAAATTCCCACTATTACTATATGGTAGCATCTATTTAAATTTTTTTGGAGATTTTATTTGACAGAGAGAGACAGGGACAGAGAAGGACCACAAGCAGGGAGAATGGGAGAGGGAGAAGCAGGCTTCCTGCTGAGCAGGGAGCCTAATGTGGGGCTCGATCCCAGGATCCTGGGATCATGACCTGAGCCAAAGGCAGACGCTTAATGACTGAGCCACCCAGGTGCCCTTGGTAGCATCTTTAAATGCCTTTAAGTCCCTAAATAATAACAGAATTACAAAAAGCAGCAAACAATAGGTTTGCTATTAATCTCAACATTTTCATTCAAGGAATGGTATAATACTTAAGAGATTTCTAGGATAATTAACTATTGGCATCAAAATGTTGGCACTTCAGGTTACAGAATTCTAGATTTTCCTTTATCAGTTCCTTCCTTTTTAAAAAAATTATTTGAAAGAGAGAGAGAGAGTGAGAGCAAGCAGGGGGAGAGAGAGAGAATCTCAAGCAGATTCCACGCTGAGCGCAGAGCCCGATGTGGGACTTGATCTCACAACCCTCAGATCACGACCTGAGCCGAAACCAAGAGTCGGCTGTTGTTCACCCAGGTGGCTCATGATTCCCCACTTCTGATACAGAGCTCTTTCTAATATCTAAACCAGTGGTCTCTGAAGTTTTTTGATTTATATGCCTTTTAGTAAAACATTTTTGAGTATATATCACCAACATATGTGGAATTATTTATAAATTATTTACTTACACATCTATGTTAGTATAAGATATATACACAAACAAGACATTTAAAAAGAACAAGGTAAAAAGTATGTAGGACTGGGAAGTCTAATATCATCTTTTAGTTTGCCAGCTGGTTGCCTCATGTGCATGCTCTGGGGACTGCTGTTTAGGATCACACCTGTTGGGATCATCTCTACATGTACAATGATTGCACAGTTTGAGTTGTCCAGGCCTCTTCTTCCGTTTGGTGTCTCTCTGCTAGACGGCTTGGACTATATCATTGCTTGTGAGCACTTGGTCAGAGAATAACAAAGACTATGAAAACTATTCAGATTATCATTTTTGTATTGCTGTGCATAGTTATAATTGAGATGATGTTAAAACAAATGGCTATACTGAAGTACTGAATTATTTCTATTTGTAAATTACCCAGGGATCTCCAAGTCCATTTGATAGTCAAGATTTGCGGTTGACCCATCTGTCCAATACTACAACCTGTTTGCTATAGGGTGCTACTTGGCAGATAAGCTGTTCACTACCTAAGGTAAGTCAAGCCCTCTGGAAAGCACACAAACTAAATGAGCAGTAGTAGTTCAGTTTTATCCCACTTTAAGAATAATTGTAGGGGCGCCTGGGTGGCTCAGTCGGTTAAGTGTCTGCCTTTGGCTCAGGTCATGATCCTGGGGTCCTGGGTTCCAGCCCCGCATCGGGCTCCCTGCTCAGCGGAGAGCCTGCTTCTCCCTCTCCCCTTCACCCTCCTTGTGCTCCTTCTCTCTCGCTCACTCTCTCTCAAATAAATAAAAGCTTTTTTTAAAAAAAAAATTTGTAAAACTATAATACACAATATGGGTAGATTAGTAAATGCTAACAGCAGAAATTTTTCTTTTTAAATATAAATATGAAAAGATTAAAAATATTATCATTTTAAAATACTAATAAAATGGGTAAACCTCAAGCAAATCTAATAAATATATCTAAATATAGCATTAATTAACACAAATATGACAATAAAGATCATATAAACAGTGATAATAATAGGGGGTATGGATGATTTTATAAGAAAATATAAATTTCTGAAATTGACTGAAGAAGAGGCAAAAACTTAGAGACCAATATCCAAAGAAAAATTAATTTGTTAAAATTTCCAAGTTAATTCTTATTTCCTCAAGTTTCCCAAAGAATAAAAAGACATGGAATCAACTCCAGAAAAACAAAAACTGCAGGTAAGTAAAACTTATGACTATAGAAGCAAAGATCCTAAATAAAATTTTAGCAAATTGATTTTGCATATTTTAAATAATATTTTGCAGGTATTATAATAATAATACCTCATGATTAAATGGTGTTCAGGAATGTGAGGATATCTCATTGATATAATTCATCATGCTAATATGTCAAAGAAGATAAAGCACAATAAACTAGGAATCAAGGATATTCTTTTTTTGGTATGTTTTTTGTTGTCTTTTTTTGATATTTTCTTAACCTGATCAAGGATATTTATCCAAGACAAACAGCTAACTTCATATTTGAAGCTAAAACATGAAAGCCATTCCCATTCAAAACAGGAATAAGACAATACAGCTCAACAGTCCTACTCTTTAAAAATATTATTTTAGACATTCTAGCATATACAATAGAGCAAAATGGAAATAAAAGATATAAATATTGAAAAAGTAGAGGCAAATGATATCTCTGCCCACTGTAATTATTTATCAATAAAATGCAAGGGAATCACTGAAAAACCTACGGAAATCAACAACAGAATTTAGTAAGTTGGCCAGTTACAACACAGACATATAAATTATGTTTCCCCCTATATTCTGCTATAATGGGAAAGCAAATGCATTTGCAATAGCAATCAGTGTATAAATTTAAGGAATAACTTTATTTTTTTGAGGAATTTATTATTATTATTTTAAATTAGGTTCCATAAAGGTTCCATTCATAGTGAAGTAGAGATTTTGGTTCTTTAAGAAAGAAATTGGACCTATATGGGGCAGGGCTCTCTAAGACTTTACCGAATGACAGAAAATATTTGAATAAATGTAGAAATAGAACATGTTCATTATGAGGAATTTTCAAGATTTTGATTCTCTTCTAATTAATATACTGTTATCCCAGTTAAGAGCCCCAAATGCAATATAAGTATTTGGAAAGACGAATAAAACAGGGAGTTATTGTTTAATGGGTACAGAGTTCTAATTTTGCAAGACGAAAGAATTCTGGAGAGGGATGGTGGTGATGGCGACAGAACAGTGTGAATGTGCTTAATGCCACTGAACTGTACACTTACAAATGGCCAGGATAGCAAATTTTGTTTTGTGTATTTTCATACAATAGAACTATAAAAAATCTGAGTTATGTATTCTTTTCCATGAATATTTATAGGAATTCCACAGATCAAATATATATTTTGAAAATTAAAAAAACACCATAAAGCTATATAAAACAGTAAAGTGTACACTATAAGAAGAGACAAAAGGAACTCATAAAAATAAAGTTCAGGAACAGACTGAAATATATAAATATATAATAAATTAGCATTAGTAAAGGTGGAATTTCAAATAAGGGGCCAAATAAGGATTATTCATTCAACAAATGCTGAGAGAATAATTAGCTAATTATGAAGCATCAACAAAAAAGAAGTCAGATAAAAAAGCACTGAAAGAAAATACAGATTCACTAAGTCACCCAAATAGAATTGCTCTTGGCTATACAACACATCCAGCTGAGGTAATGATGCTAAGGGCTGTTTCATGATTTAATGGCTAGGGAGTTTCTGAACCTATCTTATGAGATGCAGAGACTACTGCACTCACATTGTTTTGGTCTTTGCTGCATTATTAAATTCTTTTAATCTTTGTTTTTATAATTTTTTCTAAAAGATATAAACTCGGAAAACTGTGCTATTAATATTCAATTACAGCATTTACATTTTTTTCCTAAGGAAATTCACTCATGCTGCAGAGCAATATGGCAAGTCTCTGAAACATTAGGAGTTATGGTTTTATGAAAAAAAAAAAGATAAAAAATATATTCAAGATGTAAACACTTTATAAATACAAATTATCTTTAACTGGGCATTTAAGAAGCAAAGGAGAGAGAAAGGTAATTCAGCACAGCAAAATCTTTACTTAAATGTCTCAATTTGATAGAAAGGTGAAGTGACAAAGACTGAAAAATATCTGATGAATCTAGCTATTAAACGTTATTAAATCTAGCTTGTGCCAATTCCGGGTGGGAGACTATATTTGTTTATATGTTGTCTTTCTAATGTGGCTTCATACCAGTGTTGAAATGCAAACCTTTGGGACACTGTCTACTGTATAATTACCACGATATTGTAAAGAATAAGAGGCATGGGTAGGAAAAATTTGACACTGAAAACATTTCAGGTTGATGGTCAAAATAGACTATGCTTTCTCTTTTATCAGGGAGAAAACTCATTTTTAAGTTGTGGGCTGGAAAGGTCCCTTAAGTCCTGCATAGGAATAATTCAAAGGTAAAAAAAATTAAAATCATGTGTTAAGCTGAAAATATCTCTGTTATATATAATTTAAATACCAACTTGTAAAAGCTTTTAAATTAAAGAAACGGCTCACCTTCCTCTGGTAAATAGCAATCCAATCTGTGGTGGCAAACCACTTGTGAGTTTTTATATCACTCACGCCATTCTTCAGGTTTCCAAACCGCTTTGTCAAATCCACCTGTAGCAGGTTCCTTAGAAGGTCCTTGAGATCTGAACTGAAGTGCGATGGGAATCGGACCTGTACCAACACACCATGTGGTCAAACATACATTAGCATGGCCTCAACTTCCAACAGGGCAGAGACCTCTGAAGAAAATGCTTTAAAGGGTTAACAGATCCCTTTCAGAACTCTTTGCATTCTTACCGTGGTTCTCTCCAAGTGCCACCATCACCTTCTGACTCCTATTGCGCGTCATGACATTGCCTCAGTTGATCTTCATTTAGGTATGCTGCAATATCTGTGTATGTCTCTTTCCCCCAGACCATGACCTTCTGGAGGGAGGGTACTGTGCCACTTTTGTTTGTTATTCCCAGAATTTATTACATCATTTCAAATAATGTTGTTTGTCCAGTTAACAGTTATTGAGACCTACGATGTACTACACTGCTCTCACACTGGATATATAGCAATGAGCTATGACATACTTGGTGAATATGGTATTAATTCTATTCTAAAGATGGAGAAACTAGGATCCACAGACATTGTATAACTTACCCAATCATTAGACTACAAGGTGACAGAGTTGGGACTAAACATCTAGTCATGATTCCTAGGCTCATGAATTTTGTTCTTTATTACACGGTCTTCAAATATATAGCACTCCTTAATTTATATTCTGACTTTCAAAAAGCTCAACATGATGCGCATTCTCATATTGTCAAAGTATAAGTTAAATCATTAGCAGGCAAAGCTAGACTCTGTGGCAAAGCCAGATTCATAACTATAGTCTTCTAACTGCTACTTATGCTATTTTGTACATAAATGCTTCTCAAAGTGTGTTCCTAGGACCCACTTTCATCAGAATCAACTGGGAGAGTGGAGGGATAAAAATGCTGATTCCTGGGGCTTACTTCAAATGATGGGGGCATTGGGTCTGAAATTCTAAGGTTTTTATCTCCAAGTGATTCTTTCATATGTGCATGAAAACTTGAGAAACACTATTTGCAACTCTATTCACTGCTTTGTGCAGAAGTTTTATTTTTTCTGTTAGTGACAGATGAAAAAAATTTTAATGTAAATAAACTAAAATCATCATACTAGAGGAAAACTAATATTTGTGTCCAACAACCAAAGACTAATTGAAGGTCGAATAGCTAATAACTGAACAGGATTTGGGGTCAACTCATATAAATTAGCAACTAAAAGCCTCATTTTTGCAAAGCCTGTATTATCACAGATTATAAGAGGGGTTATGTTCTAAAAAAAAAAAAAAACATGTGAATTGCCACTATCTTTAGTTTTTAATTCTAAAGGTAAAGTTTTATTTATACAATGGCTTATTAGAAGTTCATCACTGTGCTAAACTTCATGCGCACTGGCTCATAAAACCCAAAATTAACATTAAGGTAAACATGATTTGATCTCCATTTTACAGGTGATGCAATTGAAACACAGATTAAGTTATTTGCCTGAGATTATAGAGCTAATAAGTGGTAGCAGAGCTATAATTCCAAACCAGGTACTCTGACTTCAGAGTATACACTCTTAATTATTCTATACTGTTCTCATGATTCAATAACCTGAAAATAGTTATTGTCAGGACACTTCCAAAAGACTGAAATTTTCATCTTAAAAATATTTGCTGCACACTTCCTCATTTATCCTAGTTGGAGTAGAAACTACAGAATATGCTGTACTCAAAAGGCATACTGTCTAAAAATAACATGATTTATTTATACAGTGGTTATATTCCAACTTTGCTTAGATTCCAAAGAAGTAACTTATTTGAAGTAGAGCTATCTTTGTTTGGAATAGAGTCTGCATGAACTGTTCAATGTAATGTGCCAGTTATTTTCCCCTTCATGATGTTCAGAACAGTAGACAATAATGTACCACATATAAATTATCTTTTGAATTCAGGTAATGTGCAATAGAATGCTTAAAGAATATACACACCTAAATAGAGTAGTTCTTTATTTTGGAATGCAGATAAAGTGTTAGTATTGGATTAGTTAAGGTGTGTGTATATCTTTGTAATCTTAAGAAGAGTGATTCTCAAATGAGGAGTTGTGGTTGGGGGGTTGTGATGGTAGATATCAGAGTCATTTGGAAACCTTATCATATGATAGGCATATCCTCTTCACCTCCACATCACACCCTCTCTTCTTCCCCAGAGATTCTGTTAGGTAGCCCACACTCACATAGTAAGCATGTTAATGAGACTATGTCAGATCCTTTAAGTATACTGAAGGAGAAATAATGGGAATCATTATGAAAGTATTTTTTCTGTTTGTTCTGAAATGTAATCAGAAATGTAGTTTCTTTGTTGATTTGACTTTCCAAAGAGCCATGTTGATTCATCAAACTGAAACTAGCAAAAACCAGAAAATGACTTAAACACAATTATGTTTTAGATGCAAGACTTTTCTTTATGGTACATTAACTTGGAAACACCAAAGATTCTATAATGGGAAGAATGACTAATTTTTCCTTCAAAATTATATTAAGAAGAGTATTATTTCTATTACTATTATTAATTATAACTGCTGTAGAAATTGAAATCAGAATCCTAAAATATTGGAGCAAAGGGAGTTTTAGTTTAATTTAGTCCAAACCTTCATTTTAAGATAAGGAACCCAAGCTCCAGTGAGACTACCAACTCAGTTTCATTGTTGGGAAAATAACTTAATCCTCCTGACTTCTACGTCTTTCTGCCAGTCCATTATTGGGCAAACAATGTGAAAGTAGCTGAAAAAGAGCCAGATAGGGAAAAGAAAAAGTCTAGATCCATTAAACCATTAGATCTGAGAGATAAGATCGCTGGAAACTGGCATTAACATGAAAGAGGTATTTGCACAATATACACTTCCTAGAGTGTTTATTTGGTCTTCTCCCCCTAATTATTTCCTGGTTAGGATTATTTAAAACCTTTAGGGACTAAGTTACTGCTGAATTTCCTTATGATATATTCTTGAGAATAAATCTATTTCTACAGGTATGAGGTATAGACATACAGAACAAGCTTTTGACATACATTGTGTTTCAAAATAGTCTGTGATAATTTAAAAAATACAGATGTTTGGAATACACAGAAGACCAACTGAGTCAGTATCTCTGAGAGTGAGTGTCCACTTCTTGAAAGCTTCATGAAGGCAGAGACCATAACTAATCGCTGTATCCAGCACTGTCCTGACATATAATATGAACTCAATGAATATTAAATGAATGCAATAATTCAAATTTGACAAATAATGGATGCTAGGCACATAGTGCTTGGGACATAGTAGTAAACAAAATAAGACAGAGTCCTACCTTCACAGAGTTTACATTCTAGTGAGGAAGAGAAATGATAGGCAGTAATTTAGCAAAATGTTGTCATCCTCACAAACTCTTGCACTGCAAGGTCTTTGATTTTTACTTTGAAGAAAATGGGGAATCATTGCAAGGTTCTGGAAGGAGTAACAGGATCTAATTTAACATTTTTAAAGAACCAGTCTAGTGATTCAGAAGACATCAATAAGTGGTGGTAAGAAGTGGTTGAATTCTGTGTATATTCTAAAGATAGATAGAGCCAAAATGGTTTTCCTGTGCATTATATACAGAGTGAAGACTCCAGGGTGTCTTGGCCTGAGTAACTGAAAGGATGGTGATGCCATCAACTGAGATGGAAAGAGCAGTGGGAAGAACAGATTTGCTAGGGAAAACAAAAGTCTGTTAGTTTTGGATGGATTTAGTTTAAGATATTTATTAGATACCTGAATGGAGATCTCAGGTAGGAAGTTGGCTACAAGGGTCTGCAACCCAAGAGTCAGGTATGGACTGAAAAAGTGAATTTGGAAATCGTCAGTTGGCATTTAAAGTCATGAAACTGGATGAAGACCACCAATGGAGAAAGTGCAGAGAAGAGAAGAGGACCAAGGCAAGGAGGTTGATAAGGAAAGATTAGTAATGCAGGAATAAAACTAAGATTGTGAAGAGTCACTGAAGCCAAGGGTACAGATAATAAATGAACCACTGAATTAGATTCTGTTTCTGGCTTTGCCACAAACTACCTTTCATCTTTGGGCAATTCTGAATCTTGATTTACCTACATATAGGATAACAGAGTTAAACTAAATAAAACTGAACATTCTTAACCATCTCAAAAATTCTACCAGCCTTTCATTTTCATAGAAAGAATACCTGGGTTTCAGTCCCAACTCCAGTCACATACATGCTCTATGCTTTCAGGCAAACTCTTCCATCTTTCTGAGTCTCAGTTACCTCATCTTTAAAATGATGAAAGTATACTTCATCCCCCCAGGTACAAAAAGAAATTAGGTAATTTTTATGAAACTGACACAAGGCACTAATTCAATACATTTTTAATTTTTTTCAACCTTTCTGTTAGAATATTTTAATGATAAGGTGAATTTTGAATCAAAGAAGGAACTTGGAAGACAGCAATATCTATCACTAGATATCTAGACGACTCAAGACAGTCTGTGCTAGAAAAGTCATTTGGAGAATGCAAGAAGTTCCTTCTTATGCTCTACCTGTTAATTTACAGAAAAGCACTTTCTTCTTTTCTAATGGTACTTAAATTTGGTAGAGTGAAGGAGAAAAAGGAAAACTATGACCTTATTTTAGAATATACCTGATATTTTAAACAACTTCATCAAATTACATTATGTAATATGTTAAACCAATTACAAAATTCACTCTGAATTATGCAAACTTGATAGAATATTGGTTCTGCTTATAAAGTCTTATACATTTGGTTTTAGGAAAGATTAATATTTTCTAAAAATTAAGAGGAAGTTACATCCACAAAGCAAATCAGATCATGTTGTTACCATATCCATACTGGGTGATTTAAATTCACTAACCACTTTACCTTTTTTTTTTAGTTTTAGAAATAAAATAAGACCAAAATCAAATTTGTCTACATTCAATTTAATCACAAAATTACAAAGTTGATCTCTGACTGAAGAAGGGAAAATTTTTACTGCTATTCTTCTGCAAGTGACAGGGAGATGGCTTAACTAGTAACAGTACTTTTTATGCGTTGGGATAAAATTTACTGTCTTAAATGACTCAAAAGAGTTTGCACACAGCCAACAAGCAATAATCTGTTAACTTCTGTCCACAAGCATGTTGGAATAAATTTTTAAAAATTACCTTTCTGCATCTGAAACTAATGATGTACCATATGTTGGCTAATTGAATTTAAATTTAAAAAAAAAAGAAAAAAAATTTACCTTTCTAAATTAGGTACAGTTCTAAGAAATCTATATCCCAGTAACAAATTTATCTAGCAAAAATGAGCATATTTATTAGTAAATTTTTCAAAAGGCATAACAACTTTCATACATTAGGCTTTCTATAGATATGGTGCCAACCTCCACACTGCTTCATAGGACCTGAAGCAACTTTAATCAGCCTGGATCCTATATATAAAAAGAACTAGTACATTTAAAAAATACTTATTAAATATTAGTACTACAACTGTGGGCTCTCTGGTCTGTTCTCTTACCTATGCAGAAAGAGTGGTAGTTACAGAGGACCATTACCCACCCGATCCTCATTCCCTCCACTGCAAAACAAGTTGCCATCATTTGCCCAAAAGACCACTAGAGTAAGGACTGTCTCAAAGAAAGTATTAAGAAGAATTTTGAATGACCACAGCAAAGTGTTAAGAAATGGCCTGGGTTTTAGGCATTGGTAAAGCTGCTTTTGAATTTTATGGAAATGACTACCAAGTTCTCTAAGTTTCTTTAACTATAGCCATAGACAAATAGTAAATGGCATTTAAATTTCCCCAAAAGCATTAACAATGGCATCTTAGAAAAAGTGTAGTGGTATTTCTGCATATGTGTATATTATTTAGGAAATAGAATCTGTGCAGAAAAGAGATAATGTAGCAGGTTTGGGACTGTTACCCTTAAGGAAGGCCTGCTTGCAAGTTTAGCCCTGGACAGGTTATCTGGGAAGTGGCATGGTAACAGTTCCTCACACTGATATGAAACTTTCCCTAAATAATATGAGTGGTTCACTGTACCTAGATTGTTTGTACAAACAATATGGCTTATGCTGAATATCTATTTTGCTCTGTGAGTTTGGGATGCAGGTATGCACTAAGTAGAAGGTGTATATGTGATCCCAATAAAACCCTTGGGCTCTGAGTCTCTAATGAGCTTCCCTGGTAGATAACAATTTGTTGCTGAAAGAATTAAGTTCATCCCTTGTAACTCAACTGGGAGAAGACTCTTGAAAACTTTGCCTAGTTTCCTCAAGAGACTGCCCCATGAGCCTTTCCCTTTGCTGATTTTACTTTATATCTTTTTGTTATAAGGTACCTTATAATGAAGGTACTTATTACAATAGAAGATATTAATTTCTTGAGTATTACTATATGCTGAAGTTTGTGAGTCTTCCTAGTGAATCACCTAACCTGGGATTGGTTCTAGGGACCCATGACAAAAAAAGGAATAGCCAGTTAACCGCTAATCAATTACCCTTCATGTGAATGTGAATTTCCCTTGAGGAATAAATGAACTGCCTCTTTGATCATTCTATATATATGTATGTTTACAACTTTATATTTTGTATAGTGTCTCCTTGTACATTTTTGGTGCTCACTAAAAATGGAATGATATTTACTTTATATCTATAATGAAGCTCAGAATTTTTTTAATTATATAAGTCAAGGACTATAAAGTTATGGTTTCCACAACAGCTGTTACTTGACTGCCTTATTTGCAAGTATCATTTTTGAACACAATATCAACTTTTATAATTCCAAGAGTAATGCAACCAGATAGAGTTGCTGTAGAAACCATAACTGATACTTGTCATGGAGTATATGGCACTGAAGTATGAAATTTAGACTATATACAGAAACTCAGCATATATATTGCTAGGATATGGCAAATATAATGCGAAAATTGTAAGACTTTTCTGTCAACTATGCATTTCTAAACCTGAACCTTGATATTGCATGAATAATTTGACATTTAAAATACCACCTCCTCCTTTTTTAAAGGCAAAATATGTGTAGGAGAGAATCTAACAAGCTGATTGATCATCTTTCTGTGCATTTAAAAATACCAACCTCAGTTAAAATATTGTAATAGAGAAAGTACTTAATCTAATTTTCAAATGTATGTATTTCAGTGAATTAATCACTTCATTAAATACATTTTATTTTAACTTTGATGTTACTGACACCTATAATCTTTGTAACATGGTTTCAGAATGGAAAAATGTAATCAATATAAAATGTTGCATAAAATAACACACTTTTAAAAAATCAGAAAAAATAATTCTCATTGAAACATTGGTATTTAAATGATGTATCATTCAAACCATTAAAGATTTTAAATAGAAATACAGGATTTGTAAGACCATAATTTGATTTTTAATGACTCGAGTAATTAAAAAATTTAAATATTAGTCTCCAATTTGACTTTTATTTACTAGCTAGAGAGATAATAATACTTTTGTAAGGTAGACAGAGATACATCCTAGTTTGGATTTGAGTGTTGAAACAGATGGTTTTATTGGGAATGGTGCATATGACTTTATGTTCACATAAAACAGATCTTAGAGATCACTTAATGGCAATATTCTGCTTTCATGAGTTCTACTTTAGCAGCAAAAGGGAAAAGGGATGAAAATAACTTTATATCCAATATGGGAAGAGATAATCTGGCACCCTTAGTTAAAAACAATAGTACACCAAACATCCGCTCCTATTTTTAAATAAGTGAAGAAAAATATCTGTGATAAGATAAAATTTTATGTTGCTAAGGTGTTGTTAAGGTGACTCAGATTTAAACAGTTATGATTTTAGACTATATGCAGATTTAAATATTAAGTTAATATTGTATCCTATTAAAGTTTGATGTGAAATGAAAACATATTCATAAGCAGTTAAAAAATTTTTTAGACAATGTAATGATTGGCCAATGAAGGCCAATTCATACAAATGAAGATACATTCATTTTAAATAAAGCAATTTTTCTAAGTGAAATTTAGTTATGATGGCATCCTTGTCAGACAGTTTTATTCCTTTTGTAAAGTTAAGGATAAATAAAAGCAATGTAGTAAAGATTCAGGAACTTTGTAATGATCTATAATTAAATTATTTGGAACTATTAGTGTAATTTCTGCATTCTTAATTTTGGCTGTCTTTTCCCAAGTAAATCTACTTCTGATAATGCGTAATTTATGAATTAGGCACAGTAAGAGACTAACAACAATGAACCACTGTAACACTATGCTGCTGTAATAAAAGTTACATGGGTCTGTCCCTCTATCAAACGATCTTATTGTATGTCTCTCACCCTCTTGTGATGACGTGACATGATACCAGGCCTACGTGAGGACAGGAAGTGAGGTGAATGACGTTGGTGTGTGACGTAGTGGGAGGCTAATACTGACCTTCTGATGATACCTCAGAAGGACGATCACCTGCTCTGGACCGTAGTTGACTGCAGGCCACTGGAACTGCAGATAAGGGTGGACTACTGTATGCTTCTCTCATTCAGTGATTTTAAAGTATTTTAGTTCTCTCAACATTCTTCATATCATCTTTGGTTCTTATTCTTTCTTGGGATTTTACATAATTACTTTTCAAATTCTTAAAAAATAAATACCTGGCTTGTCTACTAATTTTTCTTGATATTTATCTCAAAAGTTCTTTTACAGGGACTTTAATATTCTCCTGGGTGAAAACAATTAACAAGGGTAAGAAACCTGAGGCCTAGAGATCTACAAATGTAACAAGGACAGCAGTGATACCTTTTTTTTTTTTTACTAAATTTATTTATTTTTATTTATTTTTAATTTCATTATGTTAATCACCATACATTACATCATTAGTTTTTGATGTAGTGTTCCATGATTCATTGTTTGCGTATAACACCCAGTGCTCCATTCAGTACATGCCCTCTTTAATACCCATCACCAGGCTAACCCATCCCCCTACCCCCTTCCCCTCTAGAACCCTCAGTTTGTTCCTCAGAATCCATAGTCTCTCATGGTTCGTCTCCCACACCGATTTATCCCCCTTCATTTCTCCCTTCCTACTATCTTCTTTTTTTTTTTTTTAACATATAATGTATTATTTGTTTCAGAGATACAGGTCTGTGATTCATCAGTCTTACACAATTCACAGCACTCACCATAGCACATACCCTCCCCAATATCTATCACCCAGCCACCCCATCCCTCCCACCCCCACCACTCCAGCAACCTTCAGTTTGTTTCCTGAGATTAAGAATTCCTCATATCAGTGAGATCATATGATACATGTCTTTCTCTGATTGACTTATTTCGCTCAGCATAATACCTTCCAGTTCCATCCATGTCGTTGCAAATGGCAAGAGTTCATTCCTTTTGATGGCTGCATAATATTCCATTGTGTATATATACCACATCTTTTTTATCCGTTCATCTGTTGATGGGCATCTTGGCTCTTTCCATAGTTTCGCTATTGTGGACATTGCTGCTATAAACATCGGGGTGCACGTACCCCTTCGGATCACTACATTTGTATCTTTGGGGTAAATACCCAGTAGTGCAATTGCTGGGTCATAGGGCAGCTCTATTTTCAACTTTTTGAGGAACCTCCATACTGTTTTCCAGAGTGGCCGCACCAGCTTGCATTCCCACCAACAGTGTAGGAGGGCTCCCCTTTCTCCGCATCCCTGCCAACATCTGTCGTTTCCTGACCTGTTAATTTTAGCCATTCTGACTGGTGTGAGGTGGTATCTCATTGAGGTTTTGATTTGGATTTCCCTGACAGCAGTGATACTTAATTACTTAACTATTCTATTCTGCCTTTCTGTATTACCTTAGTGTAAATCTTTCAACAGCTTGCTTAGTTATCTGTAAGAAGTATTTATTTTTTATTTTTGACATTGCTGAAGTATAAGTTCTTTAGTTAGTCCCCTAATTTGTGAATACTGCCATAAAATAAAACTTTCCCCATAAAATGAAGTAAAGGATAACTGAAAATCTTGTGATCCCTGTAGACTACATCTGCACTGTGAGATATGGAACAATACTGTGTTGATATGTGGATTCTAGGTGGCTGGATAGGACTCATTCTATTGGTGTCTTGTTCTTATAGTCCAGCTATGCAGCATCCATGATTTAAATTTGGATCTCGGTAAAAAAGATAAATTACTACATTAGGAACATTCAGGGAACCTTCTGAATAGGTGATATTATAAATTTTAAGTTCACGGATCAGAAGGTCAGCTTTCACACGAGTGTGAATCTGGCTGAGATACAAAGAAATAAGAAACTTCAATGATTTAATATTTATTTTGTTATCTTAAATGAACACTAGATACAAAGGTAGCAACTATGGATATTTTTGTATTTTTCCCAACTTAGGGTAATATTCTCATGACATTAAATGGTGTCAATCTACAAAGCTTACTCATTATAGAAATTATGAATGACAGAGGAATAATAAAATGTATTACTTACCTTTCCAGAAACAATCTTTTCATAAATCTGAATTGGTTGGTCTGCAAAGAATGGGGGGTAGCCCGCTGCCATTTCATAGATTAACACGCCTAATGCCCACCAATCCACTGCCTTATTGTAGCCCTAAGATAAACAGCAGAAAATATCATTTATTACTTAATCTACTCAGAAGAGAATGAAGTCACAGATGATTTCAAAATGATCTACAAGCATATGAAATTTGTTAAAGAGCAGTTGCTGAGCAGCTAGGTATTCAGGATAGAATAAAAAATGAACAAAATATATCAGGTCACATTTTATCAAATAAAAGGAAATGACGTACATGAAAGTACACTACAACCCAAATGTACAATCCTAAGGTTATTTTTAATTGTTTTTTACTCTCATACTAAACTTGCCAAAATTAAGAACTAGCAGTGTTTATAAGAAAATAAAATATTAACATGTTTATATAAAGTTTGTTATCAATTATGATCAATGTCAGTTGGCACAAAAGATGATGGGGAAAAAAACCCAACTCAATCATGGAGAGAAGAATTGAGTTCTTGCCACATCTTTTGTTCTGCCCTCAAATTACCCTCACCACTCCCCATACTCCAAATTTCTTTTTTAATTTTAGCTTTACAAACTATTTAATTTTCAAATTATTAGGTAAAATATACTATAATATAGAGATTTTTTTTCTTTATGTGTTTTTAAAGGGAGACTAGCATAAAAAGAATAGCACTTTGTTTCACTAATAGAAATGGGCATCAACTTTGCTTTAACTCTTTTAATTCAACTCACGATTAATGTCATTCATTACAGTATTTTTACTATAATGAAGGCATGTGATGTTGAGCCAGAACCTTTTATTAAACTTTGATTTCTATTTTTGAGATTGTTGTGTTAATGTTTATAAAAACTATACCAGATTTTAATACCCTAGGTATAGAGAATTAAATCAGTAAGAAAAACTAAATTACAACAGATAAATGGGCAAAGGACATGAACTAATAATTCAGATACACACATACCTAAAACCCACCAAATGTCTATAAAGCATTAAAAAAATCTAATAACCAAAGATGAGACTTAAAATTATAAAATATCACTTACTGCCTATTAGTAATGATTTTAAAAATAAGAATATCTAATGCTAGACAGTGTGACTAAACAGTCACTCTCACACTGCTAGAAAGAGTGTAAAATGTTACAATCTTTTTGAAAAGCACTCTGGCAATATTTATGGAGAAACTTAAAAATGTTCATACCCTTCGTCCCAGTAATTCTACTTCTGGGAATCTGCCCTGGAAAAATAATTTGAAATGCAGAAAAAGCTTTACGCACAAAATGTTTATGTTTATTACAGTTATTTATAATAGCAAAAAAAGAAAAAGAAAAAGGAATGTCCTGAACATTTGGCAATAGAAGAATGGCAAAATACTTTTTGATATATTTGCAAACAAGCCATTAGAATGATGTTTGCATGCTTGTTATCATTCAAGTGTAAAAAGCTGAGTACAAACTATACATTCACTATATCTCAACTATGATAACATGCACGGAAAAATATATTGAAATATTTTTTTTTTTAAAAAGGCTGTCTCTGGATGGTGAGATGATAGGTTTTTTGGTTGTTTCTTTTTATTTCTCTGCCTTTTCCAAATTTTGTGCAATGAACATCTATTACTTTTACAATATATACACATTTTTTAAAGTTTTGGTGCTTATTCTGTCATCACATTGTTAAGTGTTCTCACAGAAAAAAATGTGTTAACAGCAATGATACTTAGATTACAAAAGACTGAAAAGTTATAGATGATTTAAATTATAGATAACGAGAGGAAAGTTGAATGAGGTAATTTATTTTATTCTTATATTTCTATAGGTTAGCCAAATTTCAATTATTCAAGGGGTGGTTTTCCAGTTTGTAAATATCAAGGCATGTGTGCTATCCATTTTTCTTTCCTTGTCACTATTTGTGTTCAGTCATTGTTAATTTCTCCTTTCTAGCTTTCCCCACATAGGGATGGCAGTGGGAAGGAAAACAACTGAAAACATCCTTTTAGATATGATACAAATTTCTCTCACCACATTTTCACTGCTTTGAAAACTTATCTTCAAAAAGACTATATTCAATTGCTATAATATTCCTGTTTTAAACTAAAAAGAAATTTGCATACATTTCTTTCATTTAATTGGTAAAGTTGGAACAGAAGAATTGAGAACTAGTACATATCATTTTTACATTTGCCTTGTGGGATAACACACACAAAGGTTTCCCGCCTTCCTGTTACTGGGAATAATTATGAAAAGGCTATGATTTTGCTTTTAAAACATGGACTTTCTCCTTTTCTTTTTACTACATCTATATGAGATGATGTATGTTAATTAAACATATGGTGGTAATCTATTCCACAATCTATGTAAATCAAACCATCATGCGGTATTGTATGCCTTAAACTTATACAGTGATATATGGCAGTTATTCTCAGTAAAACTGGAAGAAAAAAATATGGATCTGGAGGTTAGATTTATTCACATTATTTTTTTGAAGTATAGTTGACATACAATATTACTTGCAGGTGGACAATAGAGTGATTCAACATTTTATTTTATTTATTTATTTTTCTTAAAGATTTTATTTATTTATTTGACAGAGAGAGACACAGCAAGAGAGGGAACACAAGCAGGGGGGAGTGGGAGAGGGAAAAGCAGGCTCCCCGCCAAACAGGGAGCCCGATGTGGGGCTCGATCCCGGAACCTGAGACGAAGGCAGATGCTTAACGACTGAGCCACCCAGGCGCCCCTGATTCAACATTTTATATGTATTATGAAATGGTCACCACGATAAATCTAGTTATCATGTGCCACAATACAAAGGTATCACAATATTATTGACTATATTTCCTATGTTCTACCATACTATTTCTCTTAGATCCAGAGTTAAAATTGAGAGGTTACTGGATTAGTGGTAGACTGTAAGTAATTATTATTTTAGTAATCAAACAGACATAAATTCGTAATTTAGATTAGGTAAAAGTGTAATATTAGATCAGTAAACTATTTTTGTAAAAGTCCACAGTGATGCATGCCTTATATTTTTACTTCTTACATAATGGCATTATAAATATACCTTGCTGAGGATTATCTCTGGAGCCAAATATTCTGGAGTACCACATAATGTCCAAGTTCTGCCTTTAACTCTTTTGGCAAACCCAAAGTCTGTAACCTATAAAAAACAAACAAACAAACTTGTGAACATTCATTAGTTCACAATAAACGTATTTATCATACCTAAATTGAAAGTTAAAAATCAGGGTTAAATTAAAACCGTGAAAAAAAATTAAGTCAATATAATTGAGATTAATCCATGCCGGCCACTATTAGTGAATGAAGGTTCACTCTGGAGAACTTTCCCTGACTCAAAGAAATAAACATCAAAAAAGGTAACAGTAAATAGTTTTAAGAAAAATGAAGCAGTGCCAGAAGTAGTCCTTGAGTCTAGCATATGCTCTGCCATGAATTATGTCATCAGAAGTGCAAAAGTATCAACAGGAGAACCTACTGATAACTGTAAATAGGTATGCTCTCACTCTACTGATAAAAGCAGCAGAAAGAAAACACCTCCACTCGTTGAGTACTGGTAGCCAGGGCGCTTTGGCAGCTGCACTGTGGTGTTAAGGGGTAATAGGCTCTAGAGACAGAATGGGTTCAAATTCTGACTCTACTGCCTGTGTGACCTGCTTGCCTTAATGTCGTCAGCCTTAAAATGAGGATAACAGCAGGACTTACACGTTATAAGGTTATCAGGGCTAAAAAAGATGATACATGTAAAACACTTGGAATAATGCCTGGCACCAAATGAGAGCTCACAAATTTAGCTATTCTATATATTTCTGTATGTAGGATCCTGTGTTCCGTCCACAACTATAGACCATGGGAGGTATAAACAGGTTCTATTCTTGATGGGATTTTAGGTCTCTGTAATAGTGGCAGAACTATGAGCTCAATTTAAGCTATTAGGAAGAAGTAATTGTCTCGCTCAAAGAAAAAAAATCCAGTATTGATAGTTGAGGTTAAAGACATACAACTTTTACCTAGTATTTTCTCAAATACATTATATAAATGTGTTCAAGTCATACCTGGATATACCCTTGATGGTCAATTAAGAGATTTTCAGGTTTTAGATCTCTGTAGATGAGGTCTAGTGAATGGAGGTACTCGAATGTTAGCACTATCTGAGCTGCATAGAACCGTGCATGGGGTTCACTACAAAGAAAAAAACATGGATTTTTCTATAAAATGGGTTCACACATGGTAATTAATAGATTATGTAAAAAACTTAATATGGGGTAGAGATATTTTGGAAGCAAAAAATTTTCTTTTGAACATATATAAAGAATCTTGTTAGTTTCCGAGTATCTACTAAACCTCTGAATTATCTTCAAATAATACTGTTTGGTATACTTAGGAAGCAGCACATACTGAAGAAAAACATAACTCTAAAATAGTCATCTTATTTTAAATTATTATTTGCCATATTAGAAGATACTGATGTCTTTATAATTATGTCTGACCTTGAGAATGACTGAAGAGCAAATGTGTCAATTACATTGTCTATCAGGCCACTGTTACTTTTGATACGCTCTGTCTGCCTTTCTCACAAATTTAAGTGCTTAAAGAATTTCACTACACAGAAGTTGTTTAACTGCATTAATCTGAAGACTAATGTCATTTCACCCAGACTATTCCTATTATAAAAATGATATAGTCTCATTAAAAAATTAATCATAAAATATTGATGAAGAGTAAAGAGCACCCATAATCCTATCCAGAAACCGTAGATACAATCCCAGTGTCTGAATTTCCAAATCTTCTATGCATGTTTACACAGATATATAAACATAGATGTAAACAGTATGTGTAAACATGTCCAGTTCTTGTATGCACAAATCAGATCAATTGATAGATCAGTGTAATGTTGATGCCACATTCTGAGTATTACTCCAAAGGATGTACTGATTTTCTAATTTGAGTTTCTATTTCATCTTCTAGCATACACAATGAATTCTGCTAATTGGCCTGATAAACTGCAATGACTTTCAGATTTATGTCCTCAGTGAATAACATGAACTATGAATAGAATTTCCCTCAAGATGGCTGGCATTAATTTGATCTCATAGCACCAGAAATAGAATTTCCAAAAAAGATTATATATGCTGCTCCTTTTACTTGTCACTGTATTTCCTAGGTTCTAGCCTGATACATATCAGATGCTAAGAAAATATTTGTTGAGTAAATGAGTATGTAAAGAAAAATACTTTTAGGGGAAAATATTTTATAATACCTTTAGAGTTTTAGCCCCACCTCAAGACTGTAAAATCTGTATCATACATTGTATGACAGGAATGGGGGAGGGACATTTTAAAGGGAAATTGGAAGAATCATCCTTGTCATTGAAATATCCCTAACTTTGGAAGTATTTGACTTGGAACGTCCCCTCCAATTTTCCATGCATCTGTAAATACAAGAGGCACATAGCATCTTATACTTATAAATAAATACAAATTTATCAGAACAAATATAAGATGCATTAAGCATTTTATATTTATTTCCACACACTGACATGTGAGTGGAGGAATATGAACATTACATAGATCTGTAATCAAATTGTTGAAAGAGGAAAGCAAAATATTCTGTAGGAAGACTTAATGCTGAAACAGCTTTAAATCTAGACAGTTGCTGTTTAAGTAGAGACTCATAGTGACTGCCCTGATTCTGGTTAAAGCCATGCTCAACAATAACTCAGTATTCTTGTTTCCTCAAAGTTTCTAAAATAGGAGTTAGCAACCTCTCAAGTGTACATGTAGTACGAGTGAAAGATTAGAAAAGACAGTGTCTCAGTGTGAATTATTGCAATCAACTTGCTTTTCCTCCTAGTACCAAGTCAAGTATTAAAGAAATACCAGTGTGGGGAGTTGCAAAGGAAAGGAATTAGTTATTACAGAAAATGGACAAAATAGTTTTTGAAGCCAGGTTTAGGTGTAGTGTTTCAGTGTAAAACTGAATTATCATAGGGCAATCTGAGGATTCTGGGCCTGTGTGGATAAGAGTAGTAGGAAAGAGGACAACAGGAGGTGAAAGGAATCATTAAAAATAAACAGAAGTTGCTCTGCATTAGCACAGTGCCTGATACATATTAGGTGCCTTATCATATTAGGTCAATAAATGAATTTTGGCTTAGGCCTCAGGTAACTAAAATAACTCTAATGTTGGCCCATAATTGAATATGATCTTGTGATAATCTGAGTCTATCATCATCTTTTTTCCGAGTCGGATTACGATCATCAGCCCAGTTTGAACTCTGACACGTGCTTTCATCATGCCAACACATAATGTGCTAAATGAAGCTGGACCTGCTCTGGGTTTCAGCTTCATTCTATTAGTGATTACTAATAAACAGTAGTAGCTTACAAACTATTACACACAGGTAAGGTTAACAGAATCTATTTTTAAAACTGTGTAGCCTTGTAAGTAATAACCTAATGTAAGGTAGAAACTCTTTATTTATTTTAAAGATTTTATTTCTTTATTTGAGAGAGAGACAGCAAAAGCAGGGGGAAGCAGCAGGCAGAGGGAGAGGGAGAAGGAGATTCCCCGCTGAGCAGGGAGCCTGATGTGGGGCTCGATCTCAGGACTCTGAGATCATGACCTTAGCTGAAGGCAGATGCTTAACCGATTGAGCCACCCAGGCGCCCCAAACTCTTTAAATTACATATATATTTTTAAAACTCAACATAGCAACAACTTTAAGGAGAATTAAATTTGTTTGAAACAAACTTTCATAATCTCATCACTATGGTACTGTTATTATCTTTTCTTTTTTTTTTTTTTTAAGATTTTATTTATTTATTCGAGAGAGAGAGAATGAGAGATAGAGAGCATGAGAGGGAGGAGGGTCAGAGGGAGAAGCAGACCCCCTGCCAAGCAGGGAGCCCGATGCGGGACTCGATCCCGGGACTCCAGGATCATGACCTGAGCCGAAGGCAGTCGCCTAACCAACTGAGCCACCCAGGCGCCCCTGTTATTATCTTTTCTATGTACTCCCTTTCTTATCTTCTCATCTTTACACAAACCTCTTCCCCAGAGTTGTATTATTAATACTTGTTCAATTAATATTAGTATGTTTAAATTAAATTTTTGCATCTTCTGAAAATTCTTTAAATAATGGACCTTCATAATACCTACCAATGGTAGAATATTTACAATGGTAATTGGTGCTTTCATTTTATTTTTATTTATTTTTAAGATTTTTAAAATTTATTTGACAGAAAGTACGCATGAGCGGGGGGTGGGGGAGCAGAAAGAAGGAGAGGGAGAAGCAGACTCCCTGCTGAGCAGGGAGCCCGATACAGGGCTTGATCCCAGGACCCTGAGATCATGACCTGAGCCGAAGGCAGTTGCTTAACCAACTGAGCCACCCAGGCACCCCTTTCATTTGATTTTTAAAACTTAGTATGGTGTGGGGGCGCCTGGGTGGCTCAGTCGTTAAGCGTCTGCCTTCGGCTCAGGTCATGATCCCAGAGTCCTGGGATGGAGCCCCGCATCGGGCTCCCTGCTCGGGGGGAAACCTGCTTCTCCCTCTCCCACTCCCCCTGCTTGTGTTCCCTCTCTTGCTGTCTCTCTCTGTCAAATAAATAAATAAAATCTTTAAAAAAAAAAACAAAAAAAACTTAGTATGGTGTGGCCTCTTATTAATGTTTCTACATAATTTCTTCATATAGCTAACATATTACTAAATTAAATGAAATAAATTTTTAGCATTGACAATAACTTAAAAATTTGGTTTTAAACAAACACACAGCATATAAAGATTTGAGGAGGATAAAATATTAGTTACCTGAACCTTCCAATTCTTCTTAGATGTGAAAACATTTCACCCCCAGGGACATATTCCATAACCATGTATAAATTAGAATTATCCTATGAATAAAGAAGAATAAATCAAAATTATGAAACCTAGCTTATTTCAAGAAAATATTTTAAGATAACACCATGTTAAATTAGAAAAAGACAAATTTAAAAATCCACCCGAGAGATTACTAACATTGGGAAAGAGAGAATAAATGGAAGAGGCTCTAATTTTTCTACAATGAGGAATTCATTTTTTTTTCCTCCTAGTTTTCTTGCCACAAATTAGTCTGGGATTTTTGCTGTTCCTGTCCTTGCAGGGAACACTAACTTTTGAACAATTAGACACTGAGGCAATGACTTAATGCTATAGTGTATGCAAAGGAGTAACAGTTAAAATAACAATTTGAAAAAGTAAGAATGTTAACATTTTATGTATTAAATTAGGTCAGAGAGATTAATGATTTTTAACATCATCCTAAATACACAGATGTTCATCTGATTTAAAGAATAAAGGAAGAAAAGGAAAAAGGTTAAAATGGTTCATATGAATCAATATTGCAGAGACGCCAAGAATCATTCTAAAGAGCTGAGACGCTGCCAACTTCAAGAATAAATCTTGTGTAATTTTATGAGACACTTGAATGGAAGGCCAAAGACTGTTCTGCCTTATATAAATGGAAAGACTAGAACAAATTAACATGGAAAAGAAGATGGTAAGATTGTATCAGAAAAGGTTTAAAAGGGAGGGTATGTGGGCACATTCATTTGCATGAGTTTAAGAACTGCTTAATAAGATATTTCTATGGATTTTGATAAATTGAAAATATTTGAATTTGTAATACCATCTCATGAAAAATTACACATTACCTTTAAAAATTTCCCTATGGAGAACCAAAACCTTGTCAAATGTTAACCTAAGTTTGTAAGCACAGTAAGATTTAATTACATAACATCTAAATATATTACTTTTTTGTTTATTCATATTCTCCAGGTTTATCATCTGGCTTAGAATTCTATCATAGTTTCATATTTTTAAAAATATATGAGGGTAAAAATATTTTATTTGAATTCTGTAAATTCTACCTTAAAAGAGTACTCCAGTCGAACAAGAAAAGGAAAATTCACCGCCTGTAATATTCTTTTCTCATTCAAGGTGTGCTCTATTTGCTTCAGTTTAACAACCTGTGATTAAGAGATAAATATATTTAATGTACTTGAACAGAATTTAAAATTTACTATAATTTTAAAAGAAAAAACTTAAAATGCTTCTCATGTAATAATGAGCTTGGATAAGCAAAATCACTAAGTTGGATAAGGTGATATTAACTACCAACTAGGTTTATCAGATTCAAATGAAAAACCTAACAACAGATTAAAATTTGGTCTAAAGAAGGTCAACTATGATTTTCAGTCAAGAAGCAAAAGCTAAGAAGAAATAGACTCCTAATACATTACTTAAAAAATTAGTATGTGAAAATGCTTAGCTCCTAATGACCTATAGTCAGTACACTAAAGTAGTTGGTACAAATCACTGCAATAAGTAGGTATTGATTTTAAGTCTTCAGAAGATCAGCAAGGAAATTAAGGACTGAAGAAAAGCCAATAATTGAAAAACAGTGGGTAAAAATGAACAATCTGTTCATTTCCTAATACCTGAATAAATACAAGATTAAATTCTAAAAATTCAATTTGTGCAGCTACAAGAGAGGACACACAAAATACTGGCAAAAAACCAACTATGTCTTTTTTTTTAAATTTTTTAAAATTTTATTTTATTATGTTATGTTAGTCAACATACATTACATCATTAGTTTTTTTTTTTTTTTTTTAAAGATTTTATTTATTTATTTGAGACAGAGAGAATGAGAGAGAGAGAGCACATGAGAGGGGGGAGGGTCAGAGGCAGAAGCAGGCTCCCTGTCGAGCAGGGAGCCCGATGCGGGACTCGATCCAGGGACTCCAGGATCATGACCTGAGCCGAAGGCAGTCGCTTAACCAACTGAGCCACCCAGGCGCCCCTACATCATTAGTTTTTGATGTAGTGTTCCATGATTCATTGTTTGTGTATAACACCCAGTGCTCCATTCAATACTTGCCCTCCTTAATACCCATCACCAGGCTAACCCATCCCCCCACCCCACTCCCCTCTAAAACCCTCAGCTTGTTTCTCAGTCTATAGTCTCTCATGGTTCGTCTCCCCCTCTAATTTCCCCCCCTTCATTTTCCCTTTCTCCAATCTTTTTTTTTTTTTAACATATAATGTATTATTTGTTTCAGGGGTACAGGTCTGTGATTTATCAGTCTTACACAATTTGCAGCACTCACCATAGCACATACCCTCCCCAATGTCTATCACCCAGCCACCCCATCCCTCTCACAACCCCACCACTCCAGCAACCCTCAGTTTGTCAACTACGTCTTTATAACAAATAGGTCATTTAGGATTAATCAAGCTTCCTCTGGATTATCTACTCAATTAATACATAGCAGGGGAAAGCAACTTATCTTCATGAAGACTATGTTTCTATCCCACATGTGATTCCATTTTTAATTTAAGAAAAGGTGACCTTAGGGAGATATAAATAACCATCCAGTATATGTGTAAGTCATTAGAATGTGGCATTCTTTCTTGCTAGAGGCTTACTGTCAGTGTGGGATAGTCACAGAGTTGAAGAAGTTGAACATAAATAAGAAAGGTAAAGATACCATCCAGTTATTAGTATATACAGTTATAGTATAAAAATAATACTGAGCAAAGATTACTTGACTGAGAGTCAGAAGATCTGTATTCTAATCTAGGCCTTCTAATCAAGAAGTTTCGTGATTTTGGAGATATTATTTCAACTCTTAGGATTTCAGGGTTTTTTTTATCTGTAATATGAAGTGGCTGCACCACTTCCATCCAAATTCTAACTAGTTACAGAACTAACTAGTCCATACTTACCACAATAAATTATGTAACATTAGCTGGAAAATTACTATTGCTTTGTATTTACTTTTAAAAATATATAGGCTTAAAAAAATTTTTTTTTAATTTTAGCTGTTTCAGGTTCACAGAATTGAGCAGAAGATACAGAGATTTTCCATGAGACTCCCTTCCCCACACAGGCATAGCCTCCCCCACTATCAAAATCCCCCCCATCAGAGTGGTACATTTGTTACAAGTGATGAACCTACATTGACACATCTTTATCATCCAGAGTCCATAGTTTATGCTAGGGTTTACTCTTGGTGTTGTACATTCTGTGGGTTTGGACAAATGTATAATGACATGTGTGCACCATTATAATACCACACTGAGTACTTTTCACTGCCCTTAAATTTCTCTGTGCTCCACTTAATCATCCATTCCTTCCTACTAACCCCAGGCAATCACTGATCTTTTTACTGTCTTTACAGTTTTGCCTTTTCCAGAATGTCATATAGTTGGAATCATAGAGTATGTAGCCTTTTCAAATTGGCTTCTTTCACTTAGTAATATGCATTTCAAGTTCTTACATGTCTTTTCATGGCTTGATAGCTCATTTCTTTTGAGGGCTGAATAATATTTCATTGTCTAGATGTAACACATTGTTTATTTCTGTATATTATCATATAGTAGCCTTTTAGTTAGGCATTGACAATGTGTTTCCTTTGAAGAAGTAATAAAAACTGCAATAGATAGGCTTTCTGCATTATAGCTCTAAGGCAACTATGTGTATGTAGGGCATAACAATTAAAAATAGAAATAAATGATATACGATATATATATGATAAAAGAACTGGCAAAGCATAAATGCCTAGTTAATTTTTAAGTTAATTTAAAAAGTTAACTAATTAAAATCTAATTTACTTTTAAATGTGCATACTACTACATACAAGGCATAATAATACAATTGAGATAAAGACAATGAAGTGTCTGCCTTAATGCTGCATAAAATCTCTTTGGAAGTACGGTATATGAATATGTGAATATTAATATGCAAATAGTTGCCAAATGAGAGTTATCATGTTGTAAGTGTTCAGACAAGAAAACGTTTATGTTAGGCCCAGTACATAATCTTTCTAATTCCAGATTCTTCATCTATAAAACACTGATAATAATACCTACTTTAAAAGTGACTGTGTTGCATAATGCATGTGAAGTGATTAACACAATGCCTGGCACAAAATAAAAGCTCAAAAAAATATCAACTGTTATTATAATCTACTAAAAAGGGTGAGAGTTCAGCTGGGCCTTACAGATGAATAGATAACAAAGATTAGGAAAAGAGAGAGGAGATACTGTAGTCAGGGTTAATATCCAGAACAATTACCTGAAGGGGGAAATACACAAAGGTAAGTCTGAGTGCTAGTTTCATCTGACAATAGCTTAGGACAATGCTTCTCAAGATTTGGTAATGAAATATCCCTAAATGGCAGAGAAAAAAATAACAAGTAACCCTGGGAGTTTAGTCCATGTTTTATTTTCAACATTCATATAAAATTTATATTTACTTCTTAATATTTCTGTTGGTTTATGTATATTTAAAAGCATTTACAAATGATTACTTATTGGCTAATTTTTTTTTAGCCAAATACTTGGAGAGTTTTTGATAAGGAAGATGGGCTATATATCATCACATACTCCCCCCAGCCCACAGAGATGGCACTGTATTCTCCTGGGGGTCAAGTTTCAATCAGAGAAGTAGAGAATAGAGGATTTGTAGGGGAACAGTGTGAAATAAGACTATGGTAAAGTATGGAAGAAAGTTATGAAGAGTTTGGAAGTAGGATGCAGAGTTCTGCTTTTATTGAATAAATATTAGGAAACTTTTTGAGTGAGTAAAAATCATATGATATGGTAAGAAAAACTTTTTGGCAGTGAGGAAGGGAATTAATAGAAGGTGAAAAGTCTGGGGTTGTGGAAATTAAGATGTTACTGGGAAAGCCCAGTTAATGTTAATGAGGGACCAAACTAGGTGGTGGTAGAAAGGATCTTAGGGGTAACAAATACATTTTAAAGGAAAAATTAATAAGAAGTATAGGCACAGAAATCAGAGCAACCTAGTCAAATTCTTGGTTTATCTTACTAGCCTGTTTGATTTTGGAAAAACTACTTAAATAGAAAGGTCATTGGCTTAAAAGGGAGATTAATGTCACACAAAATTGTGAAGATTCACTGATACAGTAAATATAAAATTCCTAGCAATGCCTGACACATTGTATGTAATGAAGAAATGCGATTTCCTTAATTTCTGTACTGATTCCTTCCCGTTAACCCATACACCCTAAGATAGGAGAAGCCAAAATTGAAAGGTGTGTGACTTCACTAACAGAAAAGAAGGTGATTATGGAGTGTTATTTTATTACTTATCTTTGTCAAATTCAAATAAATAACCTTGAAAAAATTCAAAATATAAAGTCTTTGTAATAGATTCAGAACACTGCCATAGCAGAAATGACTTAGGGTGGCAAATACTCTCTTGCCATGATTTATCTATGAGGTAACCTTCTCAGTAATTTACTTAACAAGTCACTGTCTTGTCAAGAAAAAAAAAAGGAATTAAAAACTTCTTCCCTAAATACTTCAAACATAAAAATGGCATGTTGTATAACCCTTTTAATATTTTATGACTAAAGCATATATTAATTCCTTAAGAAAGATAACAAAATATTAGGGGCTATCCAGACAATAACATTGTAATGACAGGTTTAATAAAGAATATTTTTTCAAATCAAACTTTTGAAGTATTCTGTGTGCTACCAACACAAGTGTACAAGTCACTTACTCTCTCTGAGACCCAATGACTTCATCTAGAAAATCAGAGCAAGGACTAGTCGGTCTCTAAGAGCTCTGTGCTCAGATTGTACAAATTAGGGGTGTAGGCTCAAGGATGAATTGAAGCTTGGACAGAATCCAGAGGGAGAATATGAAAATGAGACAAGGGGACAGTCCAGAGATTGAAATTAACGGTCTTTAAAGAGTAGACAGGAAAAAATAATAGGAAAAGATACCTAAAAAAGAAGAGCCCAGAAAGGCGAGCATAATTAGAAGAACAAGGGGTTACAGAATTCCAGGGACAAGAGAGTTTCAAGGGAGTGGTCAGCACAATCAGAGGCTCTAAAATGTCATATAAGATGAGCAAAAAGAGCCCACTGCTTTTGTTGATGAGGCCACTGGACTGGTGATAGAGCCATTTCAGTGGAGTAGCAGGAGGTAGGAGATAAACAAGGAGACAGTTAAATTATTGTGGGTTAAAGAATTAAGAGGAAGTGACTTAGTGGACAGAGTGATTAAACTATTTTTTCAGGAAGCATGTTAAAAAAGTTACATGAAAAAGGGCAGTATTAATTAATTAAATGTGTGTATGGGTGTATTTAATTTTAGAGAGATTTAAGTCATTATTCTTTTCATGTTGGAGGTTAAATTTGTTTTTTATTTTAAAGCATTTTGGACTGGAACTGCAGACCAGTCTAATGCTGTGCTGTCCAACATAGTAGCTACTAGCTACATGTGGTTATTTAACACTTGAAATGTGGCTGACCTGAATGGAGATATACTATAAGTGTCATATATACATCAGATATTGAAGATTTAGTATGAAGGAAGTAAGATATCTCTGTTTTTTGTTAATTACATGTTGCAATGATAATATTTTAGATACACTGGGCTAAATAAAATCTATTAAGATTGACTTCAACTATTATTTACTTTTTAAATGTGGCTACTAAAAAATTTAAAATTACTTACGTGGCACATTCTATTTCTATTGGACAGCATCAGTCTAGCCATCTGTACCCCTGACTACTAGCTCAGTACCGTTTACTCCACATCCAGCTCAGTATTGTTTACCCCACATTTTCCTACATTCCAGTAAGCCAAAATGTTATTCTTGGGAACCTAATATCTAATATCAAGATTTACCCTTTTTCTTTCACATTCCCTTAATTGTACATGATTACCAGGAAAATGGAAGTTTAACAATTAAACCATGAATAATTCAGACATCCTGATTCATCAGATATACCAATATGTGATAAAAACTTATAAATTTTTTTTTCAAAATGATTTAGTCTTTTTACTGAGATACAACTGACATCTAACATTATATTTATAAGTTTCAGGCATACAATATCATCATTTGATATTTTTTATAATATTATTATTCCAACTTTTTTCTGGTTTAACTGACATTTTAAATTCAGCAAACTCAATCACATTAAACAAAGGGCTTCTACTGTCAATCAAAACAAGTCATAAAATAAAATCACCAAGTTTTTGTTACCTCAATCTAAAGATCAAGTACAACGGATCTCTACATTTTCCACAAGGCAGAATGTAGTAGAAATGCCTGTTCTTTACATGTTGAATTCAGTATTTTGTTAGTAAACATACACATACCTATTACATAAATATAATTATTGAAATAATAATGTATCCCCATATACTTAACTATTAACTACGTATCATATAGTCACAATAAATAAGGATGAAATTAAGTGCAACAATAAAATTATCTGAAGGTATCAATGGAAAGTCATTATATTGCATCTGTTTAATAATCTAGCTGATAAAACTGAAGTTCACCCTTCAGGTAAATAAAGACAAATACACTAACCTTCTGCTTATCTAAGATCTTCATGGCATAATACTGTTCAGTGGCTTTATGTTTCACCAACATGACTCTTCCAAATGAACCTGTTCCAAGGGTTTTTTTCCTTTCAAAATCTTCCAGCCCGGCATTATTCTACACATACATGAAAAATAAAATAAAACTTAAAATTAGAAATTCTCATAAGACTATGGTAACTATAATAGATTTAGTTATATATAATCAGAAGAGATCACTTAAAACTATCCATTTAAAAACAATACAAAAAGACTACTGAGATTCCAGGTTATTGGTTCTATTTTTCCCTTTGAATAAGAAATGAACTAATATTTGAAAAGAGAATTATATTGCAAAACAAAGCATAACAGTAATGGGAAGAAATAAGAGCCTAACCTGAAGTATTAAAAGTCATAATGAATTCCAATATGAATTCCTAGTATTAGACTTTTAATAAATAAGTTTCATATTTTAAGATTTACAAACTGACCAGCAGTATACTGACACAATCATGGAAGCCATACAGTCTCAGTGTACTCACAAATAATTCTTTTTTTTTTTTTTTTTTAGAGTCCTTTCACTAGGGATACCTCTGAAGAAAGCGCTATCTTACTTCATTTCTATCTTTATACAAGCTTATAGGCCTAGATAATAACAGCATGAAAGATCCTAATGGCTCTTTCTCTGATGTTATAATAACCTGGTATTACCTAAAACAGTAATAATAAGGAAAGAAGAGTTCCTCATTCCCACAAAGATAACCGAAAGTCAGAGTCTCAGAACAATAATCAGTCTCTTTCTCTCCCTCAATAGATGCTTTGTTATGAGCAAACATCTTTGTTTGGCTTTGACTATAGCATAGAAGCAAAGAATTGGAGGCATCAATCTATTGAATTTGTTGCTGCCACAACAAAATGAAAATTACTGGGAAGAAATTATGTGCTAAATAGCCACAAGTAGTAATTGCTGACCCATTTGTTTAATAGGTTTCATTACAAAGATCTTCATGAAAATCTTGGAAAAAAATATTTGCAAGGGTCAGTCTGTACAGTGTTATAGCTTGAGAAAAATGTGATGTAATGTGATTCTTGTATAAGTAAAAAATCTGGACAGTTACTGCAGTTCACTGTCATTGGATTTAATCTCAATTACAAATCAAAGCTTGCCTCTGGAGACAGCCTAATTTCTTGCTGAATCATTACAGAGAGAGCAAGCAGCTCTAAGTTATAAAACTTGTTTCATCAAATTTAGTTTCAAATTTCTAATGATTTTAAATTGCTATGAAATTCTATATCAATGTAGAAAGGAAAAGCTCTTATAATTCTGATGGAATTATTTAATTTTATGGATTAATGCTTAATTTTTTGGTTTTAACAACACCAATTGAAATGTTTAATATAATTCCCAAGTACATAATGGAAACAGACTTACTAGACAACAAACAGAACATCTCTTTTTGCTAGTTATTGCTTTTCATACAATTGTACCATCTTCCTCACCTTCCTCAATGTTTCATGTAAGACAATGTCTTAAAGTACAGGTCATGCTTTTAATTTTAGTATCTTTATAAAAAATGGTGGTATGATGGTATCTTTATAAAAAATAATACTTAAAATTAAATATTTTTTAATGAAAAAGATACTTGAAATAAAAATTTTTGTGGTAGGAAAATAGATGTTCAAAATTGAATCTAGTATTAAAGTTCATTAATTATTTATAACTTCAAAAAGAGATTTTTTGGCAAACATAAATGGCCCTTTTTATACACAGTTTTTAGGTCTCAGTTACAATTTAAAGTACTTAAGTTATGTAGAATTTACCTCATCCAATGTTTATGGAAAAGGATCCCTGTGTACTTGGTATGTTGCCAATAGCCAAGTATTTGTGATTAAGAATTTGAAACTGCACAATAGTATCCCTATTGTTGTAATTAATAAAAATAACAAATATGCTATCAAAGGCACAAATAAAAATTACTATACATTAAAAATATCAAGAGTTTGTAGCAGCTTATAATTAGTATCAAAATTTACATAATCATATATTGTAATGGAAATTAGGTTCTTCTCCAATTTAGGTATACATAAAATTATTTGTTTTTTGTTTTTTTAAATATTTTATTTATTTATTTGAGAGAGAGAATGAGAGACAGAGAGCACGAGAGGGAAGTGGGTCAGAGGGAGGAGCAGACCCCCTGCTGAGCAGGGAGCCCGATGTGGGACTCGATCCTGGGACTCCAGGATCATGACCTGAGCCGAAGGCAGTCGCTTAACCAACTGAGCCACCCAGGCGCCCCATAAAATTATTTGTTAGCAAATCAAAACATAATGTTATAATATTATGGCAAAATTCCTATGTTAAGCTTACTTTTTAAAATGCGACTTGAAAGTTTAATGCTATTTTACGGTTTTTAAAGTAGTAAATTACCTGGGCAAGAATCATGATTTTATATAATAGAACTTTTAAATTATAGAAAATTTTAAATATTCCTTACCGGAGCAGGATTTTCCCATTTTTTAAGAAAGTCTTCTTTGGCTTTGGCTAGAAACTCTTTCACTGAAAATATAATCGAAACAAAAACAAAAACAAATTTTGTCTTGTAAGAATATTTACATTACATTACATGTAAATATACTTTAAAAACACAGACTTATGTCAACTATTGTTACCATGAAACGTGTATTCATAACCATGATAAACTACAGGACTATTTACTTCCTCTAAACAAGAAGCAAATATTTTTTTTAAATTTCTAAGACTCTCCTCTAATACTCTTCTATATGGAGATCACTTTCATGATTTCAAATCTAATAATAAAAATGCCATTCCTGAAAACATACTTGAAAGTAATGTAAAAAAGTTAGAAATCAATCTAGAAGAAAATATTGATTATAAATAAGCCAGCTGTGGTATTAACAGAGCTATTAAATATAAGAACTGAAGATATCTGGAGAATGTGAACTTGTTGATTTGTGGAATTTCAAATATAACTGATTTTGATAAAAGGCTGTTTTCAGGTATAAGGATTTATGTTATTAGATTTGTGTTTTCTCTACTGATGGTAGAGAGAAAAGGAAAAAATACAGGCTATACTTAGAGGATACCCACAAAGACTTAAAAACAAAACAGAACAAAACACCAAAAACAAAACACCCAAACAGCTTAAAAATCTTATTCTAAATTTGGAGCAAAGCTAAATGACTAAATGCCTGAATGCCTAGTTTAAAATGTGCATGAAAGTAAAGCATTCAAAACCAAATGTTTATCTAGTGATCAATAACAGCTACATTATCAAACTGTGGTTTGAAGTTTTAAGATTTGTTAAATGATGAATCATTTAAAAGGTTTCCTCTTTTTCATTTTCTTTCCACAAAGTTGCCATAATGACTTCTGTTTACAGAATGACTTCAGGAGTTTAAAAACAAATAGGAAAAAGATTACAGAGATAAGACAGTATTAACAAATGCATTCTTCTTCCTATAGTCAGGTATGAGAGCAAAACCTGGCAATTCAAGAAGCATTTATTTTAGTATTTCTTTTTGTTTGGAAGTTCCCGCTATTTCTCTGATACCTAAATCTATAAATAAAGAAGACAACAGAATTTAAATAGTGTTGAAATAGTAAAAAGCTAGGCAAAATGAACTTAGAGTGGGACACTGGCATTTATTTCAGAAATACTAAGAGTGATGATAATGAAGAAGAAGAAAAGACAAAGCTAATAGTGGAAGTGAGGGGCTCACAAATTCTTTGATAAGATCATCTAATGATGTGGTGGTATTAAAGTGAGGCATTTTAAGATATACATGATTATTTCCTCCTTTACCTTTGTAAAGTACCTTTGCCAAAACACTGTTGCTAACCAAAAAAGGCTGTTGGCATTCTAAATGTTTTGAGATTTCAAAATGGTGATGATAAGCACCAGGAGCAGACATTAGTTTTTAAGTAACACTAGAGTGTTCATTTCTGAAGACATTATTTTACTACTTCATATAAACTGTCACTTGTATTTTGCTGTAAAACACTCTCAAAATACCTATTTTAGAAAATTTGAGAAAAATAATTTTTAAAATTAGAATCTTCCCATTGTATGAAAATCTCAACCACCAAAACAATGAATCAAATAATTGCACCTAATTATGCAAATATGATCTAATTCTTCCTGGGGGTGGATTTGGGGGCGGAAAAGTCTTACATTTTGAGTTTAGGATGGTTCAAGTCATCCTACTTCTAAAATTTAATGTACTAGTTACAACTGAAGAAGAGTGGTTTTAGAAGATTGTATTATATTTTATTTATTCTTCTCGTGGAGCAGACATATTTGCAATGGCATTGACTTAGAGATGACAGCTAAAATAAATTAAAAACATAATTCCCTGTTAAATGCAACTGTGGCTTTTAAGAAACAACAACTTGTGATTCTCAAAATATACATCTCATTTCTTTTCAAAAATATTTTTGGTTATCTTCTATTTATAGAACTTGCACATCAAGTTGCGTTATAAACTTTCCAGATGCCTGCATGAGTATAGATAATTTGGAGACAAGGAAGAGAATCAGGCAAAGAAAAACAAAAAAACAAAAAACATTCCTAACATCCTGTTTCACCTTATCCTGTCATTTCCTGCTAAGTGGATCTGGAGTTAAGAAAAAAGTAACTGGTCAAAGGAAGGACTAGTAGCATTTGCCAAGGATGGTACACTGAAAGAAAATTTCCTTCTTCCTGCTTGGTGTTTGAGCTAGAGGAAAAATTTCAGGTACTACTTAATTCACTAATAGGATATTCAGGAAATTCTCTGTACTCATCAATATTCCAAGTTCACTGCTAAGTAACATTATAGACAGTAACAGTTCTCAAAAAGGTCTTACAGGAAAATTATCAGAAAAGGATAGGAATCAAAGATATTAAATTTTGTGAATTATTTCAACAAATAAAGAGATTCCCTTCTAGAGTAAGGATCAGTATTAATTATAATGTCATTAAATAGTTCCATGAATTAAACTCTACTCCTGAAACACTTTGTCATCTAAGTATATATACATATATAAAATCTCTAGTTCATATGTGCACTGTTTAGATGCAAAGATGAACACAGTTAACTCTATAAAAATACAAGTTAACCAAAATATATATCTTACAAATATAAACACCAGAAATAAAATATTTCACAATATGCTGGGTTATGAATAACTAAAACATTAGCAAGCAATCTAGAACCCCATGTATTCACTTTGGTTTTTACTATTTTTAGACAGTGGTGAATTTCACTTTCTAAATGTTTTTCTCTGGTTTTTAAAAAAATTTATATCCACTGACATAAGGTGTCAACCTAATTAACAAAATAACTGGTAGGAGAGATAGCCAAATTCAAATACTGCAGCACATTCAATCCAGAGTTCCCTATAAAGCATATATTTGAAGTTCTCAAATTTTTTGGTTTTCTTGTTGTATCCTAAAATGTATGCAATATCTATATTTAACCATTTTAAACCACTGTGATATCCTGAAACAGTCCTAAGTTTTAGAGGTTGGCATATCTGAGTTAGAAAATATTGGCTCTAATACTTCTTAGCTACATGATTATGGGTAACTAAGTACCTAATGGTGATTAGTAACTCTCCTTATGAAAAGATCTCAGTGAAGAATTTTTCTGCAAATATATTTTGTTCTGTACTGGTCAAAAATGTACTACAAAAAATGAAAAGGACATACCAAAAATTAAATCAATTTCTTTCTAGGAGTATAGATTTCAATTATATATTGTTTCCAAATAAATTTATTTTCTTTTCCATCTGTATCATTTAAAGATATCACATTGCATTCAAAAGAAATGAGCATACCAAAGAAATCTATTCCTACAAATAGGACTGAATGTTTACCCAAATTCATGAGATAAAGAAGAAACAAAGTGACAATTTTTATGTGTTTCCAAAACTCCTAAACTTAATTCTTTTTAAAAATTTTTTAAATTTTTTTTATTTTTAAAGATTTTATTTATTTATTTGAGAGAGAGAGAATGAGAGACAGAGAGCATGAGAGGGGGGAGGGTCAGAGGGAGAAGCAGACTCCCTGCCGAGCAGGGAGCCCGATGCGGGACTCGATCCCGGGACTCCAGGATCATGACCTGAGCCGAAGGCAGTCGCCCAACCAACTGAGCCACCCAGGCGCCCTAAACTTAATTCTTATCTCCCTCAAAATATTTTTGAATATATTTATACACAGGACACAGCTTAAAAATTAGATTACAAAGTTCATTTTAAACATTAGGAAAATTAATTAAAAAGTCAAGTATGGCATATCTTTATTCCATCTTATGCAAATAATCCTACAATGAATAAGAATGCTTCACTAATTACATTTAGTAAATGTATTTATTTGGCACTTTTGGATTCTGTGTTAAATATACTTACATTACTGCATATTATAAAAAGAGCATATTATTATAGGATGCCATTATCCAATGCTTAAAAGACGTTGTCATTGATGGTTTGTAAGAAGAATTTAGAAATCCATTCCTATACAGATTACAACTACTCTGATGTTAAGTTCTCCAGTTTCTTTGTAATGAGATAAATGTCACCTTCCTTTTTAACACATCTTTTACAATAAAAACACAACTTTATTAAACTTTTATTTAATGGATGTCAGAAAAAGTAAAGAGAAACAATCAGAAAATAGAACAAAACAGACTATAAACTTTCTAGGGTAAATACCCAGTTAAAATATTAGCTGTTTTGTTCCAAATTTACACTATATTTTCTTTAAAAAACCATCATTAACCTGGGTTATCTAATTTAAGTGGTGTGCATTAATCTGTCTTCTGCTACCCTGTACAATTCCCACTACTTTACAGTGTTATATTTGTTGTTTCTAAAATATCACATAAGAAACTGCAATATAGGGGCGCCTGGGTGGCTCAGTTGGTTGGGCAACTGCCTTCGGCTCAGGTAATGATCCTGGAGTCCTGGGATCGAGTCCCACGTCAGGCTCCCTGATCAGCAGGGAGTCTGCTTCTCTCTCTGACCCTTCCCCCTCTCATGCTATCTCATTCTCTCTCTCAAATAGATGGATAAAATCTTTAAAAAAAAAAAATTAAAAAAAAAAACTGCAATATAAATCATTTCTATAGATCAACTCAACATAAAACTAAACCACTTCCCTCTATCAACTAAAATATTTTATTAACTCTGTATATTTTATAAAATATAACTTATGAGGAGCATAACAACTTGCAAACAACCAAATAAAAAGTTTAAAGGTAACATTTGTTTTATTAAAAGTAGTTGCCTACCAGATACTTCTGAAGAGGAGCAAGCTTGTATCCAAAAAAAATAAATTAAACAGTGATTAAAAAACACTCACACAAAAAAACCCCAACATATTAGCATGATGTCACCTATACACATTTTCTCAGAATATTATGTACACAAATAAAACATTAATATGGAAACTCAATTTTTTGACATATTCAAAGAGGGCTTTTTAAAATTAAATGGTTAAGAAATAAAATCAGTAATTTTTGTTTGGTGTCAAAATCAATACCATTCTAATTCTCCTTAACTAACAAAAACTTAACTCTTGTAGCAATAGTGCTAATAATTCTCAAATTTTTTGGTTTTCTTGTTGTATCCTAGTTAAGTAGTATATCCTGAAATACACATCCTGTAACTACTGCAATGCCATCACTGGCTTTATTATTTATTCAAAACTCCACTGTAGGAACAACACTATTAATTGTAACACTTTGTAACTCCCTTTTGAAAGACATTAGTGTCTCTCTGGCATTTACTTCCTTAGTGCTAATTTAACAATCTTTCAACAACATTTATTGAGCACTGTTTAGTGGTGCCAGAAACTGAGCTAGAAGTGTATAGGTAAGAAGGTGCCCAATCATGAGAGTAACTATTTGCCATGGTGATGCTTTTCAATGTGTAGGAAGGAATGGGAGTAAACGGAGTTATTCACAACTGCTAGCCTCTATTTCTTCTGGGAAACAGGAAGCAAGATCATTTGCTAAGGAAGAGGGGGGCCAGATAGAGTAAGGAGAATTTAACGGTTGGGGTTTGAGGCCTGGGGGTTTAAACCTTGATGGCTATCTATGTAGGGAATAAGGAAGAGGGCTATTCTTCTAAAAATTTCCCATTAGGAAAAGAGAAAGTATTAAGTACTATAAACGATGGCATGTTTCTTAATATTTTTTGTAATAATAGTTTAAAAATTTTCTTACTGAACAGATTGTAATTCATGGGCTTCCTGATCTCTCTGCAATTAAATTATTTTTATCTTCCTTAATGAAAGGATTAGTCTATTTAAGAGTTATTTCGTGTGTCAGAAAGTACAAAACAGGATGGAAACTGAGATTAATTACCTGTGAAAACACCAAGTTCTATTGACAAATAACAGAATAGTACAATCCCTTCCAAAACTTCTGGAAAGTGTAAATCTAGTTGAGTGTAATAGTCTGTCTTCTGCCACCCCTATTTCAAACACCCACCTCTTTGGAGCTCTTCAATTGTTATTTCTAAGAATAACCCCCCCACACATACACTGTACTACACATATTTTCAGTAAACTAAATATAAAACATTCTAGTTGCCACAAAATACCTAATAAAAATCCAATTTATAGCAACAAAGCAACAGAATTATTCTGTAAAAAATGGTTTCCTACCAGATGCTTCTGATGATTTGCGTGCTTGGTCAAAAAGAATAAATAAGTTAAACAGATTAAATAACACATAAAATAACATACCCACAAGAAGAAACCCATTCGTATATGTTCATTAGTATATTTACACATAGAAAAAGAATGAAAAATACTTGGGCATACATATTCAAAAGTGTTTTATCTAAGGATTACAACACATTCTCTGGACATACATTTTTTTTAACCAACTAAACCCTATTCTAGAAATCTGTTAATCAAATATATTCTATCTCTTTAATGAAAAGACCAGTTGTGTTCAATTTACTGAAGGGACACTTTATTTGCTTCACCATATTCAAGCATGTTCACTCAGAGCAAGTTCACTGGAATCTTAAAAATGATAGTGAGTATAAAAAACAACTTTAATTACTGCAATTATATTTGTGCATTTCAGTGGGTGGGACCATGCCTACTTTTGTTTACTAAGATATCATTTAGTCATGCATAAAGTCACACATGAATGGGTGTTTAGAAATTTAATAGGCAATGAAAACTTTCCAATTGCAATATCTATTTTACTCTTCTTTCTTTTTCTTATGTTTTTTAATTGGTTAATCTTTATCGAGTCTTGGTTACAAGTGAACAGTATAATTGACTAACTTTCACTAAACTGTTAAAAAAAAAATTTTTTTTGTGAAACATATACATTTAAATGATCAAATTATAGAAACACATTAATTTATTTAACTAGCATCTACATGGAGAAATGGATACACCATGAATACATATAGTACACCCATTTACACCTAATGACATGTCCATGCTTTCTCTCCCAACTTCCTCTTGATTTAGGGATGTTGTGGATTTTCTAGGCCATCCAAGTCATGTTTGTTTGGAGATGTTCCCTGTAGGATTTTGTAAAACTTTAAATTTACAGCAATAAATGACCCAATCTTTGAAGTACTCTTTGAAATGTACTTGACTTCCTTAATTGTTCAGAGACTTTTTCTTAGAGAAATATTATATCATCACAATCATATGTTAAAGATTTTCCATTCAGTTCTGAATTCAAATATTCTGTCTTGCTACCAGACAGCATAGAGCTAGGAGTGGATTCCTAGATGATAGAGTATGCACATTTTCAACTTTACTAGGTAGTAATAAGTGCCTCAATAAATGTTGTGCCAGTTTATTTTGGCACATCTTTGATTATCCATATCCTCAATAAAATGTGATACTAACATAATGGGTATGAAATCATATTTTATTGTTAAAGATTAGGTAAATATCTCTCAGTAAAATTTTATAACTTTTTCCCTTACAAGTCTTATTATACTTTTATTAAATATAGTCCTAGGTTCTTTAGGGTTTGGGTTGCTATTGTAAAAGGGAGAATTTGTTTATTGCTCATGTATGGTTAATGTTTATATACTGATCTTATTGTATCTGGCAAACTCTCTTATTAATTCTAAAATAACACTGGTAGAGTCTCTTGAATTCTCTATGCAGAGAATCACCTATCATCTGTGAATAATGACAATTTTGTTCCCTCCATTTTTTTATTGTCTTATTGTGCAGGTTATGACTAATAATTCAATACTTTACAGAAACAGACAATGAGCATCCTTTTCCTGTTCCTAAATTCAGAGTAAATGTTTCTAATTATTTTCTTTTCCCATACTTAACTTGTAAAGCTATACTTGACTCAATAAATAAAAAAGTTTCTCCTCTTTTTTAATTCTTTGAAAGATTTTGTACAAGACTGAAATTTTTGTTCTTTGACTACGTCCTAGAACTTGATTATAAAACTGCCCAGTCCTAATTTTGTCAAGTTTTGAATAAAGATTTTAATTATGATTAGTTCTCATCGTTCTTTTAAAAGTCTTTTCCATGAACTAACCTTTGGTGCTGATGGATTTTAATTTTCTATTTTACTGAGTTTTGCTCATGTCTTCATTAGTTTTTTTGTTTTTTGGATTAACCACGCTGTGCTTTCTCTAACTTATTTACTTGAATAATTACATCATTATCATTTAATGTCTTTCTCCTTTTCTGATGTAAGCATTTAAAACTTTGTTTCTAAATCCACTTTAGCTGCACCCTGTAAGTTTTCATACATAGCGGAATTTTATGAGTTTATTCTTGACCTGTGAGTTACTTGAATTTTTTAAATCTCTAAATGTAATATTTGTGTGTTTGTTAATTGTTTAATAAGTCCTTTTTACTGATTAAACTTAATTGCTTTGTAGTCAGAGATCATGGCCTACATCTCAATTCTTTAAAATATTTTGAATATGTTTAGTTGTATAATCAGTTTTGTAAGTGTTCTATATATATCTGTGTATCCTCCAATTACTAGGTGAGAATTCTTTATAAATATCCATAAACATTATATATTTACAATTTCTTCTTCTAAATGGGTCAATTTTGTTTTCTATGTTTTGAGGTTCTGTTAGAGATGCATAGTCTTTTTTCTCTTATTTTATATTTCTTTTTTATGTGAATATTAATTTTAAATGGTAGTCTGTGACAATTCTACTCTCTGACATTCTTGGAAGGGTGTAATCCTGTGGTATCTGGTGAATACTGTTTGTAGTGGAGTGTGTGTGTACCTATTTTGATTTTGGATTGTGAATGTAAAGTTCAGTTGGGCTTTATCTGTGATAAACCTGCAGGGCTTGACTTGAGGATATATTTTGTATTAGCTTCTGTCTGGCATCCAGTGGATGTTGCTAGCCTGGGACTGTTACAATAATGTATTTTATTTTATTGGTGATTCTTAGACTACATAATTAATACAGATTAAAACATGAAATTTACTGGAGAAGCAGCTGATTACAAACTCTCACGAGAGGCATCCCACACACATGCACATATACTCCTCCCATGTCCCCAGGAATCTAAGCCAAGAAATACAAGCTTCCTTATTTTCTCCCTGTGTCAGTGGAGAGGCTTTATTTTCTAATCTATGCTTTTGCTGAGGTTATAATCCTTTGAGGATCCTGGTTTTATGTAGGAGTCTAGGAAATCCCAAGATGCATGGATCAAATAAGTTGTCTTCTGGCTCTGTGAGGCCATTTAAAATGAGAGCCCTTTGGCTCTTTCCACTTTTTCATGTGTCTGTTGGCCATTGAGACACAAACTGAGGGTTCTAGAGGGGAGGGGGGGTTGGGGGATGGGTTAGCCTGGTGATGGGTATTAAAGAGGGCACGTTCTGCATGGAGCACTGGGTATTATACACAAACAATGAATCATGGAACACTACATCAAGAACTGATGATCTAATGTATGGTGATTAACATGACAATAAAAAATTAAAAAATATATATATATATAAATTAAATGGAAAAAAAAATGAAAGCCCTTTGGTTAGACAAGATAGGAGAATCTCAAGGTAGTCAAAGTATGCTCCCCCTTACAACTATGGTTTCCATTTACCACTTCACTTTTTGTACACTGAGGATTTCTGTTATATTCTTGTGAGTTCAGGTATTCATTTAAAGGGATGCTTGTTATATTTTATTTAGCATTTCTAGATGCTGTTGGATCATCATTAATTTTTGCTCTAGAAAGCTTTTCAAATTAATCTAAAATGTTTGGATTTTTTTCTTTGTAAGACAAGCTTTGAGTTAAATTATAAGATGCAAAGATAGCTTGACGTTTGTATAATTTTTTATCTTTGAAATTAAAAACTTCTATCAAGATATATTTAGGTGTTGGTGTTTGTATTAATCTTTGTCAAAACACAATGAGCTCATTGAATCCATAGACTCAGCTTTTTTTTCAACTAAGAAGTTTCCCTGAATCATATTTTTTATTATTGTTCCTATTTTATTGGTCATTATCTGTTCTGAAGGAATGCTATTCATTCAATTTGTACAGTTTCCTATTCTAATATACTTTTTACCTCATAATTTTTATCCTGTCCATTCCCCCTAGATTCTGGTAGGTTTTATCAAGCTAGTTCTCCACATCATTAATTCACTTTCCTGGAGTGATTATTTTGCTCTTTATTGCTTCTAATGCAGCTTTATGTTCTGCAAATGCCAGGTTCATGTTCTTATAACCATCCCTTATCACAATTTCTTTTCTATTACTGCCTGTCAGCCAGCTCTCTTCTCATCCTACTCTCCTGTTTTTTTGTTTTTTTAATCTTATCTTTCAAGTGAACACAGATTCATGTTCACTTGGAATTTTTAAGAATTCAACAGATACTATTTATAATTTCTTATTTTTAAACTCTCCCCAACATATTTTCTAAATATAAGTTCACTCTTTTCCTCGTAAAGTCTGTGATTTATCCTTTAATGATGCATAATCTCATTCCTAGGATCCATGTTGTTGCTTTTCTTGTTTATCCATTTATAAACAATGAGAAGCCTTTCAAAACTTTACAAACGCCCCAAATAAGGTGGATCTCAGATCTTTTAATTGGCACATATTTATATTATCACTTAAATAATTCAGGGACTTTCAGAAATGGGAATGGAGGCAGAACCATAGGGTTTCTTGCTGATGGTGATACCCACCACATCAGGGAAGAGCCCTGTTATATGTGGAAGTAGAAAAGCCACATTTTCAACTTGGAATAGCTTAGCAAATTCTTGGCTGTCCCATAAGTGTTTTAAAATGAAAGTAATCATCAGTGTTGGATCTTCCACTCATCTCCCCCAAAGCCTTTCTTATAAGCTTCATCCATCCCTCCAAATTAGTGAGGATGAAACTATTGTTTATTAATTTTCCATAAAGGCAAGCTACTCAGAGTAAAACTGTTAGTTAGACTTTGGTGTATGATCTTCAATCTAATACTGTATATTTCTGGGCAAGTACAGTTTCTTAATTCCAAAACTGAGAATTGATAAACTGTTTTTCCAGTTTTGTGTTCTTATATTTTTAATCTAGAAAATAAAGATCTAGAAAGGGGAGTTAAGTAAATGCTTGTGCTCAAGTCTGTAACTTTCCTGTCATTCATAGCAGGTTAAGCTTCTTCTTCAGAGATTTGCCCTCCACTGCAGCTAGGCCAATAAGAGTTCTCTTCTGGGATTTTGAAATAAGGGTGCTAGTTTTGTTCTGATAAGCATAGGAATCAAAAACTAAAACACATGACTGATAGTTTCCATTGATAATGTAAGAAAAGCACTCAAATATGGGTAATTTTTAGTCGTTCCTTTATTCTACAAGAATTTATGAATTCATTACTACATTTGGTGCACTGGGATAGCTACTGGAAACACAAAGATTAACTCAGCACTATCCTTGATTTAAGGATTTCAAAGTTTGGAGACTGGAAACTGACATGCTAGTATATAATCTCAGTATAATATAAACAATTTAACAAGTTTATAAGTTTATAGTTTATAAGTTTATAAGTCTGTTTTGGGAGTATAGGGGAATCACCTAACTCTATGAAGTCAATGATGAAGGCACTGAAGAGAGCTGGTTTTCATAATTTTTATGATATAAGATATAAATATGAAAAGGTAGCAAGGAATAATATGTAGTATAGTATGGCCAGAACAGAATTTTATGAGAGAGATGCAGATAAATAAAGCCAAAAAGGTAGGTCATTGATCTTACATACTTTACTTTAAGGAATTTAACCTTTACCTTAGAGACAATAAGGAATAACTGAAAGTTTTCTTGTTTGGTTATGAAATGGGCATATTGGCACTTAAAAAATGGCAGCATGTTAAATGAATGGTCTAGAGGGATATAAAACTGGAAGCTTAGAGGCTGATGAAGCAATTACTAGAATAGGACTGAGAATATATGGAATGCCTAATCTTTAGCATCCCCAGTGTTAATATGACTAGAGAAAATTGAGTGATTTCTGAGGCATTTCTGATATAGAATCAATAAAAATTAATGACTGAGTGCCTGCCTGGGGTGGGGTTAAAAACAAGTTAGGAATTACTATAAGGTTTCTGTTTTAAATTCCTACATGGGCACTGGGATCATCAACAGATATCAGAATCAATGAAAAAGGAGTAGATTTGGGATGGAAAGAGAAAATTCACATTTGAGCTGAATGTTCAGGTAACAACTGAAGATGTGGGCATGGATGAGATCATTCGGAGAGAATATAGCATTAAGAGAGGGCCAAAGATAGATTCTCAGAGAAACCTAACACTTAATAGGCAGGAAGGAGAAAAAGAGTAGCTTTTTAATTAGAAAAATACCACATGCATATAAATACCACATGTACAGCTATAAACTCAGATAAAAAGGACTAGCATTTGTTTATTTTAATAAATAAAATGACATTTCATCTGTGATTTCCCACATTTCGAAATGGCTAAGGCTTGTAACCACTCTGACAGGAGTAAAATTAGTTGAAATTGGACAATACTGAAAAAGTCAGAATGTCTAATTGTGACTACTAAGATTCCTGTGGTAGAAAGGGCTATAAGGACAAGCCAATATGATCAAGTATATCAAATATTATCTGAATAATCCATACATTCTTCAAAGAGAAATAAAGCAATAGAAAAGCAGCAACAATTTTCTCAGCTAAAACCAATACATCCAACTGTAAAACCTCTAGAACACCACAGTGGTTACCTAAAAATTCTGTTTTAAACCAAACTTTCAAGGAGAAAACACTCATTGGCCAGAGTCAAAGAAATCTAATATTTTAAGTATGATAACCAGGTATATTCAATTTTGATATCCATAGAAATCCTAAGGAATGTTAACATGTTGATTTTGTAGTATTAGCCCAAATTTAAAACACTAGATCAGAAGGATCTATCTACTAACAGGAAAATAACAATAACAATTCTTAGTATCTTCCATATAAAAATGTCCTTTAATGTCTAATATCATTTTATAAACAAAACCTAACAGTGTTGAAGAGGCTTATGGTATATGGCAACAGGATAAAAAAAATATTTATTGGCAGTAATGAGGTGATCTCCAATTATGGAAGAAAAGGTACATCTATTTTGAATTCTATCATTATATAGCAAAAATACAACTCTCTCAGGTTCTGAATTCCAATTCCAAATCCTTTAAGTGTAAATTATAGACTGTTACACATTATAAGAAAAACAATATAACATTTCTCTTAAAAATGTATCAGATTCAAAGGTTAACTTACAAACATCCTCCTTTTTAGTTAAGCAAAAAGATGCTAATGAATTATGCTCTAAGCAAGTATTTCTCACTCTAACAACAGGATATCTATTTTTAGCTACAGGTTTGGCTTAAAGTGAACAGCTTTTACCCCATGATAAACTGCAGTATATACTGTAGTATATTTTCTCAAAAAACATTTTTGGAAATGTTTCAAAAAAAAAAGCCATATGATAAAAACAAAAAAGGAAACTAATCACAAAAGTACGTATTCTAACAAATTATTTCCCCCAAAACAGTATCTCTGAAAAATTTTAACAAAGCTTCCAAAACCAAAATGTACATATTTATTTCATCATTAAATCTTTATTTCTCAATGAAGTGTAGTTAAAAGCAACCAATACAATTAATCGACAAAATTCTGGCAGCATCTTATTTAAGATTAATATTTTGAAAATATTATCAAAAAGAAGCTAACAAAAATTAATATTAGAATGACAAGCCAATAAATGGGAAGTTTAATTATCTTCAGGATCAGATACTAAAAAGAAATTCCTCTCTTATCATGGTGGGTCTTTAAAATACTAATTTGTAACACAATATCAACAGTATTTAATGAATACAATAAATCAAACCATAAAGAGAATTAGAAACTGATTACTGATATTGACTATTAATACTGGTTTTACTTGTTCACGGTTCTCAATGGATTTTAAAAGCAAATTACTATAATGCCAAAATGCAAAAGCATCAACAGAAAATGTAATTCACTATAGCTCTGGCTTTACAATTTCCCCTTTAGAAAATATTTTTTCCTCTTATAGTTAAATATTTTTTAAAAACATATAGCTGCAGAGGCTCAGAGAGCATACTTACCACTCATGATGAAAACCAACCTTTCCAAAACATATTGCTCAAAACAACAATCCAACAGCAAAGGGAGTTATGCTAATCTCTAGAGGTAGACGAACCGATGGTGTAAACACATACACTGGAACATGCAGCACACAGAAAATGAAAATAGCTTTCTTTTGTTTAAAAAAGAAAAACCCCTAGAAGCAAAGCATAACTGCCCAGCATGAGATATCACTAGTAAACATGAGATTAATGACAAAGATGTGTATAACTAGATTTAATTTCTTTCAAGCTGGTTATTGTAGCCTCCTTCATATACCACTAGAACAACTCAAAATGGCAGGGAGAAAATGTTCAAACCAGGATGTATAAGATGTTCTCAATTATATCAGCATGAGTTGTTACCACGGCAACATTAGACCAGAATTATCGGTTCACTTGTAACCAAGGAGTAGCTTTTCTAAAGCTTTAATCAAGCAAGACAAATAAAATATCTTTTTATTTTAGAGCCACATGATTTAAAAATTACCACGTTTCTTAAATTTAAGCACTTATCTACCCTTTTTACATCTTTCAAAGATACAAAAAAATTGCTGTTTTCTTCAAATACTCACACAATCCCATGTTGAACCTGGCAAGGAACAGACAGCAGAATGATTGCACCTAAACGTCTTTCAATTACACCAGCTCTTACTGCTAGCTGTGGACCTCACTGATATTAAAATGCTCTGTGCTGTTGCTAGTGACTATTGGCGATGAATCTTATTGCCCAGATCGCTGATAGCTTTCATTTTTCATGAGCCAGAAAGCTATACTGCAGCACAAATGTTAACCATTTAAACATTCTGTATTATGGAAGAAACAAAATACAACACTATATATTTCTTCATTTATAAAGCAGAATCATAAAATAATTTATTTATAAACTTCCATTAAATTCAGCATTACAAAGAGCGTCAGATGCCACTTATGTGGTTTTCAAAAGAGAATAATATACAAAAAGTTACTGGAGATTGTTGTTGAAATGTATAATTCCTTACATCAAAAAGGATGAAGATGACAGATTGTGTAGCAAGGTAGGCAGACTGGATAACATGGGGAACAGACTATTTTGATTCCCAGACACCAAATTTTGTACCAAAATGGTACAAAGGATTGATAGAATAGTACCTAGTTAAGTTTGGAACTTCAGCAAGTGAACTTGCTATTTTGAAAGTTGCCAGGTGAGATAGGACTTCTGGTGATGGGGGAATGAGTTGAGTCAGCAAATCTTTTCTCTGAGAAACAACTATGAAGCTGAACAAAATTGTCAAAAACAACAATTTGATGGTTCTGGAAATCTAGCAATCACAAACAATAAATTGCAAAGCCCATATTCATGAAATACTGCTAAACTTTGTGTAAGAACAGTGGGAGTCTGTGGTGGTCTTGCTTGGTGCTGCTCCTGTTCCCTTAACAGCTCAGTCAGTGAAGTATTTCTATCAGGTGGGGCTGGCCATGACAACCAGCAGCGTTGCTGCCAGAGGGGGCTGATGTGATATACAGAGGAGGCCAAAAAAATAAAAAAATGAAATAAATGAAAAATAGCCCACACATGATGTTGTCAATAAAAAAAGCAGACTATAGGAAATGAATAGGGCAAGTGTCCAGCTTTGCTAGACTAAAGTTGTGGCCCTTGGTAGGGGTAAGCAGCAGCCTGGTAGTCTAGCAAGAAATTTAACACAGAAAATGGAAATGAGAGAGTCAAAGTGGACCTAAATAAGCTCTTCACATATCCCTGGCTAACTACAAAGCTATTCCCATAAGGGAGACCCAAGAGGGCCCTACAGAGAGTTAAAGCTGGTACAGACTTGAAAACTGCCTGAACACTGAAATGTACCCTTCAACCACAAACAGCTTCATCAGCACAGACTTGCTCAAAGTGTTTGAGCACAACCTCTGATCAATCACTGAATAACAACTAAGTGACATAGACACAGGGTAATCCCTAGCAGAGAAATCAGCAGCCAGACACCATGGGGGACAGACCATACATTAAGGCCAAAAAAGCTATTAAAAATAAATAAAAACAACCAGGGAAGAAAAAATAATCAGAATCCAGAACTGCTACAAAAATACCATTTAAAAAATAGATTTTTTTGACAAAAATATTATATAATCCAATAATGAAAGGCAGTCAATAGAAAATGTCTCTGAATAGGCCAAGATATAGGATTTAGCAGACAAAAGACTTTAAAACAGCTATTATAAATATATCAATGAATAAAAGGAAATGTTTAAAGAATTAAAGGAAAATGTAATGGCAATGATATAATAATAAGTTTCAATACAGAAAGAGAAACTATTTTTTTAATTTTATTTTATTACATTATGTTAATCATCATACATTACATCATTAGTTTTTGATGTAATGTTCCATGATTCATTGTTGGCGTATAACACCCAGTGCTCCATTCAATATGTGCCCTCATTAATACCCATCACCAGGCTAACCCATCCCCCTCCCCCCCTCCCCTCTAGAACCCTCAGTTTGTTTCTCAGAGTCCTAGTCTCTCATGGTTCGAAGAGAAACTATTTATAACATAAAAATTATAGACTTCGGAAGTACAATAACCAAAATTTACAAACTGACTACAAAGGCCCAAACAGAAGCTCTGAGGGCAAAGACTGAATCAGTGAAGGTGAAGATAGATCAATACAAATATCCAGACTGAAAAATACAGAGAACAAAAGACGGAGAAAAATGAACAGAACCTCACAAACCTGTGGGATATCAAGGGTAGCAACATACATGTATAGGAATCCTAGAAAGAGAGGAGAAAGACAAAGGGCAAAGAAAAAATATTTGAAGAAATACTGGTTGAAAATCCAATTGGATGGAAAACACTACCCCACAGATCCAGAAGTTCAAATAATACTAACTAGAATAAACACAAAGAGATCTATACCCAGGCACATTGTACTCAAATTTTTGAAAGCAAAAGACAAAGAGAAAATCTTAAAAGCAGCAAGAGAAAAATGACTAATCATGTACAAGGAAAAAGGAATAGGATTGATTACCAGAAATAGGGAGCTTAGAAGACAGTGGAAAGATATATTCAGAGTGCTAAGAGAAAAAAGAAACCTGTTCACAAAAATTTTCTATCCAAAACATTATTCTCCAAAAACAAAGGAAGACATTCCCAAATAAATAACAGCTGAGAATGTTTGTTGCAAGCAGAAATACTTAAGAATGTCCTTCAGGCTGAAAGGAAATGACACTAGACAATACTCAAATTGACAGGAAGAAATGAAGAATACTGGAAATAGTGAAAATATATGTAAAAGACTTTAAAAATACATACTTTTCTGTCTTCTCTTAATTTCTTTAAAGGACTTAAAGTGTATGAAATTGCAATGCTGGGTTTACAAAAATATACATGTAATATATGTGAAAATACCCCAGAAGAAATGGAGCTATATTGGATCAAAACAGCTATATTTTACCAGAATTAAGTCGGTATCATCCTGAAGTAGATTGTGATAAGATAAAATGGACATTATAACCCCTAAATCAAACATAAAGAAAATATATTTTAAAAATTTAGTTAAAAAACAAAGAATAATTAAAATGGCACCTAATAAATACTTGTTTAACACTAAAGATGTAAAAGACAAAAATAACAACAAAAACTATAAGACATAGAAAACAATTAGCATAATGGAAGGTGGAAATCCAACCATATCAATGTGAATGGAATAAAGACAGATGAAAAGGCAGAAATTATCAGACTGGATTAAAAAAAAAGCAAGGTCCAACTATATACTATCTACAAAAGCCAGATTTAAAGATATAAATAGGTTGAAAGGAAAAGGAAAAGAAAAAGATATACCATGCAAAAAGTAACCATAAGACAGCTGGAGTACCTAAATCAGTATCAGACAAAATGAACTTTAAGAGAAAAAATAGTACTTCAGACAAAAAAGGACATTTCATAATGATAAAAGGGCCAATACATCTGAGAAATTTAACAATTAGAAATGTATATGCACTGAACAAAACAGCCCCCAAAATACTAAAACAAAAATGGCAGAATTGAAAGAACTAGATTATTCAGCAATTAGAGCTGAAGATTTCAATATTCCCTGCTCAATAATTCATGGAAAAACTAGACAGATAGTCAGCAAAGATACAGGAAACTTGAATAATACCATAAAAATTTGACATTTATAAAACACAGTACCTAACATCATCAAAATACATAGTGTTTTCAAGCACAAATGGGAATTTCTACATTAAGCATTAGCTAAATGTTATATTAATCTGAAAGGACAAAAATCGTTCAAAATATGTTCTCTGATTACAGCAAAATTAAATTAGAAATCAACAACAGAAAATTTGGAAATCCCCAAATATTTGGATTTAAATCACAAAGAAATCTAAAGGACAATTAGAAAATGTTTGCACTGAATATAAAAACACCTACAAGAAATCAACATTTTATGAAATGCAGACAAAGCAGAGCTTAGAGGGAAATCTGTAGATTTAAACACCAAATTAGAAAAGAAGAAAAGTCTCAAGTAATCTAAGCTTTTTCCACCTTAAGAGACTCAAGAAAGAAGATCAAATTAAACCAAAACCAAACAGCAGATCAGAGCAAAATTCAATGAAATAGAAAATAGAAAAACAACAGAGAAAATGAGTAAGACCAAAAGCCTTACTGATAAACCTCAAGCTAGACTGATGAAACATTAAAATTCATAAAACATAATAAAACCAGACAAAATAGAGATGATACTAATTACCCAAATGAAAAATGAAAAAACAACATCATCACTGACACTAGAGAAATTTAAAAAATTATAAGGGAATACTATAAACAACTTTATCTTGATTATATAACTTAGATGAACTGGACAAATTCATAGAAAGACACAAGTTACTGAAACTAACTCAAGAAGAAATAGAAAATCTGAAAAGACCTATGAACAAATTAAAATGTTGAATTAGTAATTAAAATTTTTCCCACAAAGAAAAGCTCATGTCCATACGGTTTCACTGGGGGATTCTATGAAACATCCAAAGATATAATATCAATTCTACATAAACTTTTTCAGAATATAGAGGAGGATGTGACACTTCCCAATTTATTCTATGTCTGATACCAAAGCTAGACAAAGCTAGACAAAGATCGAAAGAAAATTACAGACTAATATCCATCAAAATGCAAATATCTTTATCAAAATATTAACAAACCTAATCCAACAGTATATAAAAAGGATTATATACCATAACCATGTAGGATTTATACCAGGAATGCAAGGTTGGTTCAAACTGAAAATCAATTAATGAAATATGCTGTATTAATAAAATAAAAGATAAAACCACATAATCATCTGAATACATGAGGAAGAAGCATTCCATAAAATTCAACACCTGTGATAAAAGCTTTCAACAAACTAGGACTAGGAGGGAACTTCATCTAGCTGATAAAGGGCGTGTGTGTGTATGGGGGGAGAGGGTACTCTGTAGCTTACATCATATATAATGGTGAAAGATGGAATGTTTTCCCCCTAAGACTGGGAATAAGACAAGGATGTCAGCACTCACCACTTCTATGCAATTTTGTATTAGAAGTTCTAGCCAGTGCAATGAGGTAAGAAAAAAGGCAGATAGACTGATAATTTTTATTTGCAGATGACTTGACTATATGTAGAAAATTCTAAGGAATCTACAAAGAAACTACCAGAACTAATAAATGAGTTTATTAACATCATAGGATGTAAGATTAATAGACAAAAATCAATAACATTTTAATATACTAGGAACAAACAACCCAAACATAAAAAAGAAACCACTCCATTCACAACAGTATTAATAGAAATAAAATATTTAAAAATCAATTTTAACAAGACTTCTTCACTAAAAAATAGGAAACACTATAGAAATTAAAGAACATCTACAAATTGGAGAAATATTTCATCTTCATGGATTACAACACTCAATATTGTTAAAATAGCAATTCTTTACAAATTAATCTACAGATTCAGTACAATCTCTATGAAAATCCCAGCAGATTTTTTTTTAAGAAACGATAGCTGATGCTAAAATTTGGATTAAGAAAGTGCAGTAAAAATTGGATAGCCATATGAAGGGGGGGAGAAAAGGACTTCACTCCATACCTCACATCATATACAAAAACCACTAAAAAAATGGATTTCTAGATGAAAGCAGAGAATAAAAGTCTTCATTGTCTTGGGTTAGATAATGATTTGATTTGGCACCAAAAGCACAATCTATAAAGGAAAAAAAATGATAAATTGTACTTCATTAAAAATCACAAACTTTTACTCTTCAAAGACATCATTTAAGAAAATAAGCCACAGACTGAGAGAAAATATTTGCAAATAATGTATTTGGTAAAGTACTTGTGTTCAGAATATATAAAGAACTCTTAAGACTTGATGATAAGTGGGGCGCCTGGGTGGCTCAGTCGTTAAGCGTCTGCCTTTGGCTCAGGTCATGATCCCAGGGTCCTGGGATCGAGCCCTACATCGGGCTTCCTGCTCTGCGGGAAGCCTGCTTCTCCCTCTCCCACTCCCCCTGCTTGTGTTCCCTCTCTCGCTGTGTCTCTCTCTGTCAAATAAATAAATAAAATCTTAAAAAAAAAAAAAAAAGACTTGATGATAAGAAGGCAAAAATCCGGGCGCCTGGGTGGCTCAGTTGGTTAAGCGACTGCCTTTGGCTCAGGTCATGATCCTGGAGTCCTGGCATCGAGTCCCGCATTGGGCTCCCTGCTCGGCAGGGAGCCTGCTTCTCCCTCTGACCCTCCCCCCTCTCATGCGCTCTCTCTCTCTCTCTCTCTCATTCTGTCTCAAATAAATAAATAAAATCTTTAAAAAAAAAAAAAGAAGGCAAAAATCCTCAATTTTGGAGGTGGGCAAAATATTTGAAAATATGTTTCTCCAAAGAAGATACACAAATGGCTTATAAGAACTTGTGAAAATATGCTCAACATCATCAATCATTAGGGAAATACAAACTGAAACCATAATGAAATACCAATTCACATATAACAGAATGGTTATAATCAAAAAGACTGATGATATTAAGTATTAAAAAGAATGTGAAGAAACTAACCCTCATACATTGCTGCTGGCAATGTAAAGGGATAAAGCCACTTAAAACAATTTGGAAGTTTCAAAAGAATAAACATAAACTTAGCATATGACCCAGCAATTCTACTCCTAGACATCTACTTAAGAGAACTGGAAGCATTTGTCCACTCAGTCTTGTATGCAAATGTTTATAGCAACATTATCCAAATAACCCAAAACAGGAAACAATCTTAATGTTCATCAATTGCTGAATGGATAAACTAAATGTATTATATCCATACAGCATGCTATAATTCAGCAATAAAATTATTGATCTATAACATGAATAAACATCAAAAACATTATTTTAAGTGCAAGAAGCCAGAATAGATTACATGTTGTATAATTCTATTTATATAAAACATCCAGAAAAGGAAATCTGTAGGTCCAGAAAACAGGTCAGGGTCTGTCTGTGGTTGAGGTGAAAGTGGAGACTGATTGCCAAAGGATACAAAAGAACTTTCTCAAGTGATGGAAATATTCTAAAAATTAATTGTGGAGATGGCTGCACAATTCTATAAATTTATTAATAAACACTGAACTCTACACTTATAATGACTAGGTTTTATGGTACATAAGTCATACTTCATTTTTTAAAAAGTTGTCAGAGCTCCTGGGTGGCTCAGTTAAGTGCCCAACTCTCGATTTTGGCTCAGGTCACAGTCTCAGGGTTGTGATATTGAGCCCCATGTCCTATCAGGCTCCACGCTCAGTGGGGAGTCTGCTTAAGATTCTTTCCCTCTTTCTCCTTCTGCCCCTCCCCATGCTCGCAAGGGTGCATGTGTGTACTCTTTCTCTCTCTCTCTACAAATAAATCTAAAAAAAAAAAAAAAGTTGTCAAGTGCTCTTCTATGTAAGTAGAGACAGTTGACTGAAGCAGATCTTCTTTGCTCTAGGAAGAATCACTTCAGTGGACAACTTAATTACGTAAATATAAGGCTGGTAGGCATCCATTAGTTTGGGGGAATGATCTAACAAAAACCCTTTGGAGCTAGTAAAAGCTGTTCCTTCCCAATACCTAATGGTAAACAAAACTAATTAAAGGGAAGGAGGTAAGTAGATTTGTATTAAAAATAAAACAGGGATCCTGAAAGGGAGGGATTAAAACTAGACCCCATTCTTTTTTTTTTTTTGACCCCATTCTTTCTAAGGTTCAGAATTACCAGAATTTCTTCCATGAATTTTAGTGATAGTATCTGTGGCCCATGAGTAGGCACACTAAAGAAGCTTTATCAAAGAGTAAAGGAGAATCTGAGTTGGTGATTTAGGGTCCACATTAGAGGCACTATAGGCCAAATTTAAGTGCCTACAGGGGCCATATAGGCAAAGCAACAGAGTAAAGGCCAGAGTAAATCACACAGTATAAACCCCGATTAAAGAGGATATTCATTCAGTGCCCATTTATTCGTAAGTGGGAATAAGAGACCACTGAAATCAACTTTTCTAATGGTTCAAGGATATGAAAGTCCAATATTAGTATGAAATCTTTTGTTTTAAAATCATTATTTTATATTTTTATATAAAATAATGGTATCAAATTCAATTATTTAAAAAATACTATGAGGACCAAACAAAACTTACCTGTGAGCTACATTTGAGTTACAGACAACCAGTTTGCTATCCCTGGACAAGATGTTCAAGAGAGGAAGGCTGATTTTGATACAGTGGGGGAAGGGCTAAAAGATAACCTTGTCATAATTCAACCTGGCATGGAAGTCAGGATCATGAAGCATGTAAGTATAAATTAAGGAAACTAAATCCTGTGATATATCCCTTGGATAAGCACAACACTGGAAAGGGTGGTCACCCTCCTGTTAAGAACCACTAAGGTCTCCACAAGGATCAGTGTCATCACATCAAGAGCAAGGATACATCAAATTCCTTGGGACCAGTTTTAAACCATGAAACTATGGAGCAGTAGCAAAATCAAATGAAGCTAAAAATGAGACCACTAGCTTATATACTAATCAAAATACTCATCTCTTTTTTCATCTATGCTTTGAAAAGAAGATTAGCCTCTCTGTAATGAGTGAACTGTCAAAAGTTTAGCAATATGTGAAGGGGGCTGGAAGGAGACACCAAGAAAAGAGCTACTTAGCAGTCCTGCTAACATGAACAGATGAGTGCAAGTGATTAATCTAAATATTTAAAAGATGAAACCTTATTTGTATCCTAAGTGGGCCATACTAGTTATACAACTAGTTAAAAGCTGAGTTAAAAACAGCCATTATTTTAGGACTTTGCAAGTAATAGTCAATCCTTCAGAGAATATATCACTCCAGTTTCGATTTATTAGCTCTTTTTTGGATGGCATCTTATTTTCAAAGTTCTCTTTCTAGCCTGTTGGTCTTCTTGGTCCTTATAATATGCATGCTGTCTCTGCATTAACAGGAAACCTCAGACACAAATCTTTGCTATAGGAGCCAGAGAGACCTGTTTTTCTTATACACATATAGAAAGATTTCACAGAATAGGTACTAAAAGCATGGGCTTTGGAGCCAGACTGCCTTTGTTCAAATTTCTTCCTTTGGATATGTTATCTTGAAGAAATTACTGTCCCTCAATGTGCTTTAGTCTCTTCATCTGTAAGATGTGAATGATAATAATACTTACCCTACTGGGTTTTTTAAAGGATTACATAAATGAATATATGCAATGTCCTTAGAACAATGTCTGACAGATAGTAAATAAATGTTTCATGTGATAATGTATATGACAGTATTCCACGCAGGGAATGTGGGAATGAAGGGGTAAGAGTCACTGCTATATTGCACAAGCAGAATTATGTGATATACTTTATAATATGACTGAATCTCCAACCCAACTAGATTATAGTCTGTTGATTACCAAGGGACATCTAATGATAATGGTCTATATTCAGCAACTAAAACATGTCTCTCAGACCATTTGCTACTAATAATTGATCAATTTTGAAAAGTGGATAATTCTGATAAACACTAATAATAAAGGAGAAAATAAAGCATGTTTGATGTATCAGAAAATTATATGAGGGAATTTAAACATCTTCTCTGAATACTGAAACAAATTTAACTCCAAAAGGATATATTACTTATATACCCGGGGTGCAAATTAATTTAATGCAAAAGCCTTAAAATAGTCATAACAGTTCTCTAAATTTGTCCTATAAAATATAAAAATAATATGTACAATGATTTACCTACAAGGATATTTGTCACAGCATTTTTTTATATAATAGCAAAAATTAAAAACAATCTAGATGGCCAGTGATCAGTTAAATAAATTGTGGTACATCTTTAAAATATAATACAAAACAGCCATCTTAAAAGATATTGTGGAACAACTCTTTATGATGAGCAAAAATGTAATGAGACACTGTGTACTAAAAGATCCAAATTTAGGGGCTGGTGGAAATTCGTTTATCTATGCAAAAAGTAGTCTATATAAACAAAAGATATCTATAAGACTATATATATAAAGGTTGTTGGCAGTGGTTATCTTTTGGTGGAATTGTGTGATTTTTTACATTTTTCTTTGTTCTTTTCTAAGGTTTGCAAATTTTCTCCAATGAAGACATATTATTTGGTAATCAGATTAAAATATTAGTAGGGAAAAAGTGCTTCTCTAACTTTAATGTGCATATGAATCAGCTGGGTAATTCTGTTAAAATGAAAATACTGACTCAGGTTTGATAGTGCCTGAGAGTCTTTCTTTCTTTTTTTTTAAAGACTTTATTTATTTATTTGTCAGAGAGAGAGAGAGAGCAAGAGCAGGGGGAGCAGTAGGGAGAGGGAGAAGCAGATTCCCTCCTGAGCAGGGAGCCCGATGTGGGACTCAATCCAGGACCCTGGGATCATGACCTGAGCCAAAGGCAGACACTTAACTGAGTGAGCCACCCAAGCATCCTGAGTCTTCCTTTGTTAACAGGCTCCCAGATGATGCTAATGCTGTTGGACTGGGAACACACTTTGAGTAGCAAGACACTACCTAGAATATATACTTAATCTTTTTTCTCTAACCATGTAGTATGGCTATTCTTGCAAAACACAAGCAAATAGAAGCTACTCTTTATGTTATTACACTTGATATACTACTTGGCATTGCTAAGTAGCCCAAGGAAACATTTTCTAATTTTAAATTATTTAATTTTCCAATTAGTTTAGTATAAGTTCTGCTGATTATTCAAATTCTTATAAGCAATCATGATAAAAATACACAGATAACACTGAAGAGTTTAGTGCCTCTGGAATGTGGTATTCTCCATGCTCAGGTCAGCATTTTACTGCTTTTGGTTAATGACCATAAGCCTTTGAAATAAATTGCAAAGATCATAATAGAACAAATTAGAGAATGCTTGTTAGTATAAGACCATAGTGATATTTAACAGCAATCTAACAAACAACTCAGTGTTTATTGAGAACTATGCTGGCAATGCCAAAAATAAATTGACAAATTTATGTCCTCTAGGAGTTCAAAGTCAAATAGGGGAGATATGTAACTTAAGGACTAATGTAATATAACTTTAAATCTATAAAATAAGCCATAACTGAAGTGAGCATAAAATGATAGGAGAACATAGGAAGAGATTATGAACTCTAATGGAATGAAAAACAGGAAAAGAATGCTTTGGTGATTTTGTTAGAGATAATATTTGAGCAGAGTCTGAAAGTACGAGCATATCTCACCACTGGTAGAAGAAAGGAAAAGGAATTCCAGGTAGAAGAAACATCTTAAATGAGCACTGTTATTGTAAAGGGAATCCAGTGTCTGACTATTCATTTGCCATGGTCATGCAGTGACCAAAAGTCTTAGTTGTAATTACCTGCCCAGCTCAAATAAAAAATCTTTAGTATCCAAATACATTTCCTTGCAGAATAAGAAAGTTAACTTTTCCTTTATTATGCTAGTTAAAATTCTTTAGGCCCTTTTAACAAAGACTGCATATATATTATTTTCCGCTTTAAAAAACTGGATTAGCTCCCCATTGTCTTTTAGAATGTAGTTCAAAATTCTGAATATATAATAGATTTCAAAGATCAGATCTACAGACTACCTTTCTAGACAATATCTTACTATGTCTTTTAAGTAAATCCTAAATTTTCATATATTTGTGTATGTTATTTTCTTATAATAAAATAACCTTTTCTTCCTTTCCTGAGTCTCAAAATTCAATTCATTCTTTATATTCTTGAAGGTCCCATCTCCCCTTAATGTTAATTTCTTCTTACACTAAGCTCCCACAGTAAACATATTTTTAAGTAACCATTTCACTATATCTTAAATATTATGTTGTTCGTTATGTTTGCTCTTCCTATTCCTGTTTTTGAGGGTAAGAACTAGATCTTACTTTTCCCAGAGACCATTTATAGATTATGATACGTAAATTCTCAAAAAATTTGCCAAATGACTAAAAATGGATTACTACCAAGAAGCTTATGGAATAGCTGCTGATGGAAAAAGCAGATAAAAGGATAATGTGGGTGGTCTTCTAGGATAGAAGTTACAATGAAAAAAAAAAAGGAAGTTAAAATCACACAGATTCAGTGGTCTAAGAAATATACATGAAGGGGTACCTGGGTGGCTCAGTTGGTTAAGTGTCTGACTCCTGATTTCGATTCATGACATGATCTCAGGGTCGTGAGATCCAGCCCCACATTGGGTTCCACACTCAGTACGGAGTCTGCGTGAGATTTCTCTCTCTCTCTCCCTCTCCCTCTCCCTAGCCCTCTCTAAAATAAATAAATAAATCTTTAAGAAAAAAAAAAAGAAACATGAATTGTCTTAAAGACTGTATGAGCTTTGGAAAGGTAAAACTGACTAGATAAAGAGGTCTGATAACCCACGTTAGCTATCTAATTCTACCTGAAGAAATCCATATACAAAATTGCTTATTTGTTTAATATGGTATTTAAATCTAAAATTCACTCATATGGATTTGTATCTACCAGAAAAATAGCCTGTCAATTCATGGGAAAGGAGAATAAGAAAAGTGTTTGATGGTATTCACCTATTCAGTCCTTAAAATGTTATTAGACATTCATTAAGTGTATAAAGTCCAAGATTTAAAATGTGAAAACTTCAATCAAGTTCAGCACTGTATAATTTGATACACCATTTATGATCAAAGGAAGATTTAAAAGCTAACCATAATACACTTGCTACAAAGAGAATTCAATGAATGTCAATACTCCTGTTCATTCTAAGTCAGAACAAAAAGCAGAATTCCTCCATGTTTTTCTTTTGAACTTCTTGTACTTACATGTAGATGGAATCAGCTGTTAAATATTTATGTTATCAAACAGGAACTCCTGTTACTTAATTTAATAATAAAAGATGAAACACAGTTAAGGTACCTGGAAATTACTATGTGGCTTTTATTCTGTATTTCTTCCTATATTTACTACCACTAGAGAAGAAACTTGGATTAAAACTTGTTACATTTTATAAATGCCTAAATTGGTAATTAATCTTTACTCAATAGTTCACAAATCTAATTTTTAAAAAATTACATGTATTTTCTGTGCTTACTTGATTTCTTAAAATAGCACTTTTGGATCAAGCATATTCAGAGTGTTTATTATCAGGAGATAGCACATTCCTTTTTCTTGTCAAACAAGTCATGCAAGTAGAATGCTTTAAAGTAGCTTTGAAGAATGTGATTTTCATAAAAAATTCATATAGTCAAAATTCCTTCTATAACTCACTCTATAAATGATAATCTGTGTTTTCATCACAAAAATAAACCTTGAAATTTTGAAATGACAGGATTCCTCTGCTTAACTGACTGAGCCACCCAAGCTCCCCTGGGATTCCTCTGTTTCTGTTGTATCAGTGTTTTCTCCGCTACAGCAACACATTCCATACTATAGTAGAAAAACTAGAGCTTGTATTTACTATACTCATTATTATGTATAGAAAATTATTGTGTCTTTTGATATTTTTGGGGTGTGAAAGAGAAAAGAGAGTAGAATACTTGATTAATGAACATTCAGCTACTCTAAGTATTTCTTGTATCATGTCCATTATTTGCAGGGCTATAAGTTCTGCACCTAATTTTACTTGTGTTACAAGTGTACTATTTATTTTATTTATCACAATAAAGAAAAATGTTAACAGTATTTTATCAGCCTCTTTTTTCTAAAAGAAATCATGCTCATGATGTTATCTTCAATTTCTAGGTTTTAAAATGTGTTTCAGAAAACATCACAGGCCCCATATATTTTTTAAAATGGTTTAAAAATGACAGTATAGTTCAAACATAACTTTTAATTATTACAGGCCTGTGATAAATTCATTCATTTGAGATACACTTACTAAACAAATACTATTTGGAGGAGTAGGTACTAGTGAAACAGAAACTAATTCAGTACTGTCCTCATTCTTCATTGAATGCTTAATTAAAAGGTCTTCAAAATGCATGAAAAACATTCCAAAGGGACCTAGGAGAATGCAATTTAACAGAACAGGACAAGTGGAATGAATAACAAACTTCTGTTGTATGGCTAATTTTAGTAATGTAGTATTATTTCCAATATTTAATAGTTCATTAACTTGAAGATATTTGAGATTCCTCATCTATCAATCTGCTTTACAGTAAGGATTAATTATAAACAATCAAAACCTTTTAGTAAGAAAAATTTTAACAATATATGTGTTCTTTACTTTCTCCTTAAAACAGCTCGAAGAAGGTAAAAAAAATTCTGATGCAGTAAATAAATAATTCAAATAAACTTCTATAGAACCATGAAGGTACTGTAAAAACCAAGGAATAAATTTTGTAAACCATTCTTGGTTTGTTTTGTTTTTTAAACTGAGTTTTAAACTGCTATGGAATATATAAACAGAAAAAGGCAAAACCTAGTGCTATTTGATTATCAAACACATCAAAAAGGGCAAAGGTACCAAGGGTAATTCTATTGTTCTTTAGTCACAATGACAAAAATACCTTGGGGAGGGTCCAAGGTGAGATGTGGAATGGAGGCACTGGTATTGTTTATATGTGAAATTTATCTTTTAAAGTGCACGTCACCAAAAATGGTTACATGTCACCATTTTAGCAAAGCAGCAAGTCCAAACATTTTAACATGCCTGGAAAGAATGTGATGTATGCATAAACAACTTTTTCCTCCTTTACCGTAACTATAAATAACAAAAAATATAATTATAAAAGCTTTTGATATTTATAATGTTATAAAAATAAGATTTCACATAGAGTAATTACACTATGCCTTCATGTTAGAAATCCTGCTTGTAAAAAAACTGAAGTAACTTTCACACAGGTGTTTAAAAATAAAAAATGGTAAACATAATAGAACTTTAATTATAAATTCAAGAGTCTTCTGCCCTTTTAAATTTTAAGGCTTATAAATCCAAAAATTTTTTAAAAAAATAAAATGAAATTTGTTTCTAAAATTTAGACTTTTCACTTTTATATAAGAACAAAAAATAAAAACAAACAGTAATATACACTAGAAATGATGTAAGAATTCTGTAGAAAATTTCCTACTGATATGTGACTTAATGGTCACGTAAAACAAAACAATGAACTACATGATTCAGTTCAACTTATAATCAAGTTTTTGTGGAATTTTGCAACTTCATCCTGCAAAATGTCCTTGTATAAATCATAAAAAGACAAGCAAAACATTGTTCTTTATGCTTGATTCTAAAATTCCAATTAGTATTTTAGCTTCTAGTTAAAATGTATCATTAAAAAAAAAAACTTACTTGATCTGTCCCATAAAGCAGTATGTTCAGAGAAATGAAGGCTGTCATTTTCCAGAGCAGTTTTCTGGTCATGTGCAGTACTTTTAGAATGTCTATGAAATAATCGGCTAGCAAAACCTTCCAATTTCTGAAGAGCAGTTGTACCTGTATACTGGTTACAGGGTAGTTCTTTATAAGCTGCCATTCATATGCATTTACACTTTACTTAAAGTAACTGAAAATATTTCCAGAAGGAGCTCAACAAGTTCTTACACAGAAGCTAAGAGCTATGCATGTGTCAAACTTCCTGTTTGCAGGGTATTCAAACCACTACTGCTGTTCTGTTTCCTGTTAATATAAAACAGTACATTACTGAGCCTTTCTTAGCAAACCCTTCATCTCAACTAGAGAGGGAGATTTTAAAGACTTGCAATATCAGCCTAAAAGGTTTTATGCTTAAGAGTGTTTAATATTAATGAGAACATTAAAGATAAGACTTTATATATAGATAAACTGAAAAAAACTTTTAAAAAAAGAAAACTAGTTGAACATGTATTACAACCGTATGCAAACAACTAAGGCCAAACCACTCTCCAAATAGTATGTTAAAAAGGCTGTGTTTTTTTCCAGGAAATCAGCTAATGTACAGATTTTATGAATCCTTATAAGCAGTTAACTTTTCACTGAAAACTTGTATAAAATGAATATTAAAAGCTCTTGCAAAACAACTTTATAACATTTTTTAACTAAGAAAAATCTGAACTAGCACTTAAAAAAAAGAACCGAATGTTGCTAACTCACTGACTTAAGTCTAAAATATACAGGAACTACAAAAACGTAGTATGTGAGTATTGCTTATCAAACTTACAATCTGCTGACAAGTGTCTATCAGCAGTACATAAAACACTCTGCCTACTTGTGCTCTCTGTCAAATAAATAAATAAAAAATCTTTTAAAAAATTTCTAAAATATGTAAAAAAGGAACAAAATATAAGATTTAAAGTTATATAAAATCAGCCACAGCAAAACATTTCAACTGAGAAAAAACTTCCTTCTAGTTTACTGAAACATGTTAATTTGTAAAACTTAACACTGAGCACTACTGCTTCCCTGATCCCTAACTTTAGGTCTGACTTGAAACAACTGTTTTGATTAAAAGTAAGTAAAATTGCCATTATCCATTTGAAGGAAAAAAGTAACCTATGACATTTAATGATGATTTTGAGTACTTGCCTTCTGACACTAATTAAAGGATGAGAAATCTATATGCTTTTCTCCTTGGGAGAAAGAGGATCTACCTAAAAATATCTTAGTCCAGATTTCCTGCCAACTGCTTGACAAATAGAATAGGAACAATAATAATAAACAGAATAAATTGGAACAATAATATAATCAGTTTAGGACAACACACACACACACACACACACAAAATGGACTTATGAATTTTTCCAAGTAACAGCTCTGTTATATACATTTTCTTTTGTGTAACAAAATTAGTATCAATGTAACCAAACAGGGAACAGTATCTATAATACTAAACTTTTAAAATTTGTAGCTTTCTGTGTAAATGTGTGTGTATAAGAATAGATAATTTTTTATTAACATCTGACAGTGCTTTACACAAAACAGACACTGAAAAAGTGTCTGCAGTCTTTAATAAACCTCTACAGAGCATGGAAGGACTATAGGGGCAGAAGTAGATGAAATTCCTTAATTCTCTGTCTTGCTTTCTTGACAGATATTCTATTAATTCTTGAGGCTCACTCCAAGTGTCACCTCTTCACTGAATTTTCCCACATATTTCCTGGAAAATAAATTGCTCTCTCCTTTCTCCACTGATTTAAACTTTTGTGTTAAAACTTGCTGTTTATAAATTTATGTCTCAAATTACATTACTTGCATTCATAAATGTAATGCATGTATTACATACTCAATAAATATGTCGAAGAAAGCATTCATTTTTAATAGATTAAAAGTCTAAGTAAAATAATCAAATATTTGAAAATGTTTTTAATTATGCAATGTCATTGAACTCTTTTTCTCTATATTCAGTTACTTAATTTTGTTCATTCTTTGGGTTTCATTTTTATAATGTGCAAATGTGGATTTCTAAAATTACTTGTTTTCCCTGCTTCCAGTCATTTTTTTCAATCACTCATCTCTGACACATTAACTTTCCCAAAATATTGCACTCATGGTATTCCCTTACCAAATGCATGAACTAATCCTAACATTTCAGCCCTACCATATTGATTTTTAACATGTTTAGCCAGGCATATTCAACGTTGCTTAAGCTTAGCACATATATTCCAGATTCCTAACTAGAACACTAAGATATTTAAAACAATGCATAAGGCTATTACAGAAAGTAAGTAGAAGAAAAAGGAGGAGGAGGAAGTAAGCCTCACTAGATGAGTGAAAACCCTACATTTGAAACCTGGACTTTTTTTTCCCCCCCAGTAAAACTGTTTCCATTTGTTACAAAGTTCTTATAGAAAGTAGAATCTTTAGTCTGCAGAGCAATGTTTCTATATATGGTAATGTGACCAGGAAGTTGTTGCTATGGAAGTACTTAAGCAACTTGATTTTTATTAAAAAGAACTCTACTGGCATCTACTGCTAGAAGGAAACAACTACAGCTTTTACTAAAACTATGAATTCTTTCCTTCATAATTGAAATTAATCTTAAGAAGTATATTGCTTGTTATTCATCCTGATGGTATTTAGAGAACTTTAATTTGTACTAAGATGTCTAGTCCTGTACTCCAAATTTGGTGTAATAGCATATTTTATACTCTATTAATAATTTAATTAAATAATCTATGATAATAAAACCAGAGTAATCAACTTTGAGATTATGAAGTCCTTATTATTCATTTTGCATTAATTTTTGAGATTGTAACAATTTTCAGAGTTGAATCTCCTGTGATTACCATAAGATACCACACAATACTGTTTTTTTTTTTTTCTTATATTTAGTAATGGTAGTGAAACCTTACATTTATTTACCAATGACTTTACAACATACAAAATGGGAGTTTCCACTGGCTCATCAGATCTTTACAAATGAAATAGGCAGGACAGGTGTTATTATCTCTACTTTAAGATGGGAAAATAAACTTAGAAACATTAAGTGACTTGCCCAAAGTCACTTAAGTCTTTTGGCTCCTAGATCAAAGCTCCTTTGTACTGCACAACAGTGATTAACAAAGGAAGTAAAGATTTTTTCAAATGCACTATTTTTCGAATAAGGATGGGGAGCAGTATTTTCCAAATAAGGATGGGGAAGTGGGGGGCACCTGGGTGGCTCAGTCGGTTAAGTGTCTGCCTTCGGCTTGTCAGTCATGATCTCAGGGTCCTGGGATCCAGCCCCACATCAGGCTCCCTGCCCACCAGATAGTCTGCTTCTCCCTCTCACTCTGTGCTCCCTCTCTCTGTCTCAAATAAACAAATAAAATTAAAAAAAAAAAAAAAAAGGATGGGGAAGTGGGAATAAAAGAATAGCAGAAGGGTGGAATTAGTTCTTGGAAATACTGTTCAGAGTCTAAGAATCTGCTATTACAATGTTTCCATTCAGATGGTCGGTCACCTTATAGCCATGTGACTTCATTGTCTACCTTTAGATTCACAATCATGCCGAGGCCAAGAGTAACTATGTACTTTAGAGTTTCAAGGTTAAAGAAAAGAAAAACATGGAAGCATATTTGATACATAAATAATGTATTTGTTCCATGTAGAGGGCAAATAATATGACCATGACCCCTGCCTGCTATTCAAATAAAGTTTTTAGGGTAATGGTTTTGCCTTTCAAAAAATGTTTTAAATGGATTCATATCTTTTATAAATGGATTCAACCTTTTAAGACTTGCTTCTTTCATTTAGCACAGTGTTAACAACTGAGGCTCATCCACATTGTGTTTCAATAGTTCACTCATTTTTTATTGCTGAATAGTATTCCATTGTATGGATTTACCACAATTTATATATCCATTCACAACTGAATTGCCTTTGTACCTTTGTCAAAAATCAATTAACAATATTTGTCTGGGTCTATTCTGGACTCTATCATATTCCACTGATCTGTGTGTGTGTCAATTCTTTCACCAATACTGTACACTGTTGGTTACTATAGCTCTCTAGTAAGTCTTAAATCTTACAGTGTAAATATTCCAATATTTTTTTCTTTTTCTTAACTGTTTTGACTATTAGAGTTCCTTAACCTTTCCATATGTATTTTAAGATTATCTATGTCTACAAAAATAATCTTGCTGGGACTTTATTAAGATTGTTTTTATTGAGAGAAATGACATCTAAATATACTGAGTCTTTTAATCCATGATCATAGTGTATCTCTTCATTTACTTGGGTCTTTGATTTCTTTCATCAGTGTTTAATAGTCTTGAGCATAGGGTGCCTGGGTGGCTCAGTCGTTAAGCGTCTGCCTTCGGCTCAGGTCATGATCCCAGGGTCCTGGGATCGAGTCCCACATCGGGCTCCCTGCTCAGCAGGAAGCCTGCTTCTCGCCCTCCTACTCTCCCTGCTGTGTTCCTGCTCTCGCTGTCTCTGTCTCTGTTGAATAAATAAATAAAATCTTTAAAAAAAAAAAAAAGTCTTGAGCATAAAGATCCTGAAAATATTAAGAGTTATACCTACATATTATTTTTTAAATTGGAGTTATTGTAAATGGTACTTTAAAAATGTTTACAATTGTTCATTGCTAGTATACAGAAATATGTCTGTATATTTTAACCTTGTATATTGCAACCTTGCTAAGCACACTTACTAGTTTTAGGGGTCTTTTTGTAGATTTCTTAGGATTTTCTATGTAGGCAATCATGTCATCTTTGAACAGATGTAGTCTGTTTTATCTCTAGGGCTTTCAGTAATAATGTTGAACAAGAGTATCAAGATGGATCCTTGCCCTATTCCCAATCTTAGAAAGCTTTTAGTTTTTCATCATTTATTATGATGTCAGCTGTGGACATTTTTTGTAATTGCCCCTGATCGAGATAAGGAATTTCCTTTGTATTACTAGTTAACTGGGTATTTTTTATCTTAGAGGGATGTTGAATTTTACCTAATGCTTTTTCAGCAGGTATTGGTATGATCATATGGTTTTACTTCTTTAGTCAGCTAATATGATAGATTACAGTTAATGATTAATTTTCAAATATTGAACCAGTCTTGAATCCCCAGGATAACCACCTCTTGGTCTTGGTGTACTATTCTTTTTATATATTGCTGGATTCACTTTACTAATACTTTGTGTGTATGTTTACAAGAAATATTATTTTCAAATTTTCTTTTCATTACTATTTTTGAATGATTTTGATACCAGGTTAAGGATGACCTCATAAAGTATGTTGAGAGGTATTCTGTCTTCTATTTTCTAGAAGAGACTTCAGAAAAGTGATATATATTTGGTAGAATTTGTCAGGAAAACTATCTGGACCAGGAGTTCTTTTTTGAAAGGTTACAAATACCAATTAAATTTCTTCAGTGATATGGTACTATTCAGTTGTCTATTTCATCTCCAGGGAATACTGGTAGTTTGTTTTTCACAAAATGGTCTATTTCAACTAAGTTGTCAAATTAATGTGAATAGAGTTATTTCTAATCTCCCCTTATTACACTTTTAATGTCTGTAGCATCTGTAGTTATAGCCCCTCCTTTGTTTCTGATAGTGGTAATTTGCCTACTTTCCTTTTTTTGGTAAATCTGGCTAAAGGATTCAAAAAAACCACCTCTTATTTTCATTGATTTTCTCTGTTCTCAATTTTATTGATTCCTGCTATTTTTTCTTTCCTTCTATTTTTTGGGGGTTTATTTTGCTCTTTTTCTAATTTCATAATGTGAAAACTTAGATAATTTTATTAAGACTTTTCTCCTTCTCTAATATATAAACGCAACTCTATACATTTCCCTCTGAACAATGATTTAAGTGTATCTCACAAATTTTAACATATTGTATTTTCATTCTCATTCAGTTCAAAATATTTTCTAATTTCCCTTAAGACTTTATCTTTGACCAAGATTATTTAGAAGTATGTCATTTAAATTTCCCAGTATCTGAGAATTTTCCCTGGTACCTTTCTGTTATTGATTTCTTAAAAAAAAAAAAAAGATTTTATTTATTTCTTTATTTTAGAGAGAGCAAGTGCACAAGTGGGGACAGAGGGGGAGGGAGAGGGAGAGAATCTCAAGCAGACTCCATGCTGAGAGCAGAGCCTGACATATGGCTGGATCCCATGAACCAGAGATCATGACCTGAGCTGAAACCAAGAGTCGGAGGCTTAACTGACTGAGCCACCCAGGTACCCCTCTGTTATTGATTTCTAATTAATTCCATTATGGTCAGAGAACTTGATTTTTAATTCTTTTAAACTTTTTAAGTGTTGTCTTATGACCAAGAATATGGTCTTTGATGGTGAATGTTCCATGAACATTTGAAAAAAGTGTCTTCTATAGTTGTTAAGTGTATCATAAATATCAATTAAGTCAATTTGACTGATGGTGTTGTTCCAATCTTCTATATTCTTTCAAATTTTTGGTTTAATTGTTCTATAGATTACTGAGAGATTATAGAAGTCTTCAACTTTGTAGATTTTTCTATTTCTGTCTTTTCAGTTATATTAATTTTGCTTCATGTGTTTGGAAGCTCTGTTTTTAGGTATATATATATTTAGGATTGTTTTGTCTTCTTACCGAATAGACACTTTTAGCATTATAAATGTCCCCTCTTAATCCTTGCTAATTTTCTTGAAGTAGACTGTGTATGATATTAATACAGCCAACACAAATTTTGCTGAGCTGTGTTTGTATTGCATATCTTTCCCCCTATTCTTTTGCTTTTAAACACTGTATCAGTATATTTAAAGTTGACTTCTTGTTACAACACGTAGCTGAGTCTTGTTTAAATCATTTACATTTGCTGTAATTATTGATATAATTGGTTCTAGGTCTATTTTTTTTTTTTAAAGATTTTATTTATTTATTTGACAGAGAGAGACACAGCAAGAGAGGGAACACAAGCAGGGGGAGTGGGAGAGGGAGAAGCAGGCTTCCTGTGGAGCAGAGAGCCTGATGCAGGGCTCGATCCCAGGACCCTGGGATCATGACCTGAGCCAAAGGCAGATGCTTAATGACTGAGCCACCCAGGCGCCCCTCTAGGTCTATTGTTTTATTTCTTTCCTGTTTGTTCCCTATTTGTTAAAAAAGCTTTCATGAATATAACTGACATACAATAAACTGCAAATATTCAAAGTGTAGAATTTGATGTTTTGACATATAAATACAACTGTGAAACCATAACCACAATCAAGATAATGAACTTTTCTCATGCCTCTTCATAATCTTTCCTTCTTTCCATTCCAAATCCCCAGCAACTTGATACTTCCTGACAAAATAGATAATTTGAATTTTAAGACCTATATAAAATGGAACTTTTGGTAAAATAAACTTTTAATTTTAGAAGTTTTAGATTTACAGAAAAATTGCGAAGATACTATAGGGTTGCCATATATCCAACACCCAGTTTCAACTATTATTAACATCTCACATTAGTATGGTAAATTTGTACAATTAATGAGCCAATGTTGATACATTATTGTTAACCAAGGTCCATAGTTTCCTTAGTTTTAATCTAATGTTCTTTTCCTGTTCCAGGATCCCATCTAGGATACTACATTACATTTAGTAGTTATGTCTCCTTTGGCTCCTCTTGGCTGTCATGACTCATGTTTCCTTAGACTCTTTCTCAGATTTTCCTTGTTTTGATGACCTTGACAATTTTGAGTATTGGTCAGGTATGTGGTAGAGTGTTCCTCAATTAGTGTTTTTGTTTTTCATGATTAGCTGGGGTTATGGGCTACTGAGGAAATACAAGTAAAGTGCCATTTATATCACACCATATTCAGGATATATATTATCAACATGACTTATCACTGTGGATGCTATCCTTGTCACCTGGTTTAGGTAGTATTTTTCAAGTGCCTCCACTGTAGTTACTCCCATCCCCCTCATCCATACTGTACTTGTTGGAATGAAGTCACTTAAACAATGAGGAGTTATACTCTAATTTCTTGAAGACAAAGTGGAATTCCTTCGCCTGGACAATGTGTCTCTTCTCCCCGATTTATTCATTCAATCATTTATTTACATTCAGTATGGACTCATGGATATTTACTTTATATTTTGAGCTATAATCCAATACTATGTTATTCATTTTTTTGCCCAAATTATTCAAGCTTTGACCATTGTAAACTCTTTCAATTGCCTCCTATGTCCCATTTATATACAATCGTATGTTTGCATGAGCACATGCACACATGCATGTATGTTTGAACCCTTACTTTCTAACACTACAAAATGGCCCATGCTCATTTTGTATACTTCCTGCTCCAATCCTAGAATCAGCCATTTCTCCAAGGAGCCCTAGTTCCTTTCACTGGACAATGGTATTAGAAACCAAGATCTGGGAACTAGGTGAGCTTGTTGCTACTGGAGTGTTGTTGCCCCTAGGCCTTCTCAGCTGATGGAGCAAAGAAATATATGTGTATACAAATGTGTATATACCCATATCTGTAAGTATTTCTACATGTAATCACCTGTGTCTATGAGGTAAAGATGAGTTCTTCCTAGTATCTCCAAATCTAATTCATTATTGCATGATTCATTTTACTCCCCTTTGCTTACTTGAAAACTCCCACTCCAACAGTGAGAAACCTGGCTTCCTCAATCCACCATTCATTTACTTACTAGTTCAATTTCAGTATACACATGTGGCAATATCCGAATTGTTAACCTGGTATAGTTAATAACTTTATCCCCATGGGAAACAACTTTATCAACCAGAGTACACTACTACACAGTTTCTTTTGCCTCTACTCTTACAGATTTCACTTATGTCCAAATTTACTTAGGTCAGCACCTTTTGCCTCATCTTCAGTAAGGTGGTTTCATAAGTTTGTAATACAGTTAGATTGTTTTGTCAGTCTGAATTTCATTCTGGGATTCCTCAATTTTCTAAATGATGTTTTTAAAAATTACCTATATTAAAAAATTACATATATTAAGATTTACTCTGTACTAAGGCACTATGGGTTTGGACAAGTGCATTATGTCATGTAGCCACGATTATATTATCATACAGAATAGTTTACCACCTTTGTAAATATCCCGTGCTTCCCGGATCATTGGTACCTACTGAATTTTTTATCATTGCTAGAGTTTTGCCTTTTCCATGGTGTCAAAATTGGAGTCATACTCCGTGCAGACTTTTCAGACTGCTTCTACCACTTAGCAATATGCATTTAAAATTCATGCATGTCTTTCTGTGGCTTTATGGCTTATTTCTTTTTATCATTGAATAATAAACTATCATATGGATATACCACAGTCTGTTTATCGATTCATCTACTGAAGGGACCATGGTTGCTTCCAGTTTTTGGCAATAATGAATAGAAGCTGTAAATTTTCATGTGTAGGTTTTTGTGTGGACATAGTTTTAAAATCAGTGTAGTAAATTAAATTCCTAGCAGTGTGATTGCTGGAATGTACGGTAAGACTATGTTCAGCTTTGCAAGAAATTGCCAAAATGTTTTCCAAAGTGGCTGTACCATTTTTTATTACCACCAATGAAAAGAGTTCCTGCTGTTCTGCATCCTTATTGGAAACTGGCAGTTTTGTGTATGTCTTAACTTTAGTCATTCTAAAAGATGTATAGTAGTATCTTATTGTTACTTTAATTTGCAATTCCCTAGTGACAATGATGTTGAGCATCTTCTCATATACTTATTTACCATCATTATCTTCAGTGAAATGTCTGTTCAGATCTTTTGCCCACTTTTTAATTGGATTTTTTTTTCTTTTTTTTAAGAGAAAAAGAGACAGAGAGAGTCTGAGTGGCAGGGAGGAAGGGCAGAGGGAAAGAGAGAATCTTAAGCAGACTCCATGCCCAGCATGGAGCTTGATGCGGGGCTTGATCTCACAACCTGAGATCATGATCTGAGCTGAAATCAAGAATTAGATGCTTAGCCAACTGAGCCATCCAGGCACCCCTGTTTGTTATCTTATAATTGAGTTTTACCTGATAGAATTCACTAGTGAATCCATCTGTCCTGTGCTTTTTCAGAAATTATTTCTTAATTATTAATTTTCAAGTTATTGATTCAATTTTAATAGATATAGATCTTTTAAGATTACCTATTTCTCCTTTTGTCAGTTTTGATAATCTATGTCCTTCAAGAAACTGGCCCATTTCATCAGAGCTATCAATTTGTGGGCCTAGAATTTTTCATAGTATTCTTTTATTACCTTTTAATGCCCATAGGGGCTATAGTGATCATCAAGGTTTCATTTCTGATATTGGTAATTTGGGCTCTTCATCTTTTTTTTTTTTTTATTAGGCTCACTAGGTACTTATCAATTTTATTGATTTTTCCCTAAAACAAACTTTTAAATAAAACAATTTTTCTTGCACTGGGCTTAAATTGTTTTTCTTTTTCTACTTTCCTAAGGTAGAAACTCATGTTACTGATTTTAGATATTTCTCCTCTTCCTGCATATGCATTTAAGGTTATAAGCTGCTTGAAAAGCACTGCTTTTGCTAAATCCCGCAAATTGTGATAAATTGTATTTTCATTATCATTTAAATTATTTTAAAATTTCTCAAGACTTCTTCTTTGACCCATATGTTATTTAAAATTACATTCTTTAATTAACTTCTATATTTGGGATTTTTCCAGCTTAATTTCTGTTATCAGTTTCTAGTTTAATTCCACTGTGATCTGAGAATATATACTTTGCATGAGTACTATTTTTTCAAACATGGTAAGGTGAGGTTTATGGCCCAGAATGTGACCTATCTTGGTGAATGCTTCACACAAGCTGGAGAAGAATGTATATTCTGATGTGGTTGAATGGAACTGTTTATAATGTTAATTAAATCAAGTTGACTGACAGTGTTGTTCAATTATCTACATACTTACTGATTTTCTGCTTAAGAGGGGTGTTAAAGGGGGCACCTGGGTGGCTCAGTCGTTAAGCGTCTGCCTTCGGCTCAGGTCATGATCCCAGGGTCCTCGGATCGAGCCCCGCATCGGGCTCTCTGCTCGGCCGGGAGCCTGCTTCTCCCTCTCTCACTCCCCCTGCTTGTGTTCCCTCTCCAGCTGTCTCTCTCTCTCTGTCAAATACATAAAATAAAATCTTAAAAAAAAAAAAGGGGGGGGGTGTTAAAATCTCCAACTATAGTGGCTTTTTCTATATTTCTTTTCAATTCTATCAGTTTTTGCCTCATGTATTTTGACACTCTTGTTCAGTGCAATATTTAGGATTGTTAAGTATTCTTACAGAATTGACCACCAAATCATTATGTAATGTCCCTTTTTATCCCTTATAATTTTCCTTGTTCTGAAACCTACTTTGTCTGAAATTAATACAGTTACTCCAGCTTCCTTTTGGTTAGTGATAGCATGGTGTATTTTTCTCCACCCCTTTTTTATCTAATTTTTTATATTTAAAGTGAGTTTCTTACAGATAATACATAGCTAGGTCTTTCTTTTATATAAGGCTCTTATTTTTTTATCCACTCAGACAAAATCTGTATTTTAATTGGTGTATTTAAACCATTCACATTAAAGTGCCTATTATCATAATTATATTAATATCTGCCATATTTGTAACTGTTTTCTACCCATTGCATATGTTTTCCCCCTACTTTTCTGTCTCTTCTGATTTTGATGAACATTTTATATTATTATATTTAATCTACTCTTTTAACATATCAATTATTCTTCTTTTCAGAAAAATTTTAGTGGTTGTTCCAGTGTTTGCAGTATACATTTTTTTAAATAAGCTCTACACCCAATGTGGGGCTTGAACTTACAACCCTGAGATCAAGAGTTTCATGTTCTACTAACTGGGCCAGCCAGGTGCCCTGAAATATACATTTTTAACTAATCTCAGTCCACCCTTAAATAGCAGTATACTGCTTCACTTGTAGTGTGGATACCTTATAACAGAGTATTCCCAAACCCTTTCTCCTATTCCGTATAGACACTGCTGTCCTTCATCTCATTTATCCATATTCCATAATCACTCAGTACCTTGTTGCTATTACTTTAAATAGTTATGTTTTAGATCAATGAAGAATAAAAAATATTTTACCTTCCTTTTTTTTTTTTTACCTTATGCTTTTCCTTTCTTTATGTACATCCAAATTTCTAACCTAAGTAATTTTCCTTCTCTCTAAAGAACTTCTTTTATCTTTTCTTATAGGACAAGTATGCTGACAATAAATACTCTTAGTTTTTGTTTGTTTCAAAGAGAATTTCTCTTTCACTTTTTAAGAATAATTTCAATGGGGGCGCCTGGGTGGCTCAGTTGGTTAAGCGACTGCCTTCGGCTCAGGTCATGATCCTGGAGTCCCGGGATCGAGTCCCGCGTCGGGCTCCCTGCTCGGCGGGGAGTCTGCTTCTCCCTCTGACCCTCCTCCCTCTCATGCTCTCTGTCTTTCATTCTCTCTCTCTCAAAAAAATAAAAATAAAAATCTTAAAAAAAAAAAAAAGATTTAATAAAAAAAAAAGAATAATTTCAATGGATACAGAATTATAGGTTAGTGGCTTTTTTTCTTTCAACTCTTAAATATTTTACTCCACACTCTTCTCATTTGCTGGGTGATGAGAAGGCTGTCATAATTCTGTCACAATTCCTCTAATTGGTAAGGTTTTTACCATCCTCTTATGGCTTCTTTCAAGATTTTCATAGTTTCTGGTTTTGTGCAGTTTGAGTATGATGTGCCTAGGTGTAGTTATTTTGATATTTATTTTGCTTGGTATTTTCTAAGCTTCCTGGGCCTCTGTTTTGGTGTCTGTCATTAATTTTGTAACATTCTCTGCCATTATTACTTCAAATATTTCTTCTTTTCCTTCTCCTTCTGGTATTCCAATTATGCATATGTTACACTTTAAAAAACTGTCCCATAGTTATTGATGTTCAGTTCTGGGTTTCTTCCCCAATTCTTTTTTCTCTTTGCATTTCAGTTTAGGCAATTCCTATTAATCTATCTTCAACCTCACTGATTCTTTTCTCAGCTGTGTCCATTCTGTTGATGATCTCATCAAAGGCATTTATTTGTTAGTGGTTTTTTTTACTTCTAGAACTTGCTTTTGATACTTCCTTAGATTTTCTCCCTGCTTACAATACTCATTTTTTTTTTTGCATATTGTCTATTTCCATTACAGTTCTTAACATATTAATCAGTTATTTTAAATTCCCTACCTGATAATTCCAACATTTGAGTCTATTTCTGGTGCTTTGTCTTTCACATTGTTTTTTCTTGTCTTTAGGCATGTCTTCTAATTTTTGTTGAAAGTTCACCATTTGGCATTGGGAAATAGGAAGAGAGGTAAATAAGCATTTACTATGTGGATCTGTTAATCTGGCCAGGAGGTGAGATGTGTTTGATGTTTGTTATAGGTGTCAGAAGCTTCAAGTTCCTCCATTATCTTTGTTTTGTGTCCCTTATTGACTCTGGGCTTCCCTTAGTACTTCTCTTTCAGAGTCCATGCCTCTTTCAACTGTATTTCACTGTTATTATATTGGATTCCTGTTTTATATCTGCATATTTGCATAGTTGTTTTTTTCTTTTTTTGTTTTGGTTATGAGGCTAAGGTGTGGGGGAGGAAAAGCATTCTATAATTTTAGAATTAAATCTCAATTTCTTATTTGGCCTGTTTCTCTGGGCTGTGACCTTCACAGGTGTTTCTCCATGATATAGCTTTTCTCCCTCTTGAGAAAGGAAGCCTAGAAGGGGTTGGAAAAGGAGGGATGCCCTCCCCAAACTGAGATAAGGCTCTGGTAATATCTTTTCCCTCAGAGTAGACCATTATTGAAGAATGCTTTGGGCATATTTCACAAGGATTACCCTTCCCTCCTCCTGCAAGATTATTACTAATAACAAAGATGGTGCCATCATTAATATGGAATAACTGTTTCACACTTGGCAAAATGATATATTTTCAAATATATAAATAAATTTTCATAATCATACTCCATATTTTTCATCCCTACACTCTCCATAATGCCTAAATTATCACATAGTAAAAAATCTCAAAGTATAACAACCTAAAAAAGTCTATCATCTTGTTTATTAAGGAATAAGATAAATTGATATAATATACAAAGATAGTATTTTATTATTCCACATCAAAAGAGCAATAGAAGTTTATTCTACATCAAGGCAATATTACCCTTAAAATATGAAAGGTGTCAGTTTTCTGTGTCCCATACTGTATGTCAAAACACCCTGGTTAAAATTGTGTTTTTTAGCAGATGGGGTACCTACATTATAGAAATAATTTTAATGAAAAATAGATTAGATTATGAAGAATCCTGGGCAAAACCTTTCTTTTTTCTTCCTTTTTTTTTTTTTGCATAATTAAAAATTTCACAAATCAGTTTTCTTTAAATAAAAAATTCATTGAACATATATTCATCTTTAATATAATTTTATGATATAAGAATAGGAAATAATAAATTTAATTCAAAGCATAAAATATATTCACTGAAGTATTATCAAAACAGACCTGTAAATCCCCAAACAGGAAAATAGTTAATATAGATAATTCAATGTATTATTAAAATAACTTTTCAAAAGTCAGAGTCCAGCAAGGAATAAGAACTAAGTTTGCTGTGTACAGCTATCAATATAAGAAAAACAAAAAGAAAAAAACTCACAAAATGCTCATTTATATCATAGTCAGGGACAGTAAACTAGTTCAGTAATGAATCAAGAATAAACAGTTATGGCAAATGATTAATTGTTCTGAATTCATGCTGTTTACCTAATTAAACGCAACGACTAGTAATACTAGCAGGTAAGTTAACTTCATTCTTTCCTGGGAAGAGATTTTTTAAAATACTGATACAGTTGAGTATACCTCCTGAGGAGTTCTACAGTACAACATTTTTGTTATCAGTTTTTATATTTTCAACAAATAAAGGCTTTAGAATACCTAACTCAATGTCTGACAGGAATTTTTAAGGGACATAGGGAAATTATCATGCTTACTAATGATATGTTTAAACCCCTGATGCACCTGTTTGGCAGATTTTGATGAATCACTATTTTCTAATTTTTCAACTTAGGCAGCTTATTCTACTCTTTGGTTTTCCTCCCTTATTTATCTTCATCTGATATGCAAAAGTACACATTTTATAATGTATCTTGGGTAACATACACAGTGGATTTTTTTCCATTTCCCTACCTTCACTAAACTAGGACATATTGGTCATGTCTTGAATCAGTAAAATTTTTTTTAAACATTTTATTTATTCATTTGACAGAGAGAGACACAGCGAGAGAGTGAACACAAGCAGAGGGAGGGGGAGAGGGAGAAGCAGGCTTCCCGCTGAGCAGGGAGCCCGATGCGGGGCTTGATCCCAAGACCCTGGGAACATGACCTGAGCCGAAGGCAGACGCTTAACGACTGAGCCACCCAGGTGCCCCAATCAGTAAAATTCTACTAGTGAATATTTTATTCCTTGGAAACATGGCATGTATTTCCACCAATGAATTAGTTTTATTAACTTCTCAGAAAATATTTTTGATATTGGTGTAACACACTCATTTAGTTAGCTTAAGTAAGTTACATTCCCGTGAACTTATGAACATATTCCAATGGACCTGGATTTCTTTTTTTACCTAATCAACAAAGAAACAGAGAATATATAACCACCCACAAATATGTACTGAGTATCCATAATGTCCAAGTGTTGAATTACAGAGAATATAAAATAATTATGTAAGAGTAACTACCCAAGAAATTTAAAAGTCAAGGAAAACTAGTAATATTTGCTATAGGTAATAACTGAAGATTTATATGACATATAACTAAATATACAGCTGTAGAATAGAGGCAAAATTTTCTATATAGTTAATCTTTTATGGCTTGAGATAATTTTTTAACAAAGTAAACTTACTGATAAACTAACTCAAACATGTCAAAGAACTCACATATGAAGGAACTCCAGCCACTTGTTCTATATGGAAGACACCACAGAAAATATAAAAATAAAGATTGACCATTTTAGAATTCTAACATCTCTGACTATTAGTATTATCTACTTAAGAGGCTTTAAAGGACTAAAGGGACTTTCAAGCACCAAAAGACCATAAAGAATAGAAAGGGGAGTTCAGTGTATATGAGGTACGAGGAAAATGGAATGGAATATGTAAAACTTGAGAAGGGTCTTGGAGGAAAAGCAGGATTTATATACACCAGAAAAAGTGAAAAGAGCAATTCAAGATCAATCTATATAAATGAAGGCTATACGTAAGAATAAATATGACATGCTCTACCCTCCCCAGCCACTCCCCTTTTCAGATCAAGAAATGTGAAGAAGGAAATAAGAGAAGATATGATAGAGTATAATTTGCAGGGAGATGATTATTTTATATAGGGTGATCAAAGATGTCTGAGGAACATGACTTTACTTTGACTTGTCAAGACCTGAAGTATAAAGAAAAGGAGCAAATCAAAGGCAAATAGAAAAAGAGTAATCCAGGAAGAAGACAGTAAATGGACAGAAGAATGGACAGAAACAACAGGACTACTAGGCAGAGAATGGATTGGGAAATGGACTGTGTAAGTTGAGAGTAAGAGTGGAAACAGGGAAAACAACTGAGACTACTACAAAGTCCAGGCAAGAGATAGTGGCCACTTACACTGAGATTGTGGTGAGAGAGAAAAATGGACATATTTCATTTATATATTTTGGAGAAACAGGGAAATCTGCTGACAGATTGAACCTGGAGAATGAATAAATGGAAGTTATAAAAAATAATACCAATGTTTTTCGCTTGAGCATCTGGGTAAATAGTCATGCCAATTACTAAGATGGGGGACGGGTGAGGAAGAGGTTGGAAGCATGTTATAATAAAGGTTTTGTCAGACATATTAGACATCAAATTGGAAATTTCAAAAAGAGTGGGATTGGAGTCTAGAACACATTATTGCATTCTAAATTTTATTTTAAAATTCTTATCGGGGTGCCTGGGTGGCTCAGTCATTAAGCGTCTGCCTTCGGCTCAGGTCATGATCCCAGGGTCCTGGGATCGAGCCCTGCATCGGGCTCCCTGCTCAGTGGGAAGCCTGCTTCTCCCTCTCCCACTACCCCTGCTTGTGTTCCTTCTCTCACTGTGTCTCTCTCTGTCAAAAAAAATAAATAAAATATTAAAAAATAAATAAACAAAATTATCTTATCAAGTGTTTTAGATTTCTGGTTACCCAGGGGAAAAAAGAATGGCTTGAATTTACTTAAAATATTAAATAAATCTCCTTCTCGGTGGTGACTGTGAAACTGTGATATACATACCAGAGGTTTGGAGAAAAGGTACTCTTTTCTCTATGCTCCCAGTGTCTTAGTTCTGACTCATATTTGCCATCTTACTAAAACACAATCCTATGTCATTCCAAAGAAAAACAAACTCAAGTGATTTCCCATGGCCTACAAAATCTAAACCCTTAGCACAGTAATCAAGGACCTTTGTCAACCTCAAGCAGGCCTCCGTTTATTTCCATTTTACCAATTTATTTTATTTTATTTTATTTTATTTTAAAGATTTTATTTATTTATTTGACAGAGAGAGACACAGTGAGAGAGGGAACACAAGCAGGGGAAGTGGGAGAGGGAGAAGCAGGCTCCCCGCAGAGCAGGGAGCCCGATGAGGGACTCAATCCCAGGACCCTGAGATCATGACCTGAGCCGAAGGCAGTCGCTTAACCAACTGAGCCACCCAGGTGCCCTCCATTTTACCAATTTATATCTCAAACAATAATAATGCTAACTTAACTGTCATTTCTTTAGTACTACATGCCCTTTCTTAACTCTATTGCCTTTGCATATACAATCTTCCACTTTGGTTCAAAACCATACTTGAAAGTGAAACAATGGATCCTGTAAATATGTTATAATGCATGGCTAAAGAGACTTTGCAGATGTAATTAAGGTTACTAATTAATGACCTTAAAATAGATTCTTACGGATTATCTAGGTGGGACTGATCTAATCATATTAGCTCTTAAAAGCAGAGACTTTCTCTAGTTGAAGCAGAAGAGAGCCAGGGCAAGAAGTTTTCAGATTCTAAGCATGAAAAGGATTCAACACACCGATTACTGGCTCTGAGACATTAGAGTCCATGTGCAAGGACCAGAGAAAGGCCTCTAGGAGCTATGGGTGGCCCCCAGATGACAGCCATCAAGGAAGCAGAGACCTCAGTTGTGTAACCAAAAGGAAATGAATTCTGCCAAAAATATTAATGACCCTGGAAATAGATTCTTCCCCAGAAACACCAGATAAGAGCCTAACAGAACCGTAACCTAAAAAATTGTGAGATAATAAATGGATGTTGTTTTAAACCACTAAATTTATGGTAATTTGTTATGGTACCAAGAAAAAACTGAGACAAGAGTTAAATGTAATAAGGTGATGGGGGTTGGGAAAGTGGCATTCTATTTCCAGAATACTAAATATATGAAATTGAAAATATGAAGCTTCTAATCATAGTTGATGCATGCACTCTCTCCCTCTACCCCTTATAGTCTTCTATGTTGATGAGAATCTCCCATTGACTTGTTACTGACTCACTAGCCAAGATAATGGCCAGGTAGCCCAACATCTAAATCTCCATGGAGGGACTTTCTAAATCCTTGATACAGAAGTGAAGAATATAAAAGTTATCCCTTCAACTCCCACTACTGCTATATAAATGTATTCATTCCTTTCACTCAAATGAGAGTCCTCATCAATATAGATAAGGGCAAACTCAGGCCTCAGGACTGCCAGTGTGATAGGCCTGCCTCCACAGAATGGGGAAGTGAATGTAGGGGGCTATAGGCTCAGATAACAACATTGCAAATGTCCACCCAGAAAAATACAGTTTGCCTTTACCCAGAATTACCACAATGGAAGCCAGGCCTTCCCTACTAAAATACAAACACTTGAAAATCTCATTCTTTAGGTGATGTGTGACAAAGCATTCTGGATATGAAAGAAAGTATAATATTACTAATATGAAATGTGGGGATGTACAGATAAACCAGTAGTCAAATATTAAGCATAAAAGTTCTATTTAGGTAAGATGAGTTTCTCCCAGCAAATTCCTACTTGTTACCCAAAGTTTATTTCAATGTTACTTCCTCAGTTCTAACTCCTAAAATACACTAACACCCACATTATTGTACTGCCCACAGTGTACAGTAATTACATGCTTATACTTCTTGTGAGCTTCTCCCATAATTTTCTTCTTGTGAGCTTCTTGTGAGCTTCTCCCATAATTTTCTATCTCTAGAATCTAAAACAATGGTGACACATAGTAAGCATTTAATAAATGTTTTTGAACTGATTCATTTTTTAAGAGACACCATAGCTCTTTTATGAGACAATTTTAGATTTCTCAACTCAAATATAAGTCACACAAAGATAGGCCCCAGTATATCACATATATTTCTACAGTACTTTAGCAGGCTATGCGTTTCCACTATCTTCAATTTCTCTATTCTAATTTAACATTGGATATAAAACTGTAAGAAAATATAAAACATTGTCCAGGATATCTTGGAATCTATTTACTTATAAAATATATAAGAATATGAAATATATTCTGAATGTTGTAAGACTGATGATAATGCTTACTTATTACATGTCAGACACTGTTGTAAGCATTTGCATTAAGTAAATAATGCATATACTTCTCACAACAACATACCTTTAAGATGAATAATTATCTCATTTTCCAGATGAACAGAGAGATAAAGCATGTTGTAAAAGGTCACAAAATTGCAATATCCTATGTTCTAATTCCTTCTTCCTAAAAAGTATATCATATTTACATTTCAAATATATTATATTTTCAAGTTTTAAACCTTTACCAAAATCTTTTTTGAATAAATGAAAATACACTGAAGAATCACAAAACGAAGGAAGTACTAAGATTTCATTAACATGCACATGGTTTCTCCTTTTATTTCAAGCTCTGATAAATGATTATTGAACCTAACATTAGTTTCTAAGAACTTAGCACTGATTTTAGTAACTTCCATTTCTATATCACTCTCCAAACAGTTTTCTTATTGTGACTGTGATAAATATCTAACAAACTTGATATGTCTTAATTTCAAGTAATATCTATTAATATTGAGGAAAAGCCAAAAGTAGTTATAACTACATACTGTTAAAGGTAACAACACCTCACATCATCACGTGGTATCACATTCCAATAAATTCTGACACATTTTAGAACTGAGAAATAAATGTGAGCCTAGGGCACCAGAACTATGTTACAGCTTAAACTGACTCAATTTGAAATCTCCCAGGCCCTAAAATAAATGGTGCCAACCATGGTGCCAACCATGGCAGAACAGTTAGGTGAGTCTTAGTTCATACCACTAGAAGATACGAAGTCAGCCAGAAGGTGGCAGAACGGGGCCATTTAGGTTTCACATACAAATCCAGAGAAATCTTTTATTTTCATCACCTAAGGTTTTAGCAGTACACAAAAAACCCCCCACAATTTTAGATCCTAACACAAAAATATTACATACTAGAGACATAAAAGAACATCATTTCAAGTATACAAGATCAAACTATAAAATTCCCACATAAACCACATTAGAAACTGATCCCCCATTTACCCTCTCTGATAAATCTTCCCGATTTACAAAACTCAATGAAAAAATGAAGTCCTTCAAAGTCCGCTGCAGCATTCCAGTATCACATTTGAATTCGCTAATAATTTAATGAAAAATTACTAGTAAATGTATTATGTAATATATTTAATTTCATAAGTTCAATCATAGTTGCTATGGCAAAGCAAAATCTCTTGTAAAATCTCATATAACTTCAAAGAAAACAGTTGTTCTTATATTGGGTTTTTCAAATGGGGTTTAGAAACTATGGCTTATGGGGCACCTGGGTGGCTCAGTCAGTTAAATGACTCTGGATTTCAGCTCAGGTCATGATCTCAGGGTCTAGCCCTGCATCAGTCTCCCTGCTCAGCAGGGAGTCTGCTTGAGGATTTTTTTCTCCTTCTCCCTCTGCCTCTCCACCTACTCATGCTCTCTCTCTCTAAAATAAATAAATAAATCTTGAAAAAAAAAAAACAACTACCGCTTAATATATGGCAGATTAACTGTATTAGTCTTCATATTACATTTGAATGTTCACAATGGTTCTGTTTATTTTTGCTTCCCTGTACCTGTCAAAGAACCTAGAATACATAAGCCCTCAAAAACTTTTGCTCAGTTCAGTACAGGATTTCCAGGAGAAAACGTAGGGCCAAAAGCAATTCAGTATATACCTAAGACACCAATTGGTATTAAAACAGTTCTCTTTAGTTTTCCATCAGGTGACCAGCCTCTCCAAACTGAACACAAAGGAAGAGGTGCTAATTACTCTCAAACAGGGACTAAGCCACCTATACACAGTCAAACTAAGAGATCATAAAACCAGATCTGCCAATATTAACCAATTTACAACAGAGGCAGAAGTAGAGGAGTCCTGGAAAGAACTGTTATGTATTGAGTTGTGAGGTAGGCAACACCATGTAGCAAAGGTGGTGTTTCACCCTTACCTCAAATCAAATAAGGGGCTCCTGGGGAACCACTCAGAGATCTGACCTATCTCCTATCCTCTAGAGTCCACAGGAGTTAGGGACTATTTCAGGGGACTTACCAAATGTACCAAATGTAATTACCATGGTAGATGAAGCTACTTAGGCCTACTGGCAGAGTAAAATAGCACAGAGAGGGAGCTTCCCTTGCAATGGCCAGAAAAAAATGTGTTTATGTCTCAGGGACGTGAGGGAAAGATGTGTAGACAAGGGAGTTGTAAGTGGCCAGTCAAAAGAGAGGCATTCCGTCATAAGGAGAGCTGAAATCCAAGATCCACAGCAGATTACCTGCCAAGCTAAAGAACCTTAAATTTCAGGAAACCTCGGGTGCAGGGGAAAATTCTAATGCCCTGGAGAGACTCTAGCATTGTGTTCCCAAAAATATATGCTTTTGTAAGATTTGCAAAAGTGAGGTATTTTAAACTACAATTGGTTAAAACTCCTGTCTCCTTTCATTCCAACTTTCCCTCTTCATATTTCCCATTATGTCAGGTGTTAAGGAGGTGGCTGCAGGCAATTTAGAGAATTTGCTAAGAGGAAACTGATATAGGAATATGCCATTTTAGCTGCAACAGGGAAAAAGTTTGGGGATTTTTCAATAAAGAAGAAATTATAGACCTATGACTTGAACATACATGAAGAGTACCTCCTTTTTCATCTTTAAATTTATGTATTAAAGGACCAACACAATATTTAGCTAGAAACATAATGGAATATGAAACAGATGAAAAAGAGCCACAAAAGCAATAAATATTATTCTTATTTAGAAAAGTGACACAACAAAAATTTTCTAGGTCACACGAAAACACTAAATTATTAAAAAGAAAATGAATACTACTTTGTTTCATAATTAAATTAATGAAGAGAAATATGAACATGTTAGAAAAAGGTTTTTAAATTTCTTGCTGTTAATATCTTATCAGATAAAGGACTAGTATCCAAAATCTATAAAGAACTTACCAAACTTAACACCCAAAGAACAAATAATCCAATCAAGAAATGGGCAGAAGACATGAACAAACATTTCTCCAAAGACATCCAAATGGCCAAAAGATACATGAAAAATGCTCAACATCACTCGGCATCAGGGAAATACAAATCAAAACCACAATGAGATACCACCTCACACCAGTCAGAATGGCTAAAATTAACAAGTCAGGAAACAACAGATGTTGGCAAGGATATGAAGAAAGGGGAACCCTCTTACACTGTTGGTGGGAATGCAAGCTGGTGCAGCCACTCTAGAAAATAGTATGGAGGTTCCTCAAGAAATCGAAAATAGAGCTACTCTATGACCCAGCAATTGCACTACTGTATATTTACCCAAAAGATACAAATATAGTGATCTGAAGGGGCACCTATATCCCAATGTTTATAGCAGCAATGTCCACAAGAGCCAAACTATGGAAAGAGCCCAGATGTCCATCGACAGATGAAAAGATAAAGAAGATACGGTGTATATACATAATAGACTACTACTCAGCCATCAAAAAAATGAAATCTTGCCATTTGCAGTGATGTGGATGGAACTAGAGAGTATTATGCTAAGCGAAGTAAGTCAATCAGAGAAAGAATTACTATATGATCTCACTCATATGTGGAATTTAAGAAACAAAACAGAGGATCATAGGGGAAGAGAGGAAAAAATATAACAAGACGAAATCAGAGGGAGACAAACCATAAGAGACTCTTAATCTTAGGAAACAAACTGAGGGTTGCTGGAGGGGAGGGGGTTGGGGAGACGGGGTAAGTGGGTGATGGGCATTAAGGAGGGCAAGTGATGTAATGAGCACTGGGTATTATATATAAGACTGACTTCTACCTCTGAAACCAATAATACATTATATGTTAATTGAATTTAAATAAAATTTCTTGCTGTTTAACACAAAATATGAACACTGACAGAAATATATAAAACTCATAATAGCCAGTACAATGAGGCTGTTGAAGACAAACTGATTAATATTAACTCAAAACTTATTTAAGATTAATTATTGCCAGAAAACATGAAATGTCCTGAAATCTTATATATGAAAGAAATCTGTCATAGTGGTATTTCTTCAACCATAAAAAACATAGATGTGAGAACCAGAGGATAGAGGTAGAAGTGGCAGACCTCACTATTTCACTGAATCTAAGCCTATCCAGTTGTAAGAATCGTTATTATTTTATTTACCACTAAGAAAGAAAAAAGGAAAAAAGTGCAATTAAACTATGATGAGATAATGCTTTATTAGTTACAATTTTTGTTTTTCTTTAGAACTACTTTAGACCTATTTTGTCATAACTTTCTATCTTACATCACTTGTGCATACATAAAATGAAAAAACATACAAACAAAAAAATTGGTTAAGGAGTTCCTAAAACTCCTTCACATTTATATTTGAACCGTAGAATCATTTTTTGACTCACAGTCATTATTGTGTGTTTTTATACAATTATTGTCCTTTATGACATCAAGAATATTGCTCATGCAGTATTTCTTGAAGTGCTCTACTACCACCTCTTAGATTTTCTTCCAATATATCTATTCTGATGTTGTGCATGCATAGACAATGACAACTATGTCACAAGTACTGCCTGACAGATAGTAACTATAGGATACCACCAAGTGTAGGAAGCATCCTAATTTCAGACACAGTAATGTATGAGAAAAGTATGTATCCTAGAATTAATGAAATATAGTATCATATTTAATTATCCATTTGAAGAATGTTTGCTTCCCATCCCTGTGACTTTGGATGATTTAGAAATCTTAGTACCCATGAAAGGGATACTTCTACCAAGAAGACATAACAATGAAACCCTTGAACTAGAAGTTAAGAGTGCCACCTGGGTATTCTGGTCTCCTCACTGCACTACAATAACAGGCAAAAAGGGGAGTTACTATTTTTGTTTGGGTGATTAATCCTGGTTATCACTGACACATACATTCTTGCTACAAAATGCAGGCAGAAAAGAATAGGACTGGATCCTAGGAGATCTTGTGGGTTGTCTTCTTGTAATTTCCATATTGAGTGGTGAAAAACACATGGGTTACCTCAGCGTTCCACTATGGGAAACACTATCAAGTTCTCAGTAACTCAAGAATGATGATCTAAACTACTACCCTTCTAACTTATATGCTGGCAGACAGGACATGGGATGAACAGTGGAGAGGTTATATATATAATACCAACCTCCAGACAAAACAAGGACTGTAGCAGCTATCCATAAATACTACTTGGCTCTGTATGCATGTGCATATGAATGTGAGTGTATATATAAACACATTAATTTCCTTCTGCCCTCCCCCCAATAATTTCATATAAGGTGTGATAGTGGTGATTAACTTTGTAATTTAACACCAAGGCAGCAGAAAATCACTGTGATATTAAGAACTGAGATGAGTATCATCCACAGACTGATACAGGAGCTGATGGTATTTTTTTTTGTGTGTGTTTTTTTTAAAGATTTTTAATTTATTTATTTGACAGCGAGAGAGAGACAGCGAGAGCAGGAACACAAGTAGGGGGAGTGGGAGAGGGAGAAGCAGGCCTCCTGTGGAGCAGGGAGCCCGATGTGGGGCTCGATCCCAGGACCCTGGGATCATGACCTGAGCCGAAAGCAGACGCTTAACGACTGAGCCACCCAGGTGCTGATGGTATTTTGAGTCTCTCCCTTTGGGTAGATGTTTGAGTGTGTTTTCATTTTTATGAAGGATAACAGCATTAAATTAGATGTAGTATATTGTGGTTGCCATTGTTGTATGGAACCATCAGTAAAAGGGTGCATATAGGTGATAAGCAGCCAAAGGAGTGAATTGTGTTGGATGTTGCAAATTGGCTCATTCAACATCCTTTCCATTCTGTAATAGTAGGAGAGCCTGGAAAGCTATAAAATATATTTCCTGGACTTCCTAAAGTTTGGATGCAAATAAAGTTCTCTCTGTTAAATGCACTTCTATGATACTTGGAAGATAAAAATGGGAGGGTAAAGTTTCTGATGGCAAGCACAGGTCATGGAAATAAGTTTTCCCAGAGTCAGTATTTCAGTGACTTCCAGCTCCAGGTTCTGACCATTAAAAAAAAAAAAAAAGTATCAATAGTGTAAGAAAGAAAAAGAAAGAGAGACAGATAAATCTAATAACATCATTTAAGGTTGTGGATACCACAATTCCTAAAGCCAGTTTCATCACTTGAACTTTCAAATTATTTTAGAAAATTGATTCTCTTTGCATTTCAATCAGTTTCAATTGGGTTTCTACTTCTTTAATACATATTCTGAAAACAAGCATAATTTTTTGGATTATTCCACTTTTTATAAAAAGCAACTATTTTCTACAAGTAAATGAATTTTAAGAGCTGTTAGGTAGTGAGAGAAGTGAGTTCCCACTTTTCCTCAATTGAAGAAATGAATACAGTAAATGGTTCGAAAAATATCAAATTTTATAAGCAAGATTAATTGCTGTTTAATAAGAAATAGAGGATGGTAAGTGTGACACATGGCTATACGACATTCAAAATATTATCATCTGGAAAGTTCACTAATAATATTATGGCCCCTGCCAATAAAATACCACGATCCCTAAGTTCCTTCTGTTTCTAGGCAGAATCCTAGGTTTTCCTGTTGTAGTCACTGATGCGCTGTTCCAAAGGTCAGTGACCTTAATGCTAAGCTGTTGTTCTGGTGGTGTTGCTGCCAGGTCTGCTTTGGGCTCACAGGGTTATCACTGACATTTTTCAAACTTTTTTTTTTCACTTTTACATTATTTTTTTAAAAACACCTTTATATTAGGTAACCAAAAAGAAAGATGACTCTTATATATTTGTTCTTAGATTTTGGTTTCTTTTCTCATTCTTATTCCCATCACCCAGAAATACTATGCTTGATAATTTGGAATATTTGCTTCAAGTCCATTTTTCTATTTATACTTTAAAAAAATTAAGTAATTTTTAATTTTGAATAAATTTTAATTACAAAAAGGCCCTCCTGATTTCTATCCTCAACCTGACTTCTCTGCTTGGCTCCCTAGAGGGAACCACTATTCTAAATTTGTGCGTAGCCTTCAAATCTCTTTTTTATATTTTACATATACATAGTTCCACAGAAAACATATATACTGCTATTTTTTTTTAATATACCCGAATGGTGTCATGTTCTAAATATCTTTTTGCAAGTTACTTTTTTCAAATACACCTTATTTTACTTAGCTGTTTCTCTATTGATGGGCCTTTAGGTTATTTCTGTTTCCATTATTACAAAGAATGTGATGAGCATCTATATCTCTCCCCCACCCCCCATCTCTCTTTCTATCTCTCTGTGTGTGTTTTCCATTTTGTTTATTTCTCCTAAAAGTCATGATATGTCTCTGGTCATAATTTCTTCCAGCTACCCTTCATACAAGAGTTGATCTACCACCTCAGGCTATAATTTTATGAAATCCCCAGCTATTAATCACTTTGAACAGTTTTACTAAGATACAATTTACATACCATGAAATTAAGCAGTTTTAAGTGTACAATTCAGTAGGATTTTTAAGGTAAATTTATAGTTATGCAATTACCACTACTTCACTTTAGAACATTTCTCATCACCCCCCAAAAAACCTCATGCCCATCTGCAGTCATTCTCCATTCCCACCACTAGCCTTGGGCAACTACTAATCTACTTTCTGCTTCTAAAGATTTTGTCTTTTTCACAGAAATGAAATTATACAATATGTGGTCTTTTATCTCATTTCTTCCATTTAGCATAATGTTTTTGAGGTTCACCCATGTTGTCACATGTATCAATACTTTGTTACTTTTTACTGCTTAATAGTATTTCATTGTATAGATACACCATCTTCTCTTTGCCAGTTTAGTTGTTTCCACTTTATGGTTATTATGAATAACATTGCTATGAACATTCATGTACAAGTTGTTGTGTGAACATTTGTTTTTATTTCTCCTGAATAGATTTCTAGGAGTAAAACTTCTGGGTATGGTAATTTGGTGGTTAACATTTTGAGAAACTGCCAAACTGTTTCCAAAGTGGCTGCACCATTTACATTTCCACCAATGATGTATGAGGGTTCCAATTTCTTCACATCCTTGCCAATTCTTCTCTTTTCTTTCTTTCTTTCTTTTTTTTAATACCTAATTGGTTTTGTACATATGTGTTTCTATTCAGGAGATACCAAAAAAGGGAAATTCCCTAGTCTAGTTTATACCCATTTTCAGTTTTAATAAATACAACCAAACCATCCTAGGAGTACGCTATTCCAATTTATACTCAACATGCTTGCCATACATGTGACTTGTTCATCTTTGCTAAATCTCACAAATGAAAAAAGGCATCTCATTTTAAATCACATTTGACTGATAATTGTGAGGTAAAATTTTCATATGTCAACTGATCATCTGAATTTCATCTTCAGTAATTTACCTATTCATATACTTTATTTTTCTTTCCTTTTTCATTTATTATCTTTTTGTTGACTTGTAAAATATTTTCATTCTAGATATTAATACTATCAGTTTTATGCATTGAAAATATTTCCTGCCAATCTCTTTTCTTAAGGAGTATGAAACACTGTCAGAGTTCTACACAAAAATATTTTTCTGAACTAGTATTTACAGTCTTACGCTCCTTGATCCCTGTGCCAAAGAGCTTAATTATGCATCCTAAGAACACTTTTCATTGGTTTACTGGGAGCCCTATGAAACATACATACAAAGAAGATCCCACGTTGCCTTTCCTGGGTGGACATTAATTAATTCACTAATGTGAATTAAGTTCCCCTTTAGGACATATAGTAGGTTGTTGGTTGTAAAAAACAAAACAATAAAAAACATACTAGTTTAAGCAGAAAAAGAATTTATTCAATGGGTACTTTACAGAATTGTTAGGAAGACTGGAAAACTAGGTAAAGACATGAATCAAAGGAGGTAAGACACAGTTGAGAAGCAATCTGTTGTGAAATGAACAATCATCTCCAATGCTGATGGCAATGCCACCAGTGAATAGTCATTGCTATCCAACTCTGCAAAATAATCTGTTTGATCTTGTGTCTTTGAGTCAAGTTCACAAGACTCATTTGCAATATTAATTTCTTACTAAGACACTTTGTCTAATCTAACAAGTCAACCCTGGCCTGAAGTTGAAATACATAGTTATAATTATCACTAGACACATAATTATTAGTCTTCTCTACTGCTAAGCATACTACTAAGTATTTTGATGGCTATCTTCCCAATCTTTTATTAGATATAAATACAAAATAAAAATTGTTAGCACATCATTCTATAGGGACAATAGATATTTTTTACAGTAATTTTTAGATAGATACATGGCTATACTTAAAACAAGCACCTCTCTGAAAAATATCTCAGATCTATCCTCTTCTGCCTAGCAAGAAACTATTCATTTATTCATCAACTATTTCGTGAGTGCCTACTAGGTGCACACACACAGTATTCTGTGGTAGATTTCAATCTGAGCAAAAACAGACATTATAGTTCAGTGGGAAGATTGTATTATTAAAAAAAAACAAAAACAGTGCCATGACTCCATAAAAAGATAACAGGAGACCTTAATCTAGTGTGGGAAGATCAGAGAACACCTTCTTAAAAGCATAATGACTGAAATGAAATGTTAAGGATGTGACAAAGGGTTCATCAGGAACTGGGAGATAAGATAAAAAGAACTCCAGACAGGAAATAGATTGGGTAAAGGCCTTATGGAAGAAAAAAAAAGTAGGAGGGTGAATATCAGAAACTATAGCTTTAAAAAAAGCATACTTACCGAGTAAAATATCATCAAGAAATTAGTAATCATGTATTTATAATATTATAACATACTACTTATATCTTTGGTTAATTCTTTTGAGATATTTCCATAAAATCAAATAATGGAAGGAGAGTTAAGGTACAGTAAATCTTCAATAATCCATACTAATGAAAGATATTAATATAGATAATCCCAAGCAGGAAACAGCAGGCAAAATAATTTTTTTAAAAGATTTTATTTATTTATTTGACAGAGAGAGACACAGTGAGAGAGGGAACACAAGCAGGGGGAGTAGGAGAGGGAGAAGCAGGCTTTCCGCAGAGCGGGGAGCCCGATGCGGGGCTCGATCCCAGGACCCTGGGATCATGACCTGAGCCGAAAGCAGACGCTTAACAACTGAGCCACCCAGGCACCCCAGGAAAAATAATTTTGATTTAGTTTTGAATTAAGCCAACATATTTTCCTAGTATACTGATTTGTTTTGCTCAAAAAAAGTTGACTTGTAATATCTTAATAAATATTAGCTAGCAGTACAGAAAGAATTGTTTTGTATTTGAGACACATTTCTGAATACTACAACTTTGGGTGTTAAAGTCCAGAGCAATGTCAATGCACTCATAATAATAATGTCTGATTGTGTCTTAAAAGCACTATGTGGTACAACAGAAAGGAAATCATGCCCAATCATGACAGGCCTTACATACCACACTAAGAACAGATTCTATCCTATAGGCAATGAAGCACAATAAAAATAATCTTAGGCAGGGAGTAATCAGATCAGATTTGAGAGATGGCTAAGAAAAATAAAGGTAGGGGGTTGATTAAGCAACTATTTTATATATCATGGAAAGGGATGATAAAGACCTGAAATAAGCTAGGCACAGTGAAACTGGAAATGAGGGGACAAATCATTGATAAGATCCAGTCACCAATGAGAAGTAGGGAATAAGAAAAATGAAAGACTCTAGGCTCCTAGATTTCTGGCTTACATTACTAGGGAAGTTCCCCATTTTCACCAAAATAGGGGATGGAAGTTTAGGGAAAAGAAAATTTCATCAATTTGACTTTCTAGGAAACACATCCAGTAAAAATTAGATGTGCCTGGAGAATAGAACAGAGATACGTGTTGGTCAAAAAGATAAGAAATAAAAGCAAGTGGTGGTACTTGAAGTGAATGACTCTTTGAGTGAATGACTCTTTTAGGGGACCACTACAGAGTAGGGAAACTATTACAGAGTAAAGAAAAAAGTTCACAGAGTAACCCTAAGATTATTGATGATGCTTGCCAGACACATGTATATGTATGCGTGTATGCTTGTGTGCATACACCTACATATACACATACAAAAGGAAAGAAGAGAATAGAATGGAAGAGTTGAAAATATGAGTAGGCCCTTTAAAGCATACCAAAGATAAAAACTGTAAAATACATATTTGATTACAAACAACTTATTTTATAAAGTTGAAGAATAAACAGGAAAAGTTTATAATATATAAAACCAGAAAGGGTTAATAATGGTGTTAAATAGACATTTATAAATACTTCAAGAGAAATAGGAACACAGAATGAGAAAGACTGTTTAAAAATATAAAAATTGCCAATAAACATAATGTTCAACTTCTGCTGGAAATTAAAATAAAAATATGAGATGCTATCTTTTACTGAGTAAAGTTGTAAGAGTTATAATAACTCATTCTTATAATGTTTCAGTGAAACACTTATATTATTTGTATAATTATGTGCATAGGAAACATGTATCAGAAGTCTTAAAAAATAGACAAGACCATTAGTGTCAACATGTCATATTTTTTTTTTAAAAAAAGAATAGAAACAACTTAAATGTTCAACCATAGGAAGTACCTTTAAAAAAAAAGTACATATCCATACAATGGAACACTACATAGTCATATAAATGTTACTGTAACACCCACCAGAGTGGTTGAGCAAAAAAGAAAGAAACAACCAAAAGTTGGTAAGAATGTAGAACAATGAGAACTCTCATACAGTGCTGGTACTAATGCAAGTTGGTACAACCACTTTAGAAAATTATTTAACTGTATCTATTAAAGCTAACTATCCACAGCTAGCGACATACTGTATAGAAATGCATACATATGTTCACCAAAATTCATGGAATGTTTATTGCACCACCATATACGACAGCCCCAAAATGGAAACTTACCACATTCAAACAGAATGGATAAACTATAATATATTCAAAAAATGGAGTATTATGAAGCAAAGAGAATGGACAATTTCCAACTATACTCAACCATAGGGATGAATCCTACAAACTGTCAGGCAAAAGAAACTAGACAGAAAAGAGCACATACTATATGATTACATTTATAAAACAGAAAAACTAATCAATGCTATTACAAGTAGAGAGAATGGTCACTGAAGTGGAGAGTTAAAAAATTTGTTCTATAAATGTTATTATTTTAATAAATGTAACATACTGAATGTAAAAAAATTCCCTACAAAATAATCTGGTTAGCATGGAAAAATTCATGACATAAAAAAACAAACAAAAAAACAAACTGTAAGTCAGTATGTTTAATATGGATGGCAGGTTAGAATAATGGTTAAAAGTGCAAGCTGTAAGGTAAAGATGGCCTGGATTTGAATCTCAGTTATGTGATCTTGGGCAAATTACTTAACTACTGCAGTTTCTTCACCTGCAACTGGGGTTAATAAAAGTACAGACCTCACTGGGTTGTGAGGTGGATTAAATAAAATAAACCAGATTAAAGCACTTATAACAGTGCCTGGCACATAATAAGCACTATGCTATTATTATTATAATCTCATTTTTTCTTATGCACCCATTACTTAAAAACATATATATATTGAACAAAAAATGTTAACAGTGTTTATCTGTGACTAAAAGGATTATGGTTGAGATTTGTCTTCTTTTTTTTTCTTATATGTAAGTAATGCTGAGTGGAAATTTTCACCTTAATAGTTATGAAAATCCCTTTGTTGAAAAAAATAGTTTGATAAGTTCACTCTGAGAAAAACAAAAAAGCAAGTGTCAGTGCCTCAATGTTAGATTGAGTATTCTGTGAAAGAGAGAAGTTTCTCTGCAAATGAGGAAGTAGGGAGGAATTGAATGTTCCAGATGAAAACATCCAGAAGGAAGAAAATGACCAGGATAGAATTTTGTTCTAGAGAATGGTCAAGAGAGAAGACCTCTAATGCAATCAGAAGGACATTTGAGAAAAACTTTAATGCTTTATGAGAATTAAGTTGCTTACCTTTTGGTAAATTATATAAACTATCCTGAATTTCCTTTAAGAAATTTTCAGTCAGTAGCACTTTGCTAACTAAATGTTTTTGTGTGCAAAAAAAAATCCTGAGATTTTTTTCAAACTAAGGAACAGTATACAACTGTACCCTCAGATTATATCATTACCGTAGAATTTAAGTCAAGGGATATGCTAACCATAACTGTCCAACTATTAGATGAAAAGTGGTAGGAATAAACGCATTATATGGAAAACCTGTAGGTGTAGATAGGTTCATTTATGATCGAAAAGGGGCCCCACAGTCTCCTCTGTAAAGAAGAGGCACATAGTTTAAAATGTGTCTGTCAAATAAATAAATAAAATCTTTAAAAAAAAAATAAAATGTGATTGAAGGCAATGGTTCTTATTACCTCTTTGAAGTTAGGCAAGTGACAGAATTTTTCTGTATTTCAGTTCCTTCATTTGTATTTCAGTTCCTTCATTTGTATTTCAGTTGTCTATTGCTATGTAATAAACACCAAAACTTAGCATTAAAACAATAACCATATGTTTGCTCACAATTCTGTGATTTAAGCATTTGGATAAGGTACAGTAGGAATTGTTCATCTCTGTTCTACAAGGTCAGGTGTCAGAGCTGGTTGCTCAAACAGCTGGGTGATGGCTGGAATAGCACAACTGAGGTCATACATCTGGCATCTCACTTCTCACTGTTGGCTGAGTCACTCACTCATCTGGTGTCAGCTGAAGCCCGGGCTCATCGAAAGGTCTAAGAAAGCTTCATTCATTTAATACCTAGGAGCTACTCCACATGGCCAATCTTTCACACTCTCACTCACCTTTGTTCCTCTCTTTCTCCAAGTGGCTAGTTGGGCTTCTAACAGTATGCTGGTCTCAGAAGAGCCAGACTTCTCACACAGCAGCTGGCTTCTATGACAGAAGAGGCTGTCATTCCTCTCAAAGGCATAAGCCTGGAACTGACCAGCATCACATCCAACATATTTTATTGGTTAAATGATCACAAGTCCAGCCCAGATTCAATGGGCTAAAGAAATCAACTATGCCTCTGGATGGAAAAGGTGATTAAAAATTTGCACCCGTCTTTACTGTCACAGTCTACCCTCTAGCCACATATTATTTACACTCCTTCATTTTCTTTTCTTCTTTTTTTAATTAACATATAATGTATTATTTGTTTCAGGGGTACAGGTCTGTGATTCATCAGTCTTACACAATTCACAGCGCTCACCATAGCACATACCCTCCACAATGTCCATCACCCAGTCACCCCATCCCTCCCACCCCCTTCCATTCCAGCAACCTTCAGTTTGTTTCCTGAGATTAACAGTCTCTTACGGTTTGTCTCCCTCTCTGGTTTCTTCTTGTTTCATTTTTTCCTCCCTTCCCCTATGGCCCTCTGTCTTGTTTCTCAAATTCCTCATATCATTGAGATCATATGATACTTGTCTTCCTCTGATTGACTTATTTCGCTTAGCATAATACTCTCTAGTTCCAACCACGTCGTTGCAAATGGCAAAATTTCGGGTGTTTCTGATGGCTGCCTAATATTCCATTGTGTGTGTGTGTGTGTGTGTGTGTGTATACACATACCACATCTTTACCCATTCATCTGTTGATGGATATCTAGGCTCTTTTTATAGTCTGGCTATTGTGGACATTGCTGCTATAAACACTGGGGTGCACATGCCCCTCCAGATCACTACATTTGTTATATTTGGGGTAAATACCCAGTAGTGCAATTGCTGGGTCGTAGGGTAGCTCTATTTTCAACTTTTTGAGGAACCTCCATACTGTCTTCAAGAGTGGCCGCACCAGCTTGCATTCCCACCAACAGTGTATGAGGATTCTCCTTTCTATGCATCCTCGCCAACATCTGTTGTTTCCTGACTTGTTAATTTTAGCCATTCTGACTGGTGTGAGGTGGTAACTCATTGAGGTTTTGATTTGGATTTCCCTGATGCCGTATACTCCTTCATTTTCAAAATGTATTCAAACCCTCCCAAGGCCCAAAAGTCTCATCACATTACAACATCAGCTCAAAGTCCAGGACCTAAACTAAATCAGGTATAGATGAGGCTTCTCAGATCCAGTTTCTTGGTTGCAGCTTCACAAGTACAATTCCTCCAATCTGAAGACGAATAAACTAAAGATACAAGTTAACTGCCCAACACACACCTAATATACAATGGTCAGGAAAGAATATGAAAATTGCAGTGGTTTTTTTCCCCATTCAAAAAGGGAGAAAACCAGAGAACATAACAGTCATTGGTCAATAATAATTCTGAAATCCAGTGGGGCACATGTCACCAGTTCCTTGATTAGCCCTGCAGTGGTTCTCCATGTCTCTTAGCTCTACTCTCTGGCTTCTTGGCTGCATCCTCTGAGTCATCTTTCATTTTCCTAAGAAATGGCCAGTGTTTAGAGCTGAATAGCTTCTGAGCCTGCATCCTTTTCACAGGAGGTTGAGAGCTCACAAGCTTCTTTTCATTATAACTCTCTCTGCCCCTTTTAATCAATGAGATAAAACTCCTGTTAAAACTCTGTGGGTTAGGGGGTGGGACCAAGAGGGCAGAGTAGGATGAGCTGCCTCCTCCCAGGGACACACCAAAATCTATAACTACATATACAACAAATATCTCTAGGAATGAACTGAACGCTAGCAGAACTAATCATACACAACTAAGGATATAAAGAAAAAGCCACATTGAGAGGGTTAGGAGGGGTGGAGATGTGGTTCAGTTAGGAACCATACCCTCAGTATGAGGACCTACAAGCAGGAGGGATATCACAATCAAACAAGTCCTCCCTGAGGAATGAGGGGAATGAGCCCCTCATTAGGCTTCAAAGCCCAGGGTACCTGCACCAGTAAGACAAGCCCCCACAACTCCTGGCTTTGAAAATTTCCCCGGCTTATGTCCAGGGGAGCTGGGGGATAGTAGGAAATCAAGAGTTTGCTCTTAAAGGGCATGTGCACAATCTCACTCACTCCAAGTAGCAGGGCAGAGGCAGCAGTTTAAAAAGCCCCTGGGTAACACATGAAGGAGATCAAGTTATTGACTAATTTTAGGGCATGTGCCAGAGAAGCACCATTTTTTTTCTTTTGGCACTTCCCTTCTTCCTAGCTAGCCCAGTGTTGGTGGGTGCCATTTCTGACACTCTCCATCTACTGCACTAGCACTACTCACCCCATTCCCACATTCCCCTGCAGAATCACTTCAGTCAATTACCCACCTGGTCCAGAGTGCCTCCTGGTGGGTGGCCTGGGCCAGCACCAAAGCCTCTCCAAAGCACTCCTGCCCTAGGGGGCCAGTCTGGCACACTAGAACACCTACAACAATCGTAGCTCAACCTTGAAGTGAACCATGCCAAAGGACTGCCCCAACCACTTAGGCACCTAAAGATATGGCAGCTGGGCCTTGAGGCCAGCCTTGCTAGGGGCTAACCCCACATACTAGTTCACCTGCAATAGTTACTTACAGCCAAGCTTCTCAGCCAGATGGACATGGGGCCAGACACACACACTAGCTGCCTGAAGCAGTCATGGCTAGACCTTGCAGACAGCTGTGCTGGGGGAAAGTTCCATGTACCATGAGTGTACCAATCACAACCCAGTCACAACAGGAGGGTCCACAAAGCCCACACAGGTCACTCTTGGGGCACCTGGTTATGGTGACCAGGAATGTTTACACTACTGTGCTCCATAAGACATCTTCTGTATAAAGCCACTCCTTCAAAAGGGAGACATAACTGATCTACTTAATACATAGAAAAAACAGACTTAGGCAAAATGAGAAGACAGACGTATATGTTCCAAATTAAAAAACAAGACAAAACCTCAGAAAAAGAATGAAATGAAATGGAGATAACAAATCTACTAGAGAAAGAATTTAAGTAATGGTCATGAAGATACCAAAGTGAGAAAAAGAAGGTACACAGTGAGAACTTCAATAAAGAGATAGAAAATATAAAAAAGAACCAATTGGAACTGAAGAATACAACAACCAAAATGAAAAATACACTAGAGGGAATCAATAGCAGATTAGATGATGCAGATGAACAGATCAGCAATCTGGAAGACAGGGGAGTGGAAATCAATCAATCTGAACAACAGTAAGAAAAAAGAATTTAAAAAATGAGGATAGTTTAAGGAAATTCTGTCATAACACCACACATACTAACATTCGCATTACAGGAGCCCCTGGAGGAAAAGAGAGAAAGAAACAGAAAACCTATTTGAAAGGATATTGGCTGAAAACTTCTCTAACCTGGCGAAGGAGACAGATATCCAAATCCAGGAGGCAAGAGAGTTCCAGATAAGACGAACCTAAAGAGATCCACACCAAGACACATAATCAAAGTGTCAATAGTTGAAGAGAGAATTTTAAAAGCAGCAAGAGAAAAACTAATCACATACAAGGGAACCCACATGAGGCTATCAGTTGATATTTCAGCTGAAACTTTACAAGCCAGAAGTGACTAGCATAATATATTCAAAATGCTGAAAGGAAAAAACTTATAACCAAGATTACTCTACCCAGCAAGATTATAGCTCAGAATTGAAGGAGAAATAGGAGGATTCCCAAGCAAGTAAAAGCTAAAGGAGTTCATCAATACCAAAGTGGCCTTACAAGAAATGTTAAAGATCTTTGGTAAATGAAAAAAAAAAAGGCCATAACTAGAAAGAAGAAAATTATGAATGAAAAATTCTTGCTAGTGAAGGTAAACATACAGTAAAGGTAGTGGACCAACTGCCTGCATAGCTAGTATGAAGATTAAAAGACAAAAGTAGTAAAATCATCTGGAAAAAAACACAGAAACACATAGAGGCTAAACAACATGTTACTAAACAACCAGTGAGTCCACAAAGAAATCAAAGAGAAACTTTAAAAAAAATACCTGGAGACAAATGAAAAGGAAACACAAAATACAAAATCTATGGGATGCGACAAAAGCAGTTCTAAAAGGGAAGTTACGGTGATACAGGCCCACTTCACGAAACAAGAAAAATCTCAAATAAACAATCTAACCCTACACCTAAAAGAACTAGATAAAGAAGAACAAACAAAGCTCAAAGTTAACAGAAGGAAAGAAATAATAAAGATCAGAGGGGAAATAAATGAAATAGAGACTAACAAAACAATAGAAAAGATCAATGAAACTAATGGCTGGTTCTTTGAAAAGGTCAATGAAACTGATAAACCTTTAGCCAGACTCTCAAGAAAAAGGAGAAGGACCAAATAAACAAAATAACAAATGAAAGAGAAGTTACAACTGGTACCACAGATACAAAGGGTCCAAGGAGACAACTATGAACAAGTATATGCCAAAGATGGGACAACCTAGAAGACATGGATAAATTCCTAGACACATATAATCTTCCAAAACTGAATCAAGAAGAAATAGAAAATCTGAACAGACTGATTACTAGTAATGAATTTGAATCAGTAATGAAAAAACTCCCAATCAATAAAAGTCCAGGACCAGATGGCTTCACAGGTGAATTCTACCAAACATTTAAAGAAGACTTTAATACCTATCCTTCTCAAACTATTGCAAAAAATTGAAAAGGACAACACAACAAAGAAAATTGCAGGCCAATATCCCTGATGAATATTGATGCAAAAATCCTCAACAAAATATTAACAAACCAAATTCAACAATACATTAAAAGGATCATCACCCTTATCAAGTGGGATTTATTCCAGGGATGCAAGGATGGTTCAACATCCACAAATCAATCAATATGATAAACTACAAACAAAGGGAAGGAGTAAAACTCACATGATCATCTCAACAGATGCAGAATAGCATTTGATAAAATTCAACATCCATTATGATAAAAACTCAACATAGTGGTTATAGAGAGAACATGCCTCAACAAATTAATAAATATAATGGATATTACTCAGCCATAAAAAAGAATGAATCTTACCATTGTGACAACTTGGATGGGCCCCAAAAGTTTTATGTTAAGTGAAATAAGTCAGATAAAGACAAATACCATATGATTACACTTATATGTGAAAAACAAAAAATAAAATAAATTAATAGCAACAACAAAAAAATCCCAAAGAGAAACGGGCTCATAGATACAAACAATTGTGGTTGCCAGAGGGGAAGTGGGTGTGGGGATGGGCAAATAGGGGAGAGGGGTTAAAAGCTATAAACTTCCAGTTTTAAAATAAATAAGACAAGGGATACGATGTATAGCTGAACGAATATAGCTAATAATCTGTAACAACTTTGTATGATGACAGATGGTAGCTAGATTTATCGTGGTGATAATTTTGTAATACATATAAATATTGAATCACTATGTTGTATATACCTGAAACTAATAGAATGTTGTAAGTCAACTACACTTTGATAATAATAATAATAGACTAAGTTTCTTATTATCAAATTATAATCAACTTCAATAGACAAAAGCTGCATTCATGTTTCTTTCTGAGACAGCCTTCTCTACCTTGTGCCTCACATTAGACTGGTATAAGACAATGAATGTCCTTATTTCTGTAAATCCTAACTGTCTTAGGTCAGAGGGTTCCCATGAGACACACACTTAAGGTAAGATGTTTAGTCAGGTTAAAGGTCTTGAGGCATCACTTTAAATGTGTGTTTTAGTAAAGGACCTTATAGCATTTTAAATTTTATTTATCAAAAGAGGATAAAAAAAGGTCAAAATATAAATAAGAATTACCAAAATAACAGCAACAATAATAACTGTATCCATCTCTCTGAAACCCTCCTTCTTGTACCTAGAATTCTAGAGAGAATTCTCTCTTTTATTAAGTAATAATTATCTTGTTAATTATGTAGGCCAATGCTCCTTGTATTTATATAGATTAATTTCCTTTTAGAATTTGATGCTAAATTCTTATTAGAATATCTGTGAATTTGGGAAAGAGATATCTATACTATGTAACTCCCTTGCCATGTAAAGAGTGCTAATTTTATGCTCAACTATAGTAACTAGCTTCAGCATAGGGTTTTCAGTTCAATCACTGCTCTACCTTTTATTTTGAGGCTCTTATTTATTTTTAAAATTTTGTTTTAAAGGTAATATGTTTTATGTAGATGCCTTCAAATGCAAAACACACAAAATCCTTTTGGGTGTGGTAATGGGGTGGGGTAGAGTTGAAGAGGGGGCAGGAGCGATCAGTAAATACATGAATATTGAAAAGAAAACAGAAGTTCCATTCGTAGCTTGGGAAAATGAAAGCCGCTGACCACCCCAAACCACCCCAGGGTTTAAAAAAAAAAAAAAATGCCAGTGATGATCACTTTTGTGTCAACTTGGCTAGGGTAGTCTCTAAATAATTATTCAGTCAAACACTAATCTAGGTGTTGCTGTAGAGGTATTTTTTAGATGTGATTAAAGCCTATAATCAGTTTACTTTAAGTAAAAAAGATTATCCTAGATAATCTGGGTGGGTCTGATTCAATCAGTTGAAAGCCATAGCAGAACTAAAGCTTCCCTGAAGAAATTCAGCCTGTGGACTGCAGCGTCAGCCCACCCAAGAGTTCCAGCTTGCCCTTCCTAAATGCCTATGGATTTTAGACCTGCCCTTTGGACTTGCCTAGCCAGCTCCCACAATAAGTCAACTGCTTGCAATATATCTCTTAATGCATATCCTATTGATTCTGTTTCTCTGGTGTAGCCCTGACTGATAAATTGCCTTACAGAGTAATGAGTTTTCTATCACTGGAAATATTATTACAAAAGAGGTAAATGAAAAAAAAATTACAAATTTTTAGAAAAGTGGCCAATATGGTGGGGTGGTTAGGAACAGACTCTAGAGTCAGACTTTCTGGGTTCAAATACTAGCTTCACTGTTTACTAACAATATAACTTTGGACAAGTTACCTAACCTCTCTGTGCCTAAATTTCTTCTTGTATAAAATAAGAGCAATCATAGTTCCTATCTCAAAGGGTTGCGAAGATTAAATGAGTTATTATACATGCAGCGCTAACAGTGTCTGGCACGTAGGAAAAGTTAAGTAATATTCTAAAAAGGTGATAGGTAGGTAGAGCTTCTAGAGGCCCTCGGATTCTAGGACAGTTTCAAATGCACAATTTTTAAAAGAAAATATCATCATCATGTTAGGGGAGCAGTATAACATAGTGATTATGAGGGCCTTGCATTAGACCAAGTAAGTCTGTGTCACACTCAGCTCTGCCATTTAACTAGATGTGTGTTTAACTTCTGCATTAAATATGTTATGCTCTCTGCACGGTAATTGTAAATATCTATACTATAGCAAGAGAAAAAAAAAACTCTTTTTTTTTTTTGTAAATCCTGTTCTTAGGTTTTATCCAACACACATTTAAATTACCTGCCTGGCCACCAAAGGCAACGGAAGTGGTCACATTACTCTATAAATCATAGGCCAGTTCACTTTACTAGGTAAGAGATGAAAAAGGGAAACAATGTAGAGTCAAAAAGCAAAACAGAAAGGTAAAGAAAACGGGGTCTAATTTAGAAACAAATGAAAAGAAAGCAGGTTGACTATAAAAGAGAAGAATATGTAATAGCATAAGGTCCCTGGGAAAGCAGTAAGGGATGGGATCCAAAGTAATGGTGGAGGGATTGGCCTTGTAAAGGAAGATGTATCATCATACAGTGGCTTTTAAAACAGGTCAAAAAAGTTATTTAAACTCCTCCCATCAAAGGCTGGAATTTAATTCACCTTCCTTCAAATATGGACTCATCTAAGTGACTTACAATAGAAGGCAGCAGAAATGACACTGCTTGACTTCACAGGCTAGGTCATAAAAGGTGATACAGCTTCCACCTGGGTCTCTCCCGTTCCCTTAGAACTCAGTCCCCATAACAAAGCCCACGCCACACGTAGAGGCCATGTGTAGATGTGCCAGCTGAAAGTCCCAGCTAATGTTCCAACTACCTACAGCTAGCACAACAAGAAAACGTGAGTGAGCAAGTCTTTTGGTGATTCTAGGCCCTAGCCTTTGAGCTGAGCTAGCTGCTATCAAATAAAGCAGAGATGAGGTGTCCTTGTAGAGCTCTGCCCAAACTGTACTTTCCTAAGTAAAATAAATGTTATCATTGCTTTAAGCCACTAAATGAAGGAGTGGTATGTGATGTAACAACAGATAAATAGAACAGACAATTCTTCTATTAAAACAAAATAACAAGATAAAGTTAAAATCTAGGAGGTGTGCATGTTTGATAGAAAGAAGGTGAAGGGGTTCTTGTCTGATATATTTGATTTTCTTTGTGAGATCTGAGGCAAGATCATCTCTTAGAATGAGAGAGATAATGGGGATTCAGAAGTGTGAAGAGAATAAAATAGAAATTATAAAGAATGGGACAGTGTTGATCAGGGAAATATGGTACAATTGTCAAATCATGTTGATCCTATTTAGGCTGAGTTTATACTGCCCTTTTACGTGGTTTTCTCTGGTGGTTTTTTAGCTCTTAACGGAAAGCACTGAGAAAGCAGATAAAGTTGAGTTTATCAGTTAGATTTCTGTCAGAAAGATGTGATAAAAAGACAAAAATGCAACAGATCTTGGGGACCATGTAATCAAACTGGTTAAGAAGGAAAATGAAGAGATGAGAGACACGATGGATGAATGGATGAAAGATTCTGATGAAGAATAATAGTGAGAATACTTAAAGAGCAAAGAGAAAGGAGAGGACGTTATGATCAGAAAATGGCATGCGGACATTAGTGATTCTTGAGCAGTTAATAAATATGACAAGATTCCTGGTGAGACTGGCTATTTGAAATGAAGTGAACAGAAGGGGATAGGAGATAATGTGGTCAAGGAACTGGGATGCATGGTAAGGAACGGGTCAACCACATAGACTCTGAAGCCACCTAGGATAAGTGCAGGGCTTAGAGTATAGAGAAAGATTGTGCGCCAGGTGCCAAAGTTTCTGATGAACAAAGAGAAGTGAACAAGAGATTGGTAAATGAAAACAACAAGGACGGGAACATTGTAGTACAGCTTGATAGTATAGGCCTTGTCTTGGTCCTGTTTGGGCTGCTCTAACAAAGTATCATAGACGGGGTGGCTTATAAACAAAAGAAATGTATTTCTCACAGGTCTGAAGCCTGAAAGTTCAAGATTATGGTGCTGGCAGATTGTCTGGTAAGAGCCCACTTCTCCCCTGATGGCCGTCTGCTCACAGTGGCCTCCTCCGGCAGAGGGGCAAGGGGGCTCCCCTGGGCCTCTCTTGTAGGGGCACTGATCTCTTTCATGAGAATCACCTCCAAAAGGTTGCACCTTCTAATAGTATCACCTTGGGGGGTAGGATTTCAACATATGAACTTTGGGGAGACATAAACATTCAGACTATATATAGCAGGCCTCAAATGAGCAGGGATTTTTCAAGAAGTTGGGAGCCTAGGAGTTTTTCCTAATCTAATGTCTTTCTACCTGAAGTCTGAGACCAATCTCTCTGTACCAATTAAAAGTGACATAACTTTGACATATAAATGTGAAATTACTATATGCTAAGAAGAGAGAAAGAGGTATCCTCTTATCAAGAAAATCAACTAACAGGCCCAAATAGTCAATATATTGCAGAGAAAGTACCTGCAAACTGAGAGGAGAGATGGGGAGTAAACACTTCTACAAGAGGCTTGAATTTTTTATCCATTTAACTATCCATGATTTTAGTTGCCACTATGAGCTCGGAAATGTGCCAAATTTTAGGGATTAAAACACTAAAAAGACAGGTAGTATCTCTGCCCTTACAGATCACAATGCATAGTTGGAGAAACAGCTGCTACAATCACAAACATAAACATCTCCAAAATGGACTCAAAGCCAGTTTCTATTTCAGTTACAGTCTATCTCCCAAGATGATCTCAGAAATTCTACATTTTTTCTTATATAAAATCCTATGTCGTATTTTCACCCTGGTATCAATCTTACGATAAAGGTATCACTGTACATTTTATCATAAATATTTGTATGTATCTGTCTCCCAGCTTAAAATAGGAACCAATTCTTATTTTTACTCACAAATTGTATTTGTGGACTAGCACAGAGTCTGGTACACAGCAGGCACACTGAGAATGACTAAAGGATTGAATGAATGACAAATAAATGACTGTTCTGTCTCTGTCATTCTACCAGATGAACTATACCTTATTTAGTAACTTCAAGACTATAGCCCAAAGAGGGATTCACATTCTTCCCCAGTTTAACCTTTCATGGGTCCTACTCAGCTAGGAAGCTCCTCCTTGGATTACAGGGGCTAAATTATTAGCAGAACTAGCTCCTACAAATGAAGCGAAGTAACACCTGTACAAATATGTTCTCCTGTGGCTCACAGACAATGGTCTGCTGATGCTATATGGTCATCTACTTAAGAATAATATAGAAACTGAACACTCATTTTATTAAGTAGGACTCTAAAGTGAGATCTCAAGACAATATCTTTAATTTTTTGAGGACAAACCCCAGATGGAGAATACAGATTTGCCAAGGACTTAAAGTTTAGATTCAACAGTTATTTTACAAGAAAACAAAAATTTCGGGGCACCTGGGTGGCTCAGTTGGTTAAGAAAACAAAAATTTCAAAAGCCATTGAAAAGTTAATGTTATATGAATAGTAGGCAGCAGGGAATACAACCTTAAATCATGGCCATAAAACCTGGGACTTTTTACCTTGTAAATAGCAAGTCGGATAAGATATAACATCTACACCGGATTTTCTAATGCAGCTTTAATGTCGAATGTGCTAGTATATCATTCAACATTGTGAACTGTCAGTTAGTGCATTTCTCTCTTCAAAAGATTCCCAAATTTGATTCAGAAAATCATCCGCACAGATACAGAACATTACTGAATCTAATTTACATGACAACCAAAAAGTTAAAAACCAAATTATTACTACAGGAAACATCCTATACTATGCTTCCTACAAAATTATGCTTTTACTTAAGTCGTCCAAATGACTATGAGCTACATAAAGGCAACTCTTTATCTCCCATCCCCAAGAAATTTTTTAAAAATTAAATAACTGGATGAATTATAAGATTAAAGTAAAAGTTTAAGCTATACCTCCATATCAGGGGAAACAATTTATTATTTGCTTTACAGTAATAAACCTCAATAGTAAGAAAAAGGTTTATCTGTTAATACTGATGACTTTTTCAGAAGTTGGTAAGGAACTGAAGGGGTTATTAAACCTATAAGAAGAGTAAAAAAGCATTAAAACTTTCTAGCAATTTTTAAGTTGCTAAAAATACTAGCTGAATTTATAAGCATAAATGTTTTTACCTTTAAACATAAGTGATTAAAAAGCAGTTAAATATATTTATTCTCTAAGCCTAGTTTACCAAGGTATTTGGTATTTTATTTGCTCTACAACTAGCTTTTATAAGTTTTGAGGAAAATCCCATGAGTTCTAGTATTTCAAATTTAGGTGAACAATCCCAGATTTTCTGTCAATGCTACTTGACCTATACATTTCAATCATGTAGCCATAACCGTTCTAGTTTGAAAAGTTCTGTTTTGTTTTTGTTTAGTTTACTCTCATACAATAGACCTTCCATTCTTTTCCCCTATTAGCTGCCTCTGATCTTAACTTTCCCTGGTTCTGCTACATATAAAACATCACAACTGGGGTGCTTGTGTGGTTCATTTGGTTAAACGTCTGACTTCAGCTCAGGTCATGATCTCGGGGTCCTGGGATTGAGCCCTGAGTTGGGCTCTGTGCTCAGCAGGGAGTGTGCCTCTCCCTCTCTGTCTGCCCCTTCCTCCTCTCGCTTTCTCTCTCTCCCTTCCAAATAAATAAATAAAATCTTTAAAGAAATTTTAAAAATCATAAAAAAAATCCAACTACACATAGTATGCTAAGGGTTTTACATTAATAGCAGAATGCTTTATGTTTTATTTCCAACATTTAAATGATCCCTTTACCTGTAGTAGAACATGAGAATATCTTCAAAGATTAATACGGTGATTCATAAATTTGTTTCCTAGGTCAAAAATTCAGAGGCTATCATTCTTTAAGTACAGGTAAAAAAAAATTTCCCTAAATACAGTCAGTATCTTATATGGGCTCACATTTAGGCTCATTTGCCACTTCTCTACCTACATAATTTTGTGAGAACCTTCTATAATTTATCCCCAAGTCTTGGTACTTTTTAAATGTACATTCATTCTCTTAATAAATATACTGGAATCATTGGATTATAAAACTGGAAAAGACCACAGCCTTATTATCAAATCCATCCTTCTCAATTTTACAGTATAGCTTGGAGACATTAAAACAAACACTTGTTCAAAGTGAAGTAATAGAAAGTATTAGAAAACAGAATCTAGATTTTTCTTATTCTAAGTTCATGTTCTTACTATTAAATTATATCCCAACTTTTTAATATCTATTTGAAAGCACTCTGGGGGAAGAAAACTGATATTTACTTAGTAAAATATACTGGTTCTGTATTTTACATTTTCTTTCCATTATTACACATGGCTCTACAAAACTCAATAGCTTACAGGATGCATACTTTTATTACGAAAGCAGTATTTTATCTGATTTTAAATTATTGTGTTACTTCAAAAGTTACACCATTTTTATCAGCGCTTTAGCTTTTACTCTTTTCAAAACAAAAAAGCTAAGCTTTTAGTAGCCATTGGAATTATGTCAGATGTTGTAGTTCTATAGTTTCTAAACAGCTGGCCTTAAAAAAGGGAGCAAAATGAGGATGTTATATGGAACAGATCCTCTGACCATCCAAGGTCATTTTCCTCCCACGGCTGGGAGAATTAAAGACAATACACATACAAAACAACCAATCAGATATCATTTTTCTCAGAAATGCCATAGGCATCCTGAATTCAATATGCCCCCCAAGTCTGCTCCTCGCCTTGGATTCATTTCCTGACTCTATTACTGGCATCACAACCCATCCACTAAGGCACAGAAACTAAAAACTTGGGTGTTATTCCCAAATCCTCTTTTTCCTCATTCTCCAAGTACAGTTCGCTCATTTTTGTTTTCCAAAGGTATCAAATTTCAGATTTTTTCCTGCATCCCTACCTCTACCACCTTGATTCAGAACCTCAAATTCCCTTACTTGCATGAGAGTCTTCTAATTGATCATCCTGCCTCTACTCCACTTGTTCCACAGTGACTCATCTTCACATTACCACCAAAGTGAGCTCCCTAAAACCCAAATTTGATCATGTCTCTCCCTTATTACAAAGTCTACAAAAGCTCCTTAATATCTATGGGACAGAATTCAAAATCCTTCCATTACATGGCCTCTGTCCATTTCTTCAGTCTTATCTTTCATTATACAATTTTCCCTCTTCCCTACCACCAATTCCATCCTCTATCAGTTGTAATGGACAACTTACTTTCCTTTTCCTGTATATCCCATTTTGTTTCACTCCTGGGCATTTTTGCTCACTGTGTTCCTCCTACTCAGAACACACTTCCCCCTGTAATCCCGCTGTTGAACATTTACCATTTTCAATATTCAACTCAGAGCTCACCTCCTCTTTGAAGTTCTTTTTTGAATCTCACCCTCCCCATGCCAGTGGAAATGACCATACTTTCTATTGGTTTCCCCACTGAGCTTTTATGAAAGTATTTGTAACAGTTTTTTCCCCCCACTAATTTGTTGACAGGTATGTCTCCCCTGTTGGAATGCAGGCACTCTGGAGCAGGTACTGTGTCATATTCAATCTTTACTCCCATAGATTTGCATAGAGTCCATCACATATTAAGAACTCAATGATGTGGAATGAATGAATGAGCCAACAAAGAAAATAACCATATAGGATATTCTTGAAGGAATATTTTTAAATTAAAATACTCAAAATAATTTGGTACTGACTATGGTATATTTACTCCCATAAATTCCACATTTTTCTATTTAACATACTTTTTTTCATTAAAAACTTAAGATTTATTCCTCTGAAAAAATCTGGGCACATATGTGTAGTAACATTAATATTACCTAGATAAACAGACAATTTTGTAAATAATACTAATTGTTTTACTTTATTAATTTAATGGAATATCAAAATGATTTATGGTCAACTCCTGATTATCTGAAGGATTTTAATAACTATCCTGGCTTACCTAGGATCTTTTCATGTGCTGCTTCTGCACATGTTAAATAAGCTATGGCTTACTTTTCTAAGCTGGCTTTCATGTCTTTATCCTGCTACAGGCAATGAAAGGCAACAATCTGTCTACATCCTAAGTGAAGGACACTGACCAGGAGAATGGAAAAAATGGTTCCTGAACATGAGATGATTTTATGCATTAGGTGATCTGCACAAAATGAATTACAAAATCACGTAACTGGATGAGATAATATGTATTTATTAAATAATGTTGCTGTTTGTTATGAACTTTTTTCTTTTTCAAAAATTTTTAACTCGAAAACTATTCCCAAGTACTTCTGCCAATCCAGTAAATTGGAACAAATATCTACTACTGATTTTCCCTTAAAAATATCTGATAATTAAAAGCTTTAAAGACATGAGTAACATATGAGATCACTAAATTTTTCCTAATCAACATTTATTTCTACAAAAATTTTCAATAAAAATATTTTCACTGAGATTCAGTATTAAAAACTAAAAAAAAAAAAATTCTAGTAGAACCCAATAGAGAAACTCACTTTGTAGTTAACTTTACAGATTATACACAAATTACTATAGTAATCTGTTCACTAAAGTTATAAAGGCTTACTCAGAGGAAATGCTTTAGAAATAAGTTAATTCCTAGTATGTGAAAAGATAAGTCCAGCATTCCGTTCATCAACACATACTTGTGAGGATCCAAATTCCAAAGATGATGAAAAGATGGGTTGGCATTTTTATTACATATAAAGACAGCTATGTTCTAAACCCGTGCTGTCCATTATACCAAACATTAACAGCCACATTTAAGTTAAAAATTCAGTTTCTAAGCTGCCCTGGTCACATTTCAACTGCTCAATAGCCACATACAGCTAGTGACTACTACATTAGACAATACAGAAACATTTCCACCACACAGAAAGTCTGACTGGATAGTACTACTCTAAACCAAAATGCAAATTTCTAAATACTTTTTAAAATGGCAATACAAGTTTAAATAGTAATGTTTTGATTGGCTATTTATCAGGAAGGGAAAGTATATATTTACAAATGAGAAAGATAATTAAATACAAATACAAATAGCAGTGAAGGGTTTAGGCATATAAATTAACTTATATGGCTTAATTTGAAATTACACCATATCAAATCTGAAAAGATTTTCAAGACGATTTAATCCTTCATCCTCATTTTACAGATGAGGAAACTGAATCTGGAGAACAGTACAAGAAAAATAATTCTCTCATTTAAGATACTTAATATATACAAATGAAGTCACTATTAAAAGCAACCAAAATTTCCTATAATTGATAACAAACTGAAACAAAGTGAAGTCTAAGCTATTCTGTGTGTCTTAGAATCAGTTTTCCCATTGGATACACATAGGCTGTTTGCACAGTGGTGAAGATTTCGGGTCCCGGGTTAAGCTGCCTAGGTTCAAATGCTGCTCCTGGACTTCCTCGCTGTAGGAATTTAGGCAAGTCATTTAGGCTCTCTGAGCCTCCATTTCCTCATTTATAAAATGGAAAAATAATTAAACTATTTCATAGTAGTCTGGAAAGATTAAGTGAAATTATACATGCAAAGTACACAGAGAACCTGGTTCATAGTAAGCCCTCCAAAAATGCAAGTTGTTATGAAACTTGTGTTTTGGTTGAACCTAATCTCCTGGCTACTTTCTTTGATTAATTTCTATTCACCTTCAAGCTCTTAAGACAGAGAGATACTCTGGAAAACATTCAAAATCATTATGTAAACACTAGGTTACATGGTGGCTCTACCACTTACAGTCACAGAAGAATCTGCATCCAAATCTCTACCAGGACTTCACGAACCATTGGCCTCAACACCTTTGCCATGAAAGTGTAATACAAAGCCCCACAGGCAACCTGTGGGGTCTAATGTTTTTCTTAAAAAAATGAAATAAACCACAAAAAAATCCTTCCCATGTTAAAATGGTGGCATTTGTGTTTTTTTTGTTGGTGACTGTGGGTAAAGTAAGAAGTGGGAGACTGGATAAGTAAAACAATTTTGAATGACAAGAGTTTATAACTTCTTAGAGAATTATATACTCATATATTTAAAATTTATGCTTCTGTGTATTAGTGGAAGTTTAAGTAACTACACTCAAATTTTGAAACACATATTTTTGAGAATAACTTTTTATAAATACACAGAATAGTTGGTATGTAATAGTAAGAGATGTTCTTTCAGTAAGTTTTAAGATATATCAATACAATTTCCTAGTTCACTAAAGTAGAAAAATAGGTACCCAACTTAATGTTATCTCCAGAAAGTATGGAGATGAGAATGGCATCTCCAAGTCCTACCCTGGAAAATGTTTCATTCTAAGAGTAGAGAGATTTCAATAGAATACAACAGAGGTGCCAAATGGTCAAAGCTTCATTCTTCTGGAATATTTTTATAATGAAGCTCCAGAGTCACCCATATGAGGCATGGTCCTAACCAAACCTTAAATCTTAATCAACCTTATACATTTTAATCATTTGAAATCAAACATTTTCCTATTGGTAGTTTTCAGAGTTCTAACTTCACTTTCCATAGTTTTAGCACTTACCATATTTTGCTCTTTGGTTAACTTCTATAAGTACATTTTCTCACTTACACTAGGTAGATTTCTTGAGCTTTCACTTAGAGTCTCCAAATGAAACTAATACACTTTGCAGGCATTTTGAAAATATATGTATTTTTTTTAAAGATTTTATTTATTTATTTGAGCAAGAAAATGAGAGAGAGAGAGAGAGAGAGCACATGAGAGGGGGGAGGGTCAGAGGGAGAAGCAGACTCCCTGCTGAGCAGGGAGCCCGATGCGAGACTTGATCCTGGGACTCCAGGATCATGACCTGAGCCGAAGGCAGTCACTTAACCAACTGAGCCACCTAGGCGCCCCGAAAATATATGTATTAACTGATTATTTCATGAGGCAGAATGGAGTCAGAGCACCAGATTCTATTCCTTACTCTGGTATCACTAATAATCTGATCCCAACTTCAGTTTCTTCAAAGGTCAGGCTCTTTGGCTTTGAAATGGAATCATTATACAGGCTGATCTGTAAGATTACTTATATTTCTAAAAGTTTATGCTGTTATGTATCAACTGAAGTTTAAATAACTACATTCAAATTTTGAAAGGCATGTATTTTCAAGTAAAAATACATAGAAAGTTAGGTTTGTAATGGTAAAAGCTGTCCTTTCATTAAGTTTTAAGAGATATCAATAAACTTTCTTGATTCACTATAGAACAGCAGCAACACACACCTGATAACATCGCTCCAGATGAAATTACAAAGTGATCAACACATGGCATTTCTAATAACTGTCCCTATGAGATCTCACTTGCTATTTTCTTTTATCACTTCACAACATTTATTCAAACTACTATATTGACCTTCAGTTTCCATAAATAAACTTACATAAAAAGCTGGCTAACATACTTACTAAATAGGCTGTCACTAATAGTTAAAGCTCAGGAAAGAATTCATTCATAAGAATAATTTAAATACATTTAGATAAACATTTAAAGTTTCCATTCTGTTGTCTGTAAATATTCTAAGATTATCCCATAGTTCTGAGCTTCAAATCAGTACTGTCTCAGGGAGAATTAGTTGGTAACTTAATAATGGAAATATATAGATCAGAGAAGAGTCTACTATCATTATTAAAAATAGAAACACTGTACAGGCCAGTACTTGCTAATGAAAATCACTGATATGATTCAATTACCAAGCACACTCCTTTGTAACACAATTAGCACATATTTTATCTTTGATTTAAAAGGAAAAATGATAACTCATCAGACATAAATAATTCTTGATACTTTCCACATTCCTATACTTTCTGTACAGTTACTACATTTGTGCAGTTAAAAAAGAAAAGACAAAGTTCTACCTCTAAATTGGCTTTCGAAAATTTCCCTATCACATACTAAAGTATGGTCATTGATAATTTGTATGATAGTATATCAAACTTTTCTGGAGCTCCCGAAAATTAATACCAAAACCTCACTGGTGAAACATAAACCATATAATCTCATTATTCACATTAAACAAAATGAATGACTAAATTTTTCCAAATTGATTCTGCTTTGTTGATACAGAAAAAAAAAAAAAAAGCTTTTTCCTTCATGCTAAATTACCAAATTAATCTAAAACATGTTACAAACATAGAAACATTAAAAGATACTAATTACACAAACCGGAATAAATCATCTGGCATTCTGTCATTTACTCCTGGTGACATAACAAATACCATTTGTTGTCTTATCATTCTGAATTATAAAATCTGAGATGAACCTTACAAAGACACATCATTTTTTTTTCACAACCATCCTGATGGATTGATTGAACTATACAGAAATTCAATTTGCATCATTTTTTACTATTTGGTGTAAAGTGTAGGGTGCCTGCACTTTCAGCTGTCAGAAGAAATTCACCCTATTCTGGAAGCACTTCAACTTCCAGTGACCTTTAAGTTTTACAGACACTCTAGGAGAGTCTTGAAATGTCGCAAGAAAAGGCAAACCTGCCTTGCTTTTTTTCATGGATAAAGTTGCAGTTTAGTCTCGTTCTATCTTCCATTCCTAATCTGAAGAGCTGCAGGATCTCTAAAACATAGTTGCTTACTCAGAATTAACCTTACCTGCAGCAGAGAGCCAGACTAGCAGCCCCTTACCCTGTGATAAGATTGCGCTGGACCCAAGCGATGGAGGGAAAAGAGCCAACTCTGCCCACAGCACTACCTGTGGCTCCCAAAGAGGTGGTCGGGGGTAGGGGAAGCGAGGGTTGGGATGGTACAAGGGACTTCTTTATCCGGACCATATTTGGGGAATTGTTCTAGTGAGTGCGTCCCCCCGCTCTAAAGAGAAAGGGAGTCTCGGGGAACACTCTTCTACCTCGATCTCTCCATCCGGCCCTTCGCGCTCGGCCCTCAAGCCGGAGCCGGGGGGCAAGGCTGTGGAGGAGGAAGGCAGCTGGTCCCTAGGGCCCCCACGAGCAGCTACCGGCGGCCGCTGCGAGGCCTGGGCCATGCCCGCGGCCTCGGGGCTCCGACCCGGAGGGACGGTCGATGCCCCCCCGCGCCCACCCGCCCGGCAGGTACCCAGACCCGGCCCTTGACTCACCGCTCTCCACCTCGCTGCCTTTCTTGGCGGTCGCCGCGTTCCCCATGACTGGGGCGATGGAAAGAAGGGGTCAGGGAGGGGAAGGGGGGCCGGGGTCGTCCCCGCCGCTCCACAGGCTGAGGCAAGTCCCGCTTCTGCACCGATCAAAGCGGTGAGTGCTCCCGGCGTTGGCGCCCCGAGTCCGGGCGGGAAAACTGGGCCGGTTCGGAGGGCAGGGCTTCAGCCAACTCTTCAGCCCGGGAGGCAGCAGCTGTGGCAGCGGCAGCTGCGGCGGCGCCGGGCAGACACTCCCCTTTCCCCCGCCCCGCCCCCCCTGCTCCCCTCCCCTCCCAGGCCCCTGTCTTTATCCGCGGGCTGGCGCGCGCGCCGGAAGTGACGTATTGTCCGGGACGAGGGCGGCGGGGTGAGGGGCCTGATCGCGGGCGGCTGATGCGGTAACCCTGACAGACACCTCCGCGGCCCGCTGAGCTGGAGTGTTGTCGCCAGGGATTGAGCTCGGATGCTCATCCCTGAGATATGGGAGGCGGCGTGAGAACCGTTAGCTTGGAGGAACCCGTCGTCTCTCAGCCTGGAGTCCCCCATGTCCTGGAGCGGGGCCGCGGGAAGCCCTGTAGGGGCTCGGGTGCTTTCTTTGTGCACCGTATCCCGTCGGCTCCTCACTCAAAGGCTGCCTTCTCCAGACAGGCGGGGGAGAACCGCACGAGAGAGCACATGCGAGGGGAACCCCCCTAGTTCTTGCTTCTGGCGGGGGCAGACTGGTCAGCATGCGCCATGGAAACAGCCTCGTCCTTAATCTCGATTGTGGCTCGGAGCCTCTTTACTTCGAAGATTCAGGTATTCACTGAGCCCGTAACCACGTTGTCCTCCCTGTTCTCGGGCGTCGGTCGCAAGCCCTTTGATGTTTCCAGTGCGGTTTTCATTCGCCGCGATTTTGTGGGGTCACTCAAGTTTTTGTCAGACGTCCCAGGTGGAGATAAGGAAAATATTTCTGCACCATCTATTGATGCGAGGCATTGTATTTAGCAGCTTTCTGTGTAGATGTTAAAATAAATGCATTCCCAATTGATAATTGCGTTTTATTAATATATAGAGAGCACTTATTAATATACTTAGAGCGCTTGAATTTTCAAATAGCTTTATTTATCGGGTGATTTATGTGGCAGTGTAATATTTTTTGTTGCATGTTCCTTTGAACTTTGTATTTGTTCCAAACCTAGTGCAGAAATCCTGTTACTTCCTGAGGGCGAGACCACATAAACTTATTTTGTGTCCCCAAGGCACCAGACCTGGCACAGTAGGGGCTTAAGGAAACCTGCTGACTTGAAAGTAAGCTAAGGAAATTTTTCAGAATTTTTAAAAAAAATATTTTTTATTACAAAAATGGAGTGCTAACTGAAGAAGTTCCTCAGTAAACTCCTACCACTATTTCTTATTATCAGTTGTTAAATTAATGTAACAAATATTTATATTACATATACTGTATTCCAAATACTGTAAAAATGTTAACAAATTGATCCTCAAAACCCTATGCGATAATGTAGCTTTACTATCATTATTTAGTGTGCAAACTGAGGAACAGAGAAGTTAAGCAATTTACCCTCGGTTACACAGCTATCATCTGGTGGAAGAAGGATTTGAACCTAGGTGGCTGGGCTCCAAAGTCCATCCTTTTGTCTATAATGTTGATCTGAAACCTGTGGATGTTGCGGTAAATTGCTTTGTCATTTGAAATCCATTGATTTGAGATATAAGAGATTAAGAGATACAATTTACTTTTTGGGGAATTTCATTATACTGTAGTCCCCCCTTATCCAGTTTTGCTCTCCACAGTTTCAGTTATCCACCGTCAGGAAGCAGATGATTCTCCTTCTGACCTGTCAGAAGGTCAGTGGTAGCCTAACACCCAAGTTGTAGTCTATATGCCCCCACTTCACAGGGGGTCATCTCATCATGAAGGCATTTTATCATCTTACATCATCACAAGAAGGGTGAGTATAGAACAGTAAGATCAGAGAGAGACCACATTCACATAACCTTATTACAATATATTGTTAAAATTATTCTGTTATTAGTTATCATCAATCTCTTGCTGTGCCAAATTTATAAATTAAACTATATCATAGGTATGTGTGCATGCATAAGAAGAAACATTGTACATATGAGATTTGGTACTGTCTGTGGTTTTAGGCATCTACTGGGGTTCTAGGAATATATCTCCCACAGATAAGTGGGGAGGAACTACTGTATTGTTTTGAGGGTTTCTATTAAATCCAACTAATATAAAAATAACAGAGAAAAAAGGGTTTGGACTAGATAGGTTTTGTGTCAGCGTGTAACAATGTTGCAACAATGTCACATCTTTCCAATCACATTTAGTTTTGTGTTGTGGATGTGACATTTGCCCTACATACATGGAAAATTTAATAAATAGCATTAAGCCACATATATACCAAATTAAAGACAACTTTTTGATATACTTTATTCTGGAGGGAATCTTTCTAGAATCCTGGAATATTCATACTGTCCTCATTGGGGTGAGTTTTTAAATGTGTGCCTTTTTAGAGACCAACTTTAATAATAAAAGAGTGTTATAGACATAATTGGTCCCTTTTTTTAACATGATTTTGAGTTCTAGGCCTCTAATAAGAGGGCAGCTGAGTAAGTCATTAATTTGCAGAGGAGACTGTTGACAACTATTACACAGTTACAAACATTATAACTACATTCTGGAAAATTAATAAGTAAAATATTCAGCTTTAGAAAATTTCAACCTTTCTCAATTTAACTTTATCATTGGTTAAGAGATTAAATTAATTATTAATAAAAAAATGATCAACAATTAGAAATATCTTCTTATTCTTTTTTCCTTATAATATTATTTGTTATATTAGCTTACACTGTTTCTCTGATTCAAGGAAGATTATACTTTAAGAGTATAGTTTCATAGTTTTCAGTTAGTTAACATTAACAGCCATTTAGTTGTAATTATATACAAGTTGCCTTTTCATTATTAGAGAAGAGTTCTCTATAGGAAACCATTGTTTATGTAGCACATAGAAAACTATGTTTTAAGAATTTTTACATTCCAGAAGGGGCAGAAATGTCATTAACTGTTCAGTTATTCTTGAAATGATTAGCAGTAACATGGGGTAGTTGCTATCCTTTGCCACAAATGACTTTGCTATAAACTAGACAAGTGCAAAGGTAGAACTATAACTTATTTCCATAGGAAAGCAGACACAGAAGGGGGTCATACAGAGAAAAGACTTTGAGTCCTTTTCCATGTAATGTTTTATCTAAGAATCTGCAACACTATGTAGCAGGGAAAATTATATTTCACTTTGGAAATAATTAATCTTACATTTTCTAGTACTTTGTAATCAAACGTTTTCACGTTTTTTTTTTTTTTTTTTTTTAAGGAATTAATTTTATTCGGGTAGTAGAATATGCATTTAAAAGAACCTGTTTCTTCGTATTGGGTTGAAATTTATTCCTTTTGACCAAAAGCCACTTCAAAACATCACAGATCTTTCCTTTTTTTCTCATCTCTTCTTCACATGTTGTTTTTTTTATCTGATCCCCACAACAAACCTACGTAAGCTAGACATATTAGCCCCCTTTTACAAATGAGTAAAACAAAAGTTCAAAGAAGTAACTTGGCCGAGATCACTCAAATGGTAAGTGGCAGAACACTAGATTTTATGCCCTTTTCTGCGAGGCAAATGTAATCTCATTCCTCATTAAGATTAGATTTTATTATCTCCAATTTACAGGTGAGAAAAATAAGGCCTAAGAACTAAGAGTCTTGGCCCTTTTCTTCCTAGAGGTATCTCTTCACTCAGGAATGAGAAAATGGCAAAAACTTAGTAAATTGTTATTTCTGTTTATTTTGTAGTTTTATATTATCAACTTGATTTCCAAGACTTTCTAAAGCAAAACACTCTCAAAAATAAGGTATGTCAGAAATATTTGTTTTTCCTTTATAATCACCAGGATGGATAAGCTGAAGTTGATCATTGTTGGAGAATATGACCAGGTCATTTGTTTTTATATTGTATTTTACGTCAAATAAATGCAAGTAAAAATTTATTTAACCATCATAAGATAATTATTTTGAATGATAACTAGTAATCCACATAGTCTGATATTTCATTATTGTACAGTATTGTATGTTCTAAACCAAATGATACATTAAATATCAGGCAAAGGACAGAATAATACTTCTAAAATGAGGAAGTAATTTTATAGTTAATAAGTTACAAATATGTTATGATAATTGTTCAAATCATTGTAGTACAGTATGAAGTTTTCTTCTTGAGCAGAATTCTAATCCCTTTGTTCGATGACAAATTTATTATCTAAAGTTCAATATTCATCTTTCTGGGTATTTCTTTACAGATGAGGAGACTAAAATAGTTGACTGGTTAACCTGCTCAAAGTCAACAAAAATGAGCTAGTAACAGTAGAATTGTAGCTTATCTCTTGTGAGGACTAGAATACAAACTGAATGTGTTTTAAGAAAAAAAACATGGAGGGGAGAACAAAACCAACTTTTTTTCCTTTCTTAATATGTAATACACTATCTCAGAAAAGGTATGTTTGTTTTGGATATTCTGGTTTTACTAGTGTGTTTTAGCAAAACTATGCCTAAATTTCTGCTATTACAGTTTTGTGCTATGCATTTTTGAACTATACCTATAGACCAAAAATAGCACCCAAATTTACAAAACATTTGTTTCTTTATGAAATCACAACTTTTACAGTTTAAGCCCATCATTGACTAAGGTGAATCTGACCCACTGAAATAAAACTATATTCATAGTACTGACAGTAACAAACCAGAGTGGTGTGTGATGAAGTAGAAAGGGTTTGAGTTTTGTATTCAGGAAAATCTGAATTCATGTTCTGTTACAGTCACCATATGTGACTTTCACATAAATTTCTAATTTCTCTTGGTCTTTGTTTCCCAAAGTGTGAAGTTACATGGATTAAATTAAATCATCTGTGAAAAGTACTAGGATAACTTTTGTCATATAATAAAGTCACTGTAACCCTGTGCCCACCCTGCAATAACATTCAATGTTTTCTTGTATTTATGTTTCAGCAATAATCATTCAGTGAGTTCCTACCATATGCAAAGCATGAGGAGGGTATAAAGATTAATAAAATCAAGTATTTGTGTAAGGCAAGATGAACGTGTAAATAATTACGGAAAATAAGGTAACTTTGGAGTAATCGGAGCTTCTTCCAGATGTGCGTCTCTCCTGGTTTTGTGGCATTTCCTCACAGCATGGCCCCCAAATGCCAGTCTTCACTCCTGCCTCAAAGGAAGAAATGGAGACTGCCTCCTGCCCGCAAGCATGAGGAGACGTTGACCTCTCAGCACTTGCCATAAGGAGAAGAAGAACAGCAAGAAGCAATTGAACATATTGATGAAGTAGAAAATGAAATAGACTTAATGAACAAGCCACTGAGGAGATTTTGAAAGTAGAAGAGAAATGTAACAAACTCCACCAACCATTTTTTCAGAAGAGATTGGAATTAATTGCCAAAATCCCAAATTTTTTGGTAACATTTGTCAACCATACACAAGTGTCTGCACTGCTTGGGGTATTAAATCAGGTTACAGAATAGATTTTTATTTTGATGAAAACCCTTACTTCGAAAATAAACTTCTCGCCAGAGAATTTCATCTGAATGAGAGTGCTTGATCCATCTTCAAAGTCCACTGAAATCAAATGAAAATCTGGAAAGGAGTTAACAAAACGTTCAAGTCAAATGCAGACTAAAACCAGCAGGAGAAGACCACATGAGGAACCAGAGAGCTTCACCTGGTTCACTGACCATTCTGAGGCAGGTGCAGATGAGTTAGGAGAGGTCATCAAAGATGGTATTTGGCCAAATCCATTACAACTTGGTTCCTCATATGGATGATGAAGAAGGGGGAGGAAAGAAGATACTGATGATGAAGAAGAATGATTGGAAGATATTGATGAAGAATGAGATGAGGATGAAGGTGAGGAAGATGAAGATGATGATTAGGGGATGAAAGGAGGAGGATGAAAGAGAAGATGACTAATAGAACACTGATGGATTCCAACCCTCCTTTTTAAATTTTCTCCAATCCCTGGGAGCAAGTTGCAGTCTTCCCCCCCCCCCCCTTGTGCTCATTGACCCTGTTTTTTGAAGTCTCTTTTCTCTCCCTTTTTACCATGATTCTCAACTTATTTGGGGGGAATAGTGGGAACGAATCTCTACCCCTTTCTGTTCCAAATTCATTTCTGTCTCTTCCTGTCTCAACAAAAACTGTGGAATCAACACCACTGTACTCTGCAGAAAAAAGAAAAACCTTCTGCTCCCTTAGCTCTGCTGGAAGCTGGAGGGTGCTAGGCCCCTGTGTAGTAGTGCATAGAATTCTAGCTTTTTTCCTCCTCTCTGTGTATTGGGCTCAGAGATTACACTGTGTCTCTATGTGAATTTGTGCAGTTAAGTTTTACCAATATGTACCTGTCTACTTTCTCTTGTTTAAAAGAAAGAAAAGAAACTTTAAAAAATGGGGTTATCGAGGGTCAGCAAAGGGTGGGTTCGAGATGTTTGGGTGGGTTAAGTGGACATTCTGACAACATGGCTTCTCCTTTGGCATGTCTAATTGTGATGTTTAATGGACATCCTTGCAGTTTAAGATGACACTTTTAAAATAAAACTCTCTCCTATGATGAGCCAAACAGGCTCTCTCTATGTGACAGATTTATATCCTTCCAGCTTAGCAACTTAAGGAACAATGAGTTCTCTTTCCCAATATCATATATTATAAATATTATAATTATGTTATATATTACATATAATTATACTAATATAACAGTGGGGTGCCTGGTGGCTCAGTCTGTTAAGCATCCAACTCTTAATTTCAGCTCAGATCATGATCTCAGGGTTGTGAGATCAAGCCCCACATTGGACTCCATGCTTAGTGTGGAGTCTGCTTGAGAATTTTTCTCTCCTTCTTCCTCTACCCCACCCCCCGCTTGTTCTCTGTCTCTCTAAAATTAATAAATAAAATCTTTATATATGTAACAGTATAATTATAATAAATATTACATTATAATTATACATACTGGTTCTGTATAATCACATGACCATTTCTGTGAAGGGAGGAGGCAGGGTACGTACCGTGACTGACATGGAATGAGAGAAGTGCAGTTTTCTCATACAGGGTAGGTAAAAGCAACAGATACCCAATACAGTGAAAATCAGAAAGACTATTCATAATAAATTTTCCATCCTGGGGGACTGGATAACAGAAGTCAGAAATGAAGAAGATAAACTAGTTTTTAAATTAATGAGAGGTATATGACTTGGGTCATTACTGAATTTGACTTAAGAGTCAAAGCCACAGCTCTGAATGAAATATCATTGAAAATGTAAAGAATAAAAAAGCATCTAAGAATGGACAATTATGGAACAGAAAAGAGGGGAGTTCTAAAAGGAGCCTGGGGGCGCCTGGGTGGCTCAGTTGGTTAAGTGACTGCCTTCAGCTCAGGTCATGATCCTGGAGTCCCTGGATCGAGTCCCGCATCGGGCTCACTGCTCGGCAGGGAGTCTGCTTCTCCCTCTGACCCTTCCAACCCTCCCCACTCTCATGCTCTCTCTCTGTCAGTCTCTCTCTCTCAAATAATAAAAAAAAAAATCTTAAAAGGAGCCTGGTGCGGTAGGAGCCTGGAGTGGTCAGACAAGCTCAGAGAGAAACAGGAAATGTAGTCACAGAGGTCAAAAAGAATGAGAGGGTATCAATTTGATTGACTGCATGTTATAAGTTAACTAATATAAACAAAAGATTGGAAGAATATACAGATGCTTGTAGGAAGGAAAAGAAAGCTGAAGAATCAGGCTTGGCATCCTCAGGAGCCAGGCAGCTCCAAAGAATTGAAATAGTTGTTGCTGATTGACATTTTCCCTGTAATTGCCAGTGGAACAACAACAAAATACATATTGTCTTCAGTCTTGTTCTTTTCCCACAATTCAGTTTCTTTTTTTTTTTTATGTTAATCCCCATACATTACATCATTAATTTTAGATGAAGTGTTCCATGATTCATTGTGCATAACACCCAGTGCTCCATGCAGAATCTGCCCTCCTCAATACCCACCACCAGGCTAACCCATCCTCCCACCCCCCTCCCCTCTAGAACCCTGTTTGTTTTTCAGAGTCCATTATCTCTCATGGTTCGTCTACCCCTCCGATTTCCCCCGCTTCATTCTTCCCCTCCCGCTACCTTCTTCTTCTTTTTTTTTTTTCTTAACATATATTGCATTTTTTGTTTCAGAGGTACAAGTCTCTGATTCAACAGTCTTGCACAATTCACAGCGCTTACCAGAGCACATACCCTCCCCAGTGTCTATCACCCAGTCACCCCATCCCTCCCACCCCACCCCCCACTCCAGCAACCCTCAGTTTGTTTCCTGAGATTAAGAATTCCTCATATCAGTGAGATCATATGATACATGTCTTTCTCTGACTTATTTCACTCAACATAATACCCTCCAGTTCCATCCACGTCATTGCAAATGGCAAGATCTCATTCCTTTTGATCGCTGCATAATATTCCATTGTATAGATATACCACATCTTCTTTATCCATTCATCTGTCGATGGACATCTTGGCTCTTTCCACAGTTTGGCTATTGTGGACATTGCTGCTATAAACATCGGGGTGCACGTACCCCTTCGGATCCCTACTTTTGTAGCTTTGGGGTAAATACCCAGTAGTGCAATTGCTGGATCATATGGTAGCTCTATTTTCAACTTTTTGAGGAACCTCCATACAGTTTTCCAGAGTGGCTGCACCAGCTTGCATTCCCACCAACAGTGTAGGAGGGTTCCCCTTTCTCCGCATCCCCGCCAACATCTGTCGTTTCCTGACTTGTTAATTTTAGCCATTCTGACTGGTGTGAGGTGGTATCTCATTGAGGTTTTGATTTGGATTTCCCTGATGCCGAGCGATATTGAGCACTTTTTCATGTGTCTGTTGGCCATTTGGATGTCTTCTTTGGAAAAATGTCTGTTCATGTCTTCTGCCCATTTCTTGATTGGATTCTTTGTTCTTTGGGTGTTGAGTTTGATGAGTTCTTTATAGATTTTGGATATTAGCCCTTTATCTGATATGTCATTTGCAAATATCTTCTCCCATTCTGTCGGTTGTCTTTTGGTTTTGTTGACTGTTTGCTTTGCAAAAGCTTTTTATCTTGATGAAGTCCCAATAGATCATTTTTGCCCTTGCTTCCCTTGCATTTGGCAATGTTTATAGGAAGAAGTTGCTTCGGCTGAGGTCGAAGAGGTTGCTGCCTGTGTTCTCCTTTAGGATTTTGATGGACTCCTGTCTCACATTGAGGTCTTTCAACCATTTGGAGTCTATTTTTGTGTGTGGTGTAAGGAAATGGTCCAGTTTCATTCTTCTGCATGTGGCTATCCAATTTTCCCAACACCATTTGTTGAAGAGACTGTCTTTTTGCCATTGGACATTCTTTCCTGCTTTGTCAAAGATGAGTTGACCATAGAGTTGAGGGTCCATTTCTGGGCTCTCTGTTCTGTTCCATTGATCTATGTGTCTGTTTTTGTGCCAGTACCATACTGTCTTGATGATGACAGCTTTGTAATAGAGCTGGAAGTCCGGAATTGTGATGCCGCCAGCTTTGCTTTTCTTTTTCAACATTCCTCTGGCTATGTGGGGTCTTTTCTGGTTCCATACAAATTTTAGGATTATTTGTTCCATTTATTTGAAAAAAGTGGATGGTATTTTGATGGGGATTGCATTGAATGTGTAGATTGCTCTAGGTAGCATTGACATCTTCACAATATTTGTTCTTCCAATCCGTGAGCATGGAACGTTTTTCCATTTCTTTGTGTCTTCCTCAATTTCTTTCATGAGTATTTTATAGTTTTCTGAGTAAAGATCCTTTGTCTCTTTGGTTAGATTTATTCCTAGGTATCTTATGCTTTTGGGTGCAATTGTAAATGGGATCGACCCCTTAATTTCTCTTTCTTCTGTCTTGTTGTTGGTGTATAGGAATGCCACTGACTTCTGTGCATTGATTTTATATCCTGCCACTTTACTGAATTCTTGTATGAGTTCTAGCAGTTTTGGGGTGGAGTCTTTTGGGTTTTCCACATAAAGTATCATATCATCTGCAAAGAGTGAGAGTTTGACTTCTTCTTTGCCAATTTGGATGCCTTTAATTTCTTTTTGTTGTCTGATTGCTGTGGCTAGGACTTCTAATATTATGTTGAATAGCAGTGGTGATAGTGGACATCCCTGCCGCGTTCCTGACCTTAGGGGGAAAGCTCTCAGTTTTTCCCCATTGAGAATGATATTCGCTGTAGGTTTTTCATAGATGGCTTTTATGATATTGAGGTATGTACCCTCGATCCCTATACTCTGAAGAGTTTTGATCAAGAAAGGATGCTGTACTTTGTCAAAAGCTTTTTCTGCATCTATGGAGAGGATCATATGGTTCTTGTTCTTTCTTTTGTTAATATATTGTATCACATTGATTTGCGGATGTTGAACCAACCTTGCAGCCCAGGGATAAATCCCACTTGGTCATGGTGAATAATCCTTTTAATGTACTGTTGGATCCTATTGGCTAGTATTTTGGTGAGAATTTTTGCATCCATGTTCATCAGGGATATTGGTCTGTAATTCTCCTTTTTGATGGGGTCTTTGTCTGGTTTTGGAATCAAGGTAATGCTGGCTTCATAAAATGAGTTTGGAAGTTTTCCATTTCTACTTTTTGGAACAGTTTCAGAAGAATAGGTATTAATTCTTCTTGAAATGTTTGGTAGAATTCCCCTGGGAAGCCATCTGGCCCTGGGCTTTTGTTTTTTGGGAGATTTTTGATGACTTCTTCAATTTCCTTAGTGGTTATAGGTCTGTTCAGGTTTTCTATTTCTTCCTGGTTCAGTTTTGGTAGTTGATACATCTCTAGGAATGCCTCCATTGCTTCCAGGTTATCTAATTTGCTGGCATAGAGTTGCTCATAATATGTTCTTATACTTGTTTGTATTCTTTGGTGTTGGTTGTGATCTCTCCTCTTTCATTCATGATTTTGTTGATTTGGGTCATTTCTCTTCTCTTTTTGATAAGTCTGGCCAGGGGTTTATCAATCTTGTTAATTCTTTCAAAGAACCAGCTCCTAGTTTCGTTGATCTGTTCTACTGTTCTTTTAGTTTCTATTTCATTGATTTCTGCTCTGATCTTTATTATTTCTCTTCTCCTGCTGGGTTTAGGCTTTATTTGCTGTTCTTTCTCCAGCTCCTTTAGGTGTAGGGTTAGGTTGTGTACTTGAGACCTTTCTTGTTTCTTGAGAAAGGCTTGTATTGCTATATACTTTCCTCTTAGGACTGCCTTTGCTGCATCCCAAAGATTTTGAATAGTTGTGTTTTCATTTTCATTGGTTTCCATGTATTTTTTTAATTCTTCTTTAATTTCCTGGTTGACCCATTCATTCTTCAGTAGGATGCTCTTTAGCCTCCATGTATTTGAGTTCTTTCCGACTTTCCTCTTGTGATTGAGTTCTAGTTTCAAAGCACTGTGGTCTGAAAATAGGCAGGGAATGATCCCAATCTTTTGGTACCGGTTGAGACCTGATTTATGACCTAGGATGTGATCTATTCTGGAGAATGTTCCATGGGCACTAGAGAAGAATGTGTATTCCGTTGCTTTGGGGTGGAATGTTCTGAATATGTCTGTGAAGTCCATTTGGTCCAGTGTGTCATTTAAAGTCTTTATTTCCTTGTTGATCTTTTGCTTAGACGATCTGTCCATTTCAGTGAGGGGGATGTTAAAGTCCCCCACTATTACTGTATTGTTGTCGATGTGTTTCTTTGCTTTTGTTATTAATTGCCTTATATAATTGGCTGCTCCCATGTTAGGGGCATAGATATTTACAATTGTTAGATCTCTTGTTGGATAGATCCTTTAAGTAGGATATAATGTCCTTCCTCATCTCTTATTACAGTCTTTGGTTTAAAATCTAATTTGTCTGATATAAGGATTGCAAACCCAGCTTTCTTTTGGTGTCCATTAGCATGGTAAATGGTTTTCCACCCCCTCACTTTCAATCTGGGGGTGTCTTTGGGTCTAAAATGAGTCTCTTGCAGACAGCATATCGATGGGTCTTGTTTTTTAATCCAGTCTGATAGCCTGTGTCTTTTGATTGGGGCATTTAGCCCATTTACATTCAAGGTAACTATTGAAAGGTAGGAATTTAGTGCCATTGTATTGCCTGTAAGGTGACTGTTACCGTATATTGTCTGTGTTCCTTTCTGGTCTATGTTGCTTTTAGGGTCTCTCTTTGCTTAGAGGACCCCTTTCAAGATTTCCTGTAGGGCTGGTTTTGTGTTTGCAAATTCCTTTAGTTTTTGTTTGTCCTGGAAGCTTTTTATCTCTCCTTCAATTTTCAATGACAGCCTAGCTGGATATAGTATTCTTGGCTGCATATTTTTCTTGTTTAGTGCTCTGAATATATCCTGCCAGTCCTTTCTGGCCTGCTGGGTCTCTGTGGATAGGTCTGTTGCCAGTCTAATGTTTCTACCCTTTTAGGTTACAGATCTCTTCTCCCGAGCTGCTTTCAGGATTTTCTCTTTGTCTATGAGACTCGTAAGTTTTACTATTAGATGTTGGGGTGTTGACCTATTTTTATTGATTTTGAGAGGGGTTCTCTGTGCTTCCTGGATTTTCATGCCTGTTTCCTTCCCTAAATTAGGGAAGTTCTCTGCTATAATTTGCTCCATTATACCTTTTTCCCCTCTCTGTTTTTCTCCTTCTTCTGGGATCCCAATTATTCTAATGTTGTTTCGTCTTATGGTATCGCTTATCTCTCGAATTCTGCCCTCGTGATCCAGTAGTTGTTTATCTCTCTTTTTCTCAGCTTCTTTATTTTCCATCATTTCATCTTCTATATTACTGATTCTCTCTTCTGCCTCATTTATTCTAGCAGTTAGCGCCCCCATTTTTGATTGCACCTCATTAATAGCCTTTTTGATTTCTACTTGGTTGGATTTTAGTTCTTTTACTTCTCCAGAAAGGGTTTCTCTAATAACTTCCATATTTTTTTCAAGCCCAGCTAGTATCTTTAAAGTGATGATTCTGAACTCTAGATCTGACATTGTACTAATGTCCATATTCAGTAGGTCCCTGGCAGTCGGTACTACCTCTTGTTCTTTTTGTTGAGGTGATTTTTTCCATCTTGTCGTTTTGTGCAGAGGAGAAAAGATTAATGAGAGAACAAAATGCTAGCAGAGTAAAAACGTCCCCAGAATATATACTCTAAACAAATCAGAAAAGACCTGAAACAGTGGGAAAAGAAAGGGAAAGAGAGAAAAAAGAGAAAGAAAAAAAAGAAAAAGATAAAAACAAAAACAAACAAAACAACAACAACAACAAACAAAAAAAACCAGAATGTGATCAAATATGATCAGGCTGGTATATAGATCAGTGCCACATACTAGATTTGGGGTGTATTTTGGTCTTTTAGAAGAAAGTGCCTCCCAAAATTTTAAAGAAAGAAAAACTTATATATGTACAAAAATAAGGGTTGATATGATGAAGGGATGGAATATGACTGTAAAGATGGAAATTATAAAAAATTTTATAAAAGGAATTGATAAGTTGTTTGAAAAAAGAAAGAAGAGGATTTAAAAAAAAGGAAAAAAGAAAAAAAAAGGGAGAGGATGTGATCAGGCAGGGGAATAGAAAACACCATATACTAGAGATTTAGGGTATATTTTAATCTGTTAGAAGAAACTATCTCAAAATTTTAAAGAGAGAACAACTTATATATATAAGCCAAAAATACGGGTAACTACTATGAAGGGATAGAATATGACTCTAAAAATGAAAAATAAAAAATTTTTTTTTTAAAAAAGGGATTGATAAGATGTTGCTTGAAAAAGGGAAAAAGAAAAATTCAAAAAGAAAAAAAGAAAAAAGACAGTTAAAAAAAATTAACTTTGAAAGACTAAAGAATCATGGTAAAAAAGCCATGATTTCTATGTGCAGTATTCCCCTAGCGCTGGAGTTCTGCCGTTCTCATTGATCGGTAAACTTGGTCTTGGCTGGCTGTTCTCGCTGATCTTCTGGGGAGGAGCCTGTTGCTGTGGTTTCCAAATGTCTCTGCCGGAGGCGGAATTGCCCCGCCCTTTCCGGGTCTGGGCTAAGTAATCTGCTCGGGTTTGCTCTCCGGGGCTTTTGTTCCCTGCGAGCTTTCTGTACAGCTTTGGAGGCGGAGAGTGAAAATGGCGGCCTCCCAATCTCCGCCCCGGTGGAGCCGAGAACTCGGGGCCCCGCTCCTCATTGAGCCCCCAGAGAAAAGCCGTCAGTCACCCCCCTCTCCCCGGTCTGCAGCTGCACTCCGTACTCACCCGGCCTGTGACCGTGCATTTCTATCTCTGGCACCCGACCCCGGGTGGAGTCTCCAAACCCAGCAGATCCCTGCGGTGCACTCCTGCGCGGCTCCTCCCGGGGGAGAAGGTGAGTCTCCCCGGATCTGCTGCTTGTTGGGTCCCTGCTGGAGGAGCAGGGGCCCGACTGTGCCGCGGATCACGGTTTATGGCAACCTCGAGCCGAGAGCCCGCGCCTGGGCTCTGCCTCTGCAGCTGGCTTCCCTGCTCCGTTACCTGGGAGCTCTGCCACACTCAGGCACCCCCGGTCTTTCTGTGACCCCGAGGGTCCTGAGACCACACTGTCCCGGAGGGTTCCACCCCCCGCTTAGCCACCAGAGTGACGTCCCTCGGCGGAGCAGACTTTTAAAAGTTCCGATTTTGTGCTCCGCGGCTCTATCACTTGCCGGTAGCGGCCGACGGAGGCCCCTCCCCTGCCGCTGTCTATCCTCCCGAATATCGCCTCAGATTCACTTCTCCGCACGTCCTACCTTCCAGAAAGTGGTCGCTTTTCTGTTCAGAGAGTTGTTGCTATTCCTTTCTTCGATCTCCTGTTGGGTTTGTAGGTGTTCAGAATAGTTTGATCCCTATCCAGCTGAATTCCTGAGAGGAGACGAAATCCAGGTCTCCTACTCCTTCGCCATCTTGCTCCGCCCCCTCCCACAATTCAGTTTCTAATGAGAGAATTCAGTTGGCCTATCTTGGGTTAAGTTTTTGCTTCTTACCCAGGGTAAGGCAATCCTGGGACTCATCAGTGGGGAAGCAGAAATTTCCCAGTACCAAAAGGATGGACTAGAAGTTGAACATTCAGTAAAACAACAATGTCCATTACAGATGATTTATTTAATGGTGTTAGTAAACACAAGTATTTCTCAGTGGTACTGTAAAGGACTACTCCTTCCCCCCCCCCCCCAAATGTGATGGACTTTATCATAAAATCATAGAAGTTTTTGGTTAAATATATGAGAAATACTCTGTTACCTGATGTGGTAGGCAGAATAATGCCCTCCCAAAGATGTCCCAAGTCTTAATTACCAGAATCTGTGATTATGTTACCTCGATTGATAAAGGGAAATTAAGATTGCAGATGGAATTAAGGTTGCTAGTTAGCTGACATTAAAATAGGGGGATTATCCTGCACTATCCTTGTGGGCCCAATGTAGTCACAAGGGTCCTTAAAAGTGGAAGAGGGAAACAAGAGTTCAGAGTGATGTGATGTGAGATCTCTACATCATTGCTGACATTAAAGATGGAGGAAGGGAGCCATGAGCCAAGCAATGTGGGCAGCCTCTAGAAGCTAGAAAGAAAAAAGAAACAGATTCTCTCCGAGGGTCTCCAGAAAGGAACACAAGAGTGCTGACACCTTGATTTTAACCCAATGAGATCCGGGTCTGATTCCTGATGTAGTGAAGTGTAAAGATAATAATTTTAAAAACCACCAAGTTAATGGTAATTTGTTTCAGCAGCAATAAAAAACAATACACCTCACCCTATTTTAAAAATAGAGTAAACAGAGAGTTAGGTTAAGGGATTTGCTAAATTGTCTGAGGCAAAACCAGGACTGAAACCCAGACTCTAGATTCTCAAGAAGTTCTCTACACTCAGACAGGTGTGTTAGAAATTCTTTACACTAAAAGTCATTATTTGGAAACAACTGATGTCCTAGAAATAGGATAAACAAGGAAAAGGCACTTCAATTTTCTTCTAAATTATTCTGGTTAAATAACTGTTGAGTATCCAATTAAAGAGAATGAAGTTAAATATGAATTTTTAGTTTTTGTGATCTGGAAGTTGAAGGGGTTGTTTGAATATGTGTGGGATGTGGCAGAACGATGGTAGAAAATATTTAAGGTGATTTTTCAATTTATTTGTTTCTTTTCAATCTGGCAAGTACTTTTTTCTCAATATTCATTTCCAAATGTCTTGGTTTATATTATATACTACTTATAACCATAATTATTCTCTAGGAAGCTTATGAATCTTGCTACATAAAAGGTACTGAGTTTTTTCATGAATAACTGCAAGTTTAGGAGTGGCTAGAGAGAGAGCTGAATTGCTCAGTCTAATTAAGGGAGAATTCAAAATTCTAGGGTAATCCAAGACGTAGGGAGTGAGGAAGAGAGATGGGAAGGGAACAGTTAGTAAGATGTCAGGAGTCTGGGGTGTTTATATGGAGTGGTGCAGACAATGGCAGCTAAAAGATCTAACGTGATTCCAAGTTGTGTCCTACATAGCACTTATGGTAGTTCCCAGGTCTTCAACTACATTTTTGCTACATGCAACAGCTTTATATTTCTGGTTGCTCTGAAGGAAATGATGAAGTAAAAAGGACCATTTTTGCCTTTGCCTTAAAATTATGACAAAGAAGTAAATAACCATAGGTAATATAGAACAAGGAAAAAAATTGCTCAGAAGCAGATAATCAGAGCCAGAGGGGTCCATGAAAATATAAGCCCATCAGAAATGTGTATAAAATCATAAGGATACTGGATACTAAAATGCCTGTAGGGGCACCTGGGTGGTTCAGTTGGTTGAGCATCCTACTCTTGATTTCAGCCCAGGTCATGACCTCAGGGTTGTGGGATTGAGCCCATGTCAGGCCCTACACTCAGTGGGGAGTCTGCTTGAGTTTCTCTCTCCCTCTCACTCCCCCTGCTCTCTCTCTCTCACTCTCTTTTTCTCTCAAATAAATATATCTCTAAAATAAAATGCATGTAATAGGGATTTGAATCAACTTTTTGTAGGGAGTTAAGAAGCTGGATTGACTACAGAATCACCACCACCACCACTACGACCAAGAGTTGTAATTGTAAATAAAAGTTTTCTGTGTACCAGGCTCTGCACGATGAACCCAGATCAGTCTCTTTCCAGAACTTTTAATCAGTAAAACCAGCATTTCCAAAAGTCTAGTCTAGACCATCTGCATGAATATGATTGGGGAGTGCTTGTTTTTAAAATGCAGTTTCCTGGGTCCTATTCAAGTCTGTTACATCAGAATTTTTTGTATAAGTTCTAATCAATCTGCCTCTTAACAAGGTATGACCCTTACGTGTGTGTGTAATCCTTATATTTAAGTGTGATCACTTAAGTTTGAGAACCACTACCCTATTGTGTTTCATTCAAAGCCAAATTAACAGTCCCAACACAAGGTTGGTCAGGCAATCCTTAAGAATACTTGGGATAGCACTGGATTTCCGGAATTGGTACTGAAAACTTATTTAGTATATTCATTCTTTGCTATCTGCTTATATATGTGTACAGTATAGGAATAAGTAAGAAAAGAGTTGGAGGTGGAAAACTGTAACTCATTTAATTTCAAATAATTATCCAAGTTAACTACCCTGACATACAGATAATACAGAGCTCCAAGTCTTTAGAATTCTTTTGTGTAAATAACTGCATTAACCTTGTAACAAGTCTCCTACCCTGTCTGTCATACTTCCTATTAAACATTCCAAAAAATGTGAAATAGAGCATATCTAACAAAGACTGTGCAAAATATAAATGTACAAATTCAATGGTAGTAATAAACCAAAATCCATGTATCCATATCGAGGCCAGAAACAGAATATTACTGTATCTCAGATGCATCCTATGAGACCTCATTCATTGTCCCTATCCAAAGATAAACCATACCCTGAATTAATCATTCTCTTGCTTTCCTTAATATTTATTGTGGGACTTTTGTTTTTGTTTTTATTTTGCTACCTAAGCATATAGCTCTTAAAATACACTCTTCAGTTTTACCTGCTTTTGAAATTTATAAGAATTTTAAGAATTCTTCTGTAACTTGCTTCTTTCACTCAACATTGTTTTTTAGTTATAATCATGTGGATGTATATACTATAGTTCATTCATTTTACATGTTTATGAGTATACTGTTGTATGAATATACCACAAGTTATATACCCTTTATACTGTTAATGGATATTGACACTGTTTATATAATTTTTTAAACAATGTTGCAATAAGTATTCTTGCTTATAAACACACATTCAACAATTTATTTAGGCATATATCTAATAGTGGAATTATGGGTTGGTAGAATTTAAGTGTGTTCAATTTTCCTGGATATAGCAAACTGTTTTCAAAAGTGGTTATACCAATTTATATCCAATTTCTATTTTCCACATCCTCACATGCACTTAATTTTGTCTTATTTTTCCATTTTAACCAATCTGGAAAGTGCTTTTAATTTCCATACTGAAGAAATTGAATATAATTTCATATGTTTGAGAGCCACTTTAGGCATCCTCATCTGTGAAATTTCTATTCATTACTTTAACCTGCTTTTCTATTGAGTTGTTACCTATTTTCTTATTGATTTTTAGGGGATTTACTGAATCCCAATCCTTTGTAATCTATATTGTGGCAAATTATCTTCTCTTCATTCATGGTTTGAATTTTTATTTTCTTTATGATATTTTTAATGCATTTAAATTTTTATCAGCTTTACTGAAGAAAAGTTGACATATAATAAACTACACACGTTTAAATATACAAAAAGCTCTTAAAAAATAAAATATACATGTAAACACCCATGAGGCCATCACCACAATCATGATATTGAACATATCCATCATCTTCAAAAGTTTCACCATGCCCCTTTGTAATCTTTCCTTCATACCTCTCCTTGCCCATCTATTTCCAGGCAATGACTTTTTTGCTTTCTGTCATTATAGATTAATTTTTTTTAAAGATTTTATTTATTTATTTGAGAGAGAGAGAGAATGAGAGACAGAGAGCACGAGAGGGAAGAGGGCAGAGGGGAAGCAGACCCCCCGCTGAGCAGGGAGCCCGATATGGGACTCGATCCTGGGACTCCAGGATCATGACCTGAGCCGAAGGCAGTCGCTTAACCAACTGAGCCACCCAGGCGCCCCATTATAGATTAATTTGCATGTTGTAAAATTTTATATAATGTTCTCATGCAATATGTACACTTTTTGGCCTGAATTCTTTCACTTAGTGTAATAATTTTTAGATTAATCCATGTTGTTTCCTGTATCAACAGTTGATTTTTATTGCTGAGTAGTGTTCTATTTATGGCTGTGTTTATACCTATTGACCAATCTTTAGGTTGTTTCCAATTTTTGACTAATTCAATAAGGCTACTATGAATATTTGCTTACAGGTCTTCATATGAACATATACTTTCATTTATCTTGGGTAAATACATAGGAGTAGAATGGCTGGATTATATGGGACATACATGTTTAACTTTTAAAGAAACTGCCAAATTGTTTTCTTAAGATATTCTACCATTTTACATTCCCAACAGCATTGTACAAGGGTTTAAGTTCCTCCACATTAGCATTTTAGTAAGTCATTTCTTAATTTCAGACATTCTAACAAAGTACATTATCTTACTGTGGTTATAATTTACATTTATGTAATGACTGCTCCTACTGAGTACCTCTTCCTGTGCTTATTTGTCATCCATGTATCTTTTTGGCAAAATGTCTATTCAAACTTTTTACCGATTTGTTATTGGGTTTTTTCTCTTTCTTTATTATTGCATTTTTGAGAGTTCTTTATATATCTTGAATACAAGTCTTTAATCAGATATGTTTTTACAAATATATTCCTTCAGTTTGTAGTTTATCTTTTCATTTTATTAACAGTGTCTATCAAAGAAAATAAGTTATTAATTTTAATGAAGTCCAGCTTATCAATCTTTTTTTTTTTTTTGGATCATACTTTTGTGTCATATCTAACGAATTTTTGCCCTAACCCTGAGTCACAAATTCCAAGCTCTGCTGAATTCTACAGAACAGTTAAGAAAGAAAGAATACCAGTTCTGCAGAAAATTGAAGAGGAGGGAATACTTCTCAACTCACTTTATGGCTCCAGCATTACTCTGATACCAAAACCACACAAAGATACTGCAAGAAAAGAAAACTACAGAACAGTATCAATCATGAACATATATGTAAAAATTCTAAGTGAAATTTTAACAAATCAAATATAACAATATATAGAAGGGATAATATATCATGGCCAAGTAGGGCTTATCCTAAAAATGTAAAGTTGTCTTAACATTTGAAAATCAATCAATGTAATTCACATTAACAGAGCAAAAAATTAAAAAAAAACAACAACCCATATAATCATCTCAGTAGATGAAGAAAATCATTTGACAAAATCCAACTTCTATTCCTAATTTGGAAGAAAAAACAACCTCTCAGCAAACCAGGACAAGAAAATTTCTTCAAACAGATAAATGTCCTCTACAAAAGTCCTACCGCTAATATTCTCAGTGGTGAAAGATAAAATATTTTTTTCCTAAGGTTAGAAACATGATGTGGATGGCTGCTCTCACCACTTCTATTTAACATTTTACTAGAGGTTCTATCCAATGCAATTAGGCAAGAAAAATAATAAAATCCATCCAGATTGGTAAGGAAAAAGTAATATTTTATTTACAGAAGATTGTGTAGAAAATATGGTGGGATTTATAAAAAAGCTTTTAGACCTAATAAATGAGTTTAGCAAGGTTGCCTGATACTGGGTCATTATTTTAAAATCAATTGTATTTTTATATTTTAGTAATAAGCAATTAGAAATTGAAATTTTAAAAATAAAGTTTAAATATCATTAACAAATATGGAATGCTTAGGAATAAATCTGACAAAAGATGTGCAAGACTTATAAACTGAAACCTATTAAACATTGCTGCAAGAGGTTAAAGAAGAACTAAATAAATGGAGAGAAACACCATGTTCATGGATCAGAAGGCTCTGTTTAAGATATCAATTCCCCCAACATTCATCTGTCGATTCAGTACAATCCCAAGCAAAATTACAGCAGGTTTTTCCTATAAAATTGGCAAGCTGATTCTGAAATTCATATGGACTGAAAAAGACTTAGATTAGTTAAAACAACTTTGAAAAAGAACCAAGTTGGGAAACTTACACTACCTGACTTACAGATTTATTATAAAATTATAGAGTATTAGGGTTCTCCAGAGAAACAAAACAAATGGGACATAATAGAGATAAATATAAGAGGAGATTTAATATAGGAATTTGTTCACACGGTGCTGGAGGCTGAGAAGTCCCACAATAACTATTTGTAAGCCTGAGAACAAGGAAAGATGGCGGTATAATTCAGTCTGAGTGATGACATGAGAACCAAGGGAGCTGATGGTTTAACTCCAGTTTGAGACTGAAGGCCTGGGGGAGCAGGAGGGCAGCACAGCTGATGTAAGTCCTGGAGTACAAAGGCCCCACAATTGGGAACTCATGTCATCTGTGGGCGGGAGAAAATGGATGTCCCAGCTCAAGAAAAGAGAATTCAACCTTCTTCTTTTGTTCTGTCTGTGCATTAACAGATTGGATAAAGCTCACCCACATTGGTGAGGGTAGATATTCTTTACTCAGTGTCCTGATTAAATGCTAATCTGTTCTAGCAGCACTCTCACAAACACACTCAGAAATTATTTCACCAGCTAGCTGGGAATCAGTTAGCCCAGTAAAGTTGAAACATGAAATTAAGCATATGTACAGTAAATCAACAGAATGTGCTGTTGGCATAAAGATAGACAAGAGATCAATGGAACAGAATAGAGAATCTAGAAATAGACCTATACATATATTTTCAATTGATCCTTGACAAAGATGTAATAAGGTTAAGTTACACATTCAGTGCAGAAAGATAGTCTTTAAACAAATGGTTCCACAACAATTAGATATCTATATTTAAAAAGTTTTGATCCATATGTCACACAATAAAGAAAAATTAACTAAAAAATATATATATATGTACATATATAAATGTAAAACCTAAAACTTCAGAGATTTTCTAGTTAGATTTTGCTATTAGTTTCTAATAGCTGTTGCATAGTTGTTAAAGTACATTCTTTGCATTATTTCACTCTTTGAATTTGTGTATACTTACTTTATGGACAGTTATATTGTCAAATTTTCTACATGCTACAAGTCTGCATAAAAAGAACTTTTCCGGTAATAAGTAAGACAATCTGTTCCATGGCAGTATGTCCTACTATCAGCCCTGAGCTGTTGAGCTCTCTCATTTGTAGATTCCTCGTTGCCTTAATGAAGAATGTGTCTGCTGGGTTCTTCCATGAAATAAAGCTGGGTGGTGGATTCTCTAGTCTCACATCAAATATCTATTCAAAATTTTAACATCTGGAGCTTTCTGAGAGTCTTTAATACTGTTCCAAAGCATTTCTATTATCCCCACCTCATTTATGTAGGCATCATCATGTTCAAGCTTCCAAATGCTGTCTGAAACCATATTAGGACTGGCTCCAGGAATCTTTGCCGGAATGTCAAATCACAAGTCATGGAGGATGTTCCCTATGTCAAAAAAATTTTCCCTATCCAGTCTTATATTTCCTTACCTTCACTACCACCAGTCTACTCCCACAGGTATTCCTCTAGTTCCTGCAAGTACTTCTTAGCTGAAACTTGAAATTCCTTTCATGTATAAGGTGCAGTCAACTCTTGTTATTTGAGGTAGTTATTTTCTATAAAGTCACTGAGCCATTACTTGTAGGATAAATACATGGTTAGATTTCTACTAGTCTGGAGTCAAAACACTTTACTCAACTGATCAATACACACCTTGCTATATGTATGTTTCTGTTTTAAAACACCTTATTTAATATGTAATAATGATTGTGATGCCTGGGTGGCTCAGTCAGTTATGTGTTTGCCTTTGGCTCAGGTCATGATCCCAGGGTCCTGGGATCAAGCCCTGCGTTAGGCTCTCTGCTCAGTGGGGAGCCTGCTTCTCCATCTCCCTCTGCCTGCCTCTCTGCCTTGTGCTCTCTCTCTCTGTCAAATAAATAAATAAAATCTTTAAAAAATATGTAATATCGATTCGTTATCATTGAACTCACAGCCAGTAGCACTATAAATCATGACTAAATGAAGCTAATCTAACAAATATATTTACTCTGTAAGGCATCATAGCTTTCTTGCACTTGGAAACACTAGGCAGCATTTCAAAACTAAAAATCACCAACAAGAAACACAAAAATGTGGAAAACATGATACTAAATAGACTGGGAAAAGGACACTTGTTTAACAGTATGAGACCTGAAACAAACATGGTCTTATTTGACTTCAGCTGGGTGCGTGTGCAACAAGCAGCTCAGATTTTTTTGCAGCTATGCACATGATGACAAATGACCATGAAAGTGCTGTGAGTATTGATTTTGGGTTACAAATAAATTTTAGTGAGTAGGCAAATTCACAAATATGGAGTTCGTGAATAGTCATGATCAACTGTATTTTCTCCTCAAGCAGAGACAACATTTTTCTGCTCAAGGAGAAGGTAGATCTGATGCTGACACACATTATCTTCGAGGCACATGTCTCAGATGAGGGTCTTGCGAGATTTTTAGCTAAAGGGAGACTGCTCTCTTCTAACAAGGGGTAGGGGTCTCTTCTGCCATTCCGAGTATTCTGGTGGTATTAGTTTCAGCTTGCCAATGAGTTTTAGGATCCCATCCTTTTCCTATCAAGGCCCTGTTGATATTGGAGACCTGTATAGGCTGGGCATTCCATATTTATCATAGCACTGATACTCTTATAAACAGATCTTGAGTCTAATTTTCACAGAGTTTGGAGAAGGTAAGGATCACCTTAAACAATACCATTAAGTCACTAATGTATGAATTAATAGTTGGATGACCTGAGCTTGTCTTTTTCTTCTTCAGGCTTCTAAAAGAGTTAGCAAGAGCCTACAGCAGCTCCACAATTCTTATAATTACCATTGTTCCCATACTTTTCAAATGCCATAGCCATCCTGTAATCTAGTGCTTTATTTTTTACCTTCATCCATCCCAATCCCAATCCATCACCACAAAAAAGAATAGCCAGCAAAATTCTGAAAACAAAAAGCAGAAAGAGAGAGCTAGCTTTATTTATCAGATGTTAAAATACATTTTAAAGCCAAGGTGAATGACATCAGCATTATGGTGACATAAGACCACCACGGTTGTTTCTCTCCCTCACAATGAAGGGAACAGCATCAGTTCCCTTTGACCTGCATCATGGCCATTTGTTGGGTTATTTAATTTGTCAGTTTTAGGGCAGTGGCGTAATTTGAGCTTTAGAAAATGTTGATACCACTTAAAATCATTTTCTCCTTTATCTCCCTTAATGAGGTTTCCTGATATCCCATCCTTGTCCCTTCATTTGGGGAGTGTGTTGGATTGGAGAATGGAATTGGTAGAAAATTTGAAGTCCTTATTATTTCAGAGTGCAGAGCTGGTGACAACTTCTGAGGTTCTGCTTAGGTCATGCTTGACCCTATGGGGTGGGGGGTACAATGAGGACAGTAAAATCTGAGAGCCTGGTAGCCCTCCCCCTGTAATGCTGTTAGTAAGTGGTGAAGGGGAGTCTCTTTAGCTCTCAGTGGGGGGACTGGGGGGGCGGAGAATGTTTTCCTAAGTGCAAGGAAGCTGTGATGTATCTTATAGAAAAATATGTGTGTTAGATAAGCTTCATTCAGGCATGGGTTATAGTGCTATTTGCTGTGGGTTTAATGCGTTATTCCCCCTTCCCCAACAACAAATATTCAGCACCCATCCATGAATAAAAGTGACTTTGTGGGAGCTGTGTGATCTAACACCACAGCTGTGGGCCAAGAGCACCAGGAGGAGTCTCACCCACCCATGCATCAGGTAATATAGGCAGATGGACCTTGATCCTGGCTAGAGATAGTGAAATGATGCATTAAGTAGCTCCAGCCCTTCTTGACCCCAAACCAAGAGCCCCTGGAGAACACAATCTTAGACAATCACCTTTGGATGAGAGAGCCTTTGCTGAAGTCTAGGTTTCCAGAGGAGAAGATCTAGCACTCTGTTAGAGAAGAGGAACATGAGTTTTGGGTTTAGATGCACTGGAGTGAAAAAGAGGAACAGTTTGATTTTACCCAAATAACTCCTCCCCCAAAATGGCAGAGTTTAGGGCTAAGAGAGCTTTTCCTGGGCCCATGATTTCTCCTGTGGGGGAAAGGGAGAGTATGAGTGAGCACCCAGCTTCCAGCTGTATGAATGCTGCCAAAGAAACTCATTTCTCTCCTACCCCATTTAGAGAACTAAGTGGAGAGCTCCATGACTGGAGGGTGGGAAAAGTCTGGGGAAGGGATACATATGATCCAGAGGGCATTAAAGGGACAATGGGTCCTATTAACTGCATTATGAACTCCATCAAGAAGCCTACTCACAAAGTGCTGAGAAAACCCTATCTGTGGATACCCCCAATTGGTCCATGGGCAAACCCAGCACCTAGTGTGCCTCACCCACACAGTCTCTCCACTCTGGCAACACCCTGTGCATGGTTCTGAAGATGGTGGGCAAAAGCAAGCTTTAGAGGATGGCTAGTGAGCATGCACAGAAAGCAGGCCTAAATCTGCAGGCCAGCAAGAGACCACAAACTTGAGATGTGGCACCACCTTTGGGAAAACAAGAGGCTGCTAGCACTAAGCCTGGTGTGTTGCAGGATTGAGAGAAGGCATACAAGCCTAAGAATTCTACCACAAGAGGGAGCAAGATGCATGGAGCAGATGTATTAATAGGTTTGAGAAAACCTCAATCTCTAGCAAGGCTAATGCAAGTTACTTCTCACCTGAAGGCATTTAGTAAAGACTGGAGGAGCTGATACCATTTCAAATGAGAAGACAGCAACACAAAACTCAAAGGAACATAAAAAAAAAAAAAAATCAAGAAACCTTGACACCACTGAAGGATCATAATAATCTTCCAATAACTAAACCCGAAGACATGCAGATCCATGATTTACCCAATAAAGAATTCAAATTAGCTTTTTATTTTTATTTTTATTTTTTAAGATTTATTTATTTGAGAGAGAGAGAATGAGAGAGAGAGAATGAGAGAGAGAGAACACATGAGAGGGGATAGGGTCAGAGGACGAAGCAGACTCCCTGCCGAGCAGGGAGCCCAATGCGGGACTCGATCCAGGGACTCCAGGATCATGACCCGAGCCGAAGGCAGTTGCTTAACCAACTGAGCCACCCAGGCGCCCTCAAATTAGCTTTTTAAAGGGAACTCAATGAGCTACAAGAAAACACAGAAAAATACTTCAGTGAAATCAGGAAAACAATAAATGAACAAAATTAGAAGCTTAATGAATAGACATAAATCATAAAACAGAACCAAACAGAAATTCTGGAGGTGAAGAATTCAATGAATGACATGAAAAATGCAATAGAGAGCACCAATAGCAGACTTGATCAAGCAGAAGAATCAGTGAAATTGAAGACAAGAATTTTGAAGTTATCCAAACAGAGGAAAACAAAGAAAAAAGAATGAGGAAGAATAAAGAAAGCCTACCTGAACTACAGGGTACCATCAAAAGGACCAATTTGCAAATCACTGAAGTTCCAGAAGGAGAAGAGAAGAAGGGGGAAGAAAGCTTATTTAAGGAAATAATGGCTGAGAACTTCCCAAATCTAGATAGAAATTAGATATCCAAATTCATGAAGTTTATAGGTCATTCAACAATATCAACTTAAACTCTCTCCAAAACACATTATTACAAAACTGTCAAAAATCAAGGACAAAAAGAGAACCTTAAAAGCAGCTAGTGGGGGGAAAGCTTATAACTTACAAAGGAGTCCCCACAAGGCTATCAGTGAATTTCTCAGCAGAAAACTTGCAGGCCAGGAGAGAGTGGGATAATATATTCAAAGTGCTGAAAGGGGAAAAAAAAAAACAACAAAACTGTCAACTAAGAATACTTTACTTGGCAAAGCTATCCTTCAGAAATGAAGGAGAGATAAAGACTTTCCTGGACAAACAAAACCTGTAGGAGTTCACTACCACTAAACTTATCTCCTATGAGAAATGCTAAAAGGAGTTCTTCAAGCTGAAAAGAAAGGATGCTAGTTAGTACATATGAAAATATATAAAGCAGTGATAAAGTTATATAGGTATATATATATATATATATATATATATATATATATATATATATAGTCAAATTCAGAATACTCAAACACTGTAATATGGTGGTATGTTAACTCTACCAGTAGAGGGTTAAGGGCAAAAGTATTAAAAAATAATTATGGATACAATAATTTGATAATGAATACAGAATATAAGAAGAGGTAAATTGTGACATCAGAAACAAAAAACAGGGAGTAGAGTTTTTGTATGTAATCAAGGTTAAATAGTTATCAATGTACAATAGACATACCTATAAGATGTTTTACGTAAGGCTCATGCTAACTGCAAAGCAAAAACCTATAGTAAATTCACAAAGATAAAGAGAAGAGAATCAGAGCATACTACTATGGAAAAATCATCAAATCACAAAGGAAAGCAGCAAGAGAGAAAGAAAACAATAAAGGAACTACACGACAACCAAAAAAACAATAGGATAGCATTAGTAAGTCCTTACCTATCAATAATTACTTCATATGTAAATGTGTTGAGTTCTCCAATGGAAATATATACAGTGGCTGAATGGAAAAGCAAAACAAAACAATATCCAACTATATGCTTCCTACAAGACTCATTCCAGCTTTAAGGACACACATAGGCTCAAAGCGAAGGGATTATAAAAGATGGACCATACAAATGGAAAAAAAAAAGAACACAGGGGAAACTATATTTTTATTAGAAAAAAACAGACTTTAAGCTAAAAATGGTAATTAGAGACAAAGGTCATTATATAATGATAAAGGGGTCAATTTATCAAAAAGGTATAACAATCCTAAATATATATGTACCCAACATCAGGACACCTAAATATATTAAGCAAATACTAACAGACCTGAAGGGAGAAATAAACAACAATATTATAATAGTAGGGGATTTCAATACCCCATTTTTAACAATGGATAAATCATTTAGACAGAAAATCAACAAGGAAATGTTGGAGTTGAACCAGGTATTAGACCAAATGGACCTAACAGACATTTATAGAACATTCCATCCAACAGCAGCAGAATATACATTCTTCTTAAGCACATATGGAACAGTATCCAGGATAGATGATTCATCACAAAAGAAGTCTTAGCAAATTTAAGAAGAGTGATCCATATCAAGTATCTTTTCTGATTATAATGGTATAAAACTAGAAGTCAATAATAGGATTTGCTGATGTATTGGTTGTGTGATGTTAGAAACGGAGGAATGGAAGACATATAATTTTTTAGCCAGAATAATTCAAAGAATGAAATTTGACATTCATTAAGGTAAGAGAAATGAGGGGAAGCAGGTTTGGGGATTGAGAGTGGAAATCAAGAGTTTGGTTTTAAACCCATTCAAATTTAGAGATGACCATTAGACCTTCAAGTATCAATGTCAATGTCAAAGAGACAACCAGATATATGAATCTGGAGCTCAGGTGAGAAGTTAGAGATATAATTGCCCCTTATGTACAAGTTTCTTAGGAGACTTTATCATTATACCCAAGAACCTGGCATAAGTTCCCTGAACCACTTGTCTAGAAGACATTTAAAGTGACATTTCAGGGCAGACTACATCCAAAATTAGTGTCTCACTCTGTCACCAGACCAAAGTCAACTCCTTCTCACTCTGTCTCTCTCTTTGTCCCTCCCCTCCTTTTTCCCCTCCCCTCCCCTCTCCTTCCCTCTCCTCCCCTCTACTCTCCTCTGTCCTCTCTTTTCTATTCTCTGTTCTCTCTTACTTTCTTCCTTCACCATCTGCTATACTGCTTAGGAGATTAAAGAAGGTTTGGGTCCTGCTTCCTGACTGCTCAAGAGGAGGCAACCACTGGCCCTAATGGCTGGAGTCCTGCCTTTCCCATTGACCAATACTTCCTCAAAGGGGCCTGGATCAGGACTAGCATGACATTACCAAGTAGAATAGGGACAAGAAAAGGCAAACAGTAAATTTTTTAGAGCAGTATAAACCCATCAGAGACCTACCTAACCTCTGATATATATATTATTTGTCCAGTGAAACTACTAGGAATAAATTCTCATGCTAGTAGTATTCCACTGATTTCTCTTTTAATACTTTTATTATGATTCAGTTAAAACTTCATTTTGATAAGTAACAGAATGTTAGTAGATATTATTATTAAGAAATAACCTGTCATAAGAAAATTGATATTACAATTAACTACAAATTTGCTTTTCATTTCCAGTAAGGTTGCTTAAGCAATCTTTCCGTATGGTCTGAATCATTGGCTAGATCAAATTCTTATTTATCACTTTAGCTCAGAATTTAAATCACTTTTTTCAAAAATGTTTTATTTTACTTAAGCCAGGCCACTACAGTAAAGACAAGAGATTTATAAGCATATTATATCACTCCCTTGCTTAATTACCTCTAGTCATCTTTCACTGATGATAAAATAAACTCCAAACTCCATAGCCTCATTTCAGCTGCAGAGGAATGTTAGAGTCTTTGTTGCTCCACAAAGAAGGAGATTCAAGAATGATGTTCTGAAATGGCTGGGGACATGATTAGATAAGAGGGTTTAGGAGGGTACTTTCAGTAGGTGAACAACATGAAAGAACATTCATAAGCAGACCTATCTGGGACTGGAGTACAGAACATGAGCTAGAATATAGAAGAAAGTTGTGTGGGTTTAAATTCTAGAGGGCCTATAAGGCTTTTATTAGAAATTTTAATTGGATTGGACTAGTATTTGGAGACCGTTTTATAGCATCTGAAAACAGGAATATGATATAATATAAATATAAAATATTTTATATTTATATTAAAATATAATTTTTCCTTTAGGAATATGATTCATACTATAATTTGCAAGTTAGATTGGTCCTGAGAGTGTACTGTCTTTGAGGTTTCCAATTTAGTAAAGTAAATCAGAAAGAAACATTTGTAGTTGGTTTAATTGCATTTACCTAATTCTTTTTATTAATTTATTATTTATTAATATTGCAGTTCTGATGAAAGTAAGAAGCCTCATACTCTCAGTGAGGGAACACACAGAATATGATAGTGAACAACCAGTATAATGTCTTTCCTGGACCTATGCCCTGGTGTCCTTCTTAAACATTTCTTTGAAGCTTAAAAATAAGAATAAAGATCAATTTTTCATCCTCAAGGGGTGTGTGTGTGTGTATGTGTGTGTGTGTGTGTGTGTGTGACTAAATTTTGAAGACAATTACAAGGTCAAGAAAGTGTTTGGGTCTTTTTGGCTTTAGTTAGCCTAGATACTAGGTAAATGTAACTAGGACAAGATGCATTTTAAGCTCTCATTGCAGTATTACGTTGGCTAACTTATGGCAACTTGCATACTCTCAAAGCCTTTGATATAATGATGAAAAATAGTTTCTGAATGGAAATAAAAATTTTATATTCTTTGGGCTTAACAAGATCAAGAATTCTCTTCAATTAAAGACATACAATATTTAGAAGGAAGAAGCCAGAGGGGGAGTTTTGTAATTCCCTTGGGATTCTAGGTCTAATTTATGAATTCTAAGCTCATTTTTTTCTAGTTTCAGAAAAATAAATTGATGGAGCCAATAAATAACCTATCATTTATCTTGTTATTCTAAAAATATCAAAATATTCAATTTATATCTTTAGAAAATAAAAGTGACCCAAATAGTTGGGGAAAAGTAGGAAAATAATTTCTAAGCTTTAAAGAAGAGGATCTGAATAAATCTAAAATTCCTGATTTTTCTCTTGAAATATCAAAGCAAGGAAAAGTGTGACTACACCAACATACCTGGAATATCCTAATTCAATTAAAGGAAAGCATTCTGTCTTTAGAAAGGGCATCTTTAAAAAAGGCATTATGTATAATTTTCTAAATACAGAATCAGTGATTGTGTAAAACAGTTTCTGAAATAAATAGAATGAAGTCTGACTCATGCATTTTTTATTCAGGCATCCTCTTAAGATGATATTTTACTACAACTACATTTCTGGGGTTATAGACAGATGATGATGGGGTAGCACATGGGCCATGACCTAAAAAGACTTAATAGTATCTGGAAGGCTAGATTAAGTATTCCGTAAAAAGTAAGTCTTTAAAAGTACACAATCATGGGCCATGTCTAGTTCTGGAAATTTCAGAAGTTATCCCAGTCTACTAAAAGGAGAACATGAAGAGAAAAATGTGTAAAGAGTAGAGCATAGGTACAGAGCTGGAACTCTGGAGACAAAGATGTAAGCTCTGCTTTCAAGGCCAGTCCTTGTGCAGTATTAGGTGCTCTATATTTCTATTCCATCAACTTTCTAACCCTCATTTACCTCATCAGCAAAAATGAGAGAAACTAGTGTCTACTTTATGGTATTGCTGTGAAGATTAAAATGGGTTAAATCATGTAAAGTACTTAGCATAGCATATGATGCAAAGTAAATGCTAAATAAAAATGTTGGTTACCTCTTGCCGGCATTGTTGCCACAGCTTCTGTATCAGCAGGGTTCATTCAGAGAAGAAACACAGCTATAAGCTATATAGAATAAGGGACTTATTTTATGGGATAAACTTTACACAGATGTAGAAGAAGCTAGTCAAGAAGTCTATGTCAGACTCTATGGCCTTTGCATCTGGTGGGGAGCCTAACGTCTCTAGAGGTTAGCTGGGCTGGCAGTTCAAGAGAGCCAGATGAGAATTGGGGGAGAGCAAGGGCAGACTAGATCTTGCAATGATAAATGGAACTGGAAACTGGATTCCATGAGGACAACCTGAACCTCAATGGTATGAGGGACCTGCTAGAGAAGCTGGTATTCTTTTTTTTTTAAATTTTATTATGTTATGTTAATCACCATACATTACATCATTAGTTTTTGATGTAGTGTTCCATGATTCATTGGTTGCGTATAACACCCAGTGCTCCATGCAGTACGTGTCCTCCTCAATACCCATCACCGGGCTAACCCATCCCCCCCTCCCCCTCCCCCTCCCCTCTAGAACCCTCAGTTTGTTTCTCGGAGTCCATAGTCTCTCATGGTTCGTCTCTACCTCCAATTCCCCCCCTTCATTTTTCCCTTCCTGCTATCTTCTTCTTCTTCTTCTTCTTCTTTTTTTTTTAACATATAATGTATTATTTGTTTCAGAGGTACAGGTCTGTGATTCAACAGTCTTACACAATTCACAGTGTGCACCCCAATGTTTATAGCAGAAGCTGGTATTCTTTACCATGGATTTCACATATACCTGGCCCAGGACACTAGAAGACATCTGAGGAGAGCTGGAAAAGCTATATACCCTGTTGGTATCCCACAGCGTCAAGGTTAACTACCAGATTAACAATACCAAGGGTGAGCTGCCACACTGATGGCACCCTGCATCAAACTTTAGAACACAGAAATGGCAGGCTTAAAATTTTTCCACCATACAGATTTTGAAGAAGTTTTTCTTGTGGCCAACCCTAACCTGAGACTATACAGGAGAGGGCATGAGGGGAGACAGAGATCCAGTGTGGCTAAGCTAAAACAGTGAAAAGCCCCTACAGTTCACCTCCTGTCAACTTAACATTTGTACACACTTCTTTAAACTATGCTTAATTGTCAAATGCAGATGACAGCAAAATCAAACTTCCGTCTAACATGTTGCAAATATTTCTTATAGCATCAAAATCATGTACACTCTTTCTCCAAAGAGGATACAAAGTTCCTTATACATTTTGGATCATGAACATTTTTTTCTAGATGGATCCCATACACTTTTGATGCCTATAACTTAAATTCTGAGATACTAGGCTAACTATTTTTAACACATCTTACCTTAGATGATTTGTTTCTGCAACTGGTCACATAGTTGTAGCTGGTATCTATAATTGCCTCCTTTTGCTACCTGTTTGCCCTCAGCACTACCTTGGTAGTCATGGTGCCTTCTTTGGTGAGTGACTCAAACTTTCATTTCTGAAGGGTCTGGGTCATTAACAGTCCTGCCTATATTGGGTTGTTGTAGTTTTCCATTGACTTATTTGAAACAGCTTTGTTGAGGTATAATTTACATACTACTTTTTGTGTACAACTCTCAACGATTTTTAGTAAATGTACTTAGTTGTTTAGCCATCATCACAATTCAGTTTTAGAGCATTTCCATCATCCCACCAAGATCCCTCATGTCCCTTTGGAAACAATTTCCATTCCTACCCTCAGCAAGGAAACAATGAACCTACTTTCTGACTCTTGATTTGCCCTTTCTGGACATTTCATATAAATGAACTCATACAATATATGATCTTTTGCATTTGGCTTCTGTTCAGTAGCATGTTTCTGAGGGTCATCTGTGTTGTAGTATGTATCGGTAGTTTTTTCTTTTGAATTCTATCACAGAACATGAAAGTATTATGAGTTGTTTCCAGTGATCTTTTATGTTCCAGACATATTCTGCCTTACCTCATTGTATAGTAGCAATGCGATGTTCCCTTGATAGTTAGAATCAATCACCCCAATAATACATTTAACTCTCTTTTTTGTTGATTCACAGGCATAACAAACTCCAAACAGGCGGGTAGCAATCTCAACTTCTAATTTAATGGAACTGCTAATGTGTCTCCTGATGGAAATATGCCACCCTTGGGAACAAAGAACTATAGACCAGCAGAGACCAAACTCTAGATCAGCAGCCCAAAGTCATAGACACAGGAAGCAAAACTTTTCATAAAGGATCACAAAGGGAAGTACCTATGTATAAAGGGAAAATATGCAACAACAACTAAAAAACGTGACTATATTGGTAGTGCGCAGTTGCCTAATCTGTTTGCATGCCACTGTAATCCATGGTGGTCTGATGTTCATATGTCCGTACGGGCCTGAGAACTCTGAGCTGATAGGAAATGACTGTTCCCTTTACACAATAACATAGAGTCACAAGGCAAACAAAGATATTATTTAAAATTTTGTGAATTATTTGCATGATTTTTGCATAAATTTTGAAAATATTGCATTAGAATATTATTGATCTTGATTACTTTTTTAACACTCATTTAAATTTTCTACCCTATATGAGTACTTCACTCATTTTATCCTAATTCTGGCCCTGATTAGAGGTAATATTGAGAAGGAACATTCCCATTTCAGCCAATTGATTCCCAGACCTATATACTTCTGGAAATGGGAGAGCATCATGTATTGGTCACTGATTTCGAACAAACACTGTATCCTAGGGGACATAACGCCAGCCTTGTAGTGTTGTCATCTAGCTGATGCTTTTAACTGAGTCTTCAAAAGTCTATTCCATCATCCTATCAAACCAGCAGCTACTTCAGGGTGATGGAGTACATGATGAGACCAGTGAATTCTGTGTGTTTTGTTACCATACTTCATTTGCTATAAATTGAACTTCTTGGTGAGGAGTGAGGGGTGGAATATAAGGATGGTGAATAAGGCATTCTCTAATAGGTTCATAGATGGTGGCTTTGGTAGAAGCATTATAGGCAGGGAAGACAAATCCACATCTCGAGTGTCTATTATAATGAGAACGAAGTGCTCTTTCATGACATAAATAAGCAATATAATCAGTCAGGAGGCTCTCTGATTCCCCTGGGGAATAGTCCCATATGGTTGGTTGGTAGGTTACTTAGCCAGCTCAGCCTTGGTGATTAGAAATCTGTGTTACTAAGCAAATCTATAACCTTTATTCCTGCTGCCTTGGACAGTTTGTCATGATTGTACCAGACAAGGATGAGGTGGCTAGGGAAAGGTTGACTGATGACCACAGAATTGGTCGTCATGTCCACCTGCTTATTGAAAGCTTTTTCTGTTGAGCCTGTTCTTTGATGAGCATTTACCTGGGACACAAATATCTTCATTTCCAGAGACATCTATCCACATATCTCTTCTCCACACCTCCTGTCACCAGTTTTCCAGTTGTGTTCCTACCAATTTTCTGACCATCCAGTCCAATAATTAGCCACTGCCCATAACTCAGAGTAGATTTCCACCTCTCGTATTCCAGAAAAATGAGCAACAAGATGTACTAGTTAAAGTTCTGCCCACTGGCAGGACTCCCTTTGAGGCCTCTCCAGAGTGAGGCTATAATGCTGTGGTAGCCCACAGTCCATCACGCAGAACCGTATGTAAAATTAAACACTTTTTATCCCCTAAGTCAACTGGCCACAGGGAACATCCCATAAGAGGAAGGAGCAATTATAGCAGGAATAGAAGCCATACGTGTCTGGGCTATTTGCTCCTACAACTTACTTGTATCTTCAGGGCCTTCTCAAGACCAGTCTCATATATATAACTTTTATTTTACGATAGAGTGCTATTGTACACACCCAGCATTTATGACTTGGTGGATTAGACAACACTCAGTTCATGATGGACAGCTCTGGTTACATGTTACTTGATGGCCCATGGTAACTCAGTATTCCCTTTCTACTAGGGCCCGATAACAATCAGATGCTGTTTCTTGGAAGAAGTGTAGTTATATTTTGACAGTGGCATAACTTTGTTCCAAAATCTTTAATGTCTGCACTTAATTCATTTATAGATACCTTTCAAAGGCTCCATGCAGCATCCTGTTTACTACATACACTTTCAGCACCAACACGTCCCCTGGGTTATATGACCCAAGTGGAAAAGCAGCTTGCATGACAGCCTGGCCTATTCCAGAACCTTCATTTCTTCTGCATCCCACTCAAAATTGGCAACTTTTCTAATTACACAGCAAATAGGTCAGAATAGCACACCCAAATGAGTATATGTTACCTCTAAAATCCAAAGAAGCCCACTAGTTGTTGTGCTTTTTTCTTAGTAATAAGGAAGACAGATACAACAACTTGTCCTTCACCTTGGTTGAGGTAATTTAACATGTCCCTAGAAATTAGAAATTAGAACCCTAGAAATTCATTAAGATGTCAGGCCTCTGAATTTTTTGTGAATTTATTTACTATCACCTGGCATTCATGCATCTTACCAAAATGTCTAGAAGAGTTTCTATCTTTTGTGTACCAGGTCAATCATCGTGATGTCATCCATGAAATATAGCATAGTAATGTCCTACTCGATGTAGAAGCCATTAAGGTCCCTAAAGACTAGATGTTGGCATGGGATAAAGAGTTGCTATAATGAGGTAGGAGCAGGAAGGTATTTTGCTGGCCCTCATAGCTGAAAATAAGCTGTTTGGGGTAGTTTTCCTAATAGGTTTAGAGAATAAAAGTATATGCTAGATCAACACCTTGCATTCAAGGCTCAGGGATGTTGATTTGCACTAGCAGCAGAACTTCATATGGAACAGGAACCACAATTGACATTAACCTCTAATTAAGTTGTTTACAGTCCCCCATTGTCATTCTTCAAGGTACATCTATCTTCTGCACGGGTCATGGCTATGCTTGAAACACTCCAGTGTTTCCTTCAACCTATAGGACAAAATCTAAAATCCCTAGCCTTACATACAAGAAACACCTCGTATTATTTTTCTCATTACCTTTTAAGAGTTGTAAGCATTTTTTTCTTTATTTAGTGAATTTACTCTATTTTGAGTATATTTTTGCACTTGGAGTAGGTAAGTATATAATTTTTTCATGAGTAGCAATTTTTTACCAACATCTATTGAATAGTTCATCTCCTCACCAATGATTTCTCATTCTACCCTTGTCACATACCAAGATTCCACATATTCATGCATTTGTTTCTGAGTTTTTCATTTAGTTCCACATGTCTGTTCCATATGTACATATGTTTTGTTGTTCCTGGAACCATTGGGAAGTCCATGGAGAAGGAAGCATAAAGTTTTCCCCAGCTCCCCAGCTTTATTCTTTTTTTAAAGATTTTATTTTTATGCAAGCTGGTGCAGCCACTCTGGAAAACAGTATGGTGGTTCCTCAAAAAGTTGAAAATAGAGCTACCCTATGACCCAGCAATTGCACTATTTACCCCAAAGATACAAAAGCAGTGATCTGAAGGGGCACAGGCACCCCAATGCTTATAGCAGCAAGGTCCACAATAGCCAAACTATGGAAAGAGCCTAGATGTCCATCAAAAGATGAATGGATAAAGAAGATGTGAGATTATATATATACACACACACACACACACACACACACACACACACACACATAAACACACAAGGCAGAGGGTCATAGGGGAAGGGAGGGAAAAATGAAACAAGATGAAACCAGAGAGAGAGACAAATCATAGGCGACTCTTAATCTCAGGAAACAAACTGAGGGTTGCTGGAGTGGAGGGGGGTGGGAGGGATAGGGTGGCTGGGTGATGGACATTGGGGAGGGTATGTGCCATGGTGAATGCTGTGAATTGTTTAAGACTGATGAATCACAGAGCTGTACCCCTGAAACAAATAATACATTATATGTTAATAAAAAGAAAAAAAAATGTTTTATTTTTAAGTAATCTCTACACCCAATGTAGGAACCAAACTTAAAACCCCAAGATCAAGAGTCACATCCTCTACCAACTGAGCCAGCCAGGCACCTCCTTCCCCAGCTTTATGTAGCTACTTCAACTCTATTGTCACCCCTGAATGGCATCTATGCCATGGATTTGCCTCCTTATACAAACATTAAAATTCTAGCTCTCTGCTTTTAAGGACTATAGTCAGTCCTGATAAACTTACAAGCTATTACCTACCATTCTAACTTGAATTTCTGCTCATTTCTGGCACTTTGGATTTTCCCTTTCTTAATTTTGAGTTCACCAATAAGTTGAAAAAAATATTTTGTATTTTATGCACTGTTTCTATGTGTTTAAAGCAGGTACATGATATATCTTCCATGTCAGGTCAATCCATCATATCTACCACATTTCTATTATTTGGGAATTTTTTCTTTCCTTGAAATTATTTTCTTTGCTCCTAAATTCTCCACCTACTGGCTTTAATAGTCATTGCTTCAGGGCAAAGTAGATAAAGCTCTACAACAAAGAAGTTTGTAGAAATGTTAAGTGGAATTTTTAAAACACTCAGCAGGCCTCACAGTCTGAAGCCAAAGAACTTTTGATTCTCAAGGGCTAGGACTTCAGAGGAAAGTTGTTGTTTTGATTTCTAAAAAGGTTTAGTTTGGATCATCAAAGACAAAGCCTCTAGGACTAGAGTGTAGATATTATAAAAGATAAATGTTGAGTAGAGCAAAATGCAGAATATGACATAAGCTCCTCAGAAGCACAGAAAAATAACTGTCAGTCCAAAAGTCAATGTATCTACAAGGGAGTCACTACAGCAGGAGGCCAGGGAAACCTGTAAGCAAAAGCTATAGATAGACCACCCAAAATGGGGAGACCAGATGAAGATTCTCAAAGAATCATCAAGCCTGTGAGAGCCAGTGATGCCGGGGATAATTATGCAGTCCTACTCACTCCCAGACATCAGACAACAAGCTACACCATCAGTAGGAGAGGCAAGGAAGGATAAAAGGGCATTAAGAGAACCAGAAACCCCCTCTTCCACTACAATGATAATGGCTAACATTTACCAAGCACTTACTATGTTCTAGAACCTGTTCTAAGCATTCACATGCTTTCTCTAATTTAATTCTAATAACAACCTATAAGATTGGTAGTGTTATTGCCATTATTTTAAAGATGAAGCAATGAAATACAGAAAATTAAGGTTGCTATAATTTGGTAGATTCAAGGTTTTATTTCCTGTGTATCCAGACACTACTGAAGGAAAAAAAAAAAAATGAGAAGATAATCCTTGAAAAGGATGAAAAGCCAGATCAATGTTTGAATTTGAAAATAACTCTATTTACATCCTGAAGAAAATTGCCCCCATTGGTTAAGTTTTTCCAGGGAAACAGAGTACATGCATGTGCATGTCACACTAATTAATTAAGATATTTATTATAAGGAATTGGCTCACACAATTATGGAAAAGTCTGCAAACTGGAAACACAGCAAAATTGGTGGTGTGGTTCCAAAGGCCTGAAAACCAGGAAAGCCATGATGTAAATCCCAGTTCAAAAGCAGAATACCAAGGTCTCAGCTCACACAGTCAGGTATAGAGAGCAAGGTCTCCCATACCTTGCCTTTGTTCTATTCAGGCCGCCAGCACATTATATGAGCCTTGCCCACATTGGGGAGGGCAATCTCCTTTCCTCAGTCTACTAATTTAAATATTAATCTCATGCCTACCCAGAAATAATGTTTTAACAACAAACTGAGGATCCCTTGGTCCAGTCAAGTTGACACATGAAATTAACTATCAGAAGTTTACCCATAAAATTAACCATCACAAGTCTACCCCTTGTCAACTTGACAAAGCCCAATGAGCAAGAAACACTAGGAATCTGCTAAGCAATGGGAAGGATTTGGGGCAGAGCTTTGACATGTTCTAAAGCAATGATTGCTAAGGAATGTTTTCTTTGGCTATGTATTTTGTAATGTTTTATTTGAAACAGTACTTTTGTTATATTCATAACATCAGAGTTTTGAAAAATTAATATATAACCCAAACCATAAATTTTTACTAATTTGCTATAAATAAAGTCTGGAGGCAGACAGACCTGAGTTTGAATCCCAACTCTTCCCCCATATTAGATGTGCCACTTTGGGCAAGTTATTTAACCCTTTCTAGCCTCTACTTGCTCATATATAACATGAGGATAAAAGTAGTACCTAGTTCATAGAGTTGTGATAAGCATTAAATTAGATAATATATGTACAATGGTTAGCACAGCATCTGGTATATAATAAGCATATTTGCATACAACCATAAACACATAGCTATAAAGTTCAAGGAAGAGAAATTTAAATTTGACAGTATCTCATGAGAATTCTTATAGACATATCAACATAACTATGATGCAGTGTGGTAAGTGGCTTAGTAGAAGTATCTAAAAGTGCTATAGGAAAACAAAAAAGGGAGAAAGCAATGTGTAGGGAAATTGGGGAATGTTATAAAAACTAGATGATTCTTTAGTTAGAATTGTGTGAGAAGTGTATTTCTCTAAGGAGAACATGTTGATGAAGATTATTTAGATAGAGAAATGAAAGGCAAAAAGTCCTGAGGGTTAGCTCAAGCCATTGAAATGATTTTGTGATATAATGCAAAAATTCTCATCCATATCCAGTATTATAATCTTATTCATATTTACAATTTGGCTTTTTTTCCTGTTTTCTTTTTCTAAACATCAATTTTACTTAAAAAACTCCTTTCCCCCGTAATGTGATACAACTGTCAAAAAATTGATATGCAGAATCTAGAAAAAGAGATATGATTGGTTTTCTCTACTCTGCACAAAGTATCAAAATCTTTTTTCATTACTATAGTCAGTTCTGAGTACACAACATTAAGAGGGACAATGCAGGGATGACTGGGTGGTCAGTTAAGTCAGTTAAGCATCTGACTATTGGTTTCAGCTCAAATCCTAATCTCAGGGTCATGAGATTGAGCCCTGAATCAGGCTCTGTGCTCAGTGCAGAGTCTGATTGAGATTCTTTCTCCTTCTGCCTCTCCTACTTGTGCTATCTCTCAAATAAATAAGTCTTAATAAAAAAAAAAAGAGGGACAATGCAAACTGTAGTACTTTCAGATGAGAGCAACCAGTATAGTAATAAGAAAGTTGAATTATGATCTATGACAAACATTGGAATGATCCAGAAATAATTTGCCTAGAGGAGAGTGGCCAAAGAAAAGAGAGGGAAGCATATGATCACAGAGAGTAGAATTAGAACCACTGGCTATATGAAGTTAAGGTCAAACTAAATTCCACTAAATGTAAGGAAGAATTTTCTTTTCTTTCTTTTTTTTTTTTTTTTTTAAAGATTTCATTTATTTATTCATGAGAGACAGAGACAGAGAGAGAGAGGCAGAGGGAGAAGCAGGCTCCCAAGGAGCAGGAAGCCCGATGCGGGACTCGATCCCAGGACTCCGGGATCATGACCTGAGCCGAAGGCAGACGCTTAACCATCTGAGCCACCCAGGCGCCCAAGGAAGAATTTTCTAACACGTAATACTCTCTCAAATGATGTGGGCTTCCTTGGGAAGGAGTGAATGTCTCATCACTAGAATTGTTTAAGCAGAAGTTTGTCAGGGATATCATATAGAATATTAAAATGCTTTGTAGGGAATTGGGCTAAATGACATTAGCATCCCTTTTCAAACCTGAGATTTTTGAGAGTAAATGCCTGCCCCCTTTTGAATTTTGAAAATAAATGCTAAGAGCCCTCTATGGTACATATGGAAGCCAACCAAAGATGCTTAAATGATTAAGGATGAGGATGTGTAAATAATACACATAATCTACATGGTGAAGTAATGAAACAGGAAAATATCAAAGCCCCAATTGTAGCAATTCACTTTTACTACGTATGGTAGAGGTATAAACAATCCCAAAATCTTGATGGCTTACTACACAAAGGTTTCTTTCTTACTCTCATTACATGTAAGCTGAAGACTGACTAAACTCTGGACCACATCTTCTAATCTCTTTAGAGTCCAGACTGAAAAAGAAGCCTTTATCTAGACATTGCTAGAATTATGGAACCAGATGAAGGCCCTTACAACTTCTGCTTAAAGTTGGTATCACCATTTCTGCTCCATTTCATTGGTCACAGCAAGATATTTGACTAAGCCTGCCATCAGAAGGACAGGAAAGATGGGCCTGAAAGAGAGTAAATATTTTGACTACACTTAAACATACTACATACTACATACTACATAACTACATACTACATACTACATGACTACTCCTGTAGTCATGATTTGACATTTCACAATTCCACACAGTGAAATAAAAAACTTCTAGGGAGTAAGAAATACTTTTTTATATAGCATTTATTTTGGAGGTACTTTCTCCCACCAAAAGATAGAGTAACCTAAAAACCTACTACCTACTTTATTGCAGAAAGAGAAAATGGAACTCCCAGGCATTCATAGCAGGGATATTTGCAGAGTTGCAGGAAAAAGGCATCTCCTTATATTTCATCATTGTTTATGAAGAAACTTAAAGAAATATAAATATCTATGTCTACCTAATATAGTTGATTAGGCCTTTGTGCTTTCAAAATAAAATTTTAGGGGTTCCTGTGGTGCCTCAGTCGGTTAAGCAGCCAACTCTTGATTTCAGCTCATGTCATGATCTCCCAGTCGTGGGATCAAGCCCCATGTCGGGCTCTGTACTTAGCATGGAGTCTGCTTGAGGATTCTCTCTCTCTCTCCCTCTGCCCTGCCCCTTGCTCACACTCTCTCTCCCTCTCGAAAATAAATAAATAAATAAATAAATAAATAAATAAATAAATCTTTACTTTTTTTTGAATAATTACTCATAGAGATAGAGAATTATTCTCCAAAAGTCCATGATAAGATTTGCTTGGATGATAGGGATATGACCCTGTTTTATGTATGGACTGCTAAGCTGGGTAGAGGAGCTGGTGATGGAACTGGATCAAAATAAAAGAGATAAGAAGACGGAAGATTTCTAAGCATCTTATATCAAACTAAGAGTCTGGACTTACTTTGGAGGCTATTGAGAGCTAATGAAGAGGCTTTTCAAGCAGGTAAAAGACAGGATCAGAACCACTCAGACAATAATATGGAGGACAGATTGGAAATGGAACAAAATTCAAGGCAAGACTAGGTAATCATTAGAAATAGAGTAATGTTGGCCAGAAGTGAAAGGCCCTAAAACTAGGCCAGAAGCAGTAGTAATAGAAAAGTGAAAACAAGTGGGAAACCATCAGAGTTAAAAGAATAGGACTTGGTGACTAATTGGATGAGAAAGCTGAATGAGGAGGACTCTGATGGTTGTCAAATTTGGGGCTTGGCACAGCTGGGCAAGTATAGTTAAATGATTTAAGTCCTAGTTGCTACTTCCTAAATTTGTGACCTCCAACACGTTATTTTATCTTGTTGAGCCTCTATTTCCTCATCTGTAAAATTAAGCTGATGGTAATACTCCCATCATAGAACTGTTATGAGAAGTTATACTGTGTTACTAATGCTAGCTTTCAGAGACCCTCCAAGGTACTTTAGAGACTTGTAGATGCATTAAGATAGACCATTCTGCCATCCAGACTGCCATTTTATTAATACTGTATTACCAGAATGGATAGGCAACATGGAGAATAGAGAATGAATGTTTCTAGTCTTGCTTCAAAATGGATATTCTGAAAAATGTTTATATAAGAAAGTTAAAAACCCTTTCTTTTATCTCATCACTGTGTCAGTTCTGGTTTGGTTTACATATGTTTATCTTGGATGACTTTTATTCTCTCTTTTGTTGCTTACTAGATGTCTTAGAGCTTGAGGCTTCACCCAGCTCCAGGTTCAGTAGATCAAATACTCAGAATTAGTATAGATCTTACACATCCACTAGGGAGGAATGGTGACAATTTGGGGATTAAGTGGTTTAATAAAAAAGGAAATTGCATAGGAAGTAGGAGTAAAATTTTAAAATTCTGGATTAACTATGACTTTAAACCCCAATACTTTAGTGGAGAGTCACAGAATACTTAAATGCCCTTAACACCACCCTAATGCCTATTGCCCACCCCTCTGTAAGCAATAAGTGTAGCTATTACTTTTGTTGTGATGATGATGATGATGATGATGGATAGATGCCCAATTGAAGCATTGTCAAAGACTATTAAGATTTCTTGAAGTACATAAAAAATCAAAGGGGAAAAGTCTAATTGGAAAAATATATTTGTACATATTTACTCTAGATACATAAAATGAGTGAAATCTCTGCTTAATATTTGTCCTTCAATATTCATTCTCCTCTTCTTTTTCTTAGTAATAGAACTTTCGGACTCAGCCAGAAACTGTACATCCCAATCTACTTTGCAGCTAGGTTTGGCCACATGACCATCTGACTAATGACATATAAGTGGCAAGTGCAACCTCCATGTCACATTCTTGAAAGGAAGTTGCTGGTCCCTCACTTCCTTGTTCCTTTCCTCATGGGAATTGAGTGAGTTTCAGTCTTGTGAACTAAGACAAAAAGATAGAAGAACTCCTGAGGACCTGAATAACCTTGAGCAAAGCCACTTACAGCCCACCTACCACCAGACTGATACATGGGAGATCACTAATTTCTATTTTGTTTTAGCCATTGTATTTTTTGTCTCTTCATTATTTATAGCAAGTAAGCCTAATACATGAAATAAAATACCTGGTACAATGCCAATCAACTGTAAAAAAACCCTCCCACATCTTTAAAAGACATACAAATGATAAAAATATATCATTTAAAGATGGTGTCTAAAAATATGATTGTAATTAAGCCTTCATTCCTTTGGTACAGAAATCATCACACCTCTGTTATATGCATGCCTATTATTTGAATTTCACACATCAAATTTATTTGACTTTTGGAGGAGTACATTGTGAGTGAAAGTAGGGGATTCTCAAGTATGATTTTAAAGATGCACAGGCTTTATGAGTATTATGGCTCTCTTGGACCTCAGAAATCATATCATGGAGTATTTGTCTTGGTACCAGCACCAACAGGACTCTATTTATTTTGCCAGACAAGGCAGGGAGTCTGTTCCCATATTATGTATAATGGATATGTGTGAAAGGCTTAAAGCTATGTAACATGATGCAACGATGATCACAATGCTAAAGAAGCAGAGAAAATAAATGCAAAACTAAAAAGAGAAAAAGCATTTTTATGATCACAAAGAAGTCCAAGTTTCTTTGGTTGCCTTACTACCTACACTCCCACCCAAGCTCCTGGTCTTCTCTACACTGTGCTTTGACATTGAATATATTGAATACACCTGAGTATTCAGCCAGTATTATTCTGGTACCTTTTTAATCTCCCAGGTTCTCTACATGTACACACGGTACTAAATCCTCTGAAACTCCACTGATCAGATTGCTTCCCCCTACAATTACAAAACCCCTGAATTTTTATTTCCATAAATGGAAAAGCTGCCAACTGAATTAAATGATAGCTGGACTTCAAAAGATCACTAAACTAGAAGCCAGGCTTCTGGTTCCAGCTCTGTTATACATAACTGTGTGACTTTGGTCTAGTCACATAATTGTTCTGGGTCTGAATTTTTAAATGACAGAATTGATCATTTTCTAATGGCCATATTCTGTATTCTATATATATGGGTGTTATAAGAGGGATATTATTCATAGGGGGTCAAATTTTTGTTTTAGCATATTCATCTCAAGAGGAATACATATAGAAAAGAATTTGTTGCAAAGGGTGTATGCATCATATGCTTTAATGTATTTTAAAGAGAAAACTCCAAAATTATTGAGACTTTAAAAGATTCAAAATATCTTATTGAGTGAATACTAAGTGCTTGGCCCTGGAGATAGAGTGGGGAGTAAGGCAGACTTGGTTCTGTCCCTACAGAGCTCAGGGAAGGCAGATATCAAAAAAAGTAATAACATGCATGATGAGAAGTAGAGTAGGCTTTGGCTACTTAGAATTGGGGGACTTAGGATAGTCTGTGTAGGAGACAGTACTGGCATAAAGAGAGAGAGGTAAATTTTGAGGATGACTTTTAGGGACTAAATTACCATTTCTTTTGTGCAGAAGTCGAGTTTAGAGGTTGTGTAGACCTAGGTTTGAATTCCAGCTCTGCTATACACTGTGTCATCTTGGGTAACATCTTTAAACCAGTTTTCTTAACTATAAAATGGGGTTGATAATTGTACCTACCTCATAAGATTCTTAGCATGACTGGAGGAAAAAGTGCTATGTCTAACACAATAATTATACCAGCTATCATTATAATTGTTGTTGATAAACAGTATTGTGTCTTTGGAACTAGTCTAGCATTGATATCGGTCTTTCAGTTGTCTCCAGGAATCCTACAATTGGTAACATAGTCCTGAGTTGCACTAGAAATTTTCTTTTTTTAGAAATTTTTAATTTGCAAATTAGCAAGCAATCTTGCCAGTAGTGTATCTGAGACAGGGCTTCATAAAACTTTCCTGGGCTCTTGCCCCCACCCTTGCCCCAAGGTGGGGTGGAGAGGGAAAGCAGGAAAGGAATGGGGAAGGAGCAAGGAGTAAGACCTCTCAGGGAGTTCCAGCATATATCCCAGAGCCCAGTACAGTGGACCAATTGCTGTTCCAGTGAGAGGTGGACTTGACTTGGGTATGCAAGATATAAACCTTTGGTAGGTCATGACCTGTCTAATTTCAGATAGTAATCAAAAACAGAGTTGGCAAAACAGAACAAACAAAAAAGAATACAAAAACAACCCCAGGGGGGACAAGAGAAAGCTTTTTTCTTTCTTTTCTTTTCTTTTTTTTTTTTAGCTCAATTGTAGCTATATAAGAGAAGGTTGTATTTTATCTAAGTAACCAGCAGCATACTCTCCCAAATGCTCTCATGCTTCTGCAGGCAGACTTTCCAGTTTGCCAGACAATGAGGTGTCTGCTGTTATATTTTCATCCCTTCTACTTGACCCTTCTAGCTTCCTTGATAGCTTTGACTTCATTACTCCAAATCAGGTTCAGTTGCCTGAAACTTCTTTCTATCAGTCTTGGTTCATACAGCATAATATGATACAATATAATATGATATAATATAATATTATACAATATGATATGACAATAATATACAGAAGAATACAATTAGTTTGGGAAGAGCTGTGATCTACTCCAGAATTAGTATATTAACATTTAAAATGACAAGGAGGTTGACACCTCAGCACCTAATCCAGAATCTGAACTGATTAGAAATTGACAATAGTTGTTATTTACATATACCAATCTCTTCATTGGAAAAAGAATTAGGTAAATGTAATCTACATTTTCTCAATGTTTTAAGGATTCCTTTGGTAGCATCCTCCCCACAGAAGACTCCAACCCCTTGACAGAGAACTCTTTAAATTAAAATAATAATAAATAAATAATATAAATATATATTATGATATATGTATAAATATTATATATAAATATATAAATATAATATATAAATATAAATAAATATAATAAATTTATTATAAAAACCAACAATAAAGTAAAAACTAACGTGGTAATGAATTTTATTTTACATTCAGCCCAATATGAACAATAGCATCCTCTACTTGGGTACTTCCAGCCAATTTCTTTGTGAACTTCTAAATGATATTAACATTGGTATCATTATTAACATTGCTATTTCTAATCTATCATTTTATAAAGCTTTTAGCCAAAACCACCCCGAAGACCAGCACAATTTAGTGATTTTGATTCCTAGCACTTCTTTGAACATAAGTCAGAGCATGGTGTGGCATGGCAAGAACACTCAGGGGAACCTCCATCTATGGGCACCACATGGCTTCAGTGACTCGGAAATGGATGACAGAGAGAGGCCCTGGAAGGATACACGAGAGTGCTCCTTAGACACAGCAGTCAAATCTTTTGGGAACTTAGGGCATCTCCTCTCACAAAAGATACACATTCAGTCTCACTTCAGATTCTTAAGGACAAAAGCTTTCCACATCCCTTTTCCCATATTAAAATATCATTAATTTCCCCTTTAATGACTTCAATAAAAGGATGCCAAAAGAGCAATTCAGTAAGACTCAACTTGCATTAATTTGAGATATACATAGAAGAGGTAAAAATAAAGTGGCTGCACAGAATTAGCAGAAAAGAAAACTGGAAAATACGGTAGAACTGGAGGAAAATTTGAATCATTTCAAAGATGAATTTAAAAAAATAACTCAAAGAAAAAGGGAAAGATGACAAAAGCTACTATCAATTGAAAACCTTTTATCTTGAGGTCTTCAATTATGCTACACAATGAAGATGGAAAGCTTTATTCTCCAAGTTAACACTTCCTGCAGCAAATGAGAGAAGACAACCTATTGTTTGTTTCTCAAAGTAAGAAGCCAGCCAGACATTAAGTAAAACTAGAATTAGGAGGATTTTTGCCTTTTCTGAGCTAGTTTTTTGTGTTTTGGTATTGTTATAGTAAAGCTCCTACTGTGAGGTGAAATGTAGAATGTTTTAGTCAGTTACCTGGGATTTATCTTAATCACACACGGTAAGATGCAAACAAAAATGTGTTATAGAGGAAGTTTATACCCACAGATCCCTGGAGGGAGAAGGTCCAGCACACCCTGCAAGGCCACATAGGGAATATCACGGCCAGTCTAGAGGCAAAGGGAGAGGGGAAAATGTGGGCAAGAACCTTACTGTGGTTTCTGAGGGAAGGAACAGGGGAGGTAGGGTAAGCAGGTTTAGGATTTGCTAGTTTGAATAATTTCAGCAGTCTTTGGGAGATAGGGGCTAGTTGTGTGTACCTGGCCCTGGGGTTATTAGTAAAAGTGGCCCTGAGTTTGAGAGTCCATTAGAGGAAGTTGTTGGGAATGTGGGCTCTAAATCGGTAGTTTCTATATGAAAGACATGCTAGCAGCTTACCAGGAATCTCTAGGAATTAGCTGTCCTTGGGAGGGGTAGTCCTTCCGGGTTCAGCAAGGCCCCAGATGGCAAAGCATCAAAATAAAGAAGCTAGGCCACATGATTATTGCACAGAAATATGTCATACTTCATAACTGAGTCTGAAAAGTATTCAGCCACAATTCTTATTGAAAACAGAAAACTCTGAAAAACTTTAAAGTTTTCTCATCAATATATAAAAGCTATAGTTTAATTTTAACTGCAAATTTACTTTCTTTACTACTATTTGGAATAGTTCATGTTTAAGTGTAAATTTTGCAAAATTTGGGGCACCTGGCTGGTTCAGTTGGTTAAGCATCTGCCTTTGGCTCAGGTCATGGTCCTGGAGTCCTGGGACAGAGTCCAGCATGGGGCTCCCTGCTCAGCTCCCTGCTCTCCCTCTCCTCTGCCCCACTCCCCACCTCATACTCTCTCTCTCACTCAGATAAATAAATAAAATCTTAAAAAAAATAAATTTTGCAAAACCCTTTTTTCCTGCTTTTCTTATCTCATTTGCTACATTGACAGATTTGTATAAATGGTATGACATTTGGCTAAATGTAAATTTTTTCAAAATTAACCACTCTGTACCTTTTTTTTTTTAAGATTTTATTTATTTATTTGGCAGAGAGAGACACACTCTGTACCTTTTTAAAAAAAAAATACTGTATGAGGGGCGCCTGGGTGGCTCAGTCGTTGAGCGTCTGCCTTCGGCTCGGGTCATGATTCCAGGTCCTGGGATCGAGCCCCGCGTCGGGCTCCCTGCTCGGCGGGAAGCCTGCTTCTCCCTCTCCCACTCCCCCTGCTTATGTTCCCTCTCTCGCAGTGTCTCTCTCTCTGTCAAATAAATAAATAAAATCTTTGAAAAAAAAATACTGTATGAATAACAAATGACATTTTTTCATACTAAATTATTTAGCTTTGGCAAAAAAAAAAAATTAAAAAGCTCAAAAACTTAGTACAGGTGAAAAAATATTATGACTTTTTATTTAAATAAAGCATATTTCCAGATCTTTAAAGTGACCAATCAAATATAGCTCAGTGATAACTGTCAGTCTGTCAGGATTATATAACCCCTCATACAATCAGGTGTATCTAGGGATAATGGATCAGTCTCCTTTGTTGGGTCCTCCTCTTCTTGACCTTTTAAGTTCGGAATGCTTTAGGGCTCAGTTTTGGGGCCTTTTCTGTTCCTATGAATATCCATTCTCTTAATACTTTTGACTGGACTCATGACTTTAAATCCCATCTATATGTTTTTAACTCTTAATTTTATTTCTCAAGCCCAGATATCTTTCCCAAATTCCAAACTCATACATCCAACTTTCTATTTGACTGCTTCACTTGAATGTCTGATAAATATCTCAAGCTTAACGTGTCTAAAATGGAACTCCTTATTGCCTCCCCCCAACCCCTGCCCTACACCACCAACAAACCTTCTTCTCCAATATGCTTCTACAGATCAGTTAATGTATGTCCATATTTCCAATTAGTCAGAATGAATAGGGCCTTCTTGACTCCTCTCTTTCTCTCATATCCCATGTCCAATTCACAAGCAAATCTTTCTGGACAGCCCCGTCCAGCTTTCACAGCTCATTTTTTTCTGGTGCCAATTTGGGAACCTAAGTTTGTTTTAAATCTCACAGAGGTAAGTGTTATTTTAGTCTGCATTCACAACCTCTTTGATAATGTAATTTCCTCAGAAATTTAGGAGGCTTTTTTATCTATTTCTCTGCTGAAATTCCTCATTGATTTTTGTGTTCTCTTTTACATTTGATCCTTTAATATAGTAATCATGATTATTTTAAAGATTCTGTCTGATAGTTGCAACATCTGTGTCATCTCTGAATCTATTTCTGTTTATTGTTCTATCTCCTCTCAGTAGGTTGTTTTCTCTTACTTTTTAAAAGTCTTGCAATTTTTTTATTGACTGCTAGACATTATGTGTAGGACAGTAGAGACTAAAGTAAATAGTATTTACTCCTGGATAGGGCAATACCTCTTGTTCTGTCAGATCTTCAGTGTGGGCTTGAGTCAATATAGTCAAAAGTTGAACTGAGTTTGGGTATTCTTTTTTTGTTGCCTTCAGTGTATCACAGGCTTCAGATTCTTCTAACAGTTGAGCTACTACTCCTTTATGACTTGGACGGGAGACAGAGTGCTAAAGGGTTTCTCTCATTGGTTCTGCTCCACTTTTAGTTTTCGATCTCCACTCACACACTTGCCCCTCCCCCAATAGTAGAATGCTGATGCAGGAAAGATTCTCTGTTGTCCTGTTCCGAACTCATTCTCTGGCAGGCCTTAGACAGCTGGGCCTTGGAGGTTGAGCTTTCTCAGTATGTCTACACATCCTGCCCATGGCAACCAAACTCTGCCTTATGTCTGGGGTTGGTCCAGTGGCAGCAGAACTTTGGTAAGATTCAAGATTCAAGATGGGTTTTTTTGCCTCTCCTTCAGAAGCAGGTGAATTTTGCTTCTATTCCTTCCTTAGATGCATTGAGTTTTTGCCTATAACCTGTAGGCAAGAGGGTTTGCTGCCTCTCTTCCCAGTGATTTAAACTTTTTGCTTCATAGGAGAGAAGAAAACAGAAGCAAGTAAGACCTTGTGCTCATTTCTGAACAGTCACCCATTATTTCTTCATAGCTGCATTAGTGATGTGGCTCTCTCAAATCTCCTTCCCTGCCACCAGTCTTTTTGTGAATACCCTGTAGAGGTCTATAGGACAACTTGAGGATGAGTGCAGTCTCCCCTTGTTTCTGGGATGTCCAGCTATCCCAGACTAATGCATCAGTCCATATGTGTCTTTAATTTTTTTTTTTAATTTTAGCTATTCTTTTTCTTACCCATTTGCATGGTGGTGGCCAGTTTTTCCCCTGCTCTGCTATAGGTCAAAATGTTCATGTGTTCCAGCTCTCCTTGAAGGAGCTTGTGCCTCACTGGAAATCAGATTACTCAGTTGCCTTGTGATCTCAACTCTGAACCTCAAGGAAAGTCATGCTTTTATAGATTAACTACCGTTTTCCTTTTCAGTTTTTAGTTTTAGTGTGATAATCTTTACAACTTTGTACATCCTAAGTGGAAGCTGAATTATTGTGTTTTTCATTTTTAAGTTATAGAAATTAATTCTGGATAATTTAAGCAGAAAATCTTGGCGTATTGACATATTGATACTGGAGATTCCATAAAACCCACAGGTAAGGTAAAGAACCAGGCACAAATTAGACAAGAACTAGGTAACTTACTGAGAGGAGATAGGACTCTGAGAACAAGGACTTTGTAATTATCTTGTCAAGTTACCTTTATTGGAAGGAATGAATTCCAACTATCCTAGGTATTTGTATATGCGAGACAATGTTCTTATTGGAATTATAGGCAAACGACCACAAAATAAGAAATGTTTTATGAATTAAATTATTCATTTTTTATTTTATTCTTAAAAATTTTTTATTGTTATGTTAATCACCATACATTACATCATTAGTTTTTGATGTAGTGTTCCATGATTCACTGTTTGTGCATAACACCCAGTGCTCCATGCAGAACGTGCCCTCCTCAATACCCATCACCAGGCTAACTCCTCCTCCCACCCCCCTCCCCTCTAGAACCCGCAGTTTGTTTTTCAGAGTCCATCATCTCTCATGGTTCATCTCCCCCTCCGATTTCCCCCCCTTCATTCTTCCCCTCCTGCTATCTTTTTTTTTTTTTTCTTAACGTATATTGCATTATTTGTTTCAGAGGTACAGGTCTCTGATTCAACAGTCTTGCACAATTCACAGTGCTCACCATAGCACATACCCTCCCCAATGTCTGTCACCCAGCACCCCATCCCTCCCACACACCCCTACTCCAGCAACCCTCAGTTTGTTTCCTGAGATTAAGAATTGCTCATATCAGTGAGGTCATATGATACATGTCTTTCTCTGATTGACTTATTTGTTATATATTCTGTTTTTCCTTGCTTCCATGTTCTTGGTTTTATTTTTGAATATTTAGATAATAATGAGCATGTGAAATGCTAATCTACTTTGTTTTGGCAGTGAGTTATAAGGGAAGAATAGGCAGTAATATTAGGGAACCTATTTTTACTCTCTGAAAAAGCAAAATGATCATGTGAATTATTATAGGATACTTTAAGGAGAAGAGAATAATAGCCTTGGAAGATAAATGTTACCTCTAGTATCAAAAATACTTTTTAAATTTGTATCATTAGATGAATATCACTAATTATTTTCTATATCCTGAAAGTATTATGGGATCTATTAGTCTTGGCAGTGATTTAAGCCAAAAGGCAAGGTCAGAGGTAGTACAGAAATATATTTGATAGAATTATTTCTTGTGAGTCAGATTTTCATTCCTTGTACTTCTAAGGAAATTACTCTTCTTGGAATGTGAGAGTGAGCCAAAAGTTTTGCAAGTTTAATTTTGTATTATTTGCCTGGCAAATGGAATGGGTTTTCCTAAAGAATTGGCCTGGTAATAAAATGTTGTATGTTTGGGATACTTGGATCCACAAATAGGATGGAATATATCAGCTTCTCTTAGTAAGGCAGTAGAGCAGAACAATAAGGATGGGAGCTTAAGAATCAAAAAGAGCTAGATTTAGAAAAACGTGGACTTAAGTCCCACTTCGGCAATCTCTAGCTTTGTAACACTGGGGACGTTACTTAATACACTTAAAATTTCAGTTTTTAAATCTGTAAGATGGGAGTGATATTGTCTCTTCATGTGATTTAAGTGAGGATTATATGAAGTAAATGAAGTACTTAGCATAGTGTAGTTTACTTATTGAAAAGTGAATAAAAATACTATTATTATAAAAAAATAACTATTGTTATTAGCTCTCTTACCATAATAATCTACCTTGTCTGGATGATTTAGGTTAAATTATTTACAATTTTTTCTGGAGATGAACTTGATGAACTGAAATCCTGTTATTAACAAACTGGTTTGTTATAATTATCAACCAGAAATGTTATAGTGTCACCCTTAAAATAACCAGATATGCAAATTACAATTATAAGAAAAAAGCAAACAGAAAGCCTTAAACCACATCCTTGATAGAATGAAGAAGTGGGGTTGCACTGGATAGGAAGAACCATGTTCTTTCTTCAAAACATATCACTCTTTATGGAAACCCTCCACAAGACTGAAGATCACTCTCTTTGCTTGCGGGCCAGATAAGTTTGTAGTCCTTCGAATCCAATCATAAAAATCATAGAGTCAAAGTCAGTAGGACAAATATTTGAGAGTTTTTATTTCTTATCTGCCTCGTTGGTGATTTATTTTGAATCATTCCTTCCTAAGTGAAAGAGGGGTAACCTTATGGGTTATAAGCTAGATAAGCTAGACTTTAGTCTTTGGACCAGTCTTTGACTTCTTGTATGACTCTGGGTAATGGTCCTGTGACTCACCCAAAGTTTTCTTCTCCATCAAACTTTGATTATAAAATTGTTTCCTTAAACTTCAGCAGCTATGGGTCAAATGGAGGCATTGTAACTACAACAATTAGTATTCTTGCTTTCTTTTTCCATCTTTTCTAGATTCTTTCTTCATCTCCTGAAGTACCTTTAATTCCATTCAGTGTGTTCCTCAGTTATTTCAGGGAAAGAAATCAGTCTGGCCAGAGTTGCCTCAGAACTTAGGACATCCAATTATCATAGAGCGTTTGCCACTTTTCTTCCCCTCTGCTTGAACTATTTTTTTAAAAGATTTTATTTATTTATTTGAGAGAGAGGGAGAGAGAACGAGCGAGCAAGCAGAAGCTGGGGGAGAGGCAGAGGGAGAGGGAAAAGCAGACTCCCCACTGAGCAAGGAGCCTGATGCGGGACTCGATCCCAGGACCCTGAGATCATGACCTGAGCCGAAGGCAGATGCTTAACTGAGCCACTCAGGTGCCCCCCTCTGCTTGAATTTATAAGAAATCAGAGTCTGTTGCTGCCTTCGACGCTGTTCCTCTCTAGTTTGCTGGTATTGCTGATCCCTATGATAACTTACTGTCCTCAAAATGGGCCCAGCTGAAATTAGGAAAACAAACAAGTAGCAATAACTCCCAAAGTAAACAAAAAGACTCCCACCCATCTTTGTCAGGGAGGTCCCAAATATTAATGTTTTGTGCCTTCGATGTCCTACTGAGTTTCCAATAAAACAGGTTTTAGTTTTTCTTGAGCCCTCATCTTCCCAGAACGTGAACCTGAGACCTGGGCAAGATTAACAATGTGAAAGTAAGAAAGAGATGAAAAGAATTTTAAGTAAATACTAAAGGTGACTCTGGAGCAGTACATTAAAAAAAAAAAAAAAAAAAACCTAGACGAAAAGAATACTTTCTTAGGAAAATATACATCATCACAAATGACACAGAAAAAGTGAAAACTTAAGTAGACCAATTATAGAAGAGATGGAAAAAGTGATTAATGGTCTCCTATTGAAAAAGGCAGCAGGCAGATGGATTCACAGCTGAATTTTTAATCTGGCCATTAAAGAATAGATAATTCCAATATTATTTAAACTATTGTGGGACTTAGAAAAAGATTGAAAGTTCTCAGTTCATTTTATGAACCCAGAATATTTCAAATACCAAAGCCAAAGAAGGAATACAACAACAACGACAATGAAAGTGTGGGCCAATTTCATCTCTGACTATAAAAGCCACGTGTTTAAATAATATATTAGAGACTATAATAGAGGAATGAACCAAAAGACTAAACCACTATAGCAAAACAGCCTTCAGTAGAGGAGAGAAAAGATAGTTCAATTCCAGGAAGTCTATCTACATATTGATTACATTAAAAGTTAAAGGGGAAAAACCCAACCATTATCAATACATGGTGAAAAGACATTAGATAAAGGTCAAGCAACCAATGCCAAGGGAAACTTGAAGCAAAACAGGAACAGATAGAAATTATTATGTAATAAAGAAAAGCCCAATAACAAATCTTAAATGGCAAAAATTAAATATTTCACTTAAAATCAGGAATGAGACAGGCATCACTATAATCACTTCTATTGGTGATTCTAGCAAATGTAAATAAAATAACAGGTATAAATAACAGAAAAAGAGATAAAGTTCCAGATGCTGATGATATGCCTGTTTTCTTAGAAAACCCAAGATATTTTAATGAAAAAACAATAAGAGAACTTGCTGTGTTGGATTAATAAAAAATAACTTACAGAAATAACCCATCTCTCTCTATTCAAGCAAAATCTCATAGAAAAGGAAATGGGAAGAATATTTCATTTGGAAGACAAGTGCCAAAAAAATAATTTGGTAAGAAAAGTGCAGAACATATATGAAAAGATTATAAAAATAGTCTTGGGAAATGCAAGATAAAATAGAAACAAATGAAGAAGTCTATCATGTTGGATGGAATGACTTACTGTTATCAACATGTTAATTCTCCGAAAGTTAATACATAAATTTAATGCCGTTCTAATTAGTCTCCTTTTTCTCTTATGTAAAATATCATGTAATAATTGAAAAGAGCCTTAAGTTCCAAGTATCCACATACAATAGTAATTGTGAATGAGTATAATCTTTAACTTGAGGATTTCTGAAGACTTTTCAGAATGATCAAAAGAATACTGAAAAAGGCAGTGACAATTTAATAAATACATCTCTGTATAATAAATGTGAATACTAGTCTCCCATTTCCTTTTCAACAAGTGATGGGGTTAAAGGGTTAAGTCTAGGAGACTGGATGTTTGTGAGCCCCACACTGCTCTCATCCTGAGTGGTGTGGTCAAACTGGTCAAATGGTTGTGCATCAGAATCACTTGCAGTGCTTAGTAAGAATATAGATTCCAAGGTCTCACCCAAGAGTTCCTGGAATCAGAACCTGTAGCAAGAATTTAGAAATCACTGGTCAGCTCTATGCTGCAATGATCACTTCTTGTTTCAGGATTTCTTTTCTGAGCACAGAAACCTAGAAAAGGATGCCCAATGTTTCCATTGGGAGGACTCTCATTTAAATCCTCTTTGAGAAATGACTCATTTCCTTTTAGGCGTGAGAGTTGAAAATAGATTAAAAAAAAACAGATACAAAATAGATTTTCTACTGTAGCGAAAAATGCCATGTACAGCTTGCTTTCTGTATAGCAGGAGGCAGTAAAGGTATGTGGAAAGTAATGTCATGTGTTGGTTTGGGTTTGAAACCCAGCTTGGCCACTTTCTGGCTGTGTTACCTTTGACATATTAATTGTTGTAATTCTCAGTTTCTTCACCTATAAAATGAGGATGAAAATAGTACTTCACATAATAATAGTACTTACCTCAGAAATACTATGATTAAAAAAAGTGATAGCTAAAAGCAAACAGAAATAACACTATTAAATATTCTCACAAGAGTACCTTGGGATGTCAATGTCACCACACGCCTTAGTATGTGGCCAATACATAATAGGCCAATACATAGTAGGTACTTAATATTCTTTCTTTTTTTTTTAAACAGTAATCCACAGTGAGAAGTACATTTTATTGATTTCAGTACATATGTGTACTGAACGCAGGGCTTGAACTCATGACCCTGAGATCATGACCTGAGTTGAAATCAAGAGTCGGATGCTTAACTGACTGAGCCACCCAGGCGCCCCAGGTATTTAATACTCTTGAATTGAAGTTGAACATGGTGTGGCTCACTCTGCAGTTTTGTCAAAGGCATTACCTATTTTCTTTTTTTCTAGCTGTCTTATTCATGTCATTTTAAAAGTAATATTATTTGAATGTCTTCAGGTCATGCTGGTTTTGTGAATACAAATAAATCCACCTTAATACTGCAGCCTAAGTAAAGTTTAATAATCATCTAAGTTTAACAATCACCTTCCCCCACCCAACGTCCCTCATTCATGACAGGAAATCCTCAGCTGGGTCTTCCAGGTGCTCAGGAGCAATTCCACTAATGCTCTACTCTTCTGGGCTCCTAGTCAAGTTATCTTGACCGTGTATTGGCTGCCAATGCCCTTCTACTGGCAGAGTCCTTCTTTATTGGTGGTGAGGTTTCACGAAAGCTGATGGCAGACTGGGTGAGAGAATGGCCCTCTCCCCTAGCTCTGGGTCACTAGGGTCCAAAATAGTACTTCTTACACCTGAAATCCCACAAAGTCATTTCTGAAAGTAATTCCTCAGTTTCTGGACCTAACTTCTTCCCTCAGTGGATTCAAAAGCATTTGAAGACTCTATGGGAGAGGAAGGAATGCAGGCATCACACTATTCCCATCATTCCTTTTGACAATTTCTCAAAATGTCACTGGCAAAAATGTCCCCTTCCTCCTTCATTCAGAAACATACCCTCCAAGAAGCTCAACTTATACAACAGATGGCAGGAGATGTCACTGGTAACCGGGTTCTAAATCCTAGTTTGGTCTCAGATAAACCACCCAAGACCTTATCCTTCCTTTTTATATCCCTGCCAATCAGAGAGAGAATACTAATTCAAAAGACATCTTCTTTACTCCAAGTCTGTTCCTTTTTTGTCTCCTTGGAAAGTGAAACAACTGCATGGGGAGAGAAGAATCACACATTTCTGAGGCTGAGGCCATCCCAGCCCTGAGTCACAGCTGCCTGGCCTCACTAGGGATCTAGTACCCCAGCTCCTCAGCAACAGGGAGCTCTGGGGAGTTCTCTTTTGCTGGTACTGAGTTGTGAACATTTACAATAACAGTTAACATAATAACAATGGCACAACATGTGTAACCATTTAATTTTATTCCTTATTTCTCAAAAAGTTTCCTTAACATTCTGTGAGAGTTATTAATGCCTTGTTACTTTAAATTCTGGAAAAGTATATGAGGACCCATGACATTAAGTCCATTTAAAAACTCTTGTTCCTTTCTGGGAAGAATAATAGTGCAAAGTATAATATAGAATAATAGTTTAAGGGTAGTATAAAGCACAACATAGTGTAAATAATGATGTAAAAATGATTAACAAAAGGTAGTAGAGAATTCCTCCTCACCCTCACGTGAGGCTAACCATGCATTTTTTTTTTTTTAATTGATGTTTCCAGGTTAATTTTGGGTGAAATACAGCCTCCTCTTTCAGATCCCTACTTCTAACCTCAGGGTGACATCCACCTTAGATATTTAAATGTCCCTTTCTCCACCATGAAACCTAGTTTTCACAAAGGAAGGATAAATAAGCTCACATTCAAGGGCCAATCTTGGCTATGAGAAAGCTTTGTGTATGTTTCCTGGAGCATTCTAGTGGAAAGGCACTAGTCAAAAACTCCAGATTGCAATGCTTGTTCTGCCACTCATTAACTATGAGATGTGAACCCAGCACAACAAACTTTCTGAGCCCAGTCTATTTTAAAAATAGCAAAGATATCACCAATTTTACAGGAGTTTCTAGAATAAATGAAAGAATGAAACTGGAAACACTCTCAGTGCAATCCATAGTAGGTGCTCAATTTATGTTAAAAAATTATGTTAACTCAAAAAAGGACAAAACCTTAATTCAGAATGAATGGCTTTCAACGGTGGAAGGGCTTTTAACTGAGGTATTTGGAGGTGTTTTTTTTTTTTCCTTTTGCCCCCTTAAATTATATTTTAAAGGTAGTTGTCAACTCTGCTCTTTTTTTTTCTTTCTATAAGGAAAACTATACACTTGTCTCCATCTTCACCGTGGTCTGAAATGAATCTGCTTAAGACTGGTTGTGAAAGGGGCAGCGACCACACAAGTAGCTTTCACAAAAGTTTAGTAAGGGATGTCATGGTGGGAACTTCTCTTTTCAGTTCTATACAAGTTAATTTCATGTAAGGATATGATTTCCTCCCCACTCCCAAGACACTCATCTTTAAAATGGTAGACAGTGAACTTGAAATATTTTTGAATTTCTTTAATGCTCTTTTATAGAACTGTTAAAATGTACATTTTCCAACTGCAGTGGTTCGATATTTGTGGAGCAATAACTCTGTGATTGAAAAGTGTCCCTTATTTTCCTGTAGCTACAAAGCACCTATAGGATGGGGGCCCACTTAATTTTATTTTCTAACTTTCAGGCTGGGCTTGGATACCTTTTTAATTCTTTGCTCCACAAAGATGCTCGGGTAAAAGATCTGAGGAGCCCCTTCAAGGGCTCTGATGCTCCTCTCTGTTTTGTGGTAAGACGTCTAGAGTAAGATATGCACCAGAAGCTGGCGCCATAGGGCCCCACTGTGGAGCAGGAGGAGGTGGCTCGAAGGCAGGGCTCCGGCCAGCGCCCTTTCGCATCTCCCCAGGAGGGGACACCGCCCAGGCGCACCCGTTGCTAGGTCCTCTGTTTGCCGCGTTCTAAAGGAGCCCTGAGCGGAACCAAGGCAAACCCGGAGGGGGTGCCCGGGAAAGCTTAGGGATTGTGTTCGGTCAACAGCCAGGGAGAGCAGCTGCTCCTCTCTCGGTCCCTTTTGCCCCCAAGCCCTCCCGGCGCTCCTGGGAGGCGGAGGGTTCCCCTCGTTCTTGGTTCCTCCCAACCGTCGCCGGCCCTCGGCGCCCTCCGCGGCCGCCCCGCTCCGCACGTCGCGCACCCCCGGCCGCAGCCCGCGAATGGTCTGGCCCGTCGGTAGCCGCCACCCCCTTCGGCCGCGACAGCTGCTCCAGCTGCTCCGGGTGGAGCGCCCGAGCCCCGAGCTGTGGCTGCTTAGGGCGGCGGGCTGGCGGAGGGAGCACCGGACCGCCAGCGCAGGCTGCCGGGCCCGGGGGCAACCGCCCGCGGGAAAGCGGGAAGCGGAGGGGCCGCAGAGGGACCGCCTGCAGCCGGGAGGAGAAGACCGGGGCTGGGCTTTCCTCACCCCGGTGAGTACCTGCTGCCCGGATCCTTCCCGACCCCCTTTCACCAACCCCACACCCCCGAGGTATCGGCCCCCACCGGGGACGGTCATTGCTCTGGGGACACTGGCTCCCGCGGGAGCAGCGGAACCGGGAGCTGCTACTGTTAGGACTAATGATTCAGCACCATTCGTGCCCCGAGAGAGATTTGGGCGGAATGGGGGAGGGTGGTGGGGGTGGGGGGGGGGGACGAGGTCAGTTGCTGTGCTCTCACCTCAGTTTCCAGGCTTCAGAGGTACCACCCAGGCGGGCGGTGTCGGGTGGGGTGAACAAGGAGGCTCCCTGCTGGCTTGTTCCGTAATTCCGTCCTTTTCCCAGAGCATGGTACAAACCTCTGTGAGTGTGCGGTGCAATCTTTAAAGTGTGTCAGGTTAGTGTCTTTTTCCCACAGGCGAGTGAAGTATGGGGCCCTTGTCTATACCTGTCAGTTTCTTTACTTCTTGCTCCGTTGGATACTTAATTCAAGCCATCGTCCACTCAGTTTTTCATTGCATAGCATTCCGCCACTAATGTTGAAATAGAGGCTGTGTCCAAGTAGTCTTGTGTTCAGAGTGGGTTTGCTTGGTCTTGGCATAGGAGGAAAAGATTTAAGGGAGGTAGGAAATAATACTTCCAGAGTCTAGACACTTACTTTTAGGCATATTATTTCATTAAATCATCACGGCAACCCAGAACCAAAGGTGGAAAGTGAGGAGCCTGGAAGTTAAATTACGTGCTCAAGGTCACCGAACAGGAATTTGAATACAAGTCTCCCTGACTCCAAAGCCCATGGATCTTCCACTGTATTACAGAGTTGTATGTCCAAGTGTAAGGGTACATATAGATGGCCCATTAGATGTTAAACATAAAATTAATTTTCATAAGTGATCTCAAACAATAGCAACAACCTGTAAACTTACCGTATATGGAATTGTTGTTCTTTTAGTAAGAAAGGGCTTTGAATTATGTGGAAAAAAAACCCATTTTCTTAGAAAGCGTTTGCCAAAAACTAATATCTGGACAACACTGCAAAGGAGAGCTAGGTCATTGCAGGAGATGTTTAACACATTTTTGGCAGTGATATATGGTGGATGCTCAAATGTTGGAAAAATCAATTAGGAAAGTAAAACAAAACGAAACACGTGGAAATCTTTTTCTTTTTTAAAACTTAATGGAAACATTTGCAATAAGAACAGTTACCTAGTTCATGGGGTGTGTGACTGAACTGTTTTTGTGGGGTGTGTCGTCCCATGATAGGGTGACAGATAAACCCAGACTGATAATGTTATTTGATTCATTTCCACTGTGATGTGGCATAGTAGGTGATAACTCCATTTTACAGACTAAGGAACTGAAATAGAAGGTTCAAGATCATATGGCTAGTAAGTGGTGGCATCTAGACAAGTATTGACTTACAAAAAATATGTGTGTTGTAGCAAAATGTAGTTCTGTACAGTGGGAAACTGCATTGATTTGTTTTTGCTCTGCCCTTCAGAGTTAACAACTATATTGACCTGTGTACTCTTTCTGAAAAAATAACGGATGCTAGGTTTTTCTTTATCTGTTGCTTGGCCATTTGATTTGCCTTCCTTTATGATTTATGTATTCTCCCTTAAGATGTGAAACTCTTGTTGATATCTCCAGAGGCAGGTAGCTATAGTACAAATGCTCATTATCTCTAAGTACTGGAATAGTACTTGATGGCGGATAGGAACATAATCATCTTAGTCTGTCATTTCTAAAGTATTGAACTGTTTACATTGGAGAATTATTAATGAGGATATTGAGAGACTAAAGCCCATTGCCTAAATAAAGCCGTAAAATGGAGGCACAAATTTATATATGTTGTTCACACAAGACTGTGAGAGAAGTAGGATCACGTGATGACCCTTAAATTTGATTTCTAGGAGGTCATTTCTTTTTGTTCTTTATATGGCTGTAGTCTCTATCCTGAACCTCTGTGAGGCATCTTGCAGTCCAGTCTGTTTAACTACAAGGAGGATGGCAGAATTGGTATGAAAAAATAAGCAAAACTACGATCCCACTGCTATTTAAAAAAAAAAAAAAAAGAAAGTGCATGTCCTAGTGATGGTCAGCGGGAACATTTTAAAACAGAGGCAACACATTTTATTTAGATAACATCACCAAGTGTGAATATAATACCAACCTGGTTTGAGCACTGCATCTTTTCTCACTCTTGTCTCTTTCTGTACATATATATGTATTTGTTGAATGACTACTGTCTGCAGACCATTCAAATTCTTGACTTCAAGGAACTTAAAGTCTAGCTGGGGAGGTATTTACTTACACATGAGTAATTAACAAAATAATTAGAATTGGCCTAATATCAGGAAAAGGTGGTGCTATAAATGCTATATCAACACCTTAAGAAGGACTAATCACAGAGGCTGGTTTCATAACAGAATCAGTAACTCTTCACGGATGGAAGTGAATTCAGTCACTCTGCCAGATGGGAAGGATTTGGATAGGAAAAGACAAAGCCAGACAAGGAGGTTCAGCTAAGTGCTCATATACTGTTTGAATACACAGTGACAAATTGTGAAGAACCTTGCATATCAGGCAGTGAAATCTGCTCCTCATCTGGTAGTCACAGGGAACTAGCAGTGTAGGTTACTAAGCAGGCCAAGTTTCTCTTTTTTTTTTTTTTTTAAAGATTTTATTTATTTATTTGAGACAGAGAGAATGAGAGACAGAGAGCATGAGAGGGAGGAGGGTCAGAGGGAGAAGCAGACTCCCTGCTGAGCAGGGAGCCCAATGCGGGACTTGATCCCAGGACTCCAGGATCATGACCTGAGCTGAAGGCAGTCGCTTAACCAACTGAGCCACCCAGGCGCACGGCCAAGTTTCTCTTTGGCTGGTCTTGCTCATATTCTCCATATACCTTGTTCCAAGTGCCCTTCCAGAAAATGCTATAGTTCCTGGGTACTGATATTAAAAGGATTGTCAACTGAACCCAGGAGTTTTCTACACAAGTAACATTTTTCTACACAAGTAACAAAGAAGCTTGCCTTTTTGAAAGCTTCCCCTTTCTGTTATAAAATTATGAAGTTTGGAAACTATAAGAATATAAAAAGGAAAAAAAAATCACCATACTTGTACTAACTAAAGACAAGCACTATTAATATTTTGATGTGATTTTCATATTTCCTTCCACTCTTTTTTCTGTGCATGGTTTTAGTCATGATATATATATTACTTTTTAAAATATTTTTACTTTAAATTTTATAACATTAATTTTCCCTTAATTACAACTGGAAAGTGAACTTTAAAAATATCTACATAATTTTCCATTAGGTAGATGTATGATAATTTCTTAACCATTCCTCAGTGTTGGTATATTTTTGATGATAATAACTAACACTGTGATGAACATCTTTGTTCATAAATGAAATTTCTGGGTTAAAAAGTATGAAATCTTAGTTCAATTTTTTAAAATTGAGATATAATTAATATATCTCAATATATATCAATATAACATTATATTAGTTTCAGGTGTAACATAGTGATTTGATATTTATATATATTGCAAATGATCACCACACTAAGTCTAGTTAATATCCATCACCACACAGTTACAATGATTTTTTCTTATGATGTGTAGTTTGACTACTTCATGCAACTTTTGAAACTCTGCTGGATTCTGCATGTTCTCTGGACATTACAAATTATAAGATATTGGCGTATTATTAATTATTTACACTCACTCCTGTTTGTGGTTCCTCAGATTACACTTTTTCAGGCAATCTGCTCTTTTGGTTAGAGAAACTATTTGAATCATGGCTACTGGGCAAAATAGATGAAGGGGATTAAGAGGTACAAACTTCCAGTTATAAAATAAATAAAGTCATGGGGTTGTAAAGTACAACATAGGGAATATAGTCAATAATATTATAATGACTTTGTATGGTGACAGACGGTAACTACACTTATTTGGTGTAGTGGTGAGCATTGCATAATGTATAGCATTGTCAAATCACTATGTTTTAGACCTGAAACTAATGGAATATTATATGTCAACTATACTTCAATTAAAAAAAAAAAATCATGGGCAGTGCGAGAAAGGCGGGCAGTTGGGGCCTGAGGAGAGAAGATGTAAATGAAGCTGGAGAGCGTGTTTGGTGAGAGTCGGCAAGAGTTTATAGTCAGAGAAGGGAATATATGATGGACTACATTCTGGTTTTAGCATTGTATTTGTGGACCTCAGTTTCCTCCCCTCCATCCTCCCTTCAGGTATCTACCCCGCCCTTATCTTTCAAACTTCAACTTCTTCCGCCCTCCTGTATCAGATTCCTAGGTCTCCAGCTTCAGTATCCTGGCAATGCAAAGCATATGAACTTGCACTCTGATTTAGAGAATCCGCATAGGTGAGGGTGGGAATTTCAGACCTCCTGCCCGTTCTCAGGAGAAGCCCTGGTTACAAGGTACAAGGGAGTGTGGTGGACATCGACGACTTCTGCCCTCCCTCCCTTGTGTATTGCTAGAGACAGCCTCTGAGAACAGTGGCAGTTGAGAGACACAGAGCATTCCCAGTGTTTCCCGTGGGCATTCAGATGTTTCCTTCCTCTTGTTTCCAGTAACCCTCCACCTTCCCCTTGTTTTCAGTGATCCTCCACTAAAGGAAATTCCCCTGAAGGAGAAGAGAGACTATGCCTCCTTTACCCCAGCACTTGTAGGGACGAGTGCCACTACCTCCTTTGCTTTGGCTGGGCCTCTTACCCCCCAGTCTCTCACCTGTGCTTCCTCTGGATCCCACCCCCATCCTACTTGGAATATCAGAAGCCACTGAGGGGGGCGCCTGGGTGGCTCAGTCGGTTGGGCGGCTGCCTTTGGCTCAGGTCATGATCCCAGGGTCCTGGGATTGAGCCCCGCATCGGGCTCCCTGCTCGGCGGAGAGCCTGCTTCTCCCTTTCCCTCTGCCTGCCGCTCTGCCTACTTGTGCTTTCTCTGTCAAATAAATAAATTAAAAAAACAAAAAAAAGCCACTGAGGCAGGGAGGCCATTAAGGGTCTCTGAGGACCAGTGGAAGGGGAGTCACTGGGATGTGAATGTGCCTTGAGGACACAAGTAGGGAGCATAGGCAGGTTTTATAATGTGCCATTAGTCTTGGGAGACCTGAAAGGAAATGAAAACAGAAGCATCAACTTTACAAATCCACAATAGCCTCCTCCCCCCTTTTATGACCTGACAGATGAATTCTGGTGGAAGCTGGACATCGAGGAAGAATTTGTCCTGTGCTTAGTTGAGACCTATTATTTGAAACAATTTCCTTAAGCTCTTAGAAAGTGGTAAATTTATTTCCATTCCTCTTAGGCATTATCTGTCAAAGTTGAACTGGGCTCAGCCAACAGTTTCCCTAGGGTTAACTTAAAGTTAAAAAACTTAAATTTAAATAGGCTTGCCTATTTTTCTCCACTACCCTTATTTCTGTTAATTCCCATTTGACATTTATTTGTTTACACACTCCTGCCCATAGTACACATAGTAGTTGACAAAGCCAAAGTGTTGGGATTGTTTGGGCTCTGGGAAGGTGAGTGATAAAGCTGTTTAACTCTTTTTTTCCTTCACTTTTTACTTGCAAGTGACTGGTTGGCCTATGTTCCTCTGACTCCTTTGAAGGTTTAGAGTTAAGTGGTCAAATGATCACTGGGTCTTCTCCGAGGCTGAGCCAAAGGTCTGAGAACTCCTTCCCTTTGAAATTGATGATATTCTTGATTCACTGGGTACACTGACCCATCCTTATTGTTTGATTTTTTTTAAAATTGTGTTGTGGCTCCTGAGTTTCCAAACTTCTATGTTATTTTGTTCTTCTGCTTAGCCATGTGAAATGAAACATTATGTTTGACAAAGGATTATTTTGAACATTTCTATCTCTTTTACCCACTACTTTGCAAAGTCTGGCCTGTGTCACATCTAATTCAACGAGGTGGCATTAGCTTATTTTTACATAAATTCTCCTTTCTCCTCCATTAGTGTATTTTCGAGAAATGGACTTTTTAAAATAAACTGAGCATTTGTGGATTTGGAAGATGGGTCAGCAGTAATCCAGGCGGCAGCTTCAAGATTATTTTGCGGCTTTTTGTTGGGTTAGAATTTTAGAGCTGCTTAGGTATACCTCTCTTTTAAGGTGGTACCATCTTTCTTTTGTAAGGGAAGTGACGCCACTTAAAAGTTGTTTGTGTAAAATCTGCCTTAATTGATGTGGTTCTAATACTAGGTGTGACTGGTTTTATGATATGGATGGCCATATGTGTGCAGTATTGGTAGGAGAAGTTGGCAGCTATGGATTTAATTTAAATCATTACGTTTGATGGGAAAATATTCATGTGTAATTTTGTCATTATTTAAACTATTTTTCAAGATACTAAATAAATAAAATCTGTAACCATGTGTGATACTCATGGTGATTGCTTAAAAAATCAGGACAATAATTTTAGCACACATCTCGGTTTATATTTAGAATCAGTCAGTCTGCAGTTACCCAACAAATATGTGTGAGCTACTTTGTGGAGATGAACGATATAAATTGGACACTTTCTATAATCAGCTTAATTTACATGAAACGAGACGGGGGCATTTTCATTTACCTTTAGGTTTGATCACATGCAAGATGATAATATTTAGTTACTTAGCATGTCTCAATCTGAATATTAAATATTGTTTCTTCATTTCAACAATATAAAAAATCGAGTGAGAGAGAGGAAAAAAACAAGTATAATTTTTTTTTTTTTAAAGATTTTATTTATTTATTTGAGACAGAGAGAATGAGAGACAGAGAGCATGAGAGGGAGGAGGGTCAGAGGGAGAAGCAGACTCCCCGCCAAGCAGGGAGCCCGATGCGGGACTCGATCCCGGGACTCCAGGATCATGACCTGAGCCGAAGGCAGTCGCTCAACCGACTGAGCCACCCAGGCGCCCCAAGTATAATTTTCATGCACAATCATAGTAGGATTAAAAATTGATCTACAGCTGTCCCTTTAGATACTAATTTTGACAATAGATGCTAGTATTTACTATTATATGTAAACAAAAGGATGACTTTTATTCATTTAATATAGTTTTAATGGTTTTACTTCTTTTAGGATATTTGAGGAAAAAATAACTTGTCAATTCATTGAATATTTTATTTACTTATTTGTTTGTTTGTTTATTTATTTATTTATATTTTTAAAGTAGCCTCCATGCCCAGTGTGGAGCCCAGTGCAGGGCTTGAACTCATGACACTGAGATCAAGACCTGAGGTGAGACGAAGAGTTGGAAGCTTAACCCTCTTAGTCACTCAGGTGGCCCCACTGAATCCTTTTTAAAATCTCTGACATCTACATTTAGTGCACATCAGCATCCCCCTTGATCAACACACAAATTTCAACCCATCATTTCTGGAAAATCGAAACAAGTTATTTCTGCAACTTGCTACAAAAATTAAAGGAAAGTAGACATCTTAAATATTAAGGAAAATTTGAAAGGGGGGTAATCAGTGCTTCTTAAAATCAAGTGGACTGTATTTATGTGGAAAAGCTTTTTCACTTGTCAAAAATCAGTGCCAAATGAGTATTTCAGGAAGAAAGAAAAGTTTACTGCTCCATATGTGAGGCGGCTGTCATTTCAGAATAGGAGGCATTTTCTCTTTTAAAAATTTATCTCAGGCATAGAATATGTGATAGCTATTTTTATCCTTAACTAAGGAATTAAAAGTTAAATGTACTCCTCATTGGTTATAGTATAGCATATTTACTTCAATAACATGCTTGAGAGTATATCTGTGAATTTTGTTTTTAGAATCCATAAGGAACGAGAATAAATATAAATATGAAGTAAGGTTACTAAAGTGTAGCTGCTTCCTTTTTTTTTTTTTTTTAAGATTTTATTTATTTGTCAGAGAGAGATAGGGCTCAAGCAGGGGAAGCAGGGGGAGTGGCAGACAGAGGAAGAAGCAGGCTCCCCGCTGAGCAGGGAGTCTGATGTGGGACTGGATCCCAGGACTCTGGGATCATAACCTGATCCGAGGCAGATGCTTAACTGACTGAGCCACCCAGGCACCCCTAAAGTGTAGCTTCTACTGGGAATAAAATTAAGCAAATAGACTTAGCAATATTTATGAATACATATATTTAGATCTCCAGATAAAATTACTTAATGGTCCAGTAGTTTTCCTCTCTTTGATATAACTGAGCATATTGTGGTATTATGAAATCGATTATCATGCTTTCTAGAAGAAAAAGTTAATAACATTTTCCTTCAGAGTAGTATGAAAATATTGTGATTTATGTGTTTATTTGGGTGATTTCTGACATTTTGTAGGCATTCCACAAATGCAACATTTTCTTCCACTTAATATTTAGTATTTTTTATATAATTTTGTATTGTGATAAAAAATACATGATATAAAATTTACCATGTTAACCATTTTTAAGTACAGTTGGTAGTGTTAAATATATTTACATTGTTGTGAAACAGATCTTCAGCACTTTCTCATCTTACAAATCTGAAATTCTGTACTCATTAAACAACCTTCCTTTCCCCTTCCCCAAGCCCTTGGTAACCACCATTTTATTTTGTTTCTATGTATTTTATTACTTTAGATACTTCATATAGATGAAATCATATAGTATTTGTCTTTTTGTGATTGATTTATTTCACTTAATGTAATGCCCTAAAGGTTCATCCATTTTTTAGTATATGTGAGGATCGCCCTCTCTTTTAAAGCTTAATAATATTCCATTGTATATGTAGACCACATTTTGTTTATCCATTCATCTGTCAATGGGCATTTGGGGTTGCTTTCATCTCTTTGCCACTGAAAATAGTGCTGCTATGAACGCAGGTGTGCAAATATCTCTCTGAGACCCTGCTTTCAATTCTTTTAGATGTATACCCAGAAGTGAGATTACTAGATCACGGGGTAGTTCTATTTTTAATTTTTTGGGAAACTTTCATACTGTTTTCCATAGTGGTTACACTATTTTACATTCCCAACAGTGTGTAAGGGTTCTAATTTTCCACACCCTCACCAACACTGCTTATTGATTGATTGATTGTTCTATTGTAGTCATCCTAATGGGTGTGAGGTGATATCTCATTGTGGTTTTGATTTGCATTTCTCTGATGATTAGTGCTACTGAGCATCTTTTCATGTGCCTGTCAGGTGTTTGTATATCATCTTTGGAGATTTGTCTACTTAGGTACTTTGCCCATTTTTTTAATCTGGTTATTGGATTTTTTTTTTTGTTTTGAGTTGTTGGGAGTTCTTTCTATATTCTGGATATTAGCCCCTTATCAGATATATGACTTTCTCCTACTCCATAGGTTGCCTTTGCACTCTATTGATTATGTCCTTTAATGTATAAAAAAATTTTTGTTTAATATAGTCCCATTTTTCTATTTTTGCTTTCGTTGCCTATGTAGCATTGATTACTTTTAGCATTTTAAAAGTGTATTGACAGAATTATTTCAAGTTGCTCTTTATTCTTTCCCACCTTATTCTTTAAAGTCCACATGATTATTTTTGAGACTATGTAATTATGATGACTAGTGTAATTATTTAACAAATTAAACTGAATTTTGAAAAAATTTTTTGGAGGAGTCACTTTTTAAAATGTCCAGTGTAAGATTTAATTGCTATAATTTAACCATATGTTAATATGAATTGTTTAAACCTATACTTCAATTTAGGGAGAATTGACATCTTTACTGTGTTCATTCTTCCAATCTGTAAACATGGGATATCTCCAGGATTTGGGTCTTCTTTGATTTCTTTTATTAGCAATTTATAATTTTCATCATACAGATATTACCCATGTTTTGTTAGAATTTTTTTTTAAGATTTTGCCCATTTATTTGTCAGAGAGCGAGCAAGCACAAGTAGGGGAGCGGCAGGCAGAGGGAGAAGCAGGCTCCCTGCTGAGCAAGGAGCCCCATGCCCAACTCGATTCCAGGGCCTGGGAGCAGGACCCGAGCCAAAGGCAGATGCTTAATCAACTGAGCCACCCAGGTGTCCCTTTGTTAGAATTATACCTAATTATTTCATTTTATTTGGAGCAACTGATAATGACATTCATTTTAATTTGTTTCCATTTTTTTGTTGTCAGTATGTAGAAATGCAATTGGTTTTTGTGTATTGATCTTGTATCCTGAAACCTTACTGAAGTCACGTTTTGGATCTAGGATTGTAGATCCTTTGAGAATTTTTTTTTTCTTTATCATCTGCAAACCAAGACACTTTTTTTCTTTACAGTCTGTTAAAATTAAAATAAATCTTTAATTGTTTTTCTTGCCTTATTGCAAGTGCTAGGAATTCTAGTATTGTGCCAAATAAGAATGGTGAGAGTGAACATCCTTGCCTTGTTCATGATCTTAGAGGAAAATTATTCAGTCTTTTACTATTAAGTATGATGTTAGCTGTAGGTTTTTTTTTTTGTAGATGTTCTTTATTAGGTTGAGAAGATTCCCTTTCTGTTTCTAGTGTACTGGTACTTTTCATCCTGAATGGAGATCAAATTACATCAAATTTCTTTTTGCATTAATTGATGTGGACATACGATTTTTTCCTTAACCTCTTGATATGGTGGATTACATTGATTAATTTTTGAATATTGAATGAACCTTGTGCACATGGTATAAATCCTTTTTGGTCATATAAGCACATCACACACACATATGTTGCATTCAATTTGCAAAAATTTTGTTAAAGATTTTTGCATTTAACTTCATGAGGGATATTGGTTTGTAGTTTCCTTTCTGTTGTGCTTTCTTTATTTGGTTCTGGTTGTTAGAATACTACCAGCCTCATGTGGTACTAAGAAATTACAGTTTGTTGAATTTGGGTGTTGTGGCAAATTCAAATATCCATAATTACCTGAGCAGGCTATTACAATACTTCTTTTTCCAACTACATATCTCTGTGCGGCCAAATTTTTTCATATACTTCCAACAAAAACAACTTCTCAGAATAAATGCAGAAGTGGATAAGAGAATCTGTGCTCTATGAAGCAAGATATTAAAGAGATTTTTAAAAAGTACAAAGCACCGCTCATTTCTTTTTTTAAAAAAAATTATCGTTATTTAAAAATAAAATGTTTTTGTTAATACATAATGGGTTTCAACATATATCCATTTTAGTTTCTAATAGGGTAAATATTAATAGCTATAACCTACAAAAACTAAAAGTCAACAAAATTTAAAGAGTGTGAAGAGTTCCAACACCAAAAAAATTTGAGAATCACTACTGAGACAACCAAGACAAGGAGAAAAGTGAAGCCAAAGCCATGGGCATGTGCATCTCAAACTGGCATTGGTTTTACCAAGTTGTTCCATGTGCTTGTTTTCCTTTTTCTCCACTAATACTTTTATTTCACTAAAGATGCTTTTTTTCCTCCACACTGATTCACCCATATGTAGTCCTTTCCCCTGGGATAAATATGATAAAAAGACCGATAGAACCTTACAATGCAATCTTTATGAAATGAAATCCCTCAAAATTATCCCCATTCTTAAACCCACATATAGATATATGACTATATTTTAAGTTATAAGTTATAATAAATAGAATTACAATATTAATTCAGTGATTGCTTATGCAAGGAAGAAATAATTTAAAATATTTTGTCAAGAATTGACTCAAAGATAGTATAGGAAATATTTGAATTACTGTCCTTTGATTTTGAGTATTATAAATGGCTTTTCTTTTATACTTTTCCCCAGTACTTTATTGAATATAACTTATATATTGTATAATGTACAACTTGGTGAGTTTTTACAAGATTTTGGTAATTAGCATTTGAAGATTTGTAATAGGATGAACATATAAGATGAGATTTTCAAATCTGAGAATATCAATGAAGAAAAAAAAGAAGAAATGAGCTAGGAGAAACATTAGCTCACAAAATCCATGTTTGAAATCCTGTATGTATATTAGAGCTGGGCACACACTTAATTTTGAGTTTTCTAACTTCCAGGCAAAGAGGAAAACATGAAAAATTTAATGATTGAAAAGCTCATCCATGAGAAAAACAAACCAGTTGCCTAAGAGGAACAAAGTTGTTCCTGTCTAGAATCCAGAATGAAATTTCTCCTATAGTTTATTTAAAAGTGGATTCAGTATAGTGTAATACAGTTTCCTCAACACCCTTAACACTGAAAGTCAGCAGGATTCATTGGGCTATTTTTTATAATGTCCTTCATCTAGACCCATGGTGTGGATCTCTGTCTTTGGGGGAAATAACCTCTCAGGATCTGATTATTTTCTTCTCTAACATGAGAATAACATCTACCTTGGTAAAGACTGTATGTGCTCAATAAATAACTACTCTTTTTCTTAAAGCAGTTCTGTTAGGGTGGCTGTGACCAGCCATGTGGTGTGGCCCAGGTACATAGCTCTCTGATAACTGGCTTCATTCATGAATGGATGGTATAGTGTCTCAAAGAATGAAAGTTCTGCATATCTTTTAGGAATTTCTTCATGCATATTATTTTGAGGGGCAGTGCATTTGAGGCTTTATTCCCTCAAATTAATTTGTTGTCAGTCAAGTAAAGAATCCCATGATTTGAGAGTCTGGTGGGCTGAGTGACAGGAGTTTACCAAGTCTCTGTTACCTAAGTAGAAGGCTATTACAGCTCTGCACTAAAGTAGACTAAAGGAATGACCCTAGACTAATTTTAAAACTTCCTCCGAAGTCAGTTTTGCACCATAGAAGAGTGGATGGTGGAAGTCCCAGATGTATGACATGGAATGTGGCCCCAAATGCTTTTTGAAGGTGGCACAGCCTTCGGTACAAATAAAAGACGTGGGACTACCACTTCCACCTCTCTTACAGAGAAATGTCATTTTTTTTTCTTCAGACCAAAATATTTTTTCTAGAGTGTTTTTTAAGCCATCGGTCAAGTCTCTATAGAGGGAGGCTGAAAACCAAATTGTTGGGGGTTGGTAAATTCTCACTTAGTAAAAGTTGAATTAGGCCCTAGACTTTTTGAACAGAGCAGTAAAACTAGCTTGTAGTAATTTTGCAAGCATTCCAGAAGGTTAGTTTTCTTCCTTAGTAGTCTTTTGAAATCAACTATCAAAACGATGTAATCGGTGTTTGATTTTTTTTTAAATCTTTTGAGTCTTTTTTTTTTTTTAATTTTTTATTCTTGTGTTAATCCCCATACATTACATCATTAGTTTTAGATGAAGTGTTCCATGATTCATTGTTTGTGCACAACACCCAGTGCTCCATGCAGAACGTGCCCTCCTCAATACCCACCACCAGGCTAACCCATCCTCCCACCCCCCTCCCCTCTAGAACCCTGATGGACTCTGAAAATCTTCTGAGTCTTTAGTATACTAGAGTAGAATTTTCTTTCAGTAGTAATCCCTCGAGAATGCCTTAAGCAAGTCCTACAGTCTGTATCCATTTTCTACATCATTAAAAACCCTTCTGGGGCTACCCACAAGGACTAACAGATTCACTGTGGTGGTCTGCAGGCTTCCGAGGCTGGAGCACACGCTCTCCTCTCTGCTTCAGTGAAAGGCCCAGATCTTTCTTGTCCAAACTAATTTAGTAGGAAAGTCATGGTCTTAGGTTCGAATTAGGTACTTTTAATATGTGTTGAACTAAAGAATGAATTAGGATCAAGTTTATATCCTAGCCCCCATAACTGTTTTGAAATTATAAGCAACTAATTTGATAATAACATAGCCAAATGTCTTTCATATGAGAAATTTCCATTTTCATCACTGCCAGATTAGAATGCCCAGGTTTACATAAAGGCTCATTTATTTACAATATATATGTATTATTTATTTATAATATACACATACTATAATTCTATTATATATTTATATAACTATTAGTTATTAATAATTAAAATTAGCTATTAATAATCACTAATATATAGTATTATATGTTATATGTTATAATAAAATAAATTTTAGTTCTCATTTACTTCTCCTGCAAATATGAAAACACCTCTTGCTTTCTTGGAATGCTTTCTGGTATACTTTTGATTTAAACTGATCCCTAAAAAATGAGTTATAAAATGAATTACAAGTCAATTATAAAAATATTGAAAGATTGAAGATTAGATTTGTGCCACCTATTTATTAATCTTGCTTTCATGGTTGGATTTGTAGTTTCTCATAGGAAAGCTAGATGAATGTTTGATTTTTGGCAAAGAGCATTTCTTCTCTATGATATGTAAAATCTCCAGTATGGCATTTTAAAGAGTGATTAAGGGGAACAATCTTTTCTTTTCTCTTCTCTTCTCTTCTTTTCTTTTCTCTTTTCTTCCCTTTCCTTCCTTCCTTCCTTCTTTCCTTTCCTTTCCTTTCTTTTCTTTTTCTTTCATTCTTTCTTTCTGTCTATAATATATCTGTCTCATTTGAGTTTTGGATATGGTTCTGGTTTAGGGTCCCTTGGTTGGGTTGCATCCTTTAATTGGTGAGTTCTTGTCTGAGGAGCCAGCTAAATGGACTGGGAAGCTGAGAAAGAAGAGCTGTTTTGGTTCATACAGCCCCCCTGGGCACATTTGTAACTCAATCTCCCTTTCTGACTGGTGTCTGCATTATTTTTTATCCTGATGGCCTGCTTAAGCAGTTGCCTCAGATTCCATAATAGATGAAGGGTTATTATTTTAACTCTATGATGTTTAGGTAAATAGTTCGTAGGTGAGATAAATGTTATATAAAATCTAATGCACCAAAATGAAGAAAATAAGAAATTCATTGTTTTGTTATAGGCTACCTAGAGGGAGTTTTATTTAAAGTACTAACTTAAATATTTAGCATAGTATAGATGAAATCGTCACACAACTCTTGTTAATGGAATTAAATGAATAAGGAAAACATTGTTGTATCCTAAAAACATTCGTAAGTTGTCCAACCTTAGGACCACGGTATAGTTTTGGAAATTATTAATTGTACCTTCCTCCACCTCTTTTTCTGGCCCCAAAGTATCACATTTGAGTTAAGATTCAAATGTAGCAAACTCTAAGTTATGTCTACTTATAGTCCTCCTATCTGTGCTCTAAGAGGAAATACTTGGCTTATGGCCAATTCTTCACCCTCTTTGGGCATCATCAGAGCTGTGGATGCTGCAGCCTGTTTCTTCCCGAGATGAATCAGCGATGCTGTCTGCCGGTCAGCTCCAGCCACGGCTGGCTGTTGACTCTAATAGTTGGGCGCATAATGTTATGTGAAGCTGCATAATGTAGAAGATCGTAGAGCCATTTAATTTGGGCCCAAAATTTGAAACAAAGAAATGGTATGTGGTTTTCTTTTTCACATTTTAAGATTGCATAAAATTATAAAATTTGAAGGTTAACTTTGCAGAAAGACTGGCAGAATTTTTCACATGGATTACTGAAATAGATTTTTATGGAGCATGCTCTCTGGCATTCTTCCAATTTTAATTTTCATTTCTATCCTATTATAACTTCAAATAACTTTCTCCTAATGCTGAATAAATTTTAGTTCTAATTTATTTAAATTTATATGTTGTTTCCACAGCTACTTGGTACTTACTAGATATAGTGAATGATAGCTATTAAAAGTCTTAATTATTCAGAATATTGTGACGATATTTGACTTTTGACTGGTCAGGAATATAAAATATTAAACTCATATGTTTGCATATTTGTATACATATATTTGTATATGTGTATATATAATATTTATTTTTAAAATAACTTCTTGAATGATTAAATAGTCCCAATATTTCAATAAAGTCAAGAAATGGGGAAGACTTAAGATGCCTTTATTTAGATGAATATAGATGATAAAAACTTTGATGGAGTTAAGATCGAGAGAGAATAATTTTTTTTTTGTTTCCTTTAGATTTGCATTTTAGTAAAAATATTTTTTCCTCTTATCATTCGTAAAATGGAAACAAATCACAACTTATTTAGCATATTTTATTTGGTAAGTATTCAATAAATCTATTTTAATTTAATTTAATAGCAAGTATAGAAATAGGAATTGGAGAAGGTGATTTAATATTAAAATGGATAAGAGAGTAGGCTGGTATAAACAATGTAAGCTCATCCAGTAGAACTAATTCAAAGTTTGTCTTCTTCTTTGATGTAGGCTTTGGCAGAGAAGAGTATCATCTAGACTAGGTGTGGATAAGCCAGATATTAAGGTAGCTCTAGTGCTAATTTGTGATTATTCAGAAAGATAGAAGATGTGATTCATTCTTAATTTATATTTTGTATCATTAAAATTTCATGAGTAAAATAATAGAGAGCTGCTGTCCCTAATTGTAAAAAAAAAAAAAATTAAGCTACACTGTATATCAGGCTCTGTGTTTTGTTCATATTTCTGAGAATGAGAGACACTACCCTTTTTAAATCAAATACTTTAAAAATATGATACAGTGTGGTAGATGTTGTTAACAGTGGTGATACACCAAAGAACAGTTAATTCTGCCTAGGAGACAGAAGGAAAGGAGGGGACAACTAAGATGTGGTTTGAATGCTGGGTAGCAAAGGAAGACATTCTAGGATTAAAGAAAAACATAAGTGTACACAAATCAGAAGACAAATTACAGGGGTACCTGGCTGGCTCAGTCGTGGGGCGTGTGGCTCTTGATCTAGGGCTTATGAGTTTGAGCCCCACATTGGGTGTAGAGATTACTTAAAAATAAAATCTTGAAAAAAAGGAAAATGAATAATATTTTCAGGATTGTCTTTTTATCCTATGATTTTATCCCTACTTAGAATAACTTTCAAACATATTTGGCTGCAACTCATGGTAAGAAATATGATTTACTACTTGCCATAGTACACACACACACACACACGCAGAAATAAAAGTTTCAAGACTCAGTACTTACAGTTAGTACTTTTTCTATTACATGCAATGCAGTCTGGCACGGTTACATTTTTATCTGTTCTATTATTTAATTTAAAAATGCTATTGAATCTCACTGAATTGATTTCATGACCTTCTGTGGGTCCAGGTTTGAAAGGAAAACAAAAACAAAAACCTGTACCAGAGCTCAGAATTCATAAGGAGGCCCCTTTAATACCACTGTGCAGATTTGCAAAGCAACTAGTTGATTTTTTTTCTCAGCAGAGTTTGAAGATTGTAAGAAACTGACTGATGGCTTTGGAATATTTACAGTTCAGAAGGCAGCATGGTATAGTGCAAAGGTTTTGAGAGTTGAACAGATATAGGTCTTTGGCAAGTTACTGTATCTCTCTGAGTCTCAGTTTTCTGCTTTGTAAAATGGAATTAATAATACAATCTATGAGGACTAAATGAAATAACGTATCTATTTAAACAGCAGTTCTCAAACTTGGCTGTACATTTAAATCACACGGGAGCTTTAACAAATTTCTGTGCCCAGGCTGCATCCCAAACCAATTAAATTGGAATGTTTGGGGCTGGGACCCATCCATCAGTATTTGTTTTTTTCTTTTGAAACTTAATGCTTCCTGAATAGCAACTCTCCATATGCCCCTCCCTCCATGTCTTGGCAACCACCATTCCACTTTGTGTTTCTCCTTGTTTGGCTTTTTAAGATACCTTGTAAAGATGGTACCATGAAATATTTGTCCTTCGGTGACTGGTTTATTTCACCTAACATAATGTCCTCAGAGTTCATTTGTATTGTCATATATGGCAAGATTTCTTTATTTTTTAAAGCTGAATAATCATTTGTATGTATACATCACATTCTTTTATCCACTCACCCACTGATGGAACTTCAGGTTGTTTCCACATCTTGGCTTTTGTGAATCATGCCTGCAGTGAATATGGGAGTGCAAATATCTCTTTGTTGTAACCCTGATTTATTTTATTTTTTTAAAGTTTTTATTTAAATTCCAGTTAGTTAACATACAGTGTAATATTATGTAACTTTGATTTAAATTATTTTAGGTAAATACTCAGAAGTGGGACTGCTGGATCATGGGGTAGTTCTCTTTTTAACTTTTTGAGGAATCTCCATACTATTTTTCACAGTGGTTGTACCATTTTGTATACCCAGCAACATCATGCAAGAATTCCAACTTTTCTTCATCCTCACCAATATTGGCTATCTTTTTTTTTTTTTTTAATAATAGCCATCCTGATAGATGATATCTCTTTGTGGCTTTCATTTGCATTTCTCTGATAATTAGTGATGTCGAGCATCTTTTCTTATACCTGTTGGCCATTTGCCTGTCTTCCTTGGAGAAATGTCTGTTCAAGTCCTTTGCTTGCTTGCTTGCTTGCTTGCTTGCTTGCTTATTTATTTATTTATTTATTTATTTATTTATTTATTTATATTTAAATTTTGGTTAGTGTACATACAGTGCAATATTGGTTTCTGGAGTAGAATTCAGTGATTCACTTACAACACCCAGTGCTCATCACAACAAGTGCCCTTTTTAATACCCATCACCCATCTAGCCCATCCCCCACCCATGTCCATCCATCAACCCTTATTTTGTTCTCTATTGTTAAGAGTTTCTTAAGGTTTGTTTCCCTCTCCATTTTTTCTTTTCCCCCATCCCATATGTTCATCTGTTTTCTTTCTTAAATTCTACATATGAGTGAGACCGTATGGTATTTGTCTTTCTCCGACTGACTTATTTCACTTGGTATAATACATTCTAGCTCCAAAATTGCCTTTCTCTGACTGATTTATTTCACTTAGCATAATACACTCTAGTTCCACCCATGTCATTGCAAATGGCAATATTTCATTTTTTTGATGGCTGAGTAATATTCCATTGTATATATATACGTCACATCTTTTTTATCTATTCATCAGTCTATGGACATTTGGGCTCTCTCCATGGTTTGACTCTTGTTGATAATGCTGCTATAAACATCAGGGTACTCCTTCAAGTCTGTATTTTTGTATCCCTTGGGTAAGTACTTAGTACTGCAATTGCTGGATAGCTCTATTTTTAACTTTTTGAGGAACCTCCGTACTGTTTTCCAGAGTGGCTGCACCAGTTTGCATTCCCACCAACAGTGCAAGAGGATTCCCCTTTCTCTGCATCCTCTCCAGCACCTGTTGTTTCTTGTGTTGTTGATTTTTCCTTTGCTCATTTTTATTTTATTTTCATTTAATTTTTAAAAGATTTTATTTATTTATTTTAGAGAGAGATAAGGAGAGAGTACAAGTAGGGGGAGGGGTAGAGGGAGAAGAAGAGAATCTCAAGCAGACTCCACGCTGAGCACAGAGCCCGACGCAGGGCTTGATCTCAGGACCTGAGCCAAAATCAAAAGTTGGACGCTTAACTAACTGAGCCACCCAAGCCCCTCCTTTGCTCATTTTTAAATTGGTTTATTATTATTATTTTTTTTGCTATCGAGTTGAAGGAGTTTCTTATAAGATATATGGTTTGCAAATATTTTCGCTCATTCTGTAGGTGGTCTTTTCACTTTTTTTATTGTTTCATTTGCTGTGCAGAAGCTTTTTAGTTTGGTGTAGTCCCACTTTGTCCATCTTTGCTTTTGTTGCCTGTGCTTTTGGTGTCATATCCAAGAAATTATTGCCAAGGCCACTGTCATGAAGCATTCCCCCTCTGTTTTCTTTCAGGAATTTTCCAGTTTCAGGTCTTACATTTAAGTCTTTAATCCACTTTGAGTTGATTTTTAATGTATTGTGTAAGATTAGGGTCCAGTTTCATTCTTTTGCATGCAGATATCCAGTTTTCCCATCACCATTTGTTGAAGAGACTATACTTTCCCATCATTTATTCTTGGAATCCTTGTTGGAGATAAGTTTACTGTATTTACATGGCTTTATTTCTGGATTTCCTGTTGTTCTAGTGGTCTGTATGTCTATCTTTATGCCAATATACTGTTTTCATTACTCTAACTTTGTAACATATTTTGAAATCAGGAAGTGTGATGCCTTCAGCTTTGTTGTTTTTAAAGTTGTTTTGTTTTTTTGGGGTCCTTTATAATTTCATATGCATTTTAGGATTGTTTTTCCTATTTCTGTAAAAAGTGCCTTTGGGATTTTGCTAGGGATTACACTGAATCTGTAAATCATTTTGGGTAGTATGGACATTTAACAGTATTAATTCTTGCATTCTATAAACATGGGATGTCTTTCCATTTGTGTCCTCTTTAATTTCTTTCATCAATGTTTTGTAGTTTTCAGTTTTTCACACCCTCAGTTAAGTTTATTCCTAAGTATTTTACAGGCATTGATATTTTTTAAAGCTCCTCTGATGCAGTCTATGTTGAAATGCCTAATTGTAAAGCTATAGTGCAATATGTGGGGCATGGTAGATGTTTGCATCATGTCTGGTTTCCTTGGTTAATAATATCAACAATTATGATTGTAACTAACTTTTTTGTGGTGCTTACTGTGTTTTAGGCAATATGCTAAACACTTTTCATATCATGTAGAAAATACTTGCTTTGTTTTCTTATTGTTCTGTCAAATAATAGACTACCATATGGCTGACATAAAAAGGAAGAGCACTTGCTTATTAGAGAGGAAATGGCTACTTTTATCATCAGGAGCTCAGTTACCCAGGTAATTATTTCAATGAATTACAGAGTTAGCTTTCATTGAACTGCCTCAAAAATATAGATTGAATACTTTAAAGTAATTTTAAATTAAAGTTTAAACTTTACACAATGACTTGTAGGGTAGGTATAACAGAGAATTTGTTATGATAAATACCTCAAATATGTAACAATCCTAATTTTAGTGGAAGTATATTGATATGATGTAGTAGATTTTATCTGGTATATATTTTCTAGATTGTACAAAGAAGTGAGTGTTAACCTACAGATGCTTCTGCCATGTTATCATTCATTTGACACCAATATCTGTTAGGCTTAATGTCATGATGACAAGAACATTTTTCATGTTTGTTAACAAGGTCAGTATTTTCCAATGTATGAAGTAGATATATTTAGGAATCTGCTGGTATGCTGCTTGCTTTTGTTGTTTGTTTTGATTTGGATTTTAGAAAGCTTATTATATTTATTTTGCAATACAAGTTTCTACAGTAACTGCTTTAAAAAGAACATCTAAATTACTGCTTTATTTCAAATATATAATTTGTTCTTTTTCTTTGCATTTAAATAAAAATTTACTCATTGTTATTGTAATCTTTAGTTTGCTTCTTGGTTTTCAATAATAGCTTTTATAATGGTGACTGAGAAAGCATTTTTTAAAAACTGTATTTGTAAAAAAAAAAAGGGAAGCATTCTTTTTTCAGGATGTATGTGTTTTTTACATTTAGCACATCTTAAAGTAACAACAAACCATTTCTTCTGTCAAGTAAATAGGTTTGTAAATTGCTACATCAACTCTGCGTAGATGAAATGCATGCTTATCTTATTTTTTCCTTTGTGCATTTTCTTTCACCCTATTAATTATTAAATCATTTGTCGGGTGCGTATAGACTTAAATTTAAATGAGTTAATAAATGTAAAGTTCTTAGAGTAGTGCTTGGTGCTTATTAAGCATTTAGTACATGTTATTCATTGTCCAGTGCCAGTGACTTACAGAAATGCATAATCCAAAATTGTACTATGGTAGAGTCAGATATTTGAAAAGGAAATTAAAGAATTTTAAGTTTTGTGACTAAGAATAAAAGTTGCTATTCCTGCTTGTCAGTGCACTTGAAAATGAAATGCTTGGTAAGCCAACAGGCATCATATATTCAAAATTGAAATTAGATATATTTAATGTTGAAACATCTGATTCCAGGAGGAGAAATTAGCTTTTAGAGGCTTTACAGATAATTTAGTTTAAAAAGCTTTGCTATTAAGAATATTAAGAAAATTGAAGAATTTTAAGCCTAAAGAAGTGCTTAATCCTTTACATTGTTAGCCTTTGTAGACACAAGATTAAATTCACTCAAAAGCAATAGAACAGTTTGGAGGTAAAATATTAGTAGAGAATGGAAGAACATTTTCTTCTTGTAGGTTTCTTGATTGTAGGTTTTGAATGAATGAAGGATTGTTTCTAGGGCATTCCAATATGATAAAACCCAAGCTAGGAATAATTGACTTAGATTGGATTCTAGAATTTGTGAGAAGTATCTAAACTGTTGAGTTGAGTTTTACGAAGACTGACATGTGTTGTCAATGTGATTATCTGCCCTGTCGTCTTATTTTGCTGTCATCATTCTCAAATTATCTCCTTTGACATTGTGGAACTATAAGAATCTCTTGTGACTGAAAATTGAAATACAGAATGTGTCACACAGATAGGTTTTTAGGACAGCTTTGTCAGAGGCCATGTGATTTACTTAGGATTAATGACTAAGCATATTGTGTAGAGGCTAATGAAATCATACTTTCCTATGCGACTGAAAAAGCTGGCTTGATTTTGCTAGGAAGGAAAATTTAACTTTCAACCCTTCCCTCCCACCTTCTTTGTTTCACTTTCCTTCCTTACTCTTTTTCTTTCTTCTTCCTTCCTTCTCCTTATGAAAAATTAGCTGCATCCTTTGAAAAACTTTTTCATATAAATATGGTATGATATACATTTTTCCCCATTCCCTTTTTTTTTAAAGTATTTTTATTTATTTGACAGAGAGAGAGAGAGAGACAGTGAGAGAGTGAACACAAGTAGGGGGACTGGGAGAGGGAGAAGCAGGCTTCCCGTTGAGCAGGGAGAGCAGGGAGCCCAATGTGGGGCTCGATCCCAGGACTCTGGGATCATGACCCAAGCCAAAGGCAGACATCCAATGACTGAGCTACCCAGGCGCCCTCCCCATTCCCTTTTACTATGAGTTTGAAATATGTTTAAATGATCCCAGTAAAAAATAAGCCATGGCATTGTTGGTCATTAGCATACAACTGTGTGTTGTTTAAAGTGCTGTGCTATGTCTTCCCATCACCTTTATTGATTTCTAAAATGAAAATAGTGCTCATAGAGAGTTTACTGTGGAGATCAGTCGTGATTGGAGATTTGGTAAATCTGAATGTGGATCACAGTATAGGGATAAATTTGGGGCCTGGTGCAAGGAGGTAGAGGGATCAAGTTTTTAAAAAAACAATGAACTTGGTGTTGGATCTGTGTTCTAGCTGTAGCTGGTACCTTGTATGGCCTTAGGCAAGTTAACTAACTTCTTAAATATGAGCTTCTTCATTTGTCACATGAAAAAATAAATAGTCCTATTAAACTGGTCTTATAGTGCTGTGAAGGGCAAAGAGATTAAGAGAATGAATGCCTGAGTAAAACTGTTCTTTGCACATAAATGGAAGGATATGAGTCTTACCACTTACAGCAATGTAATTTCATCTATTCATATGCAAAATGAGGATGATAATAGTACTAGTCTCAAAGTGTTTTTGTAAGTTTTATATGAGATAATCTACATAAAGCATTTAACATAATGCTTGGCACAGAGCAAGTATTCATTCATTCATTCACTTATTCAACAAATATTTACTGAGTGTTTACCATGTCCCAGGTGCTCTTCTGGGTTCTTGGAATACACCTGTGAGCAGAATCAAATAAAGTCCCTGTTCTTTGCAAGTTTTTAGGTGAATGAGATAGAATTAATTAAAAATAAATGTAAAAAAGCTACAATAAATGCTATAAAGGAAAGGTACCTGATGCTGTGAGAATAATGTCAGGGAAGGTGGGCTCTAACTAGGCAAAGGCCAGGGACAGGTGGGGGTGGATTCCAGTCAGAAAAAATAGCATGTATAAAGTCTATGTAGTGGGTCTATGCAGTGGGTAGTTATGACACAGAGAAAGTGGCTAAGAATCAAGCTGGAAAGACAGGCAGGCTAGTAGACACATATCTGTTAGGGGTTCCATTAGGGAAGCAGAATCACTAAGAGTGATATGGAATAAGACATTTATGATAGGGATAAGAAGTTTATAGAGGGCTTGTATCTTGTATCTGGTGGTGGGTCAGCAGGGTTAGCAATCAGAAGGAACAACTGAGATGAACTAGATCCCACTAGGATAAATTGAAACCCCTAAGAACAAACTAGAGCCTGTACCTGACTCTTGCCCTCTCCAGTCTTGACAATGGGGCTGTCCTCCAGAAAGAGCTGGTATTATTTGCCAAGAGCTTCACATGTGCCTGGTCCAGGGAAGCTAGATGGGCCAGGATTCAGAAACCTGAAGGTCTGGCAAGGAGCTGGAGTAGCTGTAGGCTCAGATGCTTCCTATGTCAACAAGGGGAGCAGACAGATCAGTGTCAACATGTACAAGCAAACAGTGTGTGGTGCCTTATACTGACCCTCAGAGCACAATGCCTATGGCTTTACTCAAAATTGCATGCAGATTTCTTTTTGGCTAACTAACCTGGAACTAATTTCTAGGAAATATTGTTAGCTTAGTTAAATTGACTAGTACCAAGGGCTTTTTTGGAAAGGTCTTTTTTGGCCATGAGTGGGCTTTTGAATTTTATCAGATGAGCATTTTTTGGAAAGCTATTAAAGGAGTTTAAGCCAGCTAGGGTAGTGGGGGGAAGGGAAATGGGAGAGTAACATGACATGATTTATGATTAGATTTGCATTTTTTTGAATTGAAGTGTAGTTGACACAGTCTTACATAAGTTTCAGGTATGCAACATAGTGATTTGAGGACAACTTTATATATTATGCTATGCTCACAAGTGTATGTCACCATACAGTGCTATTATGTTACTATTGATTGTATTCCTTATGCTATATCTTTCATCCCCGTGAATTACTCAATCCATAACTGAAAGCCTGTATCTCCCACTCCTTTTCTGCTCACCTCCACCCCCTCCCCTCTGGCAACCACCAGTTTGTTCTCTGTATTTATGGGTCTGTTTCTACTTAGTTCATTTGTTTTGTTTTTTAGATACCACATACAAGTGAAATCGTATGGTGTTTGTCTTTCTCTGACTTATTTCACTTTGCACAATACCCTCTAGGCTCATCCATATTGTTGCAAATGGCAAGATCTCATTCTTTTTTATGGCTGAGTAATATTCCATTGTGTGTGTATATTTTTTGGAATCTATACTGTAGAAAGTGGATTGCAGGGGACTCAGAGTGGATATCAGTACATCTATTAGGAACCTAGTGCAGTGGTCCAAATGAGAGATTGATGGCAGCTAGAACTAGATGTGGAGATTAAGGGGATTGTAACAAGTAGATGGATTCCAGAGATAGTCAGAGGATAAAGAAAACAGGACTTAAGGATGGAATTACTAGGGGTTGAGGGAGAGGAAGGTGCCAAGATTATGAGTTTGGTTTGGATATTTTGAGTTTTTGGTGGCATTGAGAATATCCAGGTGGAAGTGTTCAGTAAGCAGTTGATATTAACATTAGTCATTGCTGTAGTCATAGATGTATCAGTAGTAGTTGTTAATGTTTTTATAGTTGGCTTAGTTTCTGGGAGCCTGAAACCATTTCTGATTTGTTATGGGTATTCAGAGCACTGCTCATTTCCTAGCATAGAATAGGACTAATTTAAAAAAATAATAATTTATTTATTTTAGAGAGGGGCAGGGGGTGGAGGGAGGGAGGGAGAGGGAGGGAGAGTCTTAAGCAGACTCTACGCTGATCTCGGAACCCAATGCAGGGCTCCATCTGACGACCCTGAGATCATGACCTGAGCCGAAACCAAGAGTCGGATGCTTAACTGATTGCGCCACTCGGGCGTGCCAGGGATCATTTTTTATATCCCTCCTTTGCTCTTTGGCATGTTGGCATAATCACACATTTTCTACTCTTTTCCCAGGGGTAACCTTCCTAATTCTGTTAATTCTCTTTCTTCTTGACTCCTAGAGGATACTTGTTGAAGGGGTCAGTAAACTTTTCTGTGTGTGGTCAGATGGTTTCTATTACAACTATTCAATCCTGCCTTTTTAGGGCAAAAACAGCCTTAGACAATACATAAAGAAATGGGGGTATCTGTGTTACACTAAATCTTTATTTATAAAATAAGTAGTGCCTGGGTTTGGTGTGTGCGCTGTAGTTGGACCCTTGTACCTAGCCCATTAGGTGTTTCATTTCTCTTGTATTTTTAATTATTTTTAACATACTGGCTCTCAAACATATTTAAGTTTTTTTCTATCATATCTCTCTTCATCAAAACAAAAAAACAAAAAATCAAGAAAACCCAAATCTTTCCTTTAGGGCTTTTTTCCATTAAACTACATGCCATTTTTTTTTCCCCTGTTACTTTTTGAAGGTCATCTCTTCCTCCTATCTAGTAAACTGGTAGTCTTTTTCTGTTGCTGTCTGCAAAATAATCACAACCTGCACTTTCCTAATAAAATGACTACTTCTTGGTTTTTTTCTTTTTGGATCTTTCCTTCTGTAATACTCATATGGTTGCCTAAACTGTACCTTTTTGGAAATCTTGTTCTCCCTTGAATTCTGTGACCCTGGAGTCTCCTCCTATTTCTGATGGTTATATATTACTCCCTTTTTAAAAACTGAGGTCACACACACAAATATATGTAACATATAGAGTAAACTGCACAAATCTTAAGGGTACAGCTTGATGGATTTTTAAGTATGTATACATTTATGTAAAGATCACCTAGGTCAAGATATAGAACATTTCCAGCATCCCAAAATGTTCTCTCATGACTATTCTCAGTCAGTGATCCCTGATCCTGCCTAGGGGTGACCTTTATTCTGACTTATATCACTTTAGGTTTAGTTTTTCCCATTCTTTTTTTTTTTTCTCTTTTACTTCTAGTGTAGTTAACATACAGTGTTATATTAGTTTCCGGTGTACAATATTGATTTCAACAATGTTATACATCACCCAGTACTCATCATGACAAGTGTACTCCTTAATCCCCATCACCTATTTCACCCGTTCCCCCACCCCCCTTCCCTCTGGTACCCATCAGTTTGTTCTCTATAGTTAAGACTGTTTATTGGCTTGTCTCTTTCTCTCTTTTTTTCTTCCTTTGCTCATTTATTCTATTTCTTAAATTCCACATATAAGTGAACCCATCTGGTATTTGTCTTCCTCTGACTGACTTATTTCACTTAGCATAATACTTTCTAGCTCCATCCATGTCATTGCAAATGGCAAGATTTCATTCTTTTTTATGGCTGAATAATATTCAGTTGTATATATATACCACATCTTCTTTATCCACTCATCTATTGATGGATACTTGGGCTATTTCCATAACTTGGCTATTGTAAACATTGCTACAGTAAACAGGAGTGCACGTATCCCTTTGAATTAGTGTTTTTGTATGTTTTGGGTAAATATGCAGTAGCACAATTACTGGATTATAGGGTAGTCCTATTTTTAACTTTTTGAGGAACCTCCATACTATTTTCCACAGTGGCTACAGCAGTTTGCATTCCCACCAACAGTGCAGAAAGGTTCCTTTTTCTCCACATCCTCACTGACACTTGTTTCTTGTGTTTTTTATTTTAGCCATTCCGACAAGTATGAGGTGGTATCTCATTGTAGTTTTGATTTGCATTTCCCTGATGATGAGTGATATTGAGCATCTTTTCGTGTGTCTTTTTGGGTGTTTTCTTTGAAGAAATGTCTCTTCATGTCTCCTGCCCATTTTTAAATTGGTTTATTTGTTTTAGGAGTGTTGATTTGTATAAGTTCTTTTTTTTTAATTTAATTTTATTATGTTATGTTATAAGTTCTTTGTATATTTTGGATACTAACCTTTTATCAGATATGTCATTTGCAGTATCTTCTCCCATTCAGTAGGCTGCCTTTTAGTTTCATTGACTGTTTCCTTTGCTGTACAGAAGCTTTTTATTTTGATGTAGTCCCAATAGCTTATTTTTGCTTTTATTTCCCTTGCCTCAGGAGGCATCTCTAGAAAAATGTTGCTACAGCTGATGTCAGAGAAATCACTGCCTGTGCTCTCTTCTAGGATTTTTATGGTTTCAGGTCTCACATTTAGATATTTAATCCATTTTGAACTTTTGTATATAGTGTAAGAAAGTGGTCCAGTTTTAGTTTTTTCCATTCTTGAACCACATCTAAATGAAATAATACAGAATATATAGACACACTATTTTATACCCAGCTTTCTTCACTCATCAGTGTGCTGTTAGCAGTTCATGTTGTGAATAGCTGTAGTTCATTCTTTTGTATTGTTGTGTAGTTCCATCATATAAATATACCACAATTTATGTATTCATTTTATGTTTCATTGATATTTGGGTTGTTTCTGGTTTGGGCTATTATTACTAAGGCCGATATTAACATTCTTGTCTGGGTCTTTTGGTAGACATATGTCCTTATTGGGATTGTTGATGTTTTGAGATAGAAAATGACACTAAGTATGAAATGTGAGGGAAAAGCTTTGGCAGTAGGAGCTGGAGTTCTAAGGAGAGTTAGGAACTAGAGGTTCAGCTGGTCTAAATCCCTTCTTTCCATATCTTTTTTTGTCCTTCACTTACCTTCTATTTTTAGGATATCTAGGACTATTGATGGGTTTTTACAGGGCAGAGGGACTAGAATGGGAAATTCATTATTGGAGATGGCAGAGGTCTCAGAACCTTAACAGCAGGAAGAACCAAGGATTATGTGCCAAGAACTAGAAGATAAGACTGAGTGGGCTGTAAAACTGCAGGGTCCAGAAGATGCATTCTGGGATGGGATACAGAGCCGAGAGTCCAGCAAACTCCAGGGAATGCAGTAGAGTTGACAGACAATTAACGTTCTGGCTGTGGGCCACTGAGGGGTATCCTGTGGATGTGAGCCACATATGACCATTCTCGCATCAACTCCATCAAAGTTACACACACACACACACACACACACACACACAAACCCAATCTAAGTAAATATAGAAACCTGCTATGCAAATACAACAAATAAACAATATAAACTATAGTATATTTGCTATGCAATATCAAATCTTCTAGCACCACCCACCTAAGCCAGACTGTCATTCTTAAATCCTCCATATGGAAACTGGATACCAGACCTTGCTAAGAACCAGTGCTAATATTTTAATATGATAACCAGGCTGTGGTGGATGTTCTATTGGTTGAATTTAAAGGTCATGTGTGAAATGGATCCATCAGGTAAAGGATGATTGAAGTCTTGGGCACAAATAATGTAATTTAGGGATAGTTGTTTGAGTTGATGCCCTCAGTGCCTTGCCCATATCCCTGGCACCTTACCACCTCATTATGCTCTTCCTATTTTCAATTGCCTGCCAATGTCCGCATTTCTTCCCCTAGGGCTTAAGAGGACTTTTCCAGAAGCCTTGGGACTAGGGACCCTTTGTGCAGGCCTCCTTCCCCTAACTCTCACTCACTTTCCCAGGAGGGCTGGAAGTGCCATGAAATTAATACATACTGCACCCCTACAGCAGTGCTTAACCAGTGATTGACCCCTGTTTGGGTTAACTCTGAAGCAGTTGTATTTTACACTGGTCTCTGAGTTCCCTAGGGAATTAAACTCCAGCCGCCCACAGTGTAGCTGGCTTTGTAACTTACCCTTTACTGGCTGCCTTCTCTTCCCTGTCTCACTTCCCTGATCCCCTATCAGTATTTCTTGCACATCCCTAAATAAACTACTTGTACTTGAATCCTCATTTTAGGGTTTGTTTCTGGGGAACTCAAACTAAGATCTTTTGAATAATACCCACAAGTAAAAAGGCAGGCAAGGGAAGAAGAACTGCAGGTCATTTATTTATTTATTTTTGATTAGTAATTATTTTAATTTCCGACTGCTGCCTGGAGTTTCTATGTGGACATGATGTTGATAATCTCAAACCTGACATGGCCAAACTGAAATCAGTTGCTCCCACTTTGATTAGGAAAAAAAAGATTTCTAGGACTTTACTTTCTTTCCATTTGTCTCTAAAGGGAAAAATTTTTATTTTTTTATTTTTTGTTTTTTTAAAGATTTTATTTATTTATTTGACACAGAGAGAGAGAGAGCATAAGTAGGCAGAGCAGCAGACAGAGGGAGAGAGAGAAGCAGGCTCCCCGCTGAGCAGGGAGCCCGATGCGGGGCTCGATCCCAGGACCCTGGGATCATGACCTGAGCCGAAGGCAGACGCTTAACTGACTGAGCCACCCAGGCACCCCACAAAAGGAAAAATTTTTTAAATGAATTCAGTATGTACTGTGTGTTCCTAATTTTTCTGATTTGGGGTGTGAATAGCATTTCAAACAAATATAACTGGTACTGTAACTTCACTGCTAGCTATTTTTACTTGATGATCTGAGTCTTGGCTTGAATTCCTGGAATCTGGGATCACTTAGTTTACATTTTGATTTACTCTAGAAGTGTTAACCTCAGAGGTAGTTTAGTAAATATTCCAAGTACCAAAATAAATGCAAAATGTAATTCACACTCATAATGCTTATGTACTACTTAGAAATCAGTCTCTTTTGGAATTAGCCAATTTTATAGATTTATTTTAAGAGGTTTTATTAATACTGTATAGAAAAATTCATCCTGACATATGATTCCTAATTGATTATTTCCATAGCTTTGCTTTAAAATATTCTGAACTTTCACAAAAAAAATGGATTGTGACATGTAAAACAGATAGATGGATATATAATATAATATATTATATATATTATATCCCAGCTGAGGTATATTTGTTTAGGTTTAGTAAATTAAAATAGATATTCTACAATTTTATCACTCATTCATGATAAAATAAATGATATTATACAATTTATTGTAAATCATTTATATTCTTTCTCAAATAATTATATGCCTCCCACATGAGTAAAAATTTTTCATAGCCAGTTTTAATGATTATACAATAACCCATTGTTTGGCTATGTCATAATTTACTAAATTTCTCTATTGGATATGTTTAGGTTGTTTTCAGTTACAGCCGTAAATAATGTCTTGATGTACATCCCTATTCACTAATATGCCTCAACATTTTGGGTGATTTTATTAGGATAGGTTCCTAGAAGCGGAATTATCAAGTTAAGAGCTTAAACACATTACATATTTTAGATTTTTGCTGTATTTTTAATTGCTTCCTAGAATATTTTCTTTAGTGGGTGAAAAAAATTATAAGCTACCTTAAATGAATGAATTAGTAACATATTGTTTTGAGTTTGGTTTCAGTTGTTGGGATTTTAATTTATTGCGTTCGGTTTTCTAATGTTAATAGTACTAAAGTCAGTGGATTGTTCTTAAAGTGATAGTTTATGTACACAAAAGCAGTATGTTTAGCTTTGTGTTATATGAATTATTACTTATAAATAACATTTCAAATTTATTAATGTAACATTGATTGGAGTCAGTATTATCTAGAGAGTAAACTGCAAAATTTAACCATTATCTGTCATGACCAGCTTGTTCTAGTGTATTTGCATCCTCCCTAGAAACCTAAATATTTTATTTACCAGATTACTTTATTACTTCATGGTCATTTTACTAACAGTAAACCTGAGTAAAATAATGTAACCAGGAAACCACTAACATTGAATATCATCAAATGGATGTTCTCGATAAATTTCTAAGAATATACATGTTTACTTTCAGATAATAATTGTAAACAATAAAATGAATAGAAATTTTTTGCAACAATTGTTTAAAATTATTAATTTAATTCAAGACACTTATGGAGTGCCTATGGTGCTCAGAAGGTGTTGCTGTATTCAAGGGAAAATTGCTCTCTTGTGTAAATTTTTCTTTATTACAATGAATAAGAATGTTCTCATTCTGAGAACATAGATTTTATATTGAAATAAACATTTGCCAATCTTTAACTCATTCTTGTCAGTAAGAAGAATAAATTATATAAAATTAAAGCATCAGCAGGGAGAACTTCTTTAATATTCATTATTAACTTTACATCTTTAATGTTTATTATGAATATTCCTCACTGCAACTTACCACCTCTTTGGGTGAAGGAAAATTCCATTATCCATTGTTATAGATTGAGATTATGAAGTCAGCATTCTCATTTTTCTTTGACAGCAGAAGATGGGACGTCAGTCCTAGGTTGAGAAAAATATCTCTGTTCTCTAGCCTCAGTGTCACAAGAGACCAAAAGAAATGGTAATTTTCCAGGCCAGTATCCTCGCTGACTCTTATTAGTGTTTGTAATAAAACCTATTCTGCTTGGAGCTCAGCTGCTTTACAGTCTTACCGACCTAGAACCCAGTTGAGAGTTAAGAAGTAGATATAATTGTCATCTGCACAGTGGAGGTGGAGTAATGTCTTCATTGAAAACATGAATTTAGGTATAATCTGTTTGCCTTTGGATCTCATACTAAAATTCTTATCCCCATAGTGGAAGGGTGAGGAAAAGAGGTGATGAGTAAGGAGAGCAGAGAAACTGGCAGGCAACTTCCTTGGGGATTAGGTGTGATGGAGGGGTAGGTACTCACGATTTCAGTATTTTTCTGGTCCAATAATGTTAGCCAGGGTCATAACCGCACACAGCTATGATATTGGCCTCCTCTGATTTTTGCCAGGGAGCTTGCTATTCTTTTTGACAGTGCCTGGGGCATGGTGCTTTCCCACACTTTTCTCCAAATCAGGTGAGTTCCCTGAAGCAGCAGAAGTGCTGCCTTTCATGCCTTGCCCAGCCCAGGTAGAACAGCTGCATGGATGGAAGTGGAGGGTGATGGGGTATGGGGACGTCTCCAAGCTCAAATGCCGCTTCCACTGTTCTTACTCCGAGTTCAGTAGTTCTTGTTGAATAAAGCCTTCTTGTAAGCCTTTGGGCATTTTCCAGGGTCCTGAAAAGGGTTTTGACAATTCTGGCAGTTTTATCATTGTTTTGGGAGAGCAGAATTGCTGAACTCCTCACTCCACTGTTTTGGAAGTTCTGCATTCTGGGTCCAATTTTAATCAGAATGTTGGAAGTTATATTTTGAGTGAGACCTGAGTAGAAAACCTTTCCAGATCATGAGTGCCCTAAATTATACTTTTTTTTTCTTTTTTTGTGGCCAAAGATTTTAGAATTTTAGAGCTAGAGGGGGTCTTAATTCCATTTTCTCTTTTTTCAGATTAATAATTGGAAACGTTAGTGCCTTGTGCAGTTATGACACAGATTGTTGGTGTCAGAATTGGGTTTGGAAATGGATCACTCACAAGGCAGTCCTTGCTTCCCCTTTTCCTGTGCAGGGGCAGGTACTGATGTCCTTTTTCTGCAGACTCAACTCTTTGCCACTGAGCTAATCCTGCCCAAATCAAAGAGTACATGAAGATTCTCAGCCCTGCTGTTGAGTGACGTCTTGTATGAGTTGTGCTGCCTTGAACCACAAGCTCAGGGTTGGGGCCTAGCAATCTTTAAGCTCTCCAGGAGATTCTGATGCACATTTAATTTTGAGAACTGCTGGCATAGAGTAAAGGCCCACCATGTCTTTGAAGTTGTCATTAGTTCTGCACTCTAGAAATTCTGATAAGCCGGTACACTGCTATTTTTCATCACAGTTAAGATCATTTTCATTGTAAGACACATTGTCTGGATATAATATTACTGTTCTCTGGTTAACTTCAGGCACTGCTTCTATTCTGTGTTCCATTATTGTTCATTAGAATAAAGGACAAAAATAGTTCTTACCTTTGCATTGCCATAAAAGGACTAGTTTCACATCAAAGATTATAGTGCCAGATAAACAGTGTTTTAAAATGCCTGGAATGACTTTTGGGAAATATTCTTATTTTAAAATAGGCTAAACTTATTGAAATATAGTTAAGTTTAATTAGTTTTCTTAATAGTGGGCCTGTTAAGGGGGCACCTGGGTGGCTCAGTCAGTTAAGCGACTGCCTTCGGCTCAGGTCATGATCCTGGAGTCCCGGGATCGAGTCCCGCATCGGGCTCCCTGCTCGGCGGGGAGTCTGCTTCTCCCTCTGACCCTCCTCCCTCTCATGCTCTCTGTCTCTCATTCTCTCTCAAATAAATAAATAAATAAATAATCTTTAAAAATAGTGGGCCTGTTAGATAAAGCCTATTAGTATTTTATTTCTTTACAAAGATTGATCTTATAAATTCACTTTGCACCTAGAAACAAAATAGTTGTATTATTCTTTCCTTCCTTAAGATCTAACAGTTATACACATCTTGGTTTAGCTGATGGAGGCATGCAGAGCATTATATGAGCTCAGCCTGTACATTTTCTTTTTTCTGTATGGATTTTCTAAACTTTGACAGCATGAATCTCAGACCATGGTGTAATTTTATTGGGATTTAATTTAATTTACAGGGATTTGAAAACTGTGTCAAATTTACCTGATTCTAGAAGTTAATACAATTGAAAATTTCTTATTTTAAGTTCAAAACCCCCTAACAAATAGTATCCCTCTGATATGGTAGCTCAGTAGTTTAGCTCCGATGTTTCAGGCTCTGTGTTTGAGATTGAAGAATATGTAATTTAAAAGACATTTTTAAAGCTGCTGCCTGGGAGCCAGTTGTCTTATGGAGGAAACGTACAATGAAGCTTCCTTTTATTTCATTTGAGTTGTGGCATTTTATGGAAGGTCATTTTGTGGTAATTCTCTTTATTTAAAAAACAAAATTAAAAATGGAACCTAAGTTCATTATTATTTGTAGTGGTTAGGAACCTGGTTTAAGCAAAAAAGAAATTCTTTAGTTCGGGAATATGTTATCTATCTTTCTCTCTGCCTTCTTTATGTGACTTCATCCTTAGGTTCTGTGTGGGTGTGAGGTGGGGACCAGCAATGCAGGTAGGTACCCTCTCAGATTCAAATCCAGCTCAAAAGAGAAGCTATATTCTTTAAGAATCTGAAAATGAGTTCTGGGCTTGACTCTTGCTGGTCTTAGTTGGATCCTGTGTTCGTCTCTGAACCAGTTCCATGGCCAGGAAGATGGGATTCCACAGTTATTTTAGATCTAAGTCATTTGGCCAGTCTTGGAGCCAGGATCGGCATCAACCCCATCTAAAGCATGTGGATCAAGGGGGAATAGTGCTTTACCAGCAGATATCCAGATTACTGCTCACAGAAAATAGGTGAGTGTAAGCTGTGGCAAAAATGATATGTCCAAAGGCATTGTGCTTATGACTTTGCATTTAGGCTGGTATATCTTCTTCAGAAACCAAAACAATAAATTCTGTAGGAATAGCACGTCCATTACAAGGTGCATTTAGATGTTGGTAACAGAAACTTAAAGTAATAATGAGTTAACAAGATGGAGGTTTATTTTCTCTGGATGTAGGCAGTCCAAAACTTATGTAGCATTTCCATGATAAAACCAATGTATCTTTGAATTGCTGCAGCTCCTGCAGTTGCATTTACATTCCAGGTGGAAGGGGGAAAAAAAAAAAGCAAGTAAATGAGTGTCCACCAATTGTCTCCCTTCCTGCTCAACAACTTCCACTTATATCTCATTAACTAGGATTTGGTCACATGGCCATATACACTTGTAAGGAAGTCTGGGAAATGTGGTTATTCATACTGGCACAATGCCACCCTTAACAACCCAGTATTTTGTTAGTATGGAAGAACTAGTGGATTGCTATTAGGCAGGTAGCTAGTGGTCTTTTGACATGTGTTAACTTATTAACTGATATGGATGATGTAGGAGGCTTATTTAACAATGCAATGAATTTTATATATTTAAGATTTAAAACTCATTTTAGAAGTAGCTAGAAATACAAATAATAAAACTAATCATACCCTAAAATTGGTAATGAGGTATGCACTGAATTGGTATCAAATAAGGTCAAAGGAAGAGTTAAAGATGGTTCTAATTGGGGCACCCGGGTGACTCAGTCAGTTAAGTGTTTGCCTTCAGCTCAGGTCATGATCTCAGGGTACTGGGACCAAGCTGAGCAGGGTTGGGCTCCCTGCTCTGCTGGGCGTCTTCGTCTCCCTCTCTCTCTCTCTGCCCTGCCCCCCCCCACTCGTTCTCTCTGTCTCTGTCTCTCAAATAAATAAATAAATAAATCTTTAAAAAAAAGATGATTCTAATTTATCTGTCTCTTGGATGTTTGGCTATAGTGATGTCCTCTGCCAAGATAAGGAACATAAGAAGAAGTGCCAGGTTTTCAGGGGAAGTTAAAGAGTTAAGTTCTGGACATTTAAAACTATAAATGTTGGTATCAGATGACATTCGGGTGATGTCATTTGTTCACCAGCTAAGCAGCTGCACATTTTGATATCTATTGTGCATTTTCTGGCAGAGAACAGAGAACTGGATATTTTAGAAATTTTCCGCTTCTCCTAGTCCCTCTCTTTGACCTTGTGATCTAGGTTACTGAAAGTTAGGGAGAGCTGGGTCCACAGGACCACAGTTCCAACTCCATAGCTTAGAACAAGAGAAGTCTTGGTGTAGTCAAGCATAGGTTGGGTGTTTTGAGGATGTGAGGTTCAACTGTCTTAGATTTGGTACTGTTCTTTGCAGGGTAAGGGAATGAGAGGAGGCAAAAATGGATTCACAAAAGTGAGTGATATATGCAAAAATTAACTGATAACATCACATGTTATTCCTAAGGAGCAAGTGAGACTTTTTTTAAGCTACTGGAGAATTAGAACTGCAGTATTATATTCTAAAGGAAATGCACCCATAGAGGCTTTTGACCCTACTTAAGCATTTTATGAAATCACCTTGTCTTTTGTCACTTTATTAACTGAATTATAGATGTTACGTTTTTGAACTTTATTTAGTTCAACATTTACTGAATAAGATTTTTGCCCTTTTCATTATTCTAAGTACTGAAAATAAAACAACTATTAATATGGGAAAAATGCCTTCAAGGTATGCTGTAGTATCATTACCTATTTATCAGTTTCTGTTTTTTTGTGTCATACTAGGCTAAGTTTCAAAGATAAGACATTCTACAGAGCTTAGTGGACATTTTGTATGGATGCTGTAATTTAACGAAAAACATCGAACCAATAATAAGCAGGCTAAGGCAATTTGGAAAACAAGCAGTACATTAGTGGGAGCTACTGTTGCTCAAAGTCAATATTAATTGTAACTAGAATGAATAAATAGTAGTTCTGTTTATTCTTATATAATGTCACACTTGGCCTCTTTCAGGTTTTTAGAAGTGGTTGATCAAATGGTTTTTTTTCAGGTCTAAAACACTACAGATCTAGCTTTTGGGAATATACCCCGTCTGAGAAAGAGACAAAAGTTTCTATGTTCAGGGAGTAAGTAGCTTCTCTGAAAACCTTTTTAATTTGTGCACACACTGAGTGGTGCCAATGTATTATTGTTAGGACTGTTGTTTGGGTGATGTCATTTGTTCACCAGTCAGGCAGCTGGGCATTTTGAAAATCTATTGTAATTTCTTGGCAGAGAGCACAGAAATGGGAGCAGTTAGCTTTGGAATGGACCTTTCTGTTTAATTAAAACTATTTTATATATAAAAGTAGAGGTTTTCCTTATCTACAATCACTAATTCTGTTGTGTTATTTTCTCTTTTTTTCTATGCTTTTCTGCAAATATAAAACTGAAATCATCTTACCCCTCAAAATGACTCTTCTTTCTGCAGGCATTTTCTTGATGAATGACGCCATCTTCTACCCAGTTCCTCTAAACCAGAAATCTGCAAGCCATCTGAGATTACTTTTCCTTTACTGATCACCAACTTCTGTTCCTATTCTGTAGTAGCAGTATTCTTTTGCCCTCTGTCTGTTGCTTCTATCTGTGATCAAGCTCGTACCATCTCTCTTCTGGACTTTTGTAACACCCTCTTAGGACCCTGTGTCCATTCTTGCCCCTCTCCGATCCAGTGCCCATGATTACTGTCAGCGTAATCTATTAAACAGAAAGTTGGATTGTGTTACTCCTTTTTAAGTCCCTCAGTGACTCCACATTACTTGTGAGTCAGGATCAGACCTAAGTTTCCAACAGTGTGACTGACTTAGAACACAATTCTTCCAAGGAAACATATGATGGTTCAAACAAAAGAATCTTGGCTATTTTATTTTTACCTATTATTTCAGAAGCCTAAACCATGATAAGGGTATATTCATTCTTTGTAATAGGAATGACATCTTTGGTGCCCTTTCTCTGTAGAACAGGACTGGCTAATTGCATCCTCTCCCTTCCTCTCAAGAGGTATCAGAGTTGGTCTTTATCATCCCCATGTAGTTCTTTACACTTTTATTTCATATGCATTAATTCCTAAGTGATCTTTCTCTCTCTCTCTCTCAGTGTATACCATATGTTATTATTTTATGTAATTTTAAACTTTATATTAATAATATACTAGTTTGTATTCCTCAACTTTTTTTCATCTGCATTATTTGTGTGATTCATCATGTAGTTCTAGCTCATTTATTTTTACTTGTGTATAGTTCTCTCACTGTATGTATGCACCAACAGTATACGCAATGTTGTTGTCCATCTGCAACCCCTCTCCCCACAACCCACCACTTTTCATTTCTGAAAAGGTCAAGTTACTATGCTCCTGGCTCAGTGCTTCAGAGAAGATGGTATATTATTGATCTTTGTGGTTGCTGTTAATCCTCCTCATATGTTTAATGATTTTTGGTAAATTATCTTTAAAATGAATGTCTTGACTGGTCAGCATTGGTAGCTGGTTTGGGCTCAAATAAGGAATGTAAACTATTTTTTTAGATTAACAAAATCTTACCTCACTTAGCAGGGCTGTCTCCAGTAGTAAATAAGATCCTTTGTAGCAAATATCTTCCTTTCTAGCTGCTCAGAGTCCTGCTTGACAAACGCTTTCTCTTGCACTTCTTGCTTGGCCAGGTGATTTCTAAGTCATCCATGTGGTTCTACTTTAGAAGACCAGTGGGGAGGGAATGGACTCCAGCAGTAATGTCCTCCACTTTCCTGGAGTATGCCCATGCTACCAGCTGTTGGCCCTCTAGTCCAGTGGTTCTCAAACTTTAGCCTGCATCAGAATCACCTAGAGGGCTTGTCAGTTGTTGGGCCTCATTTCCAGAATTTGATTAAAAAGTTCTGGGGTTGAGCCCAAGAGTATGCATTTCTAATAAGTTTGCAGGTGGTGCTGACACTGTTGTTCCTGGACCATATTTTGAGAATCACTGCTCTAGGCCAACATTTCCTAATCTTTATTCTATTTTTTTGACTCATAGGGTCCTTTAACATTAATGTGTAATTTCATATCACTTATATGAATTTTAAAATTGTTTCATAATTTTGTAATTTTCACATGTTATACAGAAAGACTTTAAGTTAAAAAAAATTTACATCAGTCTGGTATTAAACATTATGGTCATCTAGAGCCTTGCTACTCAAAGTGTGAGCTGTGGACTAGCATACCTGGGGACTTGTTAGAAATGTAGACTCACAGGCCCCACCACAGAACTAATGAGTCAGAATCTGAGCTTCAACAATATTCCCACATGATTGGCATGCACATTAAGTTTGAGAAACCCCTGGTCTAGAGCTCACATTAAATCCAATCCTGATAATATCAAATAAGAAACATTTCAGATTTTAATGTTGAAACATTGGCACATGTTTCACTTACCTTCATTTTCTTACTTGTACTTGAGGAAAATCACTATCTCTTTGAAAATAAAAATAATATATAAAATTTGGTTTGGGAACCAAGTGCTGAAATTTAATGATGTGTTACAGTGCAACAATAGGCAAAATTGTATTCATGACCTGATGTCTGGAAATATTACCTTCTTTACACACAAAAAAATAACTGCCTCATTTTGATAATTTTCATGAAGTAATAGATTTCTGACCGCAGCTTGCAATAACCTCTCTCCAGTAATACACTATATGTGTGGAGAGTGTTTTTTCCCCAAAGTAAAAGCTTAATTGTATATAATTTTTGCTATATTTATTATTTTTCAATTATTTTGAAGCAATAGTAGAAACATCTTTCATCAGATAATTACAGTTTAGAAATGCAGAGAGGATTATTTTGAGGCAGATTTGCAGAATTAACATTTAAAAATTTTCTTATACCTTGTGTTTCAATGTCATTGTTCATTATACCTCTTTTCTTTAGACAACTATTTATGTGGATAATAATAACAGGGCACATTTTAGGGTTGTGAAGATCAGAGTTTTATATGGAAAAACCTAGAAGAGTGCCTGGGCACATAGTATGTTTTATATTAAGTGACTGCATCAACCCCATCCTTCCCCTTTACTTACTTGTGTTCTTCCTTTTCCTCATCGGTGTTATTACAGTCCATAGCAGCTAAGGATGGAGAAGTTTAATTATCCATTGTATAAAATCAAGGGGCAGATGGAGCTCAGTACAAGTCTCAGCCTTTTTTTTTTTTTTTTCCCAGTCAGAGGAGAATACTATAAAGTGGAGCTATGGAGAACGAGAAAATAGTGTCCAGGGGTAGGTGGCAAGGTTCAAATAGGGAGTGATTAATTGGTTGGAGTCTGTAATGGGTAATAGTTGTTCGTGTTACTTACTGGCTTTCATTCCTTTATGAGGTGAGGGGAGGGGCAAAGGGAGAGGGAGAGAGAGAATCTTAAGCAGGCTCTATGCCCAGAATGGAGCCCCATACGGGGCTCAATCTCACGACCCTGAGATCATGACCTGAGCCAAAATCAAGAGTTGGATGCTTAACTGACTGAGCTACCCAGGCGCCTCCTAGCTTTTATTCCTGTTGGTCATATGGTATGATTCTTGTTGGCAGGGGTCATATGACTTATTTAGGCCATTAACTTGTGAGTAGAAATTTTGTGTGTCATTAGTTGCCTATCTATACAAGATCCTCCAAAACTCTTTCCCTCTGGCGCAGTGACTGTTTTAGGGTGATGGCTGCTCTAACAGCTTGGGTTCCTATGTGACTGAAATGCAGAGCATCCCTGGTTGGTATGTAGCATGATTAAGAAATAGACCTTAGGTACTTTAAGCTCCTGAGATTTGGGGGATGTTTATTATTGCCGTGAAATGTAGCCTGTCCTAAAACAGATTCTTCTTGATGGGTTTTGAGAACTGAAAAGTCATACAATAGGATAGCGAGTATGGAAGGGGGATGGGAGTAATTCAGATGCCAAGAACTATGATGCTGGGAGACAAGAACCAAAGAGAGTCATCAGCAGTGTGTGAAAATTTAATATCAGTACTGGGGACACAAAGTGGAGGGAGGGGTTGGGATCTCTCTGCCCCTCCTCTTTCCCTGTCCATCAGAAGAGTGATACACTATCAAAAGTATATAAAACTAGTTATATACACTGTGAAACGTGTTTGTTCTCCTTGTCAGTGTGAAAATAGTAATTTAAAAGTCAATGTAGAAAATAAATACCGAGGAACACCAGGATTTAGGAAAAAGAACCATATTGGAGGGCTTTAAGAGTGCTCACTGCCACAGAAATGTTTCCCCATTCCCTCCCCATCACACATGTTCACACCCTCACCATGCTTTCATGCACATATGTACACATACGCATCAGATTTTTATCAACTCCACTTGTGACAACAGGTCATTACTCCCCTTCAAATATCACCTTCCCCATGAGGACTATCTGGATTCTGTATTTAAAATTGCAACCCTTCTCCTTCCTTTCCCCCCACACTCTTGATCTCCTAACCAGTTGTGCTCCCTCCCTCCATAGTACTTAGCATTTTCTATAGTTTACTTAATATGTTCGCTGTTATTGTTTGTCTCTCCCGCACTAGAATGCAAGCACCACAAAGAAAATTGTTGTCTCTTTCATTCACTGAGAATAGACACTGATATATAAAAGTATTTGTTGAATTGTAGTATCTTCATGAAGGAAAAAAGCAGAAAACCGTCTGAATATGGATAGCTGCCTTGGTGTTCTGAAAAGAGAGATTAAATCTGATGTAACTTTGTGATCTCAACTACATTTTAAACCACAGCTTGTTTCTCTTGCTCTCATTCCCTAGCTTTTAAAATAGCTCCAGTCAAGCAGAATTAAGCTTCTTTGTGAAATTTTCAATATGTCATATTTAAAGACTGAATTTTGAAGGTAAACAAACTTTGCAGCCGAGTTTAAGAAACCCTTGGCTAAAGTATTTCGGAGGTAACTGAAACATGCTGTGTGCTTCTGAAAAGTAGGTAACCATGGCTCATTTGAGCGGTGTGATCAGTCTGTCCTCTCATGTCTCTCACTAAGAATAAAGTGAAATGGTTAGAATTGGGATGGTAGAAATTAAATAAGGCCTATAAATGGATAGACTAAATTTAAGGCCTTTAAATTCCTGTGTGGTGGGGGAAGAGTTAACAGTTCTTGTTTTGAGCTTTATACTAATCAGAGTAGTTCGGCTCATTATTTAAGTCAGAAATTAACAATCTGCTTTTAGAGCCTGTAACAACTACTAACTTATTGTCAGTATAGTTAGGCAGACATTGTCTCACACTCTTGTTGACTTTGTCACCTACTTTAAATATAATACGTACTCTGTTACCATAAGAGGATCTTTGTTTACTCCAGTAACAAGTTGTTGGACAAGGACTTGTAAACCCAAATAGTTACCTCCCTGAGGTATCAGAGAGCTTCCAGAAAGAAATCACACTGAACTTTAGACCACTCCTTTCTTTATTCTGAAAAGCAATCCAGTCTATTTCCAGCTTGGAATTGGGAGCTGAGATCAGGCTAGGGATGTTTACTGTGATTTCTCTGTTTGGTTTGAAGTATTGTGATTTCCCACAATACGCCCATATCTTGCAGCTTGTACTGCAATTGGGTTGCCAATTTTTTTTTTTTTTTTTATGTCTATATAGTATATTAGCACAGTGTCTGAAAATAGTGGGGCTTTGTGAATAGTATGGACAACTGGACAGAATGGGGTTCAAAACCTAGGTTTTCTATTTTATAAACTGTTACCTTGGCTTATTTAACTTATTTAGCCTTAATTTCCACATATGGAAAATTGCAGAAATGATATCTAAATTCCAGGTTTGTTAATGAGGTAAGATATTTTAGATTCTTAACAGTGCCTGCCCACAGTTGGTCTGTAATAAATAATAGTTTCCTAGCTTTCAGATTGAATTATTCTAGATAACTATTCTACTAAAAATGGTACCTGAGAACAAACTAAGTTCTAAATTTTCTTTAATAATGAATCTTCTTCTTCTTCTTATTATTATTTTTAAAGATTTTATTTATTTGACAGAGAGAGACACAGCGAGAGAGGGAACACAAGCAGGGGGAATGGGAGAGGGAGAAGCAGGCTTCCCACGGAGCAGGGAGCCCGACGCGGGGCTCGATCCCAGGACCCTGGGATCATGACCTGAGCCGAAGGCAGACGCTTAAGGACTGAGCCACCCAGGCGCCCCAATGAATCTTATTATTAATAATGACTATTGGATGTGATGTATATAAGAGTCACATTTTATGTAGCTGAATTTCTGATAAACCTAATAATCTCCTGATAAAGGTTTTGATACCATACCTTTGTTTATCATAATAGGTTTTATAATTTTTCAATGTGTTTAGAGACAATTTTACAAGAACTCAAAGATTCTTACATTGTGAAGGGAGAAATTAGAAAATTGATAGTATAGACTGGGAAGTATAGTATAGTCAGGGCATGAATACCTAGGTTCATACATACACAGTGAAAATACAGGTGTAATATAGGCCATGCTGCGGTGTAGCCAAATCAAATTAGTTCATTAAAAAATGTTTATAGCGGGGCGCCTGGGTGGCTCAGTTGGTTAAGCGACTGCCTTCGGCTCAGGTCATGATCCTGGAGTCACAGGATCGAGTCCCGCATCGGGCTCCCTGCTCGGCAGGGAGTCTGCTTCTCCCTCTGACCCTCCTCCCTCTCATGCTCTCTGTCTCTCATTCTCTCTGTCTCAAATAAATAAATAAAAAAAATCTTTAAAAAAAAAAAATGTTTATAGCATTCCTCTGTGTGCCCAAATAAGCTCGTTGTAATAACAAAATTGTTTTCATTTTTTAAGGCACAATTCAAATGTGGTCTACTTTATGGGGTCGTCACCTTCCTCCCCGCCGACTGCTGCCCCCCTCCTTAATGAGAAATCCCTTTTCTCTGTATTCTTCTGGTATGTGATCTCTGTCCTGGCACCTACTTCACTGTCATAAGAAAAGTAATGCTGCACCTAAGTGTCAGACATTGGGTTGAAGGTTGTGTGGAGTCCTAGTTAAGGGCACTGACTTTGACATCAGAGAGATGTTAATTTTAATTTGTCACTTGTTGTGTAAAGATTTGTCCTTTCTGAGATCAGTTTACTTAACAGTAAGACAGGGATAAAAGCTTCTGCCTCATGGTTTTGTTCAAAGATTAAGTGGCTTAAGTGGCCCACGATAGTAAGTGTTCAATAGATGGTTATTGTTGGTGTATGGCACGTTATTTATTGTGTGTAAATATGACATGCGACTGAAATAAAATCTCCTCCCTGTGCACTTTTTAGGACAGGGAACTATCACTTGGCATTTTGCATACGGTTTAGTAAGTTAACAAATACTTGTTGATAGAATACATTAACTTTCACCTTCACTTGACTTTTAAAAAGAACAGAAACATTTCATAGAAGTTGTCCTCTAAATGACTTTGTTTTAAAAATCCCTGCAGGTACTTTCTCATCCCATAACTTCAGTGTCCTGAAATCTGAGGATTCCGCCAAGATAATATGCTGGGAACTTGCAGTGAGTTGGAGCCATATCCTACTTAGGCGAATGCAGGCCTTCCAGATTTCCTGAGAGCTTGGTATAGCAGCACACACACTAACAGGCGCAGGCAATAATGCCGTCTTTGCCTCAAGAAAGAGGTAAGCGGATTGATGTAGTCACGTTATTATACATCCTCACTGAGAATTTTTTCTAAGAATCAAAAATTAATTGAGGATTCTTAAAGAACCAGAATTTATAGTTTTACTTTTTTTTTTTTTTTTTGTGGTGGGGCAGCTGTGTTCTCTGCTATGGAATTTTTGTTATTTTAGTGATATCTGATTGGTTTACATTTCTTTTAAAGTTATTCAGGGACCCTCTCCCCTGGATCTGAATACAGAATTGCCTTATCAAAGCACAATGAAAAGGAAAATCCGAAAGAAGAAAAAGAAGGGAACCATTACAGCAAATGTTGCTGGGACAAAGTTTGAAATTGGTGGGTCTCCTCAGAATCATGAGGTTTTCCTCACTGTTGGAAAGACTAAATTCAGGGAGATATCTTTTGTGTAATTGATTTTTAAATGCCTTCTCTAAATTGTTCTTTTTTATGAGATATTTAACATGTTAATAAACAAAAACATCAATGTAAACTAAAAGCTTTAGCTACTCATGGGATGGTATTATATATATGTGATTTTGGTTAATACTTATTTTTTAAATCAAGTATGAAGGAAACATTAAACAGATTAAAATGTTAGATGTAAAATTAAAAAAGTACAAAATTTGAGATTTTTATTAAACAATGACTGACTTCAGGAAGAGAGTAGAAACACATTTCTCTCTGTGTTTTAAAAAATTGTTTTGATGACGCTGTTGCTTTTTATTAATGAAATTCCAGTTTTAATGTATAAGCAGTATCTGTGGTATAGAGAATAGATAAGAAGAATAATTGTTTTAAATTAAGATACACTTGCCTAGCATTGCAGAACTCTTAACAAATACCAGAAGTACTCAACTAATCTTCCTCTTAGCCATTCTGCTTTAAGAGAGTTAAGGAAAGGGGCGCCTGGGTGGCTCAGTCGTTAAGCGCCTGCCTTCGGCTCAGGTCATGATCCCGGGGTCCTGGGATCGAGTCCCACATCGGGCTCCCTGCTCAGCGGGAAGCCTGCTTCTCCCTCTCCTGCTCACCCTGCTTGTGTTCCCTCTCTCGCTGTGTCTCTCTCTCTGTCAAATAAATAAATAAAATCTTAAAAAAAAAAAAAGAGTTAAGGAAAATCATACGAAGTTCAAGGATGTTAATTATTCTTACCCTTATTCATCTTTGAGAGTCTCATTTCCATTTACAGTAATTCACCAAAGTTCTTGGGCAATCAGTGGAATACTTCATTGGAATTGAGGTGCCCCGAGACTCTCTTCGAACAAGTGGTCCTCAGAGGCGGGGACTTGAAGCAAGTTAGCATGGGAGGGTGAGATGCAAAAGATTCAGGGTTTATTTGCAGCATGTTTTCTAGAAACAAGACTAAGGTGACCATTGTTAAAGTGATTGATGGTTGGTGTTAACTTATCCTCTTACTTTTAAGGTTCTGGTGGGGTTCATAAGGAACCTTGATCTATAGGAGAGTGTTTCAGTTCACTTCCCTCTCACTTTCCCAGGAAGTTTTCCCAGGGCTGAAGTTGCCTTAGCATTCTTTATACTGATTCCTACCTCCTTGCTGAACCTTTGCCGTGGTGTTTAACAGAATTCCTGGCTCAGTCCTTGGATCAGGGACTGTTGGGAGAACACAGAGCCAAGTATGGGGAAGGAAAAGAGAGAATTGGCCATGTGTCAAGGAGAAAGTGCTACCTTGCTTCTCCCTTATTTAAGCAAGTGATATGCAACAGCTTACTTCTTATAATTTAACTCCTGCTCTCTTGACAGTTTGAATTACATAATGAAAATACACTTAAGCCATAGTCAGCACACCTGTGTTTTTGCCCTGGTGTTGCCTGTTTCTTCATGTAGACTACTTTGCTGTAGTTTTAATAGTAATATTTTTATAACCATTGACCAAACATTTCCACATGCAGTATCTCATTTAATCTTCCAAATAACCCTGTAAAATAGGCTGCATTACTCCCTTCCTCTCTTTTCCTTGCCTTTCCTCACTCTAATAGTGAGGTAAATTTGAAGTGGCTTATAGCCATAAGAAAATAAACATGGAAAAATAAAGATAGTAAAATAAGATGAATCTTGTGGCTGGCAAGAATCCAAAATACATACCATGAGACCCTCTATAGTTAGAGATGGACATGGATTTAACTCAGAGCTTCCTAGCAACCAAAGCAAATATTAAATCATAATCAGTTACAGGATGCACAGTGCCCAGAAGATAAAATCATACTGGTTATTCAAAGGACATATGACTTCTGTATTCCTGAGTCTTGAGAGAAATTTCTCTAATAGTTTCTTATGAAGACATGTTGTGGAATAATGAAGTACATTCTCTCAGTAGTTCTATAATTATTACATTATGAAATTCCACATTATTTTTTATACATCCTTTATAGCAAAGTTGAAGAAACAAGTCCAGAGTTAGCAACTTACCAAGTTCACACAGATGGCAAAAGTGGAACTTGAACCTGAATTCATTTGTTTCCAATTCAGTTTTCTTTTTACTATATCATATTGCCTATATAAAATGTGAATTGGAATTTAAAATGAGAAACACAAATGTTTCTTCTGTATCTAAAATTCAGAGAGTTGCATGGATTCCTGTTTTTAAAACTCCTGAACAGCCTTTGAGAGCTCTGTGGGTCAAGGCAAAAGATCATAGGACAAATTGTGAGGAATGTATTTTTGTTAATTTTTATTAAATGCGGACGAGAAAGATCAGAGAGCGGGGTATGTAAGTATGCAAAGGGAAACGTGAGGAAATGGTTCATATGGTTATCCCTGTTTTACCAATTAGGCGTTTGGTTTGGTAGAAATTCAGTATGGAGGCAAGTATTTCACCCCCTTTTAAAAGAGAGCTCCTAAAATATCAGCATTTAAAGGCGTGGAGTTAGGCGTTAGCTGTCAACAGCTTTCTATTTGGAGCTGACGCATTAAACGGATTTCTTTTCCGTGCAGTGGAGGATGATATCCTTAAAAGATTCCAATTGATTTCTAAAATTTCAGTTCAAATAAAAATTTGATTAAATAGCTTACCTGAAAAAAGTGACATTTTAGTACGCGGCATTGTATTTTTCTTTGAAGTTCAACTTTGTCAGCTCTTCAAGCTTTGAATTTCATAATAAAAGAGATTTATATATGACTGACCTTACAGATTTTCTTTTGTGAATCTAAGGAAAGAATGGATCTTTTCCACTATTGTTATATAACCTGAATGTTCCCAGCCTCACTGGTTCATGTACACATTCATAACCACATTGTAGTAGCTCATTATACTCCCTCCCTCTGTAACTGCCACCAGTTCCATTTCTCTCTTTAAGGTCTTCTTGGTTATTTCTGAGCAGCCCCAGACAACGTCTCTCCTGAATTCAGGAACAGGTCTGCTCTTGAGCTGCTATTCTGGCCTCATTATTATTTTCTGCTTATGAGTGAGGTAAAGCAGTCTCCCAGGCTGGGTGGCTATGGCCCTTGTCCTTCCTGTGAGCCCTAGGTGGCACAGCAAGTCCCAAGCCCTCAGGTCACCAAAGCTGCATGGTGGTCTGGGGCAGACAAGAGAACAGCCCTTCCCCCAACTCTTACTTTGTACATTGTCACCCGGACCTTCAGAACAGCCCCAAGTTTTCCCGAGCCTCTCATGGAAAATGGCAACTTCAGCTCAGCATTCCTCCCCGACCCCAGCATCACGCACCTCCAATCACTGTTCTCTTCTTTTATGTCTGTGTGCTAGGAACCATTGCATAAAAAGTCCTTTCTTTCTCCTCAGCCAAAAAGCCATCAAGAGTCTCTAGGACTTGAGACTGACAAGTGTCTGCTCATCACTTTTATACTTGAGCCAAGTAAATTCAGACAGTTGATCCCCTCTTACCATTTCTCCTCATATGTAGGGTATACAGTAAAAGGAAAACATTTAAAAATAAAACATTGAAGTGCTGCTATATAGTTACACCTTTCTATTAAGACTCATATGATCTCACTGATATGAGGAATTCTTTTTTTTTTTTTTAAAGATTTTATTTATTTATTTGACAGAGAGAGACACAGCGAGAGAGGGAACACAAGCAGGGGGAGTGGGAGAGGGAGAAGCAGGCCTCCCGCCGAGCGGGAAGCCCGTTGCAGGGCTCGATCCCAGGACCCTGGGATCATGACCTGAGCCGAAGGCAGACGCTTAATGACTGAGCCACCCAGGCGCCCCGATATGAGGAATTCTTAATCTCAGGAAACAAAAAGGGTTGCCCGAGTGGCAGGGGGTGGGAGGTGGGAGGGATGTGGTGGCTGGGTGATAGACATTGGGGAGGGTATGTACTACTGTGAGCGCTGTGAATTGTGTAAGACTGTTGAATCACAGACCTGTACTTCTGAAACAAATAAACATTATATGTTAAAAAAAAAAAAAAAGATAGCAGGGAGGGAAAAATGAAGGGGGGGAAATCGGAGGGGAGAGATGAACCATGAGAGACTATGGATTCTGAGAAACAAACTGAGGGTTCTAGAGGGGAGGGGGTGGGGGGATGGATTAGCCTGGTGATGGGTATTAAAGAGGGCACGTAAGGCATTGAGCACTGGGTGTTGATACGCAAACAATGAATCATGGCACACCACATCAAAAACTAATGATGTAATGTGTAGTGATTAACACAACACAATAAAATAAAATTAAAAAATATTTATTTATTTATTTTTAAAGATTTTATTCATCTATTTGAGAGAGACATAGTGAGAGCAGGAACACAAGCAGGGGGAGTGGGAGAGGGAGAAGCAGGCCTCCCGCAGAGCAGGGAGCCCGACGCGGGGCTCGATCCCAGAACCCCGGGATCACGACCCGAGCCGAAGGCAGACGCTCAACGACTGAGCCACCCAGGCGCCCCAAAATAAAAAAATATTTTATAAAAAAAAAAGACTCAGAATTCTGTTGGAACCCAAAATTTATCCTAAATATTTTGCTTATCTTTATTCCAAACTTGAAATTCATTGGAAGACAAATGTTAGTATGTTAATCAGAGGGGAGCATATAAATAGTTTGTACTGAAAAACAAGCATTCTTCCAAGCATAAATTTTTTCAATAGGATTAAAGGGTTAGGAGCAGATAGGAGGGCCAGTTTCCAGATCTCTACTGTGAATTCTGCTTCATTATTTCATATACTGAGTCAACATAGCTGACTTGGTTTTAACTGCTAAAAATAATTTGAACTGGGAAGGTGGAAAGTATAGGATAGGTCTAATGATCGGGGACTATTTTTACCTTTTCCCTTTTAGCCCAAGGTCACAAAAAAAGCCATGAAGTACATTTGCCTGAGTAGAGGTGTTGTCTCAGCTGTGTGTATGTTTTCCCTGGGCCATGAATAATCACTGAACTCTTGAGCAGTGTTGTGTACCTGCTAAATCTCAGAGGGTTGAAACCAAGGCTTTTGAGTGCAACTTAAAAGCAGTTCTCTGTTACTGTGAGTATAATTTGGCCCTAGATAAATTGTTGTAACTAAAAATAAGGGTATGCTGTAACTAATGGATATTTTGCAAATGAAATACTGTGAGATAAAATTTAAATATATCAAAAATGTTTCCACAATGAATATATTTCAGTAGTATTTTAATTTTCATTTCACTTAATCATTTATTTGCAGTTCGTTTAGTAATAGATGAAATGGGATTTATGAAAACTCCAGATGAGGATGAAACAAGTAACCTTATATGGTGTGATTCTGCGGTTCAGCAGGAGAAGATTGCAGAGCTGCAGAATTACCAGGTGGGGATTAATCATGACCAATTATTGGTTTTAGGAGAGTTATATGAATTCCATTATAATTTTACTTAGATAGGGTTCTTAATGTGTGGACATATTAAATTTCAGTTCTAACTTACCTAAATAGCCTGTTCTGTTGCTGTCCGGTTGTACTCACTCTTTGCATAAAAGCCTGAATTCCTTCCAATCTAACTTTTAACCTCTTTCCATCTTTAAGGAAGAATTAATAGGAGAAAAAGCTTCCTACATGGGTATTTTGCATTATGCTTAAAGACGAGTGACATGGAATAGATTGCACAGAGAGATCAGGAAGTGGAAATACCTTGTAATGTCTGCTATGTGTAACCTGGCTTCATTTATTTTTAGACTGTCAAACAAACATATTAAAAAAGAGACATCAAGCTAAAAAGCCAAATACACAGAATTTTAGACAATCGACATTTTGTATAGTTTGTCAGTGTAGAGTGTAATACAAAATTGACTATAGGAAACAAACAAGGTCATTTTTGCCAGTATTTCTACAATGCTTATCTGTATGAATATAGTAAATATAGAATACTAGAAATAATTTGGACATTGAATCACCAGTTATTCAACACAGAAAATTGTAACTTTAATATCTGTGTAAACACCATTTTCTAATTTCTTAAAAAATTTGCGATTTTATTCTTTGATTATTATAGATTCTTTAATCCTATAAAGTCATTATAAGTCATTTAATTTTAAATGTTTTACATTAATAGTTTTTTTAAAACATTAAACTCAGAGGATGGATATAACTCTATTATAATATAAATGAATATATTCATCAAGTCCATGAGAATATTAAATTAAATATTAAATACCTTTGTATTTTTCAGAGGATCAACCATTTTCCAGGAATGGGGGAGATCTGTCGAAAGGATTTCTTAGCAAGAAATATGACCAAGTAATCTTCATCTTCTTATAATAGAGAAGACCTTCTCAAAGTTTGTTTTGAATATTATAGTGTATCTTTCACCAGGTTACACTGATTTGAAATGATATATATTTTTTTTTTTAGATTTTTTATTTATTTGACAGAGAGAGAAACAGCGAGAGCAGGAACACAAGCAGGGGGAGTGGGAGAGGGAGAAGCAGGCTTCCCGCCGAGCAGGGAGCCCGATGTGGGACTCGATCCCAGGACCCTGGGATCATGACCTGAGCCGAAGGCAGACGCTTAATGACTGAGCCACCCAGGCGCCCCGATTTGAAATGATATTTTGATGGAAGAGATAGAATTTTAGAGCTAGCAGGTCTTAGAAGTTTCCTGGTTCTTCCTTCATTTTGCAGAGGAGGTAACTTAGAATCAGAGAAATGAGTATCTTGCACAAGTCCAACAAATAGTTAATAGCAGAGCTGGAGCAGAATCCTGGTCTCCAGAATCTCAGGCTTCTTTTTTACTGCAATTTAGCAACATAATACACTGTGTGTGTACGTGTATGTTCATATCCTGGTTATTGAGCATCTGTATGTTATTGAGCATCTGATGTGTGCCAGACACTGCACAGGTGCTTTTGTTCACTCACATACACATAGACACATGTGTATGTCCCTACCCAGGGATATATGTGTATGTGTATTTACCTCTGAAGAGACCACTATTTGGAGTGACAGTCTGCTTTTATGGGAAAAAACGTTCACAGTTTCTCAAGTGTTATACCAAATGAACTGCAGAAATTTTATGCAATTTATATTTCTGTGGATTAGGGTTTTTTTCGTTTAAGGAAGTTGAGTGATAATTTGAGAAAATTTTTAAAAAAGAAAACTCAAACAGAGAAAGGTTAGTAAACTTGGTATGCAGCTGAATATTTATATGCATCATGTGAAAGTTTACACACCCACTCACTCAACAAATATTTTTTGTGTGTCTACTATAGACTAGAGACTGCTAACAAGTAAACAAGACAAAGAAGGCCTGGTCCCTGCCTAGAACTCAAATTTTAGTAAGAGAGAAAGAGTGATACATATAATACAGTTTGATGGTACCACATTAGGGGAGAGTCAGTGTATGGCTGTGACAAGGATGATGACAGAGGTCATTTCTAGGAGGGCCCAGATGGTTTTCTGGAGAATTCAAATGCAAAATGGATATCGAAAAGTGTATAGGAGTTCACCCTTTGAGAAGAAGGCAAGGAGACTATAGGCAAAGACAACAGTGGGAGAAACTGTATGGAGACTTAAACCAATATGATATGTTTGGGGAACTACTAAGCAGTTTCTGTGGTTTTGTAGGGTGCCAGGAGGCTCAGTCTGAGATGATGCTGCAGATAAATGCAAAGGCCAGGCTGGGTACACCATGTTACTATGTTTTATTCAATCATTTAATCATTGATTCTTTACTCTCTTTATGCAGCAAATATTTCTGTTTATCCTGAGAGAAAGGAGAACTTTTTTAATGGGTTTAAGCAGAGAAATGTTGTTTTTGATACTCTTGGTGGGCCTGTAGATAACGGATTCAAAGAAGGTAGGAAGGAAGGAGGAAGCCCTGAAGGAGGTGATTGTCAACATCTGATAAACCAGAGGAGAGATAGTGGGAATGGGGTAGAGAAAATACTTCTGGAAAACAGGGAAGAGATAGAATTGACAGGACTGGAAAGCTGCTGTGATGTGAGACTCAAAGGGGAGGAGGAGAGCAGTGTCCAAGATGGCTTAGGAGATCGTGTAGGTGGGGCAATTTAGTAACACAGGGTTATAGGAAGAACAGACTTCAGAGGAAAGGGAATTCCCTCTGTAAAGTTTTGGACATGTGTTTCATTGAAGTCATTTACTTTCATCTAACATATTTATTAAATATCTATTATATGCTGGGCAGTATGCTGGCCTTTGGGCACATGAGGTGATCAAAATCACATTTTTGGCTTTTACAACTTTGGGTTGCAACTGTGATAAGTGCAATGAAGTAGAGGTACATAGTTGTAAATCAGTGCACAGTGAAGGACTTCTGGCTGAGGGAGGCATTGGAGAGTTTCCCTGAGGATGTGATGTGGAAGCCTAAATATGAATGCTGAGTAGGAGTTTATCGGTGAAAATGGTAGAGAACAGCTTTCTGGGCAGGAAGAATAGTATGGTCTGAGGTCATATGGTGGAAAACAGCAGGAATAGTCAGGATACTGAAATAAAGCCAGGTGTGGCTGGAGCACAGAGACATTGATGGGAATGGGAGAGATTAGCTGAACAGTGATGGTTGGGATTATAGTCCTTATCCTAAATTCCACAGGAGAGGAGGGGTGGGGGTGAAGCTGTTAAAATGACCATATTTGCATTTTGAAAAGATCATTCTACCTGCTTTGTAGAGAACAGAAGTCGGTATGGTTGGGAGAGGCAAGAGGGTTAAATGTAGACCCATTAGTAGCTATTACAAATAGGCAATTTCTCATTTTTATAGAATCCTTGGAATTTTCCTTAAGGAAAAAGGAATCTTCTATTAGATGGAAAGTTATGACCTATTTATATAAAAATAGAATTAACTAAATTACATGTTTAATATCATTTAGTAAATCCATGACAGCTATGAGCAGAAATTATTCCCTATTTCCAAATTCCTAAGACTGCATGTCTGTTTTGAAGCTATACATTTTTACATCAAATGATTTGTGCTAGATTGCTAAATGGAATAAAGTATTTCTCTTGAATATATGCATGCTTGGATTTTTTCCATATATATATGTGAAAGAATGGTATCATTCATAAATACTCTATGTGGTTAGTTTAAAATATATTATTTTAATTAAAACTTTAAATTGATCTAATTTCATATCATTGTTAAAAATATAATAAATACATTTAAAGGTATTGGAAACAAAAACAAGGACATTAGCACTGTTACTGTGTTTCCTTTAGCTTTGTGTATATGTGTGTATGTGTGTTTTTCAAACCAGTCAATGTTAGCCTATTTTGTATTGAGATTATTTAGCTTATTGGCTTATTCTGGATTTGACAGGTGGAGTTGGTAATTATTTCCCTTCTCATGGTGGAAATATAACCTTCTTAGAGGGTTTTCTTGAAAGAGCACTTGAAATATGATAACCATAGGAACCTACAGTTGTGGAGGCCAAGTGGCTTATATATTCCATACCCTAGTTTTAGAATGTAGGCCCAACCTCTGTGCACCCCATGTTCTGTGGTCCCATTTTAGATTTTACCAATCTCATCTGGAGACAATATCTCCTTATCTATAAAAGACTTGCATACATTTATTAAAAGGGCCTTTTTTTGAAATAATCAAATTTTCTTTAATAGATAATATTTTAAAATATTTCCTCTAATTTCTTCATTTTTATTGGGATGTATATGTACATGTACAAAATCAATTATGTACAAAATCAATATGGGATCAATATGTACAAAATGGTTAATATTTGGGATTAATCAAAAGTAAACATTTTATACCTAGTTTTATCCTTAAGTTATGTATCAAATAGGCAGCCTGATTAGTAGCAAATATAAAAATATCAGGACATACATTGTAGCCATAAAACCACATGTATAGGCATATGTAGTTCATGTTAAAACAAAACAGAACAAAATTTCTAGTATACTCAGAGGCTCACATGGTTTTCTCAGAAAAGTAGTTAAACTTCAAAAACAGTATAGTAAAAGTTGATCAAAACTGCTCCTGATGGGTGCCTCAGAGGACTTAAAATTATCTTTAAAGAAGCAACATGAATGGTACCTGGCAGTGAACTATTTCCTGCTACCCAACCTCTCATCCCAGAGGCAGAGTTAATGACTATTTCCACATGTTACCTTGCCATGTATGTCTTTATTGCACTTACCACATTGTATTTAATAACCTATATGTAAATTCCTTAGGGTAGAGACCATATTAATTTATCTTAATATCTCTAGTGCCTAGCATATAGTATATACTCGTATGATCTATCAATATATTAATTACTACATAGGACAGAGAATCTTGTCTGTATTTTTCACTGATGTATCCCCTGTGTCCAGAATAATGCCCAGCACATAGTAGGTACTTTATAGACATTTGTTGAATGAATCAGTAAATGAAGAACTGGTGGGAATTTAAATCCTTGCGATGTTAGTAGCATAAAGAAAATTTAGAAAAGTTTGAATAGAAATTACTTTTCATATTATCTCTAATTTACAGAATGATCAAGTCCCGGCCTCTGGATTATACCTTTGTTCCTCGAACATGGATCTTTCCTGCTGAATATATGCAATTCCAGAACTACATGAAAGAATTGAAGAAAAAAAGAAAGCAGAAAACTTTTATAGTAAAACCAGCTAATGGTGCAATGGGTCATGGGTAGGTATTTTTCACCCAGAACATATAAAAGTTTAAAAAAAAAATTGGGCAAAAAGAATAAATGTGAGCATTCACTCATGGTTGAATATGAAAAAAATAATAAAATGGGTCTCTATTGCTTTTTTGGAACTACTTATTGAGCCATTTTACCCTGTCCCACAGGCTTCTGTTATTCAATTTAAAAATTAAGTCAGTTGAAAGACTTTAATAGGAGACAACAAAACAGAGAAAAAAAAATGTTTTCTAATTTTTTCTAAAACATAAAATTTGTATTTATAATAATTTTAGAGTAAGCTTGGAGGGTAAAACTCAGTTGATGTGGTAGAGCTAAACTGACTTGGAGAAAAAAGTGGTAAGGTAGTTACTCTTTCAATAGCTAGAAATTTAAAGCAAAATAAGTATATTAAGCTATTCCTTATGTTCTGCAAATAAGTGAAACCATATGATAATTGACTTTCTCTGTTTGACTCATTTTACTTAGCATAATCTCCTCCAGTCCCTACTAGGCAGTTTAAAACTCTGCCCTACTCTTCATTTCCTGCTTGTGCAGAGCCTGATGGTTAGCCAGAGGTAAGAGCTTAGGTAGGGCCTTTCAAGTGTTTCCTGAGCATGCACATGGCATTCTAGATTTCCAGAAATATGTCTGAACTTTTCAAAGCTTTTATTTCCCAAAGATTCTCATACTTCAGTTTTTCTTCCCAATATTTTTAGTTAGTATATTGTTTTCTCCAACCTTTATTGGTTGTCATAGGCAGCAGGAACTAATGCATTTGTCTTTAAATGTTTTCACCCCCCCCCCCCCCCCCCCCCCCCCCCCCCCCCCCCCGTAGCTGCCTCAACACTAGGAGAGTTCCTAATTAGGCAAGATAAGAGCAGTCCTTGAGTTCCTTCAGGGAGCCTCCAGACAGGTAAAACAACAACAGTAACAACAACAAAACTACCACAAGAATAAGGTCTATTCTGCTCCCTCCAGAACCAGAACCTGTACTGGGAACATGGGCTGTTGTTCAAGGCCATTGATAAGTTGAGGTTGGGGGATGGGACCAGAGTAAGTTAAAATGCCACAAAGCTCTTTTACATAGATTAGGCTTTTTTTTTTTGATTAAGTGTTCCCTGGTTGTTACAAGCTTTTGGTCAGTTTCTAGGTTTCCAAAAAAGTTGATTCTGACAATTTTTTGGCTGTTTATTGCATTTGTGGAGGGACAGACTTTGGAGTTCCCTACTCCACCATTTTCCTCTTGAGTATTATGTGTAACTTTGTAAACATCTTGACCCCATATCAAATTTGTCATTTAATTCTCTTTTTTTTTTTAACTTAGGATTTCTTTGATAAGAAATGGTGACAAACTTCCATCTCAGGATCATTTGATTGTTCAAGAATACATTGAAAAGCCTTTCCTAATGGAAGGTTACAAGTTTGATTTACGAATTTATATTCTGGTGACATCGTGTGATCCACTGAAAATATTTCTCTACCATGATGGACTTGTGCGAATGGGAACAGAGAAATACATTCCACCTAATGAGTCTAATTTGGTAAGTGATACCAGACAGAATATATGGTTTTATTCATTTGTTCAACTTGTACTTTTTAGAGCATGCATTGTGTGTAAAGATTATATGAATCAAAGTACCTCTTACCAGGTTTTTATAGTCAGGAATTGTGTACATAAACAAGACTGCTTCTAATTTATAGACAGATTTGTGAAAATTAGAAAAAAAAAAAAAAAGGTGTCTCCTCCAGCAGGCTAATTAGGAGAGGGCACTCCCTTTGGGTGCTGTGAGCACAAGGATGGATTTCAAAGCACATGTGTATGTAGTGGCCTTGCATAGAAATGACATGTACACATGTGTATACAGTGACCCTATATAGAAATGGATTTCAAAGCACATGTGTATGTTCTTTGGCCCTGGATGGAAATGATTTATTTAGAAATGTAAATAAAAATAATATCTCATTGAGAAGTACAGACAGAGTGTCATCGAGTTGAGTATAGGGGTAGTTTATGTTTAGCTTCTCATGGAGGAGGTGGTATTTGAGCAAGCTTTATATGACAGATATGGTTTAACATGTAGGATGTGGGAGAAAATATTTGAAACAGAGAAAGTGAGAGTTATCAGAAAGTAGAGTTATTAATTTGTCACTTTGCACAAAAGAAAACATGGTAAATTTACATTGACCAAATGTAAAGTAGAGACATAAATTGGTAGTTTCAGTGTGTATTTTAAAATCTATTAAATGGAACTTTCTGTAGATATTTTTCCATTAAGATTTCCTTTATGCAGCCATAACTCATTGATGAAAGTCATAACTGCAGTTTATGGTTTATGAAGGTCGAACTGTAATTTATTATGATAATTTATCATGAGAGTCACAAACTTTATTATCCATACTTAAAAGTTTAGTTAACCTCTACCCTATTTTTGGACCTACTAATTATAGTAAAAATTATATTTAATTAAGTATTATTTCCCATTTTGTCAAAAGCCTGGTTATTGTTCTTCTCCAATGTTATGCACACAATTAACTGCACTAAAAGTGGTCATATTTTAAGGCAGCACCTGGGTGGCTCAGTCAGTTAAGTGTCTGCCTTTGGTTCGGGTCATGATCCCAGGGTCCCGGGATCGAGTCCTGCATCAGGCTCCTTGCTCAGCGGGGGAGCCTGCTTCTGCCCCTCTCCCCTGTTCATGCTCTCTCTCTCTCTGTCTTAAATAAATAAATAAAAATTAAAAAAAAATCCTAAAAGTGGTCATATTTTAAAAATTACATAATGACTGTTCATAAATGTTACTATGTTCAATTAATGAAAAATACTGTAAACCTGGCAAAGGAAGAACAAGGGAACTGTAAAAGTTTTCACTGGAAAGGAAGATAAAGGAAAGAATCATCTCTTTAAAGGTCATAAGGTGTGAATATATCCAGTCACCAAGTAATATTTGAACTCTACTGGATTCTAGGCATTGTGCTGGTTATGGAAAAACAGTGACCAAGACAGCTACAGTGCTTGACCTCTCAAAAGCAACAGTCTAGTGGGGAGGCAGAAAATAAAATAAGCAATTATAATACCTGATGGTAAGTGTAATGGTCTAAGACACTGAGGGGGCAATGGCAGTGCATAGCAAGGGCGTCTAACCCAGTTGGAGATGAAGTTTAGAGAGGGAGTTTGTAAAGTGAAATATGAATAATGGAGGGTTAGCCAGGGGCAGGGCAGAGTGGGGTGGAAGTCCATAGAGAAAAATGGCCCAGACTTATGGTGCGTCTGGAGAAAGCACTCATACTCAATATGGCTAAATACAGACCATGAAGGGGTGGGTATTCAGAGATGAGGAGGAAGAGCCTAGAGGACAGATCCTTCAGGGCTTTTTAGGCCATGTCTAGGATTTTGGAATTTAACCTAAGAAGAAGGGAAGCATTGAAAGATTTTAAAGAAGGAAAGAAGGAATGAGATTTTTGTCTTAAAAAGGTCACCTGGTCTGTATGTGGGGAATGTGAGAGATGGATGTAGTTGTAGATGAATGGGAGAAGTGAGAATAAGGGAGAAGCTCTTTTCTAGTCTAACCATATGTGAGAGGAAAGATGGCCTTATCTGAAGTAGTAGCAATAGGACTATACGAACAATAAGAACATAGATTTAAGATATATTTATGGTAACATGGATAACATTGATATACTGACAGGTTGGATTTATAGAACAAGGGAAAGGGAGAGAGAAATTGAGGATAAAACTCAAGAATTTTGGCATTGGCCAGTTGGGTGGATGATGTATTATTGACAGGCTATTAAAGGTCTTGCAGGAAGCTGGTGTGTTTGGTTTGACATGCCTGTGCAGCCTCCAAATGGATCTGTGCTATAAGTATTTGGATGTATAGCATAGGTCTGGAGTTCAGATGAGAGAACCAAGCTATAGACCTAATCTGAGACTTGTCAGCTCTTAGATTATAATTAAAATAATTGGTGTGGATAAGAATGGGTTATAATACATTGTAAGGCAGATAGTCATGTTTTGAGAGAAAAGAGTTAGGGAAGACATAGGAAAGGATAAGACTTGTAAGCTCATTTAAGTGATTTATTTTAATATCTTAAATTATACGTATGTGATTTGCTTAAATACGCTGGATTAGGAGATCGTAAGGAAAATCTGGGAGTCAGGAAACGTAACCTCTAGGTCTCACTTTGCCAAGTGCTTTTGATTCACGTAATCTTGTGTCTTTGGTTCACATGTACAAAGAAGATCTTGTCCTATATAAGTGTCAGTGTTCCTTATATATCTCTAAAATCTAAAAGTTCACCTTTTTCAACTCCACGATCAAATTCCTAGATTAAGATATGAAAGAGTAAAAAAAAAAAAAAAAGAAAAGAAATATAAAATTTTATCTAAAGTGAGATCACAGTTATGTAAAAGGTAAGCTTCAGAAAAAAAGGCTGGAAAAAAATAAATCAAAATGCTCTCACTGGTTGGTTTTGGATGGCATACTATTGCATATTTGTTTCTTTCTTCCTATTTCCAATTTTTAAAATAGTGAGCATGTATTTTGTGAAGAGCTGTGTGTATGTATAAGAATTAAATATTGGTAAGCTACATATAAGAAGATCATAAGACAGAGAATTTCAGGCATTGAAATATAATAGCCATTTATTTTTTGCTACCAGTATAGCAGTTGGCCAGTTTTTGAAAAGTTTTGTATAACCCAATTCATTGTATTGAGCCTATATGCTAAAAAATAAGGCAGAGAATAGTTATATACTTTTCATTCCTTGCAGGTTGCTGTTTGGTTTATAGCTGTCTTCACTGCTTATGGCCAATGTCCAACTGGCAATGAACTGCTTAGAAGGGGATTTTTGTTGAGGTAGATGTGAAACTGGAATTTCCAATCCTACTTACAAAGATACTGTTTTAAGAAAAATGCACAGTTCCATTTTTTACTCACTTTTTCACTAGGATAGCTAGAGTTTTTATTACTGCTATTATTATTTATTTTTAGAAATTCCTGCCAAATGGAGAGCTCCTCAATAAATTATTTTCCAACTCTTCAAATTGAAAAATGATTTATATTTTGGAAACTAGGAAATGCTATAGTTTGATTAATTTCCTTTTTCTTCAGATCAAGCACTTACAATTAGACAAGCATAAAATTTATGCTCTTTCTTTTAAATATCACTTAATTTAAAGCTTTTTCTAAGTTTCATAGCGTAAGGACTCTGTCTATCTTGTTTATCTATGTATCCACAGTGCCCATTACCAGTTCTGCAGATAGTAAGTAGGTGCTCCTTAAATATTGTTGAATGAATGAAAAAGTAAATTCCTAGTTAGTGATGGGCACATGGGTTTGTAAACAACATGTAACTCAAATGATCACTTCTGCACATTTTATACTGTAGACCTAAGTAACTGCAGTGAAAATAAAATATGATACAAATATACTTGGTTATTAAAAAACATAAATAGTAATCATGTACATGAAGTACATATTCACTGTGATGCAACATTGCTCTCTAATTTCTGGGAATAGGATCATGAGGGTAGGATATATAGGTTTGATGAATGTTTATGCTAGATTAATAAGGAATCATTAGGTGTGTATTAGTTGACAATTATGAGAGGATTCAAATTTTGGATTCTGTTTCAAGTTATTTGAGGATAACAGTATCAACAAATGTAAAAGTGTAAAGAGACTAAGGCATAACAGCTCCAGTAAGGAGTACTGTAAATTTACTGTTAATCATTTAGACTCTGTACAGCATGTGTAGTGCTTCTGTCTGCTGATTCGAATTGCGCTCTGTCTTGTGAATGAGTTCAAGTGGCCTCCCAGTCCCTGTGGGAGGCAGAGGTTGTGTTTGGTAGTCCTGCCTTTTGATTTATGCTACTTACTTGAGATATCATTTTTTACTTTTCTTTGAAAAAAACATAGAATTCTCTCTCAGAAAATTCTCTTCCCAAAATAAATTTGGGTGAGAACTGTCCCTAAAAACATTAAAAGCAAATTAACAAAAACAGACAGTGTTTTTCTTGCTTAGCAGTGTGTAATTTCAGTTTCATGCAATTATTTTAATGCTTTCTATAGTAGATATATTTTGAATAATATATAAAGTAACTTTGTAGATGACTACATTTGTAATCCTTTTATTGGAAATGTGCCATTCCATTTAATTTGAAAATTATCTAAATCATGATGAAATTGTCGATCTGTATATTTTAAACTTTAAAATTGTCTTTCATCTTTGGTTGCTTTATGTTCTGTGAAACCTCATAGTTCTAGAGTCTCATAGGTGATAACTCTCGTTCTTACTTGTTACAGACCCAGTTATACATGCATCTAACAAACTACTCTGTGAACAAGCACAATGAGCGTTTTGAAAGGGATGAGACTGAAAACAAAGGGAGCAAACGTTCCATCAAGTGGTTTACAGAATTCCTACAAGCAAATCAACATGATGTTGCTAAGTTTTGGAGTGATATTTCAGTAAGATTATACCATTTTCACAATTATAACTGTCTTTCCTCAGATTAATTTAAAGGATCATCAGCATTTTAAATAAAGAACAGATTACATTAGATTGGGCAAATAAACTATTTTCATGAAGGAAGTGGGAACTGTGACAGACCTTGATAAGCAGTATTTTTACTGCTAGGATGGGAGAGAGGGAGTTCTAGGTGCAAACAAAAGCATAAGTAAAGGCATAGATGTATGAAAATAGTGATAAGTGGCCCAGGTTGGCACATATGGTATTTTTGAGAATTTTGTGGGGACTTAAGGCTGAAAAGATATGTGGAGGCAAAATTTTAGGTCTGAAATTCAAGGCTTAGCTTGATAGGCAATAAGGATTCATTCCTTCCAGACTTTAAGGGAGGAGAGTAATAAGGCCAAAGACTATGAATTTGAAAGATAAATCTGAAAATGGGTATAGTACAGAACAAAAGTAGATAGAGGAAGGCACCTAGAGGTAGTTTAAGTAAAAAGAATGGCCTGAAATGAACCACAGTAGAAGAGGTGACAGTGAGGTCAGCATTGAAGTTAACTGAGTGTCCAAAATCAAGGAGACGTATTCAAACATTCCTCTGCAGTTTTAAGGAGGAATTATAGGGAGAATGGGTTTGAAATAGAGTAGAAGGGAATTTATTTTGACAAGATCTAGAGCCTGGTTTTATAGGTGACGGAAAAGAGTTCTATTCATTCATTTCATTCAGTCATTCAGTAAACATTTAATGAACTCATAATATATGCTTGTTTCTGACTGATAATCTGAAGATTTTTATTTTTAATTTTTATTTATTTATTTATTTATTTTTTTAAGATTTTATTTATTTATTTGAGAGAGAGAGAATGAGACAGAGCGAGTACATGAGAGGGGGGAGGGTCAGAGGGAGAGGCAGACTCCCCGCCGAGCAGGGAGCCCGATGCGGGACTCGATCCAGGGACTCCAGGATCATGACCTGAGCCAAAGGCAGTCGCTTAACCAACTGAGCTGCCCAGGCGCCCAATCTGAAGATTTTTATAAGATACAGCTCCAATCCTCAAAAAACTTAGAGTTTGGTAGGAAAGACCCACACAGAAGTTGTTAATAAAATGTAAGCACATACAACAACAGAGCCATGCCCTGGATTCTGTGGGAATGTAGAGGAAGACCACATATAGTAGCTTTCTGTGGGTGGAGATTGGAGGAGGGCTTTCTGGAGGCATTAACACCTGGACTAAATTGTTAAAAGGTCATGAGGCTATGATAATGAGTTCTACTGGAGATTTATTGAACTTAAAATGTTTTTTCAGGTAGAAAGATCAAGCAGGCAGTTAAAAGTGTATGTTTGAGGTGTGATTGATAATTAAAGCCATGGCAGTGGATGGCATTGCAAATGATAAGGGTAAAGAGAAAAGGAAGCAGATCTGAGAAGCTAACCTCGGTGAAAACGACCCTTTATTAATCTTAGCAGAAGTATCACAATGGTATTCAAAGTTAGAAGAGGACTTAATATGATAGGACGATGCAATATGATTTAGCTTTCCTTTTGGGACAAATACTATATAACTTACGTATATCTACCATGGAAAATGGACACGAAAGTTCATAGTTGAATTTGGTTCTCTTGAGAAAATCAGAAAAATCAGCATCATTATATTTATCCTTTTGTTGTTTTGTTGGTTGGTATTTTTTACACCTTATTTCTATATCACAGAATGTAATCCAGAGACCCTTGGGTGTTAGACAAGTAAAAAGGAGTGAAATGGTCTGGATAGAAGTAAATAGGGTGTGCTGGGAACTGTGGTAGTTTGAAAAGCGTAAGACATCTGAAGGGGTGGACACTACTCAGCACCAGTCTTTTGGTGCCCCATGGTATTTTGGGCCCAATATGGCTCGTTCTTCTAATTTGTCAGTGGAAGCTCTAAGTCTCTTGACTTATAAATATTGGCAACACATTCAGAACTTTTTAGAAATTCAGGGGCTCCAGCAAAAATGTTTGTCAACTGGATTTTGTAAGAGGCCCATCAACTTGTTAACTTTCTAGTCTATCTTCCTGATAGCCTAAATACATCCAAACAAGAAATTTGATTACGATAATGCTGTGTTTATTTATCTACTTATTTATTCTACCAATGCCAATTTTACAGAAATTCAAAAAAATATTTTAATAATGATAGTTTATTTTCATAGCAGGTTAGATGCATCGAAGGGGTGAAATTTGTTATTTTGGGGCAATAGCTCATTGACGGAAGATCATTCATGATGACACCTGGATGATTTAATGAATGGATCATTTGATGAATAGCTCAGTGAGAACAAGAAAGTTTTTGATGCCCTGTGATACTCCTTTTTCTTTACCAAATTTTTCACTTCCATCTGGTTTTTCACTTCTTCAGAGAGGTCCTTGTGGAAAGGTGGAACTTCTTGGACTGCCGTGGTGAAGAATGTATAGAGAGAATCAATCAGAGAGAAAAATTGGCTTTAAGTGGTACTTTCCCTACATAATTAAATTAGGAGAAGGCATAGAAGTAAGACTAATGTTAATAAGAAGGTCTGGAAATGAACCTTTTGTTAGAGTCAAAAATATAATTCTCATATATAACTTCAATATGGGCAATGTACACCTGTTAAGCTCTGACACATTTATGATCCCTTCTATAAATGGGTAAATTTTGCATCATTCTTGCCTACATTAGTTAAAATGTATAATAACAATCTACAAATAAGCAATGATTTAATACTTAATAAGTTATTAACTTTTCCAAGCACATATTTTATAATTATATTTATCTTTATTAAGAATTGCATATAAAGATATCTGTTTAAGATGAGTTAATGAAATAAGGTATTATAAAAACAGGAGGAGGGGCACCTGGGTGGCTCAGTCATTAAGCGTCTGTCTTCGGCTCAGATCATGATCCCAAGGTCCTGGGATCGAGCCCCACATCGGGCTCCCTACTCAGCGGGAAGCCTGCTTCTCCCTCTCCCACTCCCCCAGCTTGTATTCCTGCTGTCGCGCTCTCTCTCTCTGTCAAATAAATAAATAAAATCTTTAAAAAAAAATAAAAAAATAAAAACAGGAGGAGGTAGAGAAGGTGGTCAATCAGTAAATTTTTATCTTAATATCGTAGTTTGCAAATTTCATGAATTTAACTTAGGACTTTTTTCCTAATGACTTTTTTTGGGGGGGTAATTTCTCTAAAAAGTGACTGTCTCTTTATGAAAACTAACATACAGTAATACCCCCTATATAGCACAGAGATGCGTACTTTTGTGGAGGTCAAGAATGAATAAGAAATTAATAGAAAATCAAGCCACAGAGATTACAACCTTTGTAATCACTCATAAAACCATCCTTACTGAATGCTTTTTTTTTTTTTAAAGATTTTATTTATTTATTTGACAGAGAGAGAGAGACAGTGAGAGAGGGAACACAAGCAGGGGGAATGGGAGAGGGAGAAGCAGGCTTCCCGTGGAGCAGGGAGCCCGATGCGGGGCTCGATCCCAGGACCCTGGGATCATGACCTGAGCTGAAGGCAGACGCTTAACGACTGAGCCACCCAGGCGCCCCTGAATGCTTTTTATATACTTACATATATGTACAAATCTACAAATCACATTTCACAGCAATGACACTAGGTTGGAAGTTCTCAAAAGCGTTAGTGGAATTAGATTCGTGTTTGGTTCCATCACTCCTGATTTTCACATATAGCTGCAGTCTTGCGTTTGCATTCCTTACAGATGTGTGTTTTATGTAGAAAAAACACAGATTTGTAATTCAGGGTTCATTAATATTCACTCTGCCCATCCTGCCTGAGTTGTTTCATGCAAACACTTATTAGCCAAGGTTTTAACCTCTTTTCTCCTATTCTCCTGTGACTTCACTAATATATCCAAAGACTTATATGAAGTGGTTTTTTGGCTCTTATCTTTGTATCCTTTAGTGTTACTGGCAATTTTTTATTTTGATTAAAATTTTGTAGAACAACCTCTCCTGGCATCTCTGATATTTACCCCAAATATGATCTGGGTTGGGATTCTGGGTAACAGCAAGGTTAATTTCTGTCTCTCATTTTTTTCTCCCATGTAGTGAATATTGCTCCCACCAGGTAGTGGAATGTTTGTTTCTGACCTGACATAGGAGATGGGTTCTGGAGGAATGATAGAATGACTATAACAGTAGTAGTAGTTAACACTTATTGAAAGTTTACTCTGTTCTGGGCACTATGCTGAGAGTTTTACATTGGAGTCTCATTTTGTCCTTACATCAGTCTTTTGCAGTAGGTGTTACTATTTCCCCTTTACCTTTGCGGAAAGTGAGACTCACAAAGTTTGAGCAACGTGACTGAGGTTATACATGTAGCGAGTAGCAAAGCCAGGAATAAACTCAGAAAGCCTGATGTTAGAGCCAGGTTCTTAACTGCCATGCTCTATTGCCTATACCCGTAGAGGGGGACTTAAAAAGACAGTATATTCTAAGCAAAGAAGCCCCTGCCAGACAGCTTTCCCACAATCCGTAACTTGTTCTTAAACTCCAGTAAGCCAACTTTTTGCTTTACGAGCATTAGTAACTCACTCTGGTAGTATTGTGTGTCCTCACAGAAAGTGTTGATAGCTGTTTATGGAATCGGCAGGCCTCTCGTCTCAGGTCAGCCTTACGAAATGCCAAGTCAGCAGCACACGGAGAAGCCCACCTCTCCTGGGTTCTGTCCCGCCCTTCCAGCTTTTGTCTAAGTGGAAGTTCTATGCTGTTTGTGAAATAGTTTCCTCTCCTTGGGATTTTTCCTCCCTGTCACTGCTAAACCCTTCTGTATGGTTCCTGAGAAGGCTAGCATATGACCTTATGATAGATAGAAGCCGCATTTATCAACTCCTATTTTACTTGCTCACAGATATTTGTGAGCATCTCCTAAATGGCAGGAACTAATATAGGCACAAGGACACGGCCCTCACAAAAACAAAAAAGGGAAAAGATCAGCCGAGTCTACATTGTACCAAGTGGTGCAGTAAGGGATGGCGGCGGCTACTTTTGACTCCAGTGTCAGGGAAGGCCTCTCTGAATATCAAGGCGGGCATGGGAGTATCTGTCGGGAAGCGTGTTCCAGAAGGGGGGAACCGTTATCACCCGGGGCCCTAAGCCGGCAAGCGTGGCCGTAGTGCAATGAGCAGGGCAGGAGTGGCGTGCAGTGAGTGGAATCAGAGTAGTGGCCGGGGCCACATGCCATAGAGCTTTGGGGACTTGGCCAGCGTGCTGTTTGTGAGTCCAGGCCTTATTTCCATATATGTAAACTTGTTTTGTAAGGCATTTTCACCTTCTGTTTTTCTTAATCACTGTATGTGCAGGAGTTGGTTGTAAAGACTTTGATTGTGGCAGAGCCTCATGTCCTGCATGCGTATCGCATGTGCAGACCTGGTCAACCTCCAGGAAGTGAAAGTGTCTGTTTCGAAGTCCTGGGATTTGATATCTTGTTGGACAGAAAACTAAAGCCGTGGCTTCTGGAGGTAAGGCATTTCTTTTAAGAAGAAAGAGAAGTTACTACTGTTCTTGTGCATGAAAACAAATGTTTTTTAAATGTGTACTTGGCACAGTTGGCTCGTTAACTGAGCAGAAAGAGGCCTGAATGGAGCATGTCGGAGGAAGAGAACAAAAAACTGAGAGAATAGAACAGTTCCAGGACTGGACCAATATATGTTTGATATTACTTTCCCCAAACTGATGTTGAGTGACTTTCTAGGCCAGGAATTTCGAATATATGCGTGGATCTGCTTTTACTGATGTGTTACCTACTTCTTCCTCTATTTTCCCAGCCTCACGGCCTCTACCACTTTATGACTTCTGGATGTTGTCTTTCCTCTGTGTGGGTGCCTGGGCTTTGGGACCACAGCCTCCTTGTCTTCATTGGGTTCCCATTCAGACTCTCCAAGGAGAGGCTCCGATTGGTTCACTAATCAGTATTCAGTACCTCCTACCCCAGCTGGCATGGATTCTCCCTGAAGGCCATATAATACGCCTGGGGTTCCCCTCATGTCCAGCCTGCTAACTGTGTGCCTTTGGGTGTGCTGCCAGTCCCTGGTATGGTCAGAGTCCTCATTATTTTTCTGTCAGTATAAAAGATCACTTAATATTAGGAAAAGATGAAATGATATAAGGGAAAAATAAAAATAGTCTCTGTTTAAGATTTTTGTACCTTTCCTTCCAGTCATGCTTGTTATAACATTCAGAAGAAAACTCAGAAGTCATGTAGTCCTATACTACCCCATTCAGCAGTTCCCTCTCAGACCCCTGATCTGGAGTCATAGAGCGCATGGGCACAGAGCACTGTGTTTAGGAAACTTTATCAGGAAAACAGCACATACCTAAACACCATTGTTTACTAGATGAGTTACATTTTGGAGCATATTGCTATAGAAGGTACAGTCAACAAGTACCTTTCATTTTAAGTTCATCATCTCTTTTTTTGGTAATGATTTTGAAGTTGGAAGTTCCATCTGTAACTTGAAAAAGCAAATTGAATGAGTGATAGATAAGACATTCAAAGTATATTTTTAGGAAAGAATACTTTTCCAATTTGAGGGCTAATGGTGTGTGTGTGTGTGTGTGTGTGTGTGTGTGTGTTCAATCTCCTATGTGTCAGGAATGTATATTATATTTCCAATCAAATACAGATGTCAGATGTTTAAATTTTGCCCTTGCCTGGGTCCTAGAAATAAGATAAATGTGAAGAATTTTGGTATCTTTTTGCTTCCTTCTTTACATGTATATGAAAGCATTTGACTCTGCATCTTACTAGAGCCTGACATTTTCTTCCTTAGGTTTCCTACTTTGTCTGCAATTATCCTTTCCTGTTCTTAACTGTATTTTTTTTCCTGCTCCTGCTGCTTGTCTTTTATCTGATGGGTTTGGGAAGAAGTGAAGGCACATGCCTGAGGTGGAACTGAAAAGTAGAGCAGGGAATAAGGACTATAGATAATTAGTTACCTGTTTTTAAAAGCATTTGTCTAATGAGCTTTGTATGATCTTGGTAAATCAGAATTGACTGAATGGTTGAATTTTGTATTTTTTTAAAGGCTCAAAACACCATTGTTTGCATTAATGTTTCTTCATACTTTATTCTCTTCTTCATCATGTCCAGATCAATAACCACTAAAAACCTCGACAATAATCAACAGCTAAATAGCATTGTTTGCATTAACATATTTTCATTTTCGATTCATTTCTTCATCATTTCCAGATCAGTCAGAACCATTACAAAAACTTTAGAGTAACCAACAGCTATGGATAATGAACATTTATTATATTAAAACAATTAAAAGAATCTTATTTAGATCTTGCTTCTTTGTGTTTTCTCCCAGCTGCAATTGTAGTCGGTCTAACATATGTTGGTTAAAAACCTTTTGGCACCATCAAGTGGAATAAGATAGAAGGTGCATCTGAGAATATGATAACTTTTAGTTAACTGGAATAATTGCAGGTACTTTCATAGTGGCAAAATTGCAGAAATTTTCAAGCACAGAAACCTTTTTCGGGAAAAATATGGAAATTGGGTAGGATATGAATATGCTGCTAATAATTTAATTACCCTTGAATTAATTTCAACAAGTCATTGTGTAAGGGGGTGGAGATCCAAGAAGACAGAATACTTACCCCCACCTGGTCGAGTGGCGGACTCAGATATGTGTCTTATGATAATAGTTACAAGTACAAGTAGGGAACAGGGTTACCAGCACAAGCAATAGAGTGATTAATCTCTCTGTGTACAAGTGTGTATTTGACAGTTAAAAAAATCTTTGCAGAGGAGGGAACACCTGAGCAGGGTGTTTAAGGCTGTGGAAGGTGTGGTGGGGACTGGGGGTTGGGAAAGATGGGGGTTAGGTGGGGAGAAGTTACTGGGCCAAGGGAACAGCACTAATTTGGGAGCCTAGAATCTATTATGGATACTTTGATATGTGCATGAAATGATTGTGCTTGTTTTGATAGTAAAATTATGATTTGGTTGGTTAATAAATGGTATTTATTAATTTAATTTGCTTTCTAGTAGTTTTCATTTTTGCATGCATTTACAAGCTACTGAATTTTAAGACTCTAACATTTGCTGAGCTCTGCTTGTTCTAGAATTGGGGTAGGAAATGAGAACCAAAGAAGCCATCAACATCACAGAGTATATATTTTTTTAATAGTTATTTATTTATTTGTGAGAGAGAGGCAGTGGGGAGGGGCAAAGGAGGAAGGGAGAGAGAGTACAACCTGAGCCAAAGCCAAGAGTTGAGCACTTAACTGATAGTGCCACCCCGGTGCCCCAGAGTAGAATTTTGACTGAATGGAACCTGAATTTTCAGAGTCTCTTCTGTCTTTAGTTCTTACTTTACCTTTATCATAAAACTTTCGAAAAATCCAAAATGTGACTTGAAAAAAGTCTTTTTCTACCTTTTCACATATTCGTTTATCTTGTGTGGGTACATTTCTCCTTAGACCCAATTTCTTTTTTATGGTAGTAGAGGGAATATTCTGACAGGTAAGAGAGGGTCTGAGGTTACTTCCATCCTAGAGGACGGATATGTCTGGTAGAATTCCAGATGGCAATTTTGGAATTCTATAAAGATAGATAACATTTCAGTGAACCACTTAGTCATTGGTTCCTAAATGTCTGGTTCATTTTATAATCCTGTCCCATGTAGCAGCAGAACAATTGTTAATGTACTACAAATTGCAGAGATTTGAATCAGTATGGAATGGTTAAAATTTTCCATATAAAATACATTACTGTACCCTTTCTTCGCACTTGTAAGAGGAAATACTTAGAGTTTTGAAGTAGCAGATTAATAAACTCCCTTTCTTAAAATTTGCTTGGAATAAATGGATGTTGTTGCAGTTACCAAGTTGTTCCCTTCTCCTTGAGACCATATCACATAGGCAGAAATATGTCAATCACCTTCTAAATCAGAGATCAGCAAAAGCATAATATACTTTGGCATATCTCTATAAATGGAGTACCATGCATCAAAATGATGACATGAAAGATTTTCATGATATATTGTTAAAAGAAAAACTTGGATTATAGAATAATATTGTTAGTATAGGTATGTATTTGGAAGATAAAATAAATATTATAAATATGTATGCATAGCAAATATTTATCATTTATCAAATGATTAGCAGTACACCATTTATCAAATGGATAACAGTATACTGGGTAATGGGAATACAGGTGATCTTTCTGTTGTCTGTTTAGCTTCTATGTACATACTTCTACTTATTTATATTTCTTACAGCTGCCAGTTGTGAAATGCATACTGTCAATTATTTTGTCTCTTGTGGAACGGGATTGTATAAGACAACCCTCTTCTATGACAGTGGCATCATATTTTTTTGAGATAAGCTGTGAGGTTAGGTGGTGGTCATGAAGCTAAGCTGTAGTTTTGAGCTCAGCAGTGTTCTAGCCAACTGAATTAATTAACTTTCTTAAACACTTGCTATTCCAGTTACATTTTCATAGCAAGAAAGACAAAAACAAAAACTCCAGCTCTTGAGGTGGTAGTAGATTGTATAATGGATTTCAGGGCATATACAGTTACTGTTACTTCTTATTTTTCCTCTTAATGAAATCCTGGAAATGATGTTGGAAAGAACACCCACAAATGGCTCCTTTATTCCCCTGAGTCCTAATGCAGTTAGAGAAGCTCAGAGGTTAGTCTGCAGCTACTTTTAATGGTATCTTCTGAGTTATATAGTAAGTGTCTTTGGGAATGAAAATCGATGATTTATTGTTTGATCCAGGTAGAAAGAAAATAATTTATTTTTTAAGCAGCAATAGATGAATCCATCCAGAAGATCTGAAGCGTGAAAAGAGGGTATAGTTTCTATATGCTAAATAAATGCATTTAATTATTACTGTATTGGTAACATGCATATTATTTTTGTTACATCATTCTTGTTATGGTTAATACTGGTCTTCTAACCTTTTTGTCAGAATGAGTCACTTTTAACTTCCCTAAACTTAAAACCTAGAGTGCGCAGGGTGTTGGGTTGGAGAGGGTGCAGAGGAGGGAGAGGGCACAAAAGCTTACCAAAGATCCTGAGCTAAGGCAGCAGGGAGAAGGGGACGGTGACAGCAGTCAGTTCCTTGAAACTCCTTGACTTAGGGTGGTGGGGAAGGGAGGTGTGGCAGTGGTAACTGGGCCATCTATCATGTAGAGCTTTGAGATTTATTGTAGAGTTTCTCTGTTGGTTGGGGATCTTGCATTAGTTTAATAAATATGTATTGAATGTTTATTAACCTACCAACATTTGGCTATTCTCATTGTTTTCTTTGTAAATTTCAGATTAATCGTGCTCCAAGCTTTGGAACTGATCAGAAAATAGACTATGATGTAAAAAGGGGAGTGCTGCTAAATGCGCTAAAGCTACTAAACATCAGGTAAAGTATTTCCTCCCTCATTTAGAAGGTTTTCACCACTTTTGGCATAGAACAATCACTTGTACATGGGATTGGCTTATAATTTTTTCATATTTTATATTTTGAATTTCTTGATTCCATTCTTCAAACTCATTTAGTGTTTTCTTTTTAAATATATTTCCCTCTCTACAAACTGCTTTTCCTTTTCTCCATATCATGCTCTGAATCTACAGTAAATAGTTAATTTAGAGTGTTGGTATAATTATTCAATATAGAGTGTAAGGTTGAATTGGAGAATACCTGAGGAAAATCTCTAGATTATCTTCCTCACCTTACAAGAAGAAACTAAAGCAGAGTTCATTCAGGAAGTTAAAAAAAGTAACAACCCTCAAACACATGGATTTTCTACCTTTCTGTTCAGGGGTCTTCCCACTGTGTCATGCTGCCTGGGTAAACAGAAGAAAGAGGTAGTTGTTAAGACAGGGTTAACAGGGCAGGGTAGTTGTTAAGACAGAGTTAAAAAAGGATTTTTTTTTTTTTTAAGGCTGGATAATATTCCATTATATGTGTATGCCACATTTTTTTTGTCATTCATCTGTTGATGAACATTTAGTTTGCTTCTATGGCTTGGCTATTGTGAATAATGCTGTAATGAGCATGGGAGTGCAGATATATCTTTGCATCCTGATTTCAACTCCTTTGAATATATACTCGGAAAGGGGATTGCTCCATCAACAGAATATTATTAGGCTGGTTGCAGTGTATGTGATTATGGATCTCAAATATTTGAAATGCTGTTTTGTAGGAAAGCTTTTGGCTCATTATGAAAGAAATTTGTTAGAAGTTTAATTGAACTGCTTAATGAAGTAGTGAGTCATCTGCCATTGTTAAGTGTTCAAACAGTGTTTAGGGTGTTGGATTAAAGGACCTCTGAGGTCATTTAAGCCCAGGGATTTTATGATTTCAATTGATTCTAATCATCATTTAAAGAACTCTAAAAGAGTTGGGGAATGCTTCCAAGCAATTTATTTATTTTAAATGGTTCTAAGCATTTAGCAGTTGCTTGCTTGAGAAGTAGCTTTATATGGAAAGCATTATTAAAAAAAGATCGATACATGAATTTGTTTTTTTCCTATTTTTTTGATATATATATTTCTTAAGAAATTTTCATATGGCCCCTTCTTTTGCTTGATCAAAGAACGATTTGCCTCAATTTAACTGACATTTCAATTATCCTAAAAGAAATGAATAGAAGAGATATAGAAAGTGAAATTTTTGTTTATTTAGCTTACACAAGTGCATCAAATATTTTAGATTATTCAAACAGTATACCTATACTTTTTTTTTTTGCATTTACTATTATTATGTAAGTAGGCTTATGTTTTTTCATGTCTTTGCCAACCAATTCAGGATATAATCTATGGGTGTTTTTGTCTTCTTAAAAGTTCGAATAGTGAGAAATTTCTAGACTTAAAAATAAAGGAAAGTTGGAATTCATTTTCCTTATTTTTCTTAGTGTTGTTCCAGTAAGAGAATTTAATACAATTCTTAACATTTTGAACATACGCTAATGAAGTTTACATCATAGATGTGCCTTTTCTCTCCATCCAGATGGAGTGCTCCATGGGCATCTATGTGTTAGACTTGTCTTTCAAGCCTGCACAATTCTTAATACAATGTTTTACTTATAGTATGGCTCCATATATACCCCAAAGTTCATTTTGTAAGCATATACTTTTAATCTCAAGAAAATCCAAAAGAATGTAGATTGCTCAGAGTATTCCATCACAACCCCTGGGAATAAGGAACCTCCAGTTTACTATATGGAGACCCATATTTGATGGATGATTAGATGAATATGATGTATGTGAATATATATATACATATATATATATAAAACATTGATTTGTATCTCCACTGTGTCTCCTCTTCTGCTAATTCTCCTCACAGGGATAAGATCAGGGCTTATTTGAATTCCTGTGTTTTATATTTCAGGACCAGTGATAAAAGGAGAAACTTGGCCAAACAAAAAGCTGAAGCTCAAAGGAGACTTTATGGTCAAAATTCAATAAAAAGGCTCTTACCAGGTTCCTCAGACTGGGAACAGCAGAGACATCAGTTAGAGAGGCGGAAAGAAGAGTTGGTATGAAAATTTTAACAATATACCTACAATTTGAATTGCATAATTCATTGGTCAGATTTTATTTGTAAAATTTCTTCATTTCTAGAAAGAGAGACTCGCTCAATTACGAAAGCAGATTTTAAAAGAAGAACATGAAAATCGGCATATGGGGAATTATAGGTAACTGTGCTTCCGTTTTCTTATAGATTGAAGAAATGTCAAAACAACTATTCTACATTTTTAACCTTTTAGACTTATTTTGAGCACTGTTTATTTCATTCCTGCTAGCCAGCGTCATGGGTGGTTGTATGAGATCTTTTAAATCTGATACTATCCTGTGACCTTATTTACTTTTAATGTAGTATTTTGAGAAAGTCAGGTTTTAGGTCTCCTGGTTTTCTTTCTCTCAGTTCAGAGTGGTTGCTCTACTTTGTTTAAACTCAGATATATCAGGAACCAGGCAAATAATGAAAATATTTGAAGGAGGCAGGTATGAGGCAATACAGAGGGGTGTGGACTGTGTTGAACTGGAACCTCTCCATAGAATCCTTTGATAGGATAAAAGAGGACACCCCCTCTAAATTCCTTGTGTTCTTGGAAAGACTGCTCCTCTTCCCAAGCTTGATGTTAACTTAACAGAATTAGGAGGACTGGGGGCCACAGAGCTTCTCACACCCCTGGTAAAACATTCTTTTCTGCCTTAACACCATCAACAGCAACTCTGGGAACACATTCTTCTCATTCTACCTCTACCCTCTTCTCTTCTTTGGAGAGGCACATTCCACCACCCCAAAAGAGAATACCAAGATGAATGCCTGTATTCTTGTATATGTCAGTAACCACACCGTAATTGCACACTTCCAGATTATCCCTCATCACCTGCTCTCTCCCATGAAGATATTTCTTCAATATGCCCGATTGCAATTCTCCAACCACCGCTCCACAACCAAATCCTTATACTATGATTTATGGAGCCTCATTGTTTAATGACCATTCTCTAGATAAACTTTAATTTGTGTAGGTAACTGATGAAAATTTGTGTGAATTTCTTATAACTGCATTCATCTTTATTTCTAGCACCTAGTAAAGTAACTGGCAGAGAGTAGGTGGTCAAGGAGTATCTATGTAATTGAACTTAACTCTTGCAATGCAATAGCTTCTTTTAAACTAGTTGGTTTATCTGATTTATTGTAGACGAATTTATCCTCCTGAAGATAAAACTCTGCTTGAAAAGTATGAAAATTTGTTGGCTGTTGCCTTTCAGACCTTCCTTTCAGGGAGAGCAGCTTCATTCCAGCGAGAGCTGAATAATCCTTTGAAAAGGATGAAGGTAAAGGAATGAATGTTTATAAAGAGAAAAATGAATGAAGCTAAATGATATGTCTTTAAAAACAACCCACTTTAGTCCCACATACAAAAACATTTGTTTTAAGATGCACTTTCCTTCTATTTTAATAGTTGGTAGCATTTCATAACCAACCAAGTGATTTCATAAATAAGATGTCTAACAGGACAGATTATGCAGTAGAGAATGTTATTATGTTGTAATATCAATCTATTGTAATAAACATGTCTTTTTACAGAGGTGTGTATATGTAACTGAATAAAAAAAATCCATTGAATTAACCTAGTGTTTTGCGATGCTCTCATTATTTGGATTGTAACTAACATTATACAGTATTTTTTCCCCTGATATACTGCATAGACCTGGCATATGAGAAATAATTAAAACACACACACACACACACACATACACAGTAGGCTCTTTATCAAAATGTCTACCAGTTATCTTTTGTAGCATAATAAACCACTTGCTTGCTCATATTCTGTAATCTTGGCTGGGCTCAGCTGAGTAGTTCTTCAGCTTGGCCTGCTTGGAGTGAATCATAGTTGCATTTATCTGGAAGCTCAACTGGGGCTGGAAATCCAGGAAGGCTTCACTCACATGTCTGGTGTCTCAGTTAAGATAGCTGGAACATCTGGGGAGCTGGCTCAATGTCTCTTTCTCTTTACATGATTTCTTAGCAAGGTACCCAGATCTCATAACATGGTAGCTTGGAGTTTCAAAAGGAAGCATTGCAAGAGGACAAACCCAGTGTGCAAGCGCTAATCAAGCCTGTGCTTGCATTGTGCTTGCTAAAGTCCCATTGGACAAATAAGTTTATGTGGACTCATTAAATTGTACTTTATATTACTGGACATTTCACTACAGTGATAACCTCCCATTTCCTGTATACCCTGTTAAATTGAGTGATTCAAAAATGATAAAGTTCATTATAGGTAGATTTTGCTATGGTCTTTTCACTTAAATTCTGCAACAAGATATAGAGCCACTTTTGAACTGGCTACACCTAAGAGACAGAAGCAGAAGGAATAATGTATACCTCAATGTTCTTTTCCTCCAAAGTCTTTCTTTTGACATACACAAACGTTTCCACCAGTAGAATTATATTCTGTGGCCTTTTGTTTTTCTTGATCAAGACAGTAGGAGACCTTTGTTCATTTTCCATCACCTGTTCTGTACTGTTATTTGTCTCTCCGGTGGATACTGCATCAGTTTCATCTTCTCATTACTCTTCTCCCCTAACCGTACTTTTTCTGCTAGAAAACCTAGGCATTTTGGAGCCAGATAGACCTACATTCAAATTCCAGCTCCCCCATGTGTTAATTATGTAACCTTAGACTAAACTATTTGATCAACAGTTTGCTCATCATTAATACAGTAGTATTAAAACTATACTTGACAAGTTGGTGGTTAAAATAAAATTGAGGGGTGCCTGGGTGGCTCAGTTGTTAAGCGTCTGCCTTCGGCTCAGGTCATGATCCCAGGGTCCTGGGATCGAGCCCCGCATCGGGCTCCCTGCCCCGTGGGAAGTCTGCTTCTCCCTCTCCCACTCCCCCTGCTTGTGTTCCCTCTCTCGCTGTGTCTCTCTCTGTCAAACAAATAAATAAAATCTTTAAAAAAAATAAAAATAAAATTGAGGTTAATTAAAATAGTCTACTTAAAGTACTTGTCACATAATAGGCTTCAAATCTTAATTCCCTTCTTCCTTGTCTTCTTCAAAATCTAGTTTAAATGTCACCACTTTGCCTGCCCTGGTCCATTTGTTTGTGAGCCTCTTCTTGCACAAATATCACACTATCTTCAGTACTGTTGTTTTTGGCCTTTCTAGGTCCTTTATGCTTTGATATACATTTTAGAATTGACTGGATTTTAAATTTTGATTAATTTTTGTATTACAAAGTGGCTGCTGGATTTTATTGGGACTGTGAGGAATCTATATTAACAGTAATATTAACAGTACTGAGGAATTAACAGTTCCGAGTTTTCTGATCCATAAATATGGCATATCTCTCCATCTACTTGAGTCTTTAATTATTCCGCTGTGTTTATAGCTTTTGGTGTATAGTTTTTGCACATCTTTAATTAAATTTATTGCTAAGTATTTGATGTTTTTGCTACTATTGCCAATAATATAGTTTTTAAAATTTTTCATTTTTAAATTTGTTTTCAGGATGTAAACATCTGATTTTTTTTGTATATTCCCCTTGTATCTAGCAATTTTTACATATTATATTTTTATTAACTGCCATCCTAAATTAATTTCTGGTTTTTATTTGGTTATTTAGAAGTTTTTTGCTTAATTTCCATACATTGAAACTTTCTTGCTTTATTTTTGTTAAAAAATTCTAGTTTAGAAAACATTCTGATTTTAATATTGTAAAATGAATTGATGCTTGCTTTAACTCACTAGAGTACTTATTTTGTGAATGTTCCAAGTGTTTGTGAAAATAATGTGCTACTTCTACAGGTTATAGAGTTTTTACATGTCATAAGTAAATTTGGCTATTAGTGTTGTTCAAATATTCTATATCCTTTCTGATTTTTTTGGCCTACTAGTTCTAGCAATTACTGAAAGAGATTGTTAAAACTTCCAGCTGTGATTGTGGATTTAGTTCTGTCGATTTTTGTTTCATATACTTTGAAGTTACGAAGGTGTCTTTCTAATGAATTCATCCTTTCTATTTTGTCATTATGAAATATTTACCTTTCCCTTCGATAATATCCTGTGTCGTAAGTTTACTTTGTGTGACTGATGTAGCCAACTAGTTTCTTTCTTATGCTACTGTTTGAATGACATATCTTTCTATTTATCCACTCATCTGTGTTCTTATATTTAAAATATCTCTGGTAAATACCATTGTAGTTGGGTCATATTTGCTTTAAAATTCAGTCTGACACTATCTGTCTCTTAATCATTTCACACATTTACTGGTATAGGTGGGTTTATGTCTTCCCTTTTGCTCTTTGTTCTCTATTCCATCTGTTCATTATTTTTTTGTTGCTTCCTTTATTCTTCTGGAAAAATCAATTATTTTTTGTTATACTATTTTATCTTCTCTTTCGGCTTTTAGTTATATTGTAGCATAATATTTTTAAAAAGAAATTACAATATACATCCTTAAATGATAATAACCTTGAATTAAGGATCCTTGAATTAAGGATCATAACAGTTTAGTTTCATTTAGTGCCTCCCTCTGACTTTGTGCTGTTAACATACATTTTACTTTTACTTATGTTAAAAACCTCAGAATACATTGTTAGTATTGTCTAAGCAATCAGTGGTCTTTAATAGTTTTCTAACTAACCTTTCCTATTTACTCACATATATACCCTTTCTTGTGTTCTTCATTTTGTCATGCAGATTCATGCTTCTAACAAGGGTTATCTCTCTTCAGTTTGAAGAAACTTTCTGTAGTACTTCATATTCCTTGTAGCATAAATGTGTTGATTAATTTTCAGTTTCTCTTGTTTTTTGGTCAGAAATTCTCTTTCATTTTATCTTTTTTAAGTGGAGTTTAACTGGGTATAGAATTCTATCTAGGTAGGCTTTTTTTTTTTTTTTTCTGTCAGCACTTTTGTAGATGTCACTTATTTTTCTTCTGGTTCCTATTGTTCCTATTCAGAATTCAACCATCATTATTTTTGTTTTCCTTCTAAATGTAATAAGTCTTTTTCCCTGGCTGCCTCCCCCCCTCCCCCCAGCATCTTGACTTTGATGTGTTTATGTGTGGCTTTCTTTGTATTAATCCTGCCTGTAATTTTCTCAGTTTCTTGAAGCTCTGGCTTAATTTAGTATTTCATTGGTTTTGGAAAATTCTCCTCCATTATTTCTTCAGATATTGCTGCTGCATTATTTTGTTTTTGTCTCTTTATGGGACTCTAACTACACATATATTAGGTCATTGGAAAGCATCCTGTGTTTCCTGGATACTCTGTTCTATTTTTCCTTTCTTTATCTTTCTTTGTGCTTCAGTTTGGATAATTTCCACTGACATATCTTTGCTCTGCCCAGTCTGTCATAATATCTTCTTAATTTTTTATTATATTTTTCAACTCAAGAATGTCCATTTGGTTGTTTTTTTTTTTTTTTTTTTAAGATTTTATTTATTTATTTGACAGAGAGAGACAGCAAGAGAGGGAACACAAGCAGGGGGAGAGGGAGAAGCAGACTCCCTGCAGAGCAAGGAGCCCGATGCGGGGCTTGATCCCAGGACCCTGGGATCACAACCTGAGCCGAAAGCAGACGCCTAACCGACTGAGCCACCCAGGCACCCCTATCCATTTGGTTTTTTAAATCTCATTTCTCTGTTGAAATTCTGCATCTTCCATTCCTTTTTTTCATTTTTCATCAATTTTCTTTAATATGTATATAGTAGTTATTTTAAAATCCTTGTTTGTTAATTTTAACATCTGGATCATTTAAGGACCTGCTCTTTAAAATGTTTTTTTCCTTTTTATCATGGGTCACATTTTCCTGTTATTTTGGATATCCTACAATTTTTATTTGTTTGACAGTGTCTATAAAAGCCTCATTAAAATTGAACTGATATTATTTTCTCCAAAAAAAGGTGTATCTTTCTTCTTTCAGGATGCTAAGGTAAGGGGCTAATCACTTTCAGCCAAAGAAAAGTTGAACAAAGCAAAAATCAACAAGTGGAACTTCATCAAACTTAAAAGCTTCTGCACAGCAAAAGAAATAACCAACAACATGAAAAGGCATCCTGCAGAACAGGAGAAAATTTTTGCAAACCATATATATGATAAGGGGTTAATATCCAAAATATTTAAAGAACTCATGCAACTGTATACCAACAATAACAAAAAAGAATCTAACTAAAAAATGGGCAGAGGAGCTAACCGGACATTTTTTTCCAAAGAAGACATCCAAATGTCCAACAGGCACATGGGAAAATGCTCAGCATCACTAATCGTCAGGGAAATACAAAGCAAAACCACAATGAAGTGTCATCTCACATCTGTTAGAATGGCTATCATCAAGAAGACAAGAGATAGCAAGTGTTGGTGAGGATGTGGAGAAAAGGGAACCCTTGTATACTGTTGGTGGGAACATAAATTGGCTCAGCCACTATAGAAAGCAATACAGAGGTTCCTCAAAAAGTTAAAAATAGATCTAACATATGATCCAGCAATTCCACTTCTGGGTTATACCCAGAGGAAATGAAAACAGGATATCAAAGCAATAAATTCACTCCCATGTTTATTGCAGCATTATTCACAGTAGCCAAGATTTGGAAACAATGTAAGTGCCTGTCAATGGATGAATGGATAAAGATGTTATGGTATATATGTACAATGGAGTATTTTCAGCCGTGAGGAAGAAGGAAGTCCTGTCATTGTGACAACATTGATGGACCTTGAGAACATTATGCTAATTGAGATAAGTCAGACAGAAAAAGACAAATACTATAGGATTTCACTTTTATGTGGAATCCAAAAAAGCCAAACTCATAAAAATAGTGAAATGGTGGTTACCAGGGTTCAGGCATGGGGGGATAGGAGAGAGATTGTTTAAGGATACAATCTTGCAACTAGTAGTAAATAAGTCCTAGAGATAAAATGAACAGTATAGTGTATATAGACAACATTGCATTCTAATCACCAGACTTGCTAAGAGAACAGATATTTATTATTCCAATCTCAGAAATGATAATTATGTGATGTGATGGAGAAGCTAACTATTACTACACTGACAATCATATTAAATACATAAATGTGTCTTTGCACAATGTTATATGTCAAATTTATTTCTAGTAAAAAAAAAAAAAAAGAAAGAAAAGTTGAACTTGGTCCAGTCTGGGCTGTGGTAGTTTTAGCGTACTGTCTTGTTTCAAGGGTCCGAAGGATGAACTTTATTCAGTGTTTATTACAGACCTCATTTTCTATTGGTATTAAGACTACAGAGGAGTATTACTGGCTTTCACATGCCTCTGTCTTACCACTCCTCTACAAGCTCACTAAAATTGCTGTCAAAGAGACCCAGCAGGTGAAGAGAACAAGCTCTGTGGGGTGATTCTAGATGTTACACTAGCCCACATGACCATTGAAAACTCTATTAGATTCTCTTTATCCCAGCCTATTATAGACGTGGTCTCTGCCCATCTGTGTGCAGACTTGACAAATGATTCCAAAGTAGAAAATGGCTACTCATATCTGCTTACCTGAACTTTTCCCCTTCTGGTATTTAGTTTATTTTACACTATTTATCCACAGTTTTCTGATGTCTTAAAAAAATATGATTGTTTAGTTTATCTTTTTCTAGTTGCTATAATGAAAGTATTATCTATTATGATCTTCTTTCTCCTAAGCAGAAACAGAACTCTGAGTTTCTTTTTAACTATCTTGTGTTGCTGTCACAGGAATTCGTTGTTGGATTATTATTTAATCAAAACATTATAGCAAAAGTATTTTGGTATTTTAATAGCTAAGCTTTGTTGGACTGGGATGGAGAGTAACTTATTTTACAAATTTCCATTGCACAGTAAGATTTCTAGTTTCTTCAAAAATCTTTTTATAAGAGACACTGAAATATGTCATAAATATATAAATGGAGATGCGGTATTTTTATAGGTTGAATAAATAACTCAAGGAAGCCATTGATTATACCTCTTTCAGTGTAGCTATTATACTCTATTTACTCTGGTTTGCTCAAAATCTATTTCAGTATATGTTTTTATAACTTTCCCCTTGACATCACAGTGACTCTAGAAGAGCAAGTATTATGCCCAAAGAATGAAAATCTTTCATAAAGTTCTAAAGATACTCTTGCACAATAGTTAAAATTTTGAAAGAGTTACCTTAAATTGTGCCCATTTACCAAATACTAACATTAGATCATTCTAAATGAAACTATTAGGCCAATCATCAATTTTCTTCTGAAGTCATATTATTTTGCACTAATTAATATAGAAATGATTGATGAAACCGTGCTCTGGAAAACTAGAGTGAACTTTTGGAAATTTTAAAATGTTCAATAGGCTAATTTATTGAAGTATTGTACTCTAAGATTTTAATAGTGTACTAGAACATAAGGATACATTTGTTTATGATATTAATGCATAATAGATTTCAGCTATGTATAGTTTAAATTGCCAGATTTTAGTGAAGGTTTCTTCCAAGAGATTTTTCCATAACTCTTTATTTCTCATTTGATCTGAGCAATCTTCATTAAATAGTTCCAGGACTCCTTATTGCACACTATTTTATGGAGATTAATGATCTTGGAAAAATTCTAGAGTGCATTAGTGATCACAGTTTTAATATTTTTTTTAAGGAAGAAGATATTTTGGATCTTCTGGAACAATGTGAAATTGATGATGAAAAACTGATGGGCAAAACTGCCAAGCCTCGAGGACCAAAGGTGCTGTTTCTATACATTCTTTACTATCAAAGTAGATGATACTAAGTACAGTTGATTTTACCTTTATAGTTCTTACTGTAAGAATGACTGATGCCCCTTTCAAGGAACTGTATGGACTATGTGTCCAGTGTAGATAGAGTTAGGGAGATATACTCAGGAGAAGTTTTGTTTTGTTAGTTTCTCTCATTTTTAATTTTTTTTTTAAGATTTTATTTATTTATTTGACAGAGAGAGAGAGGGCTAGCACAAGTAGGCAGAGTGGCAGGCAGAGGGAGAGGGAAAAGCAGGCTCCCTGCTGAGCAGAGGCAGAGAGCCCGATCTGGGGCTCAATCTCAGGACCCTGGGATCATGACTTGAACCAAAGGCAGATGCTTAATGACTGAGCCCACCCAGGTGCTCCAAGTTTTCCTCATTTTTTAATTCTTTCCCTAATGCTAGTGAAAACCCTATGAGTTAGGACCAAGAGGGACTTAAAACTAGTACCCTTATTCTATACTCAGTATTACATTTTTCTCATATCTCTAGACATACAATTATCAGAGATGTGTAGCATTATAGGTTAGGCAAATCATGACTCTGGAAATCCTCATGGGGGGGGCCCACTTATTGTTGACTCAGTAACATTGAATTGTGTTAGTTAAAATAGGTATGGTTTCTAGGAATAAACAGAAAGCTCTCATGCAAGCAAAAATGGGCAGGTGTTTGCTTTACCTTTATCCTCTCTTTAGTGATGATCTACATGTTCCTTTTTTTATATGATAAAGGCCTTGCTAGTAGAGTAGGAAAATGGTGAATTTGCAAAATCTTGGAAAGTTTTTTATTTAGTTGTCATCGTTGTTGTTGTTGTTGTTTTAGTTTACATTTCAGCAATACAAAGCTATCGCTATGTCCTTATACACATCATCATGCTCTGTCATGCTTTCATGCCTTTTCCATGCCTCTGGAATGCCTTCCTATTTTAAAAAAATTATCCATTCATTGCTTGATTACAGATCCCCTTCTAATCCAGCTGAACCATTGCTGCCTTTGTGAAATCTTCCCTCACTCCCCTAGTTAGACTTAGCTCTTCCTTCTTCTGCTTCTTCTACTGTGCTACAAATAACACTTTAAGAGCATTCGTGACAATTGTGTGCATGTTTGCTTTAGAATGAACTTGTAAGAACTTTGAGGGTAGGAAGCATATTGTCATCTCTAGCAGCTTGCACAGTGTTTAGTACTTAGAAGGTTATCAAAAGCCACTAGTTAAATTTGTTGAATGTGTCCACAAGGACCTCATTGGCTAGTGGAAGAACAGATAGGTGAACCAAAGTCCAGCGTATATTGTGGCAAGTGCTGTAATAAAGGGAGTGGAAAGTGCTACAACAACATAGAGAAAAAAGGGATTGGTAGACTGTGGATGGCCTCATTGGAGGAAGTGACATTGGAATTGGGTCTTAAAAAATGAGTAGTGCTCTAAACATTTAGGAGCAGGGGAAGGATATTCAGGGTAGAGGGAATACTTAAGGCAAGGACATGGAGGTGTGACATTGCATAGAGTATTGGAGAAACAAGAAAGAATTTGGTATCACTCATATGGAAGGTTCCTGGGAGTAAAATAGTGCAAGATGAACCTGGCGAAAGATGTGTATCTGGTGGAGATCAGAGACCTTGGATGTCAGGCTCCGTTCTTCTGAAATATGTGCTTTATACTGAAGAATTCTGGACAGTGCAGTTAATAATGCCTCCAATATATTTTAGAGTATCTGTAAAAGTGAATAGGTTCTAAGCTTTGTGTATTAATTATTGCAATTCAGCAAACCAGTTGTGAGACAACTTAGGGGCACAATATTTATGGCAGAATGGCAAATGCAAAGGCCCTATCTATCATACTTTTCTTTGCTTCGTTAAATAAGGCTTATCATCCAAATAAAAATATAAGCTCCTGGAAGGCAGAATTTACATTGTATATTTTTTCAACCCCTCTTATTCTAGGCAAGAGTAGAAACTATCTGTATTTATTGAAATGAAATGAATTGACTAGTTTCTGTAGGTATTAATGCTGGTAATATTTCAAAATTGTTGAAAGCTGCATAATCAGTCTGAAGTAAAAGCATTTTGATAACTTTTAACTTTATGTACACTGAGGATCTGGGGTGAGCCAAACTTCCAAGCAGCCTTTCATTTTTAGAGGGATGATATCACATGGTAAACATTAATTTCCGGTGTGTTTATGGTAGAAGAATAATGGAAGATAGTGAAGACTAAATGAAACTTGTACTAGGAGAAATAATAATTTTTCAGTTATTTGAGAAACTAAGAATATTAATTACCTATATAAATAATAAATACCACATAAAGTATCACCTATTAGCATTGTTCTTTTTTTCCAGCTGGGTGGTAGGGACATACTAATCTTTATGCTATTTACATACTTTTTATGTATGGCCCAGTTCATAATAAAATTGGACATAATAATTAGTAGTATGGTTTGTGTCCTAACTCAATGCCAATTTACAAATTCCATTTTGTAGTTAAGGTACTGTTCGAAGTTCACACTGCTATCACTTCTTATTAATTATTGCTTGAACAGTGTGTCGGTCCAAAAGTCCCAAATGCATATATGACACAAAGGTTCAGCTATCCGTTTCCCTTAGTGATTCTTTATAGGCTCAACTAACTCATTATGTAGTCAAGTTCTTTAAGAACCCCTAAAGCTGTTTGCCTACGTGTAAGAGGACACTACTAGCAAGCCTGGTTGTGCCACTGTTTCTTTGGGGTCTGCGAGACTTCTGAAGAAACATGCCTCGTCTAGAATTCATATTCCCCAAGACTATCAAACTCTTCCATGATTGTGTACTAGTCAGTGTTTTTATGCATATCTCTTTGAACATTGTTAGTACTCAGTAAATATTAGACTATCAAAAGGAAAACATACTTTCAAATACAAGTTGGTACCATAGTGCATTAAATTACTTTTCCTGCTTTCTTTGGTTATTTTTCACCCTTTGCAAAGGCAGTAACTTTAAGAGGATCATGCTTTGGCTTACTGTGTCTTCCAGACACTTCATGAAATGCTCTTTCTCTCTTTATCTTTCATCCTATACCGATACACGAGAAGATATACCTTATTTCAGAGAAATCCCATGGTAACCAAGGGCTTCATGATGGTGATTGCTAGCATCAGAGCATTTTTGTTTAACAGAGAACAAGAATCTAGTGTATAGTGACAGGAACCTTTCCCAGCAGGAGTAAGAGGCATATGGTTTGTATAATAAATAGTTTCTTAAAATGACTAAGTCATAAAAATGTCTTGTTCTTGGTTGTGCACATTCTTTCCGAAGTGAAGCTGGCCTACTTCCCTTATCTTTTATTCCCTGGGCTGGCATCCTTGGAAACACATTGATTGGGAGGTTTGGAGACAAGTAATTCTAATGGAAATATTGGAACATAACAGCAGGGCATTTTGTATCATTACAGATTTACCCTTCTACATGGCACCTAGCCTCCAAAAATTCTTGCCATGCTGATTTTTACATGATACCACTTATTTTATGTAGCATGGGCAATGAAGAGCAATGTTCCTCCATTATGGCCAGACCTATAAGTCAGATTTAGAAATCCTACGAGAAGAGGCATGAGCTGTTCAGAACCAATTTGGAAAGTATACAATTAACTAAAAATTTTTATTTGGAAAAATATCCACAGCAAATTAGACATGTGAGGAATACCTTGCTTTGGGTTACACATTATCTGAGTGGATAGGCTCATAGGCTGTGTTTAATGATGTAGCCTTACTATACTTACAGTAATTTATCTTATTTTATTTACAGTGGGTTTTTTTTTTAAAGATTTTATTTACTTATTTGAGAGAGAGAGAACGAGCAGGGGGAGGGACAGAGGGAGAAGCAGGCTTCCCACACAGCAGGGAGCCCAACGCGGTACTGGATCCCAGGACCCCAGGATCACGACCCGAGCGAAAGGCAGCCGCTTAACCGACTGAGCCACCAGGCACCCCTTTCCTGGCAGTGGTTTAACTGGCCGCTGCTTTCTTACTCTTTCTGCCTTTCTTCCCCCACCCCCGCCCTTCTCTCTTCTCTCTCTCACAAGCTACACACACACACACACACACACAAACACACATTTACTGAGTGACTCTGCACATCAATGATACAACAAAAGTACATGTCTGCGTTTTGATGAGTAATGAGTAATCTCTCTGTATGGAATGAAGAAAAGCTGATTACATCTCTGATTTTTATATTTCCATTTTCATCTCAAATACTTTATTTTGTTATTCTTTGTGGGTACTCTGGTCATTTCCTCAAATCACGCAGAAACAGCATTTTCCTCATCACAACTGAGCTGTGTAGCATTGAAGAAGGACCATTTGGCCGAAGCAGAACCATCAGTGACTAGCCCGGCGGCCAACAGCAGCCTGGAGGCAGTCATGCTTTGGGGGGTTTTCAGGCTTTGGCGAAAAGCAGCAAGCATAAGCGGGAAATTAAGAATAGTAGCTCCTCATGCTAATAATTTATTAGCAGTGTTGTGAGTTCTGACAGGAGAACCCATTTCCCTCTCGTTTAGCCTCTGTCCTCCATGCCTGAGAGCTCTGAGGTAATGAAAAGACAGAAATACTACAGCAGTGACAGCAGTTACGACAGCAGCCGCAGCGCTTCAGAATCCGAGGACAACGAGAACGAAGAGTACCAAAATAAGAACAGAGAAAAGCAAGTTACGTATAACCTTAAACAGTCCAACAACTACAAATTAATTCAACAATCCAGTAAGTTAATTTCTTCTAATTTCGTTGTTATGTGAAGAATTATGGAACGGAAATTACTGAGCCCAATAAAAGACCTTGGGCCACAAGAACCCTTGTCGTGTGTGAGGGGACCTGGACTCCATCCCACTTCCTTCCCTCACCTGACCTGGGCACACCGCACAGTCCCTTCCAGGGGCTGCAAATGGAAAACAAACAGGCTGAATGAAGGATCTCTGCGAGTCCTTTCTGCTCTCTTTCATAGTTTTTGTGAAGTCCTGGATTGTTGCATGGATTTTGTGAAATGGGCCTCATGGCTGCTGATCTGCGGGCTGCATTCTCTTTTAAGACAGTTATGTTCCCTCGTTTCATTTCCCCCCACTTTGCCTCCCTTTTGGTCACCAGTTTTATTTTATATGCTCACCTCTTCTTAAAAAATGTGTGTATCTCTCCAGGCATTTGACTTGAACCTCTCTGTGAGCCACGCAATTGTGAAATAGTTGAAGTTTTGTTCCCTCCTGTTTTCATCAGGGCTAAGCACTTAAGTGAGGACTTTTGGGATACCTACAGCAAGTATTCCGGACAGTAACCAACCAGCTGCTCTGTTGGCTTCCTTTCCGCCTTCTTCTTTTCTCTTTCTTCCTTTCTTTTCACATTTTCTCTCTCCTCCATTCTGTCATTCATTCCTTTTTTTGATTTCACATATGTCCACAATTCTTTCATCTCCCGAAGTCCAGTGTGGCATTGCTGTTTTCTCAGGCTCATTTGGATCCCTCTTTCCCCATGCTGCCTCCAAGGCAGGGCTTTTCTTAACCCCTATCTCTCTTGTCTCTGCCTCGTCCTCCATTGTCCCAGGGCTCCATGAGAAGGACCAGTTCAGTCACGCAGTAAACACAACTGTGATCCTTCGTTGATTTCCAGCAATGGTTTACTTAATATTAATATGTTAGTTCTCTGGTAATGAGAGTGCTTTAAACCTGGCCTTCCATACTTATGGCAAAATGCCACGAGGAATGCAGCACAAACAGATGAAGATCTTTAATTATCTCTTACCAAATTATCATGAAGACTTTTAATATTCTTTCTTTTCCTTTACTTTCTTTTACTGAATTGTTTTTATAAAGATACATGCTAATGTTCCTGTCTTTGAGAGTTCATGTGTTTGGAGGGGAAATAATGTATTATATTGCATTTCATTTATTTATTTACTCATTTAAGATGTCTATTGTGAGCACCTGTTCTAGAGTTTGCTAGCTATTTTATCAATTACTTCCTTTTTTCCTTAAAGATGCCTTAAGTACTTTCAGTGTGTCTCTGAATGTATGACTCTGTTTCTCTTTTGGAAGCTGACGTTGTCTTGTCCAGATCTCATCGGTTGTTTAACTCCTTGTGTAAGGTGTGCATCCCTAAGAGCGCAAGCCAACAGGGATGAGGGTAGGGTTGCGAAAATGTTGCCAAGATTTCTATAGCTCTGACATTGTTCTTTGTTTTCAGACCAAAAATAAATTGAGATCAGAAAAATAGTGCACTAAAAATGTTTTTAAGTGTGAATTCACATTTTAAAGCTAACTTAGCTCAGTTATATATCTTCTTCCTTATTAGTTATATTTTATTTTTATAGTCATTAGGAATTACCACAAAGGTTTCCATTTGTTTTATACTCTCTCTTTAATATTACACTAAGGAATACCATAGCCACAAAACCTCTTTGAGCTTTCTCTCCGAAGTGATGCTAATGATGGGACAAAATCCAGATTATGTGTAACATTTTCTGGTGTAGAGAGCTAACTTAGGAAATTTACACTTGCTATAGTTTCAGAGATATATTTTGGGTTGATACAAGATGTTCATATATAAAACTATATGAAAGATTTTTCTCAAATAACTTGTATATGCAAGTTACAACCATTTTTTGCTCATCTACCTAAATATTATTGGCGTATCTAGTGATTTAATTATTCTGTCTGAATTTCCATTGTATGCAGGGGAAAAATGGGAATCTGTGCTGATTCAAGAGAAAGGATATTTTCCTTCTGCACCTGTGATCAGGTTATACATGTCCAAACTATCACCTTACGCCCTTGAAGAGGGCAGAAACAAGGTGTAGGTAGTAGCACATGCTTTTGTGTTTTCCTAGTAGCAGATTGACTAGTGATATGTTCCTCACACAGCTCTTTTCTAGAAGCATAGTCCTTTAAAAAAATTGGATGTGACTTTTAGGTTCAGAAGAAGGTTAATAATTGGAACAAGTGGAAATTTTTTTTTAAACATCTTTTATAGCTTTAATGAGTATATTTTTTATACTCACCAGAACCAAATGGTATTAGGCTCAAAATATCCTATAGAAATACATCCCTAAATATAAGGTTTATGTCCATTGCCTTTAAAAGGCTTAATTTTTTTTCAACGGCTAATGAAGAGAAATATTTGGGTATTCAACCTGCCTTCATGTGAGTTTTATTATATTATTTAATTAATGAAGATTGATGTATTCCCCGAGGAGAGAGAGAATATAGAACAGAGGGTATTTACAAAATGAACTAAAAAGGATATAACTGTTGATGATATTGAGTGATATTCTATTTCCCTGTGCCAGGAATCAAAATTTACCTGGAACAGTTGGTTCTCTTTTTTAAATGGTCTCAATATTCATTGGGGAAGATATTCTTTGGTTTTCCCTCGTTTGTTCTGATAACAACCCTCTAGACCTAGAAATTTTTTTCTTGACTTAAATCTTCTACTATGGGAATTTAAATCTAGGTTTTCTTTTCATTCTTTTCTCCTGTGAATAAGAAGACTACCTGTCTACTACTACTCTTATAATACCAATTATATATTTAAACTCTATTAGGATAATCTTTATGTCTTTCTTCTGTTTTACTGGTTTTGTTTTGTTTTGTTTTTTCTTACATGCCCTAAATTCTATAACATCCATTTATTCTGGCCACTCTCTAGACTCCTTTCCATCCCTCCCTATGAATCTTGCTATAAAATATTCTATTTTTAACCTATACACAGATTCTAATAAATGACCAGTCTAATGCAAAGATAGTAGGTGGCATCATGCTATAGAAAGAAAGGGAGGATACTGACATTATATAGGTCAGGACTTAAACCTGAGGTTGGCCATTTTCTCGTCATGTGATCTTGAGAAAGTTCTTCTTCTGAGCCTCCAGACAATGCAGATTCCTACTTCAGAGGGTTTCTGTGAGGATTAAGATGAAAGTGTAGCACCTAGCAAGATGCCTGGCTTATAGAAGGTGCTCCATAAATGTTAGTTTTCCTTTCTTCTGGTTCTTTTATGTCATGTTTCAAGAACAGAACTGTTTAAAAAATTGTTCTCATGGTAACCATTCTTAATACATGATAGGGGTTCTGCACCAAATTTACTGTTTAAATTGAAGAATTAACTTCAAACTCATATTCTCATGATGATGTCTATGCTTTCACATTTATTGCCGTTTTGCTACCATGTGGTCTAATTGTTAGTTTAAATCCAATACAGTGGGAAACTTACTAACTCTGCTACTGTACTGTCCCTCCTGTCCATTATCATAGGCTCCATTAGGCGCTCAGTCAGTTGCCCTCGGTCCATCTCTTCTCAGTCACCTTCTAGCGCGGACAGCCGCCCCTTTTCTGCGCAACAAGTGATACCAGCATCCCGGCCAACTTCAGGGTCCCGGTCACATTCTTTAAACCGTGCCTCCTCCTACATGAGGCATCTGCCTCACACTAATGATGCCAGCTCTCCTAACTCTCAGATGGTAAGTCACTGATTCTGCTCCTCTGAGATTACAGGAAGCACAGTACTCAGGATTTAGATGGCAAAGGGATTGTCTGGGAGGGGGGCAGATTGAACCCCCGATCCTTTCTGTAACTCAGCTCATGGTCTTCTGGAATTTGAATTAATTCATCTATCTTAACCTGTAACTTAAAAAGCAGACTCCTCTATATCATAGAACTTGAGGATGGACACTGAGAATAGCATTTTATTTTCCATTTGCTGATGGTGTAGGATAATTTTGTTGAATTTCATCTGAGTAGGTATATCATTTTGCAGTGTATTGTGCAGTACAGCTGTAAATTTGGGGGAATTTGTTGGACAGTAAATTTTCCTTAATGGGACTCTTGATTAATAGGTTAAAAAAACAAACCATTGATAAATTATCCTTAGAGCACTGAAGTATTAACATTGTTGATAATGTTTTCTTTATATTTAAATTAACATGTATCATTCTCTCCTTAGCATGAATCCCAGAGATTCGTGTTGAAGAAGTCAGCGAGTTTATTTTGCAACTAGGCTCACTTGTAGATGCTCAAATAGATATCTCCTTGTACCTTCACATAGGCCAGGGATTTATTTAATTTGTTTATTTAATGTGAATGATGTTCCCAAATAGAAGAGTTTAGAAAATATAAATGAATGAATGAATTTCACTTGGTATCAATCAATAATTATTTTTTCTAATCAAGAATTGCCTAGGGTATATGTAACAAATGAACTGACCAGGAAGTCTTTTTTTAAACACTTATATTTTTATTTTAGTATTTTGAGCTAAATAAACTATAACTGTGTGGAAGTGTGAAAGACACTCTTGGGAAATTGTATCCAGTTAACCCTAAGAATAAATGTAAAATAAATTATTTTCTTTTTCATTGTTTTTTTTTTAAATTAAAAGTGCATCATTTTTACCTAGAAATATCTTTCAGATTATAGTGGCACAATGAAATAAGACCCCCTCCAAATATCTGTATTCTTTCAAATTTAAGAGTGAGTCTTTGCGGCAACTGAGAACAAAGGAACAAGAAGACGATCTAACAAGTCAGACCTTATTTGTCCTCAAGGACATGAAGATCCGGTTTCCAGGAAAATCAGATGCAGAATCATTACTTCTGATAGAAGATGTGAGTATCTGACGTATATGAAATTTCAAGGAGCTTGCAACTTTTTATTATTCTTCTTAAAATATTAAAATTTATTTCCTGATGGCATTATTCTCAATGACATGGTAAACTTAACTGGTGTTCTTTTCAACCTCCACAAGCTTTAGAAAATACAGGGCTTATATTAATTATTATGATTCATGAGCAGTGAGATCACGTAATCAGTAATGCAAAGTATCTTTTAGTATCTAGTCTTATTTTAATGATGCAATTGCTTCATCAAGTAAGAATAATTACTGTTTTTAATGATGAAAGAAATATCAAAGTTAAGCTTCCTTCTGTAAAGATTTAGAAGGATCTAACATGGGATGAGTTGTAATGAAAAAAAATAGGGCCCTGGGTATGAAATGTCAAGAATATTTGAATGTGATACCTTGAATGGTTTTTGTCAAATTGTGAAATGGCTTATGTCGGGTGTGTTTTTCTTCTTATAAACACATTTGCACCACCCAGTGGAACATTCTAAAATGACACAGTCCTGAAAATTCACATTAAAGTCAATGACTTACTCCTATTTTAGAAAGAAGTTCCAAGTTATTCAGATATTTCTGGTGAAAGAGCATTCCTTCAGAGATTGATTTCATTTAAACATCTGTTTCAAATTGACATTCCTAGGTAATCCCTCAGTAACAGAAGATTGTTTTCTGGTTTCCCTGTTTTGTTTAGTTTTGTTTGGGGTTTTGGTTTTTGGTTTTGGGTTGTGGGGTTTTTTTTGGTTTGTTTTGGTTTGTTTTTGTTGTTGCTGTTGTTGTTCCAGAGGAGAAGGCACCATCTAGTGGCCAGTAGTAGGATAAGAACCAGAACGATGCACTTGGCATTTTTCACATTTTATCATTACTTTAGACCTGTCTGAAGCAACGGTCTTTCTGAAACAAAACAAACAAACCAAAAAGCCCTACAACAAATAATAACAAAAATTTAACTTTCTTAATTTAAAAAATTAATAGTGGCAATTTCTATTTTGTAATCATGCCATAGTTATGAGCAAAATCCCCAAATATTATACATTATTTTGTTATATGAATATTTTAAAAAATGAAAATGGCATCTTACTTACAAATGAGCTGATATTTGTTACATCAAGGAAAAAGGAGGAAAAATTAACATTACTTGTAAAGCATTATGTAGATGTGTTTTTATTTACATGCTATTTTATTCAATCAAGTTCTTTTCTAGGTAAAGACAAAAATTTTGTACCATTTTACATATATTTCTTAGAGATATTAGTTATAGACCAACCTTTTGAATCAGGTAGAAGAAAAATCAGATAATCAGAAAGTAGAACTCATATTTGTGGCTGATGTGATTGTTTTATAAAGAATTGGCTTATATAATTAGTAAAATATAATGAGTAATTATATAAGACATTAGGTTGTTTACTATATGTTTACTATATGCAGCAAATATTTTAATTTGTTTGCTACAGTATATATTACTAGAATATATATTTGGAAATTTTGCAGATTTGTAACAATAAAAACCCAATAAAAACAAAACAAAGGCATAATAGAATCCTGATTACATATAGGCTATCTTCTAATGTATTGTTCAATATTCTGTTATTATATAGGGTGATGTGTTAAATATAGCTCTTAGAATTAAAATGGAAAATCTGTGTTTTGGGCTACTTCCCCAATCCTATGTACCTGAAGACATTTGACTTCCATTTATTAGAGACTGTGTGCTTTTTATATCAAGAAGAGAAGAGTTTGGATTCTGATGGCTTCTTTAACTTAGAAATCTTTGCACACGTCTTTATGAAAGTAGACATTCTTTATTGCAAGTGATATTATAGTGCTTCTGTTTCACAAATTAATAAAATTGGCTTCAACCCATTCATTTGCTCTTTGTTACTTTTGAGGAAAATTTTAGATTAAATTTCTTAATGTTTCTTCCCCAAAACAGATCATTGATAACTGGAAGTATCATAAAACAAAAGTGGCTTCATATTGGCTCATAAAATTGGACTCTGTAAAACAACGGAAAGTGAGTAATGCCAAAAAATAGGTTTGCCCTTTCGGGTGATGTATTAAGATCATTAAACCATATTCATAATCAAACCATGTTCATGTTTATTTGTTTACTCATTTCTTTACCAAATATTTATTACACAGCTACTATGTTTCAGGTGCTGTTCTAGGTTTTGAGATTAAAAAAATGAATTTAAGAAAATTCATTTAAGCCCCGTCGTCTCATAGAGCTTATATTTTAGTTAAGGTGTTTGATAATAAACAATATGTACTAGAATGTAGGGTAGTTTTAAGTACCAGGAAGAAAAATAAATGAGGGTGAAAAATAGAAGGTAACCGTAGAGCAGAGACCTAAAGGGAATAGTGCTGTGCAGATCCCTGCAAGTACGATGTATCAGGAGGAGGGGAGAGCAGTTACTGAGGCCCTGAGTCACAAGTCAGCTTGATGCATGCATGAGGCACAGAAGGCATCATTTCATTCCCTCATGTATGGGATAGTTGGCCTTTGGCGTTCAAGAATGACGTGGTGGTGAACACTGAAGTGGGATACATGGGCAGGGGTCAGATCACAGCTTCAGAGGCTGTATAAACACCATGGGTTTTATTCCAAGTGATGGGAAGTTGCTGGAAAATTTTGAGCAGAAGAGTTATGTAGTCTGGTTTACAATTTAAAAGGATCAAAAGAGCTTAGAGAATAGAGCTGGAGGAGAGGGAATGTAGCAGAATAGAAGTAGAGACCAACTAGGAGGTTTTTGGAGTGATGGAGGCAAGAGCTAATGGTTGCTTAGCTAGGGTGGTAACTGAATGGGCAGATGCTGGGAAAGAGCAAGCGTTTCCAGCTATTATTACTGTTGTTTCATTTTACTTTGATTTTGGTTTTGGACTTATTAAGCCTGATATTTTGATTAGACATCCAATTGAAGGTATTGAGTATGTAGTTGTATATGTGAGTTTTTGAGTTCAGAGCTAAGGTTGTGTATGGAGATAGAAAATTGAAGAGTCAACTAGGATATTTAAACTGGCGGGACTGGATGATTACCTCGAGAGTGAGTGTGGTCAGAAAATAGAAGAGCTTTAAGAACTGAGACCTGCGTCACTTCTACATGTAGAAACCAGAGATGTGTGTGTGTGTGTGTGTGTGTGTGTGTTGGGGGGAAGGTGGATAATTTAAGGGGACTGAGAAGGAGCAGCCAGTGAGGCGTGAAAAACCATGAGAACTGGGTGTCTCTGAAGCCAAGTTAGGAAATTATTTTAAGGACACAGTGATCAGTGGAGTCGGATGTGGCTGCTAGGGGCTGTATGATGAGCAGGAAGACCTGACTGCTGTTTTTGGCAATGTGGAAGTTAGTAGTTACCTAATCATAACAATTCTGGGGAATGGTAGGGAGTAAAACTTGAGTGGAGTTGGTTCCAAGGGATGAAAAGCACAGCTAGCGCAGGCACCTTTTCAAGTTTTGCTGTAGAGAGGAAAGGGAAAATATGGTAGCTGGAGAGCGACGTGGGTTAATGACAAGGTTTTGTTTGTTTTGGTTTGTTTTTAAGATGAAGATATTTGCAGTTTGTGTGCTGATGAAAATGATCTAGAAGACAGGAATGGCACAGGAAGGAGAGGTGATAGAAAATCCTTGTGTAAGTAAGCTGGGATGGTTTGTCCTAACCAGGAGCATTTGTTCTCATAGGAGGGAAGGCAGGGTCTGGCCTCATGGAGGGAAGATGTAAAGGTTTTCTTCTGATGGGGAGGGGCTTTTAGGGATTGAAGGAGACAGTAAAAGGTATGTGATAGTCATCATGGACAGGAGAGGGGAGTGGCCAGCAGCCTGAGCAGCCCATCAAGTGCATTGCAACATCATTTTGGAGGATGTATACTATTTTAGTAGCTTTAATGAAGTTGTGTTCCTTCAGGAATGCAAGCTATCATTTCCTCTTCTAAGATTTATTGCTAATAAGCTGAAAGTTGACACTGATCAAATGATGACTTTTAAATTATATACTTTTATCTGAGTGAAGTGAACTTACAATTTTGCATTAACACATTCAACAAATAATTGCTTGGTGTTCTGCCACGTGCCAAACACCAGGCTGCCATCGAGGAGGGTATAGCGAAGCTGGTACAGAGGTAGACTGAAAACATACTATAAGTCCTGAATACATGTTTGCCAAGTCACTGAATGTGGCCTTGATTGATTAAAATAAGGACTTCTTATTAGAATTGGAACCCTAAATTTCCTCAAGTCCATGTACTTTTTGTAATCTAGAAGGTGAAAGACTGTAGGTGAGTTGCTCATTAAAATAAAATATCCAGAAGCAGATTACAGTGTTTATAAGACATTAATACATGATAAATGTGACATTTTAAAGCAGTGGAGAAATGATAATTTTCCCCCTAAATGATACTAAAGCAATTGGCTATCTATTTGTAAGAAAATTAAGTTGGAGCTTTAGCTCTCACTATATGCAAAAATAAATTCCAGGTGGATTAGAGCTTTATATGTAAAAAAAGAAAACATTAAAAGTTTAAAAGGAAAGGATATGTTTGTAATCTTAGAATGGGGGAAACCACTTCTTAAGAAAGACTTCAAACCCAGAAGACTTAAAGAAAATATTGACAGATTTGATTACATGAAAACTTTAAAACAAATTAAAAAGCAGCAGCTGTGAGGAGAATGGGGGAGGGGCATTGAGGAAGATAGATATTTGCAGCACATAAAATACAAAGTAACACCAATAAACCAAAACCTCCTACAAATCAACCAGCAAAAGACAAACTATCCTATAAATATTAATAAAAGAAATGGCAAAGTACATAAAAGGGCCATGAAAAGACAATTTATGGATCTTCACATAGCCAATTAACATGTAAATAGATCCTGGCCTCACTAATGATGAAGGAAAAGCAAGTAAAAACCTTTATATTGGCAAAAATTAATAAGACAGAGGGGGCGGAGCAAGATGGCGGAGGAGTAGGAGACCTGGATTTTGTCTGGTCTCAGGAATTCATCTGGATGGGGATGAAACCATTCTGAACACCTACAAACTCAACAGATCGAAGAAAGGAATAGCAGTAACTCTCTGAACAGAAAAGCGACCACTTTCTGGAAGGTAGGACGTGCGGAGAAGTGAATCCGAGGCGATATTCGGGAGGATAGACGGTGGGGGAGGGGGCCTCCGTCGGCCGCTTCTGGCAAGTGATAGAGCCCTGGAGCACAAAATTGGAACTTTTAGAAGTCGGCTCCACTGAGGGACGTCGCTCCAGTGACTAGCAGGGGGTGGAACCCTCATGGGACAGTGTGGTCTCAGAACCCTCGGGGTCACAGGAAGACCGGGGGTGCCTGAGTGCAGCAGAGCTCCCAGGTATCAGAGCGGGGAAGCCGGCTGCAGAGACGGAGCCGAGGTGTGGGCTCTCAGCTCAGGGTTGTCATAAACCGTGATCCAGGGCACAGTCGGGCCACTGCTCCTCCGGCAGGGACCCAACAAGTGGCAGATCCGGGGAGACTCCCCTTCTTCCCCTGGGAGGAGTGGCATGGGAGCGCACCGCAGGGATCTGCTGGGTTTGGAGCCTCCACACCAGATTGGGTGCCAGAGATAGAAATGCTTGGTCACAGGCCGGGCGAGCACGGAGTGCGGCCGGAGACCGGGGAGATGGGAGTGACTGACTGCTTTTCTCTGGGGTTCCGCTGAGGAGTGGGGCCCCGAGTTCTCAGCTCCTCCAGGGCGGAGATTGGGAGGCCGCCATTTTCACTCTTGGCCTCCAAAGCGGTACAGAAAGTTTGCAGGGAACAAAAGCTCCCGAGACCAAACCCGAGCAGATTACTTAGCCCAAGGGCGGGGCAATTCTGCCTCCAGCAAAGACATTTGGGAACCACAGCAACAGGCCCCTCCCCCAGAAGATCAGCGAGAACAGCCAGCCAAGACCAAGTTTACCGACCAATGAGAACGGCAGAACTCCAGCGCTAGGGGAATACTGCACATAGAATCCATGGCTTTTTTACCATGACTCTTTAGTCTTTCAAAGTTAATTTTTTTAACTGTCTTTTTTTTTTTTCTGAATTTTTCTTTTTCCCTTTTTCAATCAACATCTTATCAATCCCTTTTTAAAAAAATTTTTTTTATTTTTCATTTTTAGAGTCATATTCTATCCCTTCATAGTAGTTACCCTTATTTTTGGCATATATATATATATGTTGTTCTCTAAAATTTTGAGATGCAGTTTCTTCTAACAGATCAAAATATACCCTAAATCTCTAGTGTATGGCTCTGTTCTAGTCTCCTGCCTGATCATATTCTCTCCCTTTTTTTTTCTTTTTTTTTTTTAAAACCTCTTCTTTCTTTTTTCAAACAACTTCTTATCAATTCCTTCTATAAAATTTTTTATAATTTTCATCTTTACAGTCATATTCCATCCCTTCATCATATCAACCCTTATTTTTGTACATATATAAGTTTTTCTTTCTTTAAAATTTTGGGAGGCACTTTCTTCTAACAGACCAAGATACACCCAAAATCTAGTGTGTGGCACTGATCTATGCACCAGCCTGATCATATTTGATCCTACTCTGTTTTTTTGTTTTGTTTTGTTCTGTTTTTGTTTGCTTTTATCTTTTTCTTTTCTTTTTCCTTTTTCTTTTCTTTCCCTTTCTTTTCCCCCAGCTTCAGGTCTTTTCTGATTTGTTTAGGGTATATTTTCTGGGGACATTGTTACCCTGTTAGCATTTTGTTCGCTCATTCATCTGTTCTCCTCTGGACAAAATGACAAGACGGAAAAAATCACCTCAACAAAAGAACAAGAGGTAGTACTGACTGCCAGGGACCTACTCAATATGGACATTAGTATGATGTCGGATCTAGAGTTCAGAATCATGACTTTAAAGATACTAGCTGGGGTTGAAAAAAGCATGGAAGTTATTAGAGAAACCCTTTCTGGAGAAATAAAAGAACTAAAATCTAACCAAGTCAAAATCAAAAAGGCTATTAATGAGGTGCAATAAAAAATGGGGGTGCTGCTAGGATAAATGAGGCAGAAGAGAGAATCAGTGATGTAGAAGACCAAATGATGGAAAATAAAGAAGCTGAGAAAAAGAGAGATAAACAACTACTGGATCACGATGGCAGAATTCGAGAGATAAGTGATACCATATGATGAAACAACATTAGAATAATTGGGATCCCAGAAGAAGAAGAAAGAGAGAGGGGGGCAGAAGGTATATTGGAGCAAATTATAGCAGAGAACTTCCCTAATTTGGGGAAGGAAACAGGCATCAAAATCCAGGAGGAACAGAGAACCCCTCTCAAAATCAATAAAAATAGGTCAACATCCCGACATCTAATAGTAAAACTTATGAGTCTCAGAGACAAAGAGAAAATCTTGGAAGCAGCTCAGGAGAAGAGATACGTAACCTACAATGGTAGAAACATTAGATTGGCAACAGACCTATCCACAGAGACCTGGCAGGCCAGAAAGGACTGGCAGGATATATTCAGAGCACTAAACGAGAAAAATATGCAGCCAAGAATACTATATCCAGCTAGGCTGTCACTGAAAATGGAGAGATAAAAAGCTTCCAGGACAAACAAAAACTAAAGGAATTTGCAAACATGAAACCAGCCCTACAAGAAATATTGAAAGGGGTCCTCTAAGCAAAGAGAGACCCTAAAAGCAACATAGACCAGAAAGGAACACAGACAATATACAGTAACAGTCACCTTCCAGGCAATACAATGGCACTAAATTCATATCTTTCAATAATTACCCTGAATGTAAATGGGCTAAATGTCCCAATCAAAAGACACAGGCTATCAGATTGGATTAAAAAACAAGACCCATTGATACACTGTCTGCAAGAGACTGATTTTAGACCCAAAGACACATCCAGATTGAAAGTGAGGGGGTGGAAAACCATTTACCATGCTAATGGACACCAAAAGAAAGCTGGGGTGGCAATCCTTATATCAGACAAAATAGATTTTAAACCAAAGACTGTAATAAGAGATGAAGAAGGACACTATATCCTACTTAAAGGGTCTATCCAACAAGAAGATCTAACAATTGTAAATATCTATGCCCCTAATATGGGAGCAGCCAATTATATAAGGCAATTAGTAACAAAAGCAAAGAAACACATCGACAACAATACAATAATAGTGGGGGACTTTAACACCCCCCTCACTGAAATGGACAGATCTTCTAAGCAAAAGATTAACAAGGAAATAAAGACTTTAAATGACACACTGGACCAAATGGACTTCACAGACATATTCAGAACATTCCATCCCAAAGCAACGGAATACACATTCTTCTCTAGTGCCCATGGAACATTCTCCAGAATAGATCACATCCTAGGTCACAAATCAGGTCTCAACTGATACCAAAAGATTGGGATCATTCCCTGCCTATTTTCAGACCACAATGCTTTGAACCTAGAACTCAATCAGAAGAGGAAAGTCAGAAAGAACTCATATACATGGAGGCTAAAGAGCATCCTACTAAAGAATGAATGGGTCAACCAGGAAATTAAAGAAGAATTTTAAAAATTCATGGAAACCAATGAGAATGAAAACACAACTGTTCAAAATCTTTGGGATGCAGCAAAGGCAGTCCTGAGAGGAAAGTATATAGCAATACAAGACTTTCTCAAGAAATAAGAAAGGTCTCAAATACACAAGCTAACCCTACACCTAAAGGAGTTAGAGGAAAAACAGCAAATAAAGCCTAAACCCAGCAGGAAAAGAGAAATAATAAAGATCAGAGCAGAAATCAATGAAATAGAAACCAAAAGAACAGTAGAACAGATCAACAAAACTAGGAGCTGATTCTTTGAAAGAATTAACAAGATTGATAAACCCCTGGCCAGACTTATCAAAAAGAGAAGAGAAATGACCCAAATCAACAAAATCATGAATGAAAGAGGAGAGATCACAACCAACACCAAAGAAATACAATTATAAGAACATATTATGAGCAACTCTGTGCCAGCAAATTAGATAACCTGGAAGAAATGGATGCCTTCCTAGAGATGTAGCAACTACCAAAACTGAACCTGGAAGAAATAGAAAACCTGAACAGACCTATAACCACTAAGGAAATTGAAGCCGTCATCAGAAATCTCCCAACAAACAAAAGCCCAGGGCCAGATGGCTTCCCAGGGGAATTCTACCAAACATTTCAAGAAAAATTAATACCTATTCTTCTGAAACTGTTCCAAAAAATAGAAATGGAAGGAAAACTTCCAAACTCATTTTATGAGGCCAGCATTACCTTGATCCCAAAACCAGACAAAGACCCCATCAAAAAGGAGAATTACAGACCAATATCCCTGATGAACATGGATGCAAAAATTACCAAAATCCTAGCCAATAGGATCCAACAGTACATTAAAAGGATTATTCACCACGACCAAGTGGGATTTATCCCTGGGCTGCAAGGTTGGTTCAACATCCGCAAATCAATCAATGTGATACAATACATTAACAAAAGAAAGAACAAGAATCATATGATCCTCTCAATAGATGCAGAAAAAGCATATGACAAAGTACAGCATCCTTTCTTGAACAAAACTCTTCAGATTATAGGGATAGAGGGTACATACCTTAATATCATAAAAGCCATCTATGAAAAACCTACAGTGAATATCATTCTCAATGGGGAAAAACTGAGAGCTGTCCCCCTAAGGTCAGGAACGCTGCAGGGATGTCCACTATCACCACTGCTATTCAACATAGTATTAGAAGTCCTAGCCACAGCAATCAGACAACAAAAAGAAATAAAAGGCATCCAAATCGGCAAAGAAGAAGTCAAACTCTCACTCTTTGCAGATGATATGATACTTTATGTGGAAAACCCAATAGACTCCACCTCAAAACTGCTAGAGCTCATACAGGAATTCAGTAAAGTGGCAGGATATAAAATCAATGCACAGAAATCAGTGGCATTCCTATATACCAACAATAAGACAGAAGGAAGAGAAATTAAGGAGTCGATCCCATTTACAATTGCACCCAAAACCATAAGATACCTAGGAATAAATGTAACCAAAGAGGCAAAGATTCTGTACTCAGAAAACTATACAATACTCATGAAAGAAATTGAGGAAGACACAAAGAAATGGAAAAACATTCCATGCTCATGGATTGGAAGAACAAATATTGTGAAAATGTTTATGCTACCTAGAGCAATCTACACATTCAATACAGTCCCCATCAAAATACCATCCACTTTTTTCAAAGAAATGGAACAAATAATCCTAAAATTTGTATGGAACCAGAAAAGACCCCAAATAGCCAGAGGAATGTTGAAAAAGGAAAGCAAAGCTTGGTGGCATCATAATTCCAGACTTGCAGCTCTATTACAAAGTTGTCATCATCAAGACAGTATGGTACTGGCACAAAAACAGACACATAGATCAATGGAACAGAATAGAGAGCCCAGAAATGGACCCTCAGCTCTATGGTCAACTAATCTTTGACAAAGCAGGAAAGAATGTCCAATGGCAAAAAGACAGTCTCTTCAACAAATGGTGTTGGGAAAATTGGACAGCCACATGCAGAAGAATGAAACTGGACCATTTCCTTACACCACACACAAAAATAGACTCCAAATGGTTGAAAGACCTCAATGTGAGACAGGAATCCATCAAAATCCTAGAGGAGAACACAGGCAGCAACCTCTTCGACCTCAGCTGCAGCAACTTCTTCCTAGAAACGTCACCAAAGGCAAGGGAAGCAAGGGCAAAAATGAACTATTGGGACTTCATCAAGATAAAAAGCTTTTGCACAGCAAAGGAAACAGTCAACAAAACCAAAAGACAACTGACAGAATGGGAGAAGATATTTGCAAATGACATATCAGATAAAGGGCTAGTATCCAAAATCTATAAAGAACTTATCAAACTCAACACCCAGAGAACAAAGAATCCAATCAAGAAATGGGCATAAGACATGAACAGACATTTTTCCAAAGAAGACATCCAAATGGCCAACAGACACATGAAAAAGTGCTCAACATTGCTCAGCATCAGGGAAATCCAAATCAAAACCTCAATGAGATACCACCTCACAACAGTCAGAATGGCTAAAATTAAGTCAGGAAATGGTAGATGTTGGTGAGGATGTGGATAAAGGGGAACCCTCCTACACTGTTGGTGGGAATGCAAGCTGCTGCAACCACTCTGGAAAACAGTATGGAGGTTCCTCAAAAAGTTGAAAATAGAGCTACCATACGATCCAGCAATTGCACTACTGGGTACTTACCCCAAATATACAAATGTAGGGATTTGAAGGGGCATGTGCACCCCGATGTTTATAGCAGCAATGTCCACAATAGCCAAACTGTGGAAAGAGCCAAGATGACCATCGACAGATAAATGGATAAAGAAGATGTGGTATATATATATACAATGGAATATTATGCAGCCATCAAAAGGAATGCCATTTGCAATGACGTGGATGGAACTGGAGGATGTTATGCTGAGCGAAATAAGTCAATTAGAGAAAGACATGTATCATATGACCTTACTGATATGAGGAATTCTTAATTTCAGGAAACAAACTGAGGGTTGCTTGAGTGGGGGTGGGGAGGGATGGGGTGGCTGGGTGATAGACATTGGGGAGGGTATGTGCTACTGTGAGCACTGTGAATTGTGCAAGACTGTTGAATCAGAGACCTGTACCTCTGAAACAAATAATGCAATATATGTTAAGAAAAAAAAAAGAAGATAGCAGGAGGGGAAGAATGAAGGGGGGGAAATTGGAGGGGGAGACGAACCATGAGAGATGATGGACTCTGAAAAACAAACTGAGGGTTCTAGAGGGGAGGGGGGTGGGGGAGGATGGGTTAGCCTGGTGACGGGTATTAAAGAGGGCACATTCTGCATGGAGCACTGGGTGTTATGCACAAACAATGAATCATGGAACACTACATCAAAAACTAATGATGTAATGTATGGTGATTAAGATAACAATAAAAAATAAAAAATAAAAAAATTAAGACAGTTAATATCAGTGATGGAAATAGTATGGATAAGCGAGCCTTTGCTATACTGTTAGAGGGAAAATACATTGGTACAACTCTTCAGAACAGTGATTTGCAGTATCTATTAAGATTACAAATGTTCATAACCTTATGACTCAGCAAAATTACTTTCAGCATTCTATCCTACTGAATAATTGTCTGAGTATATGATAGATTGACATACATGAGCATTCACTGCAGTGGTATTTGTGAAAGCAAAACATCTGAAGCAGCCTAAATGCCTTATCAATAGATTTATGGTTAAATTATAGTGCATCCACACTATTCAGTTGCATTAAATTTAATACTATGCTGGAATCATAGATCTTAACCTGAGAGATAGCACAGGATTATGACTTGTAACATATGAAACAAGCATACATTAGTAAAATTAGCCAAACTTCACTAATCATGAGTGAAGGATACAATCAGTAAGCCGTCACCAGGAGGCCATGAGCACATCAGCTTTCAGGTGTCCCTTTTCAAATGTCCAGAGGTATTCTGGGTTCAGAGTGATAAGTGCCAACTATGTGTGGATCACCTTAGCATAGCGGGAGCCTTCCAGATTTGGGTGGCCTTCATTTTCCTTCTCCATTAGTCACCCATGTAGTCTTTGTCACTAACTTCCATTCTCTAGCCAGCTGAAATAAAAAGATTGATGGACTATGAATGTTGTCTGATAGAACTCTCTACAAAGATGGCCATATTCTTTATTTGTGATGTGCAATACAGTGGTCACTAGACACATGTGGCCATTGAGTGAGCATTTGAAATGTGGCTATTGTGACTGAGGAACTAAACTTTTAATTTTCATTAATTTAAATTTAAAAAGCCTTGTATGTCTAGTGGGTACTGTAGTTGACAGTGTGGAGCTAGGCAGACCCGGGGTGGCCTTCTAAATATGTTCTTAGGTAAGAACTTTCTCATTTATCTTCTCGCTGGAAAACTTCATTAGAGGGTTTGCAAGAATGTCCAGTAAGGTCATCATTGCCATGGGCTTCGAAGGCATCGAAGAAGCGATGCCTCTGTCAACTTTATCCCTTCTATATGCCAGCCAAAAAGGATATCAAGATAGTAAATTAAACAAACATGTCATGTTGCATAATAATATGTATTGTCCCATTTTAAATGACTTATGTGTATATACTATTTTATTAAAATACTATTTTATTAAATACTACTTATTAAAATACTGTTATTTAAAAATTTAAAATGACTTATGTGTATGTACTATTTAAAAAAATTTTTTTTTAGTTTTTGCAAATTAGGTACCAAGTTGTTAAGATGATGTTTTTCTGTAGGGTAGGTAGACTTACTGAGCCAGGGGAATGAAAGTGGTGACATTTGGTGTCATTTTTCTTTTTGTTTTTGTATATTTCTCTATATTTTTTTCAAGTTAAAATAATCTTTTTAAAAATGGCAGAATGACAGGGAGACACAGGCATTCCTGTGAAGCCTGTCTGGACTCCCCGCCCCTCCAATCACATGTTAACTTTCCTTATTCTAAATCCTCATGGTATTTTGTACTCATTTGTACTTATGATCTGCCTTGAGAGGTTTTTGTACTAATTTTTTTCCACTTCTCTAAAAGCCAAGGGCTTGTCTTACTTTGTAGTCACCTGTAAGAGGATTCCTATAAACATTTATGAAGTTGATTCAATTCTAGACTCTTTTATGAACTCTGTCAATGGCAGGCCAGCTTCTTTCTGCTTCCGTTTTTCTTAACTAGTGATGTGTGTTTATTTGAACAGCAACAACAAATTAAGACAGTCATTCTGTTTTTTTACATGTGGTTTGAGAAGGTCTGATAAACATTGTGTGGGATAATCAGATGATGTGTGTGCATAGTTATATTTGTGAATTGGAAGAAACTGTTTCATGTTTTAGGCTTGTTATGCTTCAATTGGGTTTATAAATTTTGAGTAAAATTAAACAATTGCTTATAAATTTACTTGCAAGTACTTTTGCCAGTATCTATTTCTCCTCTGCTGATTTACTCTAAGAATATTTGGAGTGAGTTATGTTTGTGTAATCCTTTCCTCCATATCTCCACGTTTATCCTACACTGTTACGTTATAGGAATAGAAGCACCAGTGTGAGGGGGCATGGTGTTTAGTACAACTTATATACCTAGTTACCTTTTCTTTTAGCCCTTTTGTTGCTTCTTCCATTTTGGCATAAGCCAAAAGTACTATATATCCTCTGTCCTTGTAAAAATTAGTAGTAAGACATCCCATCTTCAATACAAAGCTTGTTACGTTCCCATAGTTTAGACTACCCCAGCAATTACAGTAAAACTTCTACATAGGTAATTTAATAGTTCTATTTTTGGCAGAAGAATTTGTAGCTTGAATTTTGACTCTCTAAGCAGTAAGGGCTGATCTTAACTAGAGCAAGTTTATCCTGCCAAGTTGCATACTTTCACCGAGGCCCTGAAAGATGGCTCAGGGATGGTAGGCTGGCTATGATGAGAAAGGGAAAGCCCAGAATTTACACACTTGCAACTTACTTGTGGCGATTTTCTTGCTGTGGTTATGGTCACTGCATTTCCTTTTCTTCCCTCAACCATTTTGTTCTTTAAGACCGTCTTCCAAAACAGACTAATTTCTCAGATACGTGGTAGAAGGTGGGACGTTCCTAGGAAAAGGAACAGAAGGCAGCTTTCAGCAGCATTCATTGTGTGATGGCATTCCTCCCCTTACTTAAGCAAGGGTCAGTGAAGAGCCCTCACCCATGAGTAATTATTTGAATAATAAGGAAATGAATTTCTGGAAAACTTTCCTGTTTTGTAAAATTAACACTGCCAAGTTTATAGGTTCTTTCACCCATGCTCACAAAAAGAAGCATAACAAATACACACATCATGAATGCAAATCATCAGGCCAGCCACTAGTAGAGGTCTTGAGCTCTAACATAATCAAAGAGTTTTTAATTGGGAGTTTTTTTTTTTTTTTTTACATTTTGTTCATTTAATCAGTAGCAGTAGAATGAATTAAGTGAAACTTAAAACTTAGCCCAGATAGGATAAGTATAGAGATATATTGTGAAAATAATCATTGAGACAAAGTTAAATATGTTTGTCTGATTTCTATATAGGTATATATATATTATGTTATATATAAATTTTTTTTTCTCTACCTCTTCCCAATCTTGTTTATTTCAGATGAAATCAGAGGTAAAGTGGGATCAGAGAATGACTGACTGAAATATTTTTTCTTGCAACATGAGAGCCAATATAATAATGAGTTGAAAAGTGCATTGAAAAAACTTTTTAAAAGCTGTATATGTTTATATGTTAATATTAAATAGTGCAAAGAGGTACTAGACTTGTAGTCACATGGATTTGAGTTCACTACTGCCTCTGCCCTTTACTTCTTTGAGATTTGTAACATTAAGTATTGGAGTGTTCTTGTGAAGAAGTGACACATCATATGGGAGGGTACTCTTGCCCTGGAAGGTACGAAATGCAAGCTGATTTCCTTCCTTAGTACTAAGGCTAGGTAAAGCTGAATTTATAAATTAGGCACAGTAAGAGATTAACAACAATAATAATGAAATAGAACAATTATAACAATATATGGTAATAAAAGTTATGAAAATATGGGTCTCTCTCAAAATATCATCTTGTACTGTACTCACCCTTCTTCTTGTGATGATGTGAGATGATTAAATGCCCACATGATGAGATGAAGTGAAGTGAAGGATGCAGCATTAGGAGGTGACTGTTGATCTTCTGACAATAGGTCAGAAGGAGGATCATTTACTTCTGGACAGTGGCTGACCTCGGGTAACTGAAACCGTAGAAAGTGAATCCACAGAGAAGGGGAGGATACTGTACTAAGAATTCTTCATATGTAGAATTATTTTATGTAGAATATGTAGAAATGAGGTATAAAAAAATTGTTGGGTTGTAATATATTAACCATTTATTTGACTATCTCTGTGCTATTGCTTATTATAAAGCCAAAACAGCATCCAAGAAAACAGAAAGAAACCTAGAATGTGGGTCAGCTGTGGAATGTAGAATTAGATATTATAAAAAGTTACCTATTTAGAAGGCCAAAGACCTAACTAATTTACTAATTAGTTAGTCTAATCTAGATGTGGATTAGTCAGATCTATCCTTCTTTTGGCTGGGATGATAGTAATCATTGGAAGGCTGTGTCAGTTCAGTCTCCTGGTGAGCAGACATAAGATAGAATTATAAGTGAAAGAGATTTATAAAAGAAAACACCCAAGAAAGATAAAAGAGAGAGGGAGAGTTCAAGTGGATAGGAAGAGCTTTCAGACTGCAATTTGGGTCTGACAGTGGTGAAGGGAGGGCAGGAGCGTTGGGGAGGAAGAACGTCAGACTAGTGAAGTTCTGAGAGAGCCTCCTCGTAGGGCTGATGGGGTGCCAGATCAAAGGTTGTCTGTTAGAGGGATCATGCTAGGTGGAAAGAACCCTTCTCTGGTTTCCCATCCATGCTCAATCCTTTGGTTGGGAGCAGAGGAGAGCGTAAGCTTGAATGTTGCAGTGGATCCTGAATGAGGAGGCTGTCAACTAGTTAACTGCATTCTTGAAAGCAGGGTGAGTCAAATGGCATGCCACAAAGGCTGTATGTGATACAATTTAACTTGACAAATATTTATCGGTTGTCATTTTGTACAAGAACTATGCTAAGCACATTGGAGATTTTGGGAGTTATTCATTCATTCATTTAGTTATTTGCTCATTCTAACATGCATTCAAAAATATTAATTGGAGGACTACCATGTCCCAAGCACTATTCTAGGTGCGGAATGCCTAAAACTCTCATTGAAATCTCTTAATTCCATTTATAGACCATTGTTGAAATATGTATCTCCCTTTTTCTGTTACAGGATCAAAGCATTTGCTGGTTGCTTATTAAAATGTTATAAAACTCTAAGACTAGAACCCACACACACAAACTCTTTCACATGCCCTATTTCAGATTTTCCTTCATGGATGTAAACTTTAAAGGTCAAGGATGAGGGAATTAAATACTGAAAAGAATCCTCACCAGGTGAAAACGGAAACAGCTAATCTTACTTAATATCATGTTGTGGTAACTCCACACTTGCATAACTTAGCTTTCTGCCAAGAATGCAGCTGCTTTATATAATTTATAAGGAATAGATGTGAAGTATGAAAATATTGCAGTGTTGGTGGACTGTGAAGAATGCCGAATTTGCTGAGAAGCTTATTCTTGATGTGATATCTAGGCATAAACTAAGATTGGAGGATGAAGAGAAATACATAGTGATACTAAGTTTCTACTATATTTGCATTTATTTGGGAGTTCTAAGAGATCTTTGTTGGTCAAGTGTTTCTTCTCTAAATAGCAATTTCGTTTTAATACCTACTGTAGTTGCTTCTGCATGCATTTTGATGTTGTTATTTTCCATCTCTTTTTCATTTGGGCTGACAGAGATGCTGTATAGAGCTGTTCCTTTTGCATCAGCAAAAATGCCTGTGCCTTATAGCTGCGGCTGCTGCATGCATCATTAGTACAGCGTGCAGGGATTTTAGTGTTATTTCTAAACCTCCCTCACCTCATGCCATTATTTTAATTTAGAACCAACTGTTCAGCCATATGGAGCAGTTTGTCATTCAACATCTGTATGTTCTTGCAAAATATGAATTTGTGTACTTTATGCCTTCAAATGTGCTCTATTTCATATGGAAAAGACAGATCTTTTCATTTCATTAATGTTTTCATTGACTGAATCTCCCATTTATTTTTTTCCCATGGAGAGCTTAATGTTGGATCAGGATGCTTTTAAAAGTCGCAGTGTCAAGAAATGGATACCTGTGTTCTATAACTTAGCCTCACTTGAGTCCACAGATAAACACAAAGGGCACCTTGCTGACCATTTGTTTTGTGTTTCACAAATTAGTCATCTTCCATCCATTTTGTTCTAACCCAAAGCACCCAGATATCCAAAATAGCATTACAAATGAACGAGCATTAATTTACCTCTGATTTCTTGCCTGTCTGCTCTCTGCCTTACTAAAATTATTCAGTGGATGTTTTGCTAAAGGTGCAGTCAGTGTCCCCCATCTGTATAGCCTTTTAAGCAGATTAGACCCTTTGCCCTGGCCCTGATGGAGGGGGTGCTGGGCAGTCTTGTCTGTACACAGTGACCCCACCCATTTTCCCAAGTATTACTTGACTAGAGGCGCATCTGAATCTAAGAAGTGACAATTTGATTCTTTTCTAGGGTTTGCTGTTGACACCTGGATAGATCGAATTAATTGTGAGGCAGTGTTGGGTAGTGCTTAGGAGCAGAGATCTGTCTACACAGCTGTCCATTTACCAGCTGTGTAATCTTGGCGAAGTTACTTATCTGCTCCATGCCTGAGCTTTCTCCTCCATAAAATGAGATCCAAAAATGTCCTCAAAACCAAAAAATTTTCATAATCACCAGGCAGCACAACTTAACTTACCTGAATTCATTTGGTGACAATGACCTGACAGGAAGTTATGTGTTATTTTTGTCTTGTCTCTTGGTTTTCATATTCACATATTTTCCTGCAGAAATAGTAATGTGTATGATTATGGAATCTAGCCTCAAGATCTTTTGAAAGGGAACTGTGGACCAATTAGTATCTACCTTATGTTTTTGTTCTGAGGATTAAATGAATTGCTATATGTAAAAGTGTTTAGAACAGTCCCTGGTCCATAGTGAGGTCCATAGTAAGCCCTCAATAAATGTTAGCTCTGATTTTTACCTTGGATGCATAGTTTTCACTTTACTGCAAGGAACAGTTTCACTAAAATAAACACCTGCTGAGCCTTGGGGACATGATAAGTTTTTTACCAAGGTGGGCATAATACCTCTCTTCATGTGGGTAACAGTCTAATATTAAATAGGAAATTAAAATAAAGCAAGCTAATTATTAATAGGGAAGAACGGGGGCTGAAGGGATCATGGGTCAGTGGCAGGTAAAGGTCTGCCTGTGTAGGTTCACCAGGTAAATAGATAAGGGAGACTGTCCCAAGCAGAGGAAGGAGTGTATGTGAATGCTCAGAGGGGAAATGAGGGAGTCAGGTTCTTGTACCCTTGGTTTGCATGCCCTCATGCCCTCCAAATTATAAGTCTCTCTAACCCATTCCTTTCCCCAGGACCAGGGAGCTTGCCTCCTTTAAAATCGAAGGCAAAGAGAAGCAAAGGAGAATGTATGTTCCCCATGAGCTGCTCAGGAAGAGAAAGGGCAAGTTCCTGGGTTGCCTAGACCATGCTAGCCTCACGATTCTGGGAGATCACCCAGGCAGAGATGCTTGTGTTGCAAGAGTCCTAGAATATTTTATTATCTCTCCATATTGGAGGAAACATCAGGAGTAGAGCAGAAGCATTCTCCACCCCTAACTCCCGGCCACTTTCAGAAGTTGCTTTTGTCATGTGTGGGTGGGCTAGAATATTAGACCATCATGGTTTTGAAATTCCCTCTAAACTAAGAATAAAACATGTACAGAGTAGTGGCCAAGAGAGTCTCCACTAAGTGAAGTACCAGGTATAGTGCTTAGTATAGAGCAGGTAGGCGATAACACATTAGTTGCCCTTCTCTTCGGTTCTTACGCATCATATACATTTTACCATAAAATGTATGCAAAAGAAACTAATAGATTAAACTAATAGGAGTTAAACTAATGATTAAATGAAAATGGTAAAAAATAAAAGGTATGCATTCATGCCCAGTAGGCATATCAGTATTATTGTGAATAATTCATATTAAAGTTAAAAAAAAAATCCTTCTTACTGTTTAAGAATTTGTTATCTGTAGTAATAAGCTCTTCCAGGACAATTTTTTTCCCAAGCAGCATTATTGCAGATTGCATTCTCTCTCCTTATTCTCTGCCTCCTCATCTGACATGCCGCTGACCTGCTGTGGGGGTTGCAGTACTGTTCCCACTTCATGGTGAAGGAAGCGGGAACAGGAAGGGAAGGCCTGAGGCTGCTCACACCATTCCTCATGAGAAGCTGGAGTTGACATTCTTCTCTAAATAAAATGATATTTTGAAAATTATTTACTGAATTGATTTTAAACTGATGTTTGTTCTACATTTGCCTTATCAGAAATAACTAGTATCACTTTTTAAAACATGGCTGTTAGGGCACCTGGGTGGCTCAGATGGTTAAGCGTCTGCCTTTGGCTCAGGTTATGATCCCAGGGTCCTGGGATCGAGTCCCGCATCGGGCTCCCTGCTAGGTGGGGAGCCTGCTTCTCCCTCTGCCTCTCTCTCTCTGTCTCTAATGAATAAATAAATAAAATCTTTAAAAAAAATAAAATAAAATATGGCTGTTAAAGAGAGACAAATTAAATTCTTCTTTTATCTGCTTCCAATTCTCTATACATTTGTGCCAATTGAGAGGAACCTGTCTTCCTTCAGCCTTTATATTTGCAAGCTTCTTTCTCTCCTTACCACTCACTCACATATTTATAGGCAGTTCCTTCAATTAGGTACATAAAATAAAAAGCAAAAACCTTGGTAGAGCATACAACTGTCAGGGTTGTGAGTTCGAGCCCCGTGTTGGATGTAGAGATTACTTAAAAAAAAAAAAAAGGTAAAAATCTACTTTGGTGAACTGAAATTTGAATAACTGTATTTGTTGTTGCTTACTTTTTTAAAAAGAGTTTTCACTGGAAATACCTGCATTGCATAAATATTAAATACATGTGAATTGGACAAAGCCGCTTTTTGTGTTTACCATTTTTTTTAGAACCTCTAGGATTTCAGTTGTTCAGAATTAGATGAATCATAGTCCTTATTTCATGATAATCTCTCATTATTGGTAAGTCTTTGGCCTGCTTTTATTTAGTGTTTTTAAAGTTAATTTTACCATTTGTGACCCCAACATCCAAAACAAAAGCTATGTTCCTGGCAATGACCTATTATTATCTAACCAAATGACTCTCCTCCATCTCCCTGGACCTCCTCCCAATGTCTCAGGTAGTCATTTTCTTAAATTCAGGATTCACTAGTTCCTTTTGTTCTTTATAAATTCTTATTATGTCTATGCTTCTTCCCCATATGTATTTTAAATTTAGTTGTTTTTACTTCTATTAAAAAGGTTTCATACTATATATAATCTCAGGTTTGCATTTTTAAAAAATTTACTATTATATTACTAGGATGCTCTGTTTTGTGCATTGTTGTATTTCATTCATTTTGATTACTATATAATAGTTCAAGGGAATGAGTGTACCAGTTTATTTGTTCACTTTCCCACTGAAGGACAATTAGGTCGTTCCCAGGTGTTTGCAATTGTGAACAGCTGTTAGAACATTCTTGTACATGAGTCTTGTTTTTAACCCCTGAGTTTCTCTTAGGAATAAAATTGCTGGGTTATAGGGTATATGAATTTTTAACTTTAGGAAATAATGCCAAGCTATTTTTGAGTGACTGCACCAATTGGTACTCCCACCAATAATGTCTAAGAGACCCTGCATAACCCTAGCTCTCCAGCATTTGGTATTGTCAGACTTTTAATTTTTTGTCAGTTAAATGGGCATGAAGTGATATCTTATTATAGTTTTAATATTTATGTCTTATATATATTGGGCAAATTTATTTCCTCTTTTGTGAAATTCCAGATCATGTATTTTTGTCTGTTTTTTTCCCCTAAGTCATTAGTGTTTGTTAGCAATTTATTAGGCATTTATTATGTATTTCTGATATTAATCTTTTGTTGGAGGTATATGTTTTAAATATATTTTCCCAGCTTGTAACTTGATCTTTTATTTTTCTTAAGGTATCTTTTGATGTCCAGAAATTCTTAACTTTAATATAATCAATCTATTAATATTTTATGGTCCATACTTTTTTATGACTTAATCTTTTTCTAACCTAAGGACTAAAAGATATTCACCAGTACTTTTCACTAAGATATTTAATGGTTTGTTTTTTAAGCTTAAGGCCCCAATCCCTCTAGAGTTGATTTTTGTTAATTGAGTGAGTGAGGATTCAACTTTACTTTCTTAATAAAACTTAACTATTTAATTTAGATTTAACTTAAATTTAGATTTTAAACTTAATCTCTTCTTACTCCAATGGTCTGACTTGCCACTAGAGAGTCATAAATGCATGGACCTATTTCTGGGATTTTTACTCTGTGCTGTTATTGAGCGAATGAGTGTGTGTATGTATTTATCTTTGAATTATATATATTCATCTTTGAATTTTAGACATACACTTATACACTTAGATTTTGAAATAACTTTGGTTTCTCCACTAGGTTTTGGACATAGTAAAAACAAGTATTCGTACAATTCTTCCACGTATCTGGAAGGTACCTGATGTCGAGGAAGTAAGTTTATATCGGATTTTCAACAGGGTTTTTAATCGCCTACTCTGGAGTCATGGCCAAGGACTGTGGAACTGTTTCTGTGATTCAGGGTAAGTTCTAAGTTACCTCTTATTATTGTTACTTTTAACATTTTACTATTTAGTTACATAGGAAGCCCAATAAAATGGTTGAATTTCTATAATGATCTGTTAAATTATGGATTTTTTTTTTTTTTACTGTATACAGTTTTTTTGTATTTGGCTATAATTTATAGCAGTTAAGCTGATTTAGATGAGATAATGAATATGAACACAACACCTAACTGATTTGAATTCAGTGGAAAGAAGGTAGTTTTTAATTTAATTTTGTTTTATTTAAATTCAATTAATTAACATATAGTGTATTATTAGTTTCAGAGGTAGAGTTCAGTGATTCATCAGTTTCATGTAACACAGTGCTCATTACATCAAGTACCCTCCTTAATGCCCATCACCCAGTTACCCTATCCCCCCACCCCTCTCCACTCCAGCAACCCTCAGTTTCTTTCCTATAGTTAAGAATCTCTTATGGTTTGTCTCCCTCTCTGCTTTCATCTTATTTTATTTTTCCCTCCCTTCCCCTATGATCCTCTGTTTTGTTTCTTAAATTCCACATATGAGTGAAATCATATGATAATTGTCTTTCTCTGACTGACTTATTTCACTTAGCATAATACCCTCTAGTTCCATCCACGTCATTGCAAATGGCAAAATTTAAATTTTTTATGGCTGTGTAATATTCCATCCATTGGATGTCTTTGCAGAAATGTCTGTTCATGTCTTCTGCCCATTTCTTGATTGGATTTTTTGTTCTCTGGGTGTTGAGTTTGATAAGTTCTTTATAGATTTTGGATACTAGCCCTTTATCTGATATGTCATTTGCAAATATCTTCTCCCATTCTGTCGGTTGTCTTTGGGTTTTGTTGACTGTTTCCTTTGCTGTGCAAAAGCTTTTTATCTTGATGAAGTCCCAATAGTTCATTTTTGCCCTTGCTTCCCTTGCCTTTGGCGATGTTTCTAGGAAGAAGTTGCTGCGGCTGAGGTCAGAGAGGTTGCTGCCTGTGTTCTCCTCTAGGATTTTGATGGACTCCTGTCTCACATTTAGGTCTTTCATCCATTTTGAGTCTATTTTTGTGTGTGGTGTAAGGGAATGGTCTAGTTTCATTCTTCTGCATGTGGCTGTCCAATTCCCCAACACCATTTGTTGAAGAGACTGTCTTTTTGCCATTGGACATTCTTTCCTGCTTTGTCAAAGATTAGTTGATCATAGAGGGTCATTTCTGTGTTCTCTATTCTGTTCTACTGATCTATGTGTCTGTTTTTGTGCCAGTACCATACTGTCTTGATGATTACAGCTTTATAATAGAGCTTGAAGTCCAGAATTGTGATGCCACAGCTTTGGTTTTCCTTTTTCAACATTCCTTTGGCTATTTGGGGTCTTTTCTGGTTCCATACAAATTTTAGGATTATTTGTTTCAGCTCTGTGAAAAATGTTGGTGGTATTTTGATATGGATTGCATTGAATGTATAGATTGCTCTGGGTAGCATAGACATTTTCACAATATTTGTTCTGCCATTCCATGAGCATGGACCATTTTTCCATTTCTTTGTGTCTTCCTCAATTTCTTTCATAAGTGTTCTTTAGCTTTCAGAGTACCGATCGTTTACCTCTTTGGTTAGGTTTATTCTTAGGTATCTTATGGTGTTTGGTGCAATTGTAAATGGGATCAATTACTTAATTTCTCTTTCTTCTGTTTCATTGTTAGTGTATAGGAATGCAACTGATTTCTGTGCATTGATTTTTATATCCTGCGACTTTGCTGAATTCCTGTATGAGTTGTATCAATTTTGGGGTTGGAGTCTTTTGGGTTTTCTACATAGAGTATCATGTCATCTGTGAAGAGTAAGAGTTTGACTTCTTTGCCTATTTGGATGCCTTTTATATTCTTTTTGTTGTCTGATTATTGAGGCTAGGACTTCTAGTACTATGTTGAACAACAGTGGTGAAAGTGGACATTCCTTTTGTGTTCCTGACCCTAGGGGAATAGTTCTCTGTTTTTCCCATTAAGAATTATTTTTGCTGTGGGCTTTTTGTATATGGCCTTTATGATATTGAGGTATATTCTCTCTATCCCTACACTATGGAGAGTTTTAATCAAGAAAGGATGCTGTATTTTGTCAAATGCTTTTTCTGCATCTTTTGAGAGGATCATATGGTTCTTGTCCTTTCTTTTATTAATGTAGTATATCACATTGATTGATTTGTGGATGTTGAACCACCCTTGCAGCCCAGGAATAAATCCCACTTGGTCGTGGTGAATAATCCTTTTAATGTACTGTTGGATCCTATTGGCTAGTATCTTGGTGAGAATTTTTGCATCCATATTCATCAGGGATTTTGGCCTGTACTTCTCCTTTTTGGTGGGGTCTTTGTCTGATTTTGGGATCAAAGTAATCCTGGCCACATAGAATGAGTTTGGAAGTTTTCCTTCCATTTCTATTTTTTGAAACAACTTCAGAAGAATAGGTATTAATTCTTTAAATGTTTGGTAGAATTCCCCTGGGAAGCTGTCCTGCCCTGGACTTTTATTTGTTGGGAGATTTTTGATTACTGCTTCAATTTCTTTGGTGGTTATGGGACTGTTCAGGTTTTCTATTTCTTCCTGGTTCAGTTCTGGTAGTTTACATGTTTCTAGGATTGCATCCATTTCTTCCAGACTGCCTAATTTGTTTGCATATAGGTGATCATAATATATTTGTATAATTGTTTGGATTTCTTTGGTGTTGGTTGTGATCTCTCCTTTTTCATTCATGATTTTATTAATTTGGGTCCTTTCTCTTTTCTTTTTGATAAGTCTGGCTAGGAGTTTATCAATCTTATTAATTCTTTCAAAGAACCAGCTCAGTTTCGTTGATCTGTTCTACTGTTCTTTTGGTTTCTATTTCATTGATTTCTGCACTAATCTTTATTATTTATCTTCTCCTGCTGGGTTTAGCCTTTATTTGCTGTTCTTTTTTCCAACTCCATTAGGTGTAATGTTACCTTGTGTATTTGAGACTTATCTTGTTTCTTGAGAAAGGCCTGTATTGCTATATACTTCCTTCCTGGGACTGCCTTTGTGGCATCCCAAAGGTTCTGAACTTTTGTGTTTTCATTTTCATTTGCTTCCATGAATTTTTAAAATTTTTCTTAATTTCCTGTTTGACCCATATGTTCTTTAGTAGGATGCTCTACTCGAGAATTGTATTACATCACAAATCAGGTCTCAACTGGTACCAAAAGATTGGGATTATTCCCTGCATATTCTCAGACCATGATGCTTTAAAACTTGAACTCAATCACAAGAGAAAATTTGGAAGAAACACAAATACATGGAGGTTAAAGAACATCCTACTAAAGATTAAGTGGGTCAACCAGGAAATTAAAGAAAAATGTAAGAAGTCCTCTACTCGAGAAGAATGTGTATTCTGTTGCTTTAGGATGGAATGTTCTGAATATATCTGTGAAGTCTATCTGGTTCAGTGTGTCATTCAAAGCCCTTGTTTCCTTGTTGATCTTCTGCTTAGATGATCTGTCCACTGCTGTGAGTGGGGTGTTAAAGTCCCCTACTATTATTGTATTATTATCAATGTGTTTCTTTAATTTTGTTTTTAGTTGGTTTATATAATTGGCTGCTCCAAGTTAGGGGCATAAATATTTACAATTGTTAGATCTTCTTGTTGGATAGACCCTTTAATTATGATATAGTGTCCTTCTTCATTTCTTATTGCAGTCTTTGGTTTAAAATCTAATTTGTCTGATACAAGGATTGCTACCTCAGCTTTCTTTTGATGTCCATTAACATGATAAATGGTTCTCCACCCCCTCACTTTCAATCTGGGGGTGTCTTTGGGTCTAAAATGAGTCTCTTGTGGACAGCATATCAATGGATCTTGTTTTTTTTTTAATCCAATCTGATATCCTGTGTCTTTCAGTTGGAGCTTTTCGTCCATTTCCATTCAGAGGAATTATTGAAAGATATAAATTTGGTGCCATTGTATTACCTGTAAAGTCACTGTTTCTGTAGGTTGTCTCTGTTCCTTTCTGGTCTTTGTTAGTTTTGGGCTCTCTTCGATCAAAGGATCCCCTTTAGTATTTCTTGCAGGGCTGGTTTAGTGATCACAAATTCTTTATTTTCTGTTTGTCCTGGGAGCTCTTTATCTCTCCTTCCAATCTGAATGACAGCCTTGCTGGATAAAGTATTCTTGGCTAAATATTTTTCTCATATAGCGCCTTGAATATATCATACCCATCCTTTCTGGCCTGCCAAGTCTCTGTGGACAGGTCTGCTGCCAGACTTATGTTTCTACCCTTGCAGGTTAAGGACATTTTGTCTTGAGCTGCTTTCAGGATTTTCTCTTTATCTCTGAAATTTTCAAGCTTCACTATTATATGTTGGGGTATTGACCTATTTTTATTGATTTTGATGGGGGTTCTCTGTGCCTCCTGGACTTGAATGCTTGTTTCCTTCCCCAGATTAGGGAAATTCTCAGCTATACTGTGTTCAAATAAACCTGCCCCCCTTTCCTCATCTTCTGGCACCCTTATTATTCGAGTATTATTGTGCTTTATGGTATCACTGATTTCTCAAAGTCTCCCCTCATGATCCAGTAGTTGTTTTTCTCTCTTTTTCTCAGCTTCGTTACTTTCCATCATTTTGTCTTCTAAATCACTGACCCTCTCTTCTGCCTCATTTACCCAGCAGTTAGCGCCTCCGTTTTTTTACTGCATCTCAGTAATAGCATTTTTAATTTTGGCCCGATCAGATTTTAGTTCTTTTATCTGCAGTAAGAGATTCTCTAGTGTCTTTTATGCTTTTTTCAAGGCCAGCCAGTATCTTTATAATCGTTTTGAATTCTAGTTCCAACATCTTACTTATATCCGTATTGATTAAATCTATGGCAGAGTACTACCTCTGGCTCTTTCTTTTGCTGTGAATTTCTCCTTCTAGTCATTTTGTCTAGAAAAGAAAGGAGGAAAGAAAGAGAAAGAAAAAAAGAAAAAAGAAAAAAACCCAGCAAAAACAGCAACAACAACAACAACAACAACATGTGCAGGGAGTGATTCTGGTGTATGCTGTGTACACTCTGCTGTTGTGTTTTGGCTGCTCTTTCCCACTGGTCCTTCCTCCACATAGTTCCTCCTTGCTTGTAGTGGGGAGTGTTTGTTCCTTTAAGTAGGTATGCTTTGATTTGTTTGTGAAGTTAAGCTGGAAGCTGATGTTGTTCAGCTTTCTTTAATCGGTAGACTTGGTAGATGGAGGGGTTTGTGTTGGTCTTCTGAGGGAGAGGCCTGCTGTGCTGGCTCACAAGCTGACTTGCTCTCCTAAAGATACTCCTGCCAGGTCAGAGGGGAGGGGTTTAGTGTAGGGGACTCCAGCCTCCACTAGAGGTGCTGTGTTTCTCTCTGGAATCTGACTGTGCTGGTGGGTGCGAGGAGGGAGGGATGGTGCAAGAAGTAGAATAAGGCGTCACCTCACCCTTTTGTCTCTGGGGAACAGAACTCCCAACAGCTCCTGCTCAGCTGGCCCTCTTACAAAATGTCCTGTGACCTGGGCCCTTGTCAGTTCCCTGCCCTAATCTGTCTGTGCCTGGGTCATTGGCATGCCCAGAGCCACAGATCTCCTGTATTTTATCTCTGGCCAGAGGCTGGGATTCAAAACTCCCAAGTTTTAAAGGGCCTAGTAATGTGTGCGCCTGCTCAGTGGGGAAGCTCAGGGTGTGCCCAGCACCGACCCGTTCCTTAAAAGCCGTCACACAGTGGGCAGTCAGAGGCTAGAGTTTATTGCAATGCTCAGTGAAAAGCTGGAGCCAGGTTATCAGCCATCCGCACTTGACTCAGTCCCCTACTCCCCTTTCTCCCAGAAAAGCCATTGCAGAGGCTTGAATCTATTGTGGCAGACAGCAAAAAGCAGTGGTCATGTTACCCACCATCTGCTCCAGTCTGCACTTCACTCTGTCAGTCCTAGCAAAGGGGTTGATTGGTGCCACACAGAGGTTTAAGCCTATTGTGGTTCACACCAAAAAGTTAAGAGGTTTTCTGCCCTCTGTGTGCCCCTCTGATGCTGATGCTGAGCTCCACTCAAGGGCATCCCAGCTGTTCTTTGTCTCTGGAAAGGACAAATATGCTCCTCCAAATGCCCTCCAGGAAGGGGGGCAATCCCTTCCTGAGCAACCCACCCATCACCGCTTATTGTGAGGTTACAAACCGCTGCAATCTTTCCAACTTTCTCCCTCTTCCTGACTTTGCTCCTCCAACTGGGCTTCCTCCTCTTCCAGCTGCACTGCTTCCCAATCCCCCAATACAGGGCTCTGAAACTTGCCTCTGCCAAATTATCTGGCTTCAACTCTGCAGGTTGTTTCCATACTCCTTTGATCCTAGTTGCGCAAAATCATTAAAGGTTGATCTAGTTGTATTCAAAGGACAAGGTAAGTTCAGGGTCCCCCTACTACTCCGTCATCTTGGAACTCTCCCTGCCCCCCCCCCCCCGGTGCCAAGGTAGTCTTAATGAAAAATCTCCATTACAAATGAATATCTTTAAGGTTCTTCTGCTCTTGCCTTCATGTAACAGACTTCCAAAATATGGCTACACTCCTGCTCTTCTCCAAAATTTCAATCCTGCCAAAGCTGTTGTGACTCATTGTCACTTTAGCCTTAAGATATTTAAAGCCAAACATTAGGCACCTCCCTTTCATTCAGAAATAGCTTCCTTTCTGGCCTTCCCTTAATCCCATTGTTATTCTCCCAGTCATGCAGGTTTGATATGTCAGGGTCATCTGTATCTTTCTTCTTCCCAGTCTGTATTCAGTGGTTTGCTAAATCCTGTTAGTTTTTCTGTCATATTCTCACTGTGGCTACTTTAGATTCTTTTTCATTGTTCTTAGTACCCAGTACTTTCTACTGTGTTAAATACTTTTGGAGAGACAAAGTTGATTTTGACACAGAGCCTGACTGCAAGACTCTTAAATATGATAATAGCTAAAGCTATACTACTTACTATGTGCCAGGCATTGTTCTAAGCACTTTATGTATATTGAGTGATTTAATCCTCATAACAACACTTTGAAGCAAGTTTTATGTTTTATCTCCATTTTGTAGGTGAGGAAACTGAGGCATAGATAGGCACTAATGACCTAGTGCAACTGGGATTTGGACTCAGGGAGCCTGGCCCCAGAGTTTGTGGTGTGAACCAATAAGTTCTGCTGCTTCTAGTAGATAAAATAAGATATATATATAAATATTGATTATATAAAAGAGACCTATATAAAGTATTATAGGATTTCAGATAGGAGGAACCTTTTGGTAGAAGGGCTAGGTAAAATTAATAGATTTCTAGACATTTTTGTCTCCAGTTTTTTGTTTCCCATATCTATCCTACTGTCAGGGTCATTTCCTAAAATCTATAGTGATTTCCCTCACTTATCATTAAAGTCCAGACTTCTTTTTTTTTTTTTAAAGATTTTATTTATTTATTTGAGAGAGAATGAGAGAGAGCACATGAGAGGGGGGAGGGTCAGAGGGAGAAGCAGACTCCCTGCCGAGCAGGGAGCCTGATGCGGGACTCGATCCAGGGACTCCAGGATCATGACCTGAGCCGAAGGCAGTCGCTTAATCAACTGAGCCACCCAGGCGCCCTAAAGTCCAGACTTCTTAGCTAGAGACACAACACTCTCTAACATGCTGGTTCTTTCTTATTTCTCTAATCTCTCTCAATACTCCAAATGAGCTCCAAATGTCCTCCATTTAAATATTCTAGTCCTCTAGTACCAATTTATTCATACCATTTTCAGACTTATTCTCACCACTATCATGTTCCTCAGTGGCCATTTACTTTTCTTTCCCTTTCTTTCTTTCTTTCTTTCTTTTCTTTCTTTCTTTCTTTCTTTCTTTCTTTCTTTCTTTCTTTCTTATCTTTCTATCTTTCTTTCTTTCTTTCTTTCTTTCTTTCTCTTTTTCTTTCTTTTTTTTAAAGATTTTATTTATTTATTTGACAGAGAATGTAAGCAGGGGGAGCAGCAGAGGGAGAGGGAGAAGCAGGCTCCCTGCTGAGCAAGGAGCCTGACGTGGGGCTCGATCCCAGGACCCCGGGATCATGACCTGAGCCAAAGGCAGATGCTTAACTGACTGAGCCACCCAGGCGTCCCCTCAGTAGCCATTTAAAAACAGGAAGAATTTATAAGGTGCTCTGGGTTGTAGTAAAATCTGAGAGTAATCTTGGCTATAAATTATTTTCTACAGAGATTTAAGTGGAACATTTGAACTATATTCTGTGGCCCATTAGTTGATGGTTCTCTGTAGAAGTTCTCTCAATCTAGACTCATAACTGGAATTTTGTTTCTGTTTGTTGGTCCATTGGTTGTGATATGGAAATGTTGGGGTTCAGAGTCAACAGCTAAGAAAGAATACTTGAGATGTCTTCGATGTATAAAGATGGTTTTATTAAAGCATGGGGACAGGGCCCATGGGCAGAAAGGCTGCCCTGGTATTGTGAGGAGCAGTTAGTTATATACTATGGAGCTGGGGGAAAATCCAAAAGGATTTTCATATGCTAAAGAAGACTCATAGGATCCTGGAGACCTAGCTATTGTCAAGCTAAGGTTGTTTTTCCCTCTAGCAAAGCACTAATGTTAAGACAGTTGGGAGTTCCTGGAGGAAGGTCACACTCTGCTTGCCTCAAGTATTTGTCAATGGGCTGCAGGTTATAAGGAAATTTAATTTTATCTACATTTCCTTCTGCCTTTGTTCTCCACATCAGTTAGAATGCTAGTTATTCTTCAGCAGGGAAAGCAGTCAGATAGTCTGCTACTGAAATTGGTGCTGGTAATTTTGAGTCCATGAGGTAAACTCCAACTCCAGACCCCAAAGATGCCATACAGTGGTTCTTCTTTGCCTCTGGGACTCCTCTTCCCTGAATTATTTTGGTAATATATTCTAATTGATTCAGAATCTTTTTCTCTTGTTCCTTGAACAATACTCCCCTTAAATTTCTCTGGTGGTATCTATTACTACTAGTATTGATAATGAGAGTTAATAGCATTTGACCTGATACTACTATACATATTAAATATTCTTATAATTGCCACTTTAATATTTTGAATAAATTATTATTGTTATTATTCTCATTGTACAGAGGAAGAAATCAAAGCATAGAGAGAATATAATTTGCCCAAGTTCTTATAGTAACTAGGTGAGCCAGGATTTAAACCCAGGTTGTCTGACTCAAGAGCCCAAGCTCTTAACTGTATGCTTTATTGACTCGCCTCAAAGCAGCATTCCCAGTGGTTGACAGGCTTGCTTGATTTAAGTCCCATAGCCTTAGCCAAATCCCCAGCCCCTTGCACCTGGGCAAATAGAGCAGGAGTAGCTTTGAGTCCAATTTGACCTCCGCTCTCCATCCATTTCTTTAAAACCTTGGTGGTCTGTAGAGAAGAGTTTAACACTGGATTTTATTTTGTAGCCTTACAAATGGGTTTCTTAGGCTTCTTCAATTTAATTAAGTCACAGAGTGTTGTGTGTGTTTGATTCCCAGTTTGGACCCAGAATAGGTCTATTAATCCTTTGAATCATGTCTAGTCAATGAATACTCCTTTAACCTTTGGTCTAACAGCCTAGTAGTCAAGGTAAAAATCTACTCTTAACTCACTTCTAAAGGAATGATTTTAATAAAAGGCACAACTGTCTTTCACAGTTAGGTGTAAAATCTTGGAAAAATATAATCCAAATAACTCTGGGCCACCTTGATTCTTGCCTCTGCCTGTCAACACCCCAATAACAAAACTAAATAAACCACTCCCTGTCCACATCCAGAAACATCAAAGAATACTGTAGATCTTTGTGGTATGTTTCCCTAGAGTTGGCCCAGGGGTTTTACTAATACATCAAATAGAATACACCCTTATCCCCCTTTCTTGTTCTTTCAGGCTGCTGAAGCCCATGCTCAGTGACCCTTGTTATCACATGGAAACTTTTCTTGTTATCACATGATGCTCTACATTCTGAATGTGTTCTCTGCAGGAGAACAGCTCTTGGAATTTTCATGAATAAAATTATCCTCCATGTTCTACTGGGATATAGGAAGCTTAGGTGCTATGGGATTCAGACTCAGGCCTGAGAGCTCAGGAAATGTGGCCAAAGGACGTAACATTTCAGCTGAGACTTGTAGGAAGAGGAAGAATAGTTTTCCAGGTAAAACAAAGAGGAGGAAGCAGGGGGTAAATGGGAGAAGAAATATATTGTTTGGAAAAGTCCTCTCTCCACTCAAAACTATGATATGTGAACCCCAAAGAAGAGAATCTGTTTAGACCCTCTAGCCAAAGGCATTTTCCCATGGAAGTTTGTCATGGAAAAGCTTTTCTTTTAGAATCTTTGGGCAAGAAGAAATGGTAAGGAATATTCTAATCAGTCCACTTCTAGATTTACTATCCCACTTAAAAATGTATGCATCATACAGAGTAAAAATGACCTGACTCTTACTGTTCTCATATCACTTTCAGTTGAATATGTTATTGTTAGTACTTTCCAGCTCATTGTTCCTGTGTATCCAGTTGGTATAGTCCAGTTTTGGTTGGTTTTGTTTTGCTTTGTTTTGCTTTTACTTTCCTTTCTCCTTTCTGCTACTTAACTTTGGTCCACTCAGTCATCCATTCAGACATCTACCAGAGAAGGAGAAAGAAATGAATCAGTTTTACTTTTTAGATAACTGCTTTATTAAATGTTTCGATGAGAAAATTGGTGAAAAATACTGGATTGCTGGATAATGCAAGGCTTTTCGAGTCTCTGGATTTCATTAATAACAACTCCCCTTTGTTGCCAGAGGTTTTTAGAATTCTGTACCTTATTGTTATATTACTAAAAAGTATCATATAAAGTTGTTTCCTGTTAAACATCTCTGAGGATTAGGGAGTACCAAACAGAACTTCTTAACCACTTAATTTTTCTTTTTCAATTCTGTTTTTTTTGGAATTTAGATTCAGAAAGAAGTCAGATAAGACCTTGAGTTCTTTGATAAAGGCACTGGTATTGTAAATGATTTCTACATCCTTTCACCTTCTCAAAACTGTTTGTGTTAGTATTGAAGACTGAGGTGCTGTAGTGTTACGGAGGTGTTGCACATTCACTCAGCTGTGCCAGGTGGTGGAGAGGAGGTGAGGGACACAGTCCTAATACACTCAGTGTGAAGGATGGGTTTCCTTTGTGCAGAAAAAGTTAACCTGGTACCAAGTGAAGCAAGTCCTGCTCATCTTCTTCTTTTCTTTATGAGGAGTTCTGGTGTGCTGACACTTAAAGATGAATGAATAGAGTAGAATGTGGTCTTTGGCTAGAGGTGGTGAACATACACACCAAAAATTGGTAAAGGACTTTGGTCCATATATTTATTTTAAATATTTAAGGAAGAATGAGAGAATGAGGAGCCAAAGCTGGTCAGATTATAACTTACATAGTATTCAGAATGTTACATCAAATTAGAGTGTGATAGAAGCTCTTTTATCTTTCTTCCATTTTATTTGTTCTTTTCTTACCTCTATACTCCAAATCAGAAAAAGAAAAATTACCATGATGTGTGTAACTTGATAGTGGAGCTAATCAAATGAGTCCAAAGGATCAAAATTAAAATATATCCAAATTGAGAGGAGAGGATGTAGCAATGTTCAGAATTTCAGTAGAGAGGAAAGTGCTAAGCAGACAGTCATAACACAGAATGTTTTCCTGTATGTATTTGTATTTATATGAAATTTTTATTTCTCTGGGCCTAAACATGTAGGGCTTTGAAATTAGGAAATACTAATTATAAACACATGCCCTAATTGGTATTCTCCAGTATTTTTCTTGATCAAATTAAGTTGGTTATACATACACACATGCATAGGTATATATGGGTATATGCAAACACATATGTATTATAGCCAGTTTTTCTTATATTTAGTATTAAAATTTATTTTAGAGTTAATTTAATTAGCATATTACTGTTTCTTAAATAAAAATAACTTTTTAAAAATAATAAAAATATTATATTTAGTCCCAAACATCTCAGAATATGGAAGAAAATTTATTCCTTTCAGTCTACTCATTTGAATCTTACTCCTTTTAAGAAAACCTGTCATTCACAGGTGACATGCTATCTGTTTAGGGCCACGTTTCTCCTGAAAAAATAAACAGTAGCCTTTCTACTAAAAAATACCTTTTTGAGTTTCTAAAACATTTTAAAAAATTCCAAAGATATCAAATATCCACAGAAGATTGAAAATGGAGTCTTTGAATTTCCCATTGGGAAGTACATTTTGTCAGAAAAATATTTTCCTTAATATTTTTTTCTTTCTGAAAATCTACTCTTTTCTTTCTCTAAGGGTTAAGTGAATCGGTTTATGTAAAATGAGACTTGAACCATTACCAAGTCTCAAACAAAACCTTCCCCTTGAGACTAGAAAAGTTTCATTTATACTAAGGAAATAAGTCTCTCTCTGTCTCTGTCTCTGTCTCTGTCTCTTTCTGGTGGTGGCTGGTGGTGAGGTGTTTCCTGAATTGGATTGTTATGGTAAATTTAGGAATTGTAAGTACATTTATATGTATTTGTTTACCTGTGCGCATGCATACACACACACACACACACACTTGAAGTTTACCAAGAAAGTGTGTACTCCTGTGTGCTTTGGTAGAAGCTGAGTGCACTTAAGGAGGCAGGATACTACCTTTGTGATTATAGTCAGGCAGTACTCACTGAGATAACATGACTTCTAGAATATAGAACCTGTGCTCTAGGAATATCATGGACATAATTACATCTCTAAGTGTTTTGAGAGGAGTGGTCATAATCAAGGGATTCACTTAAATTCTCCTAATCCAGAGAGGCCACAAATTAAATTGAAGCAAATTTTAAATTCTTTTGTGGGATCATTATCAATGTAAAGGTAAAGGTAGCTTTCAAGGAAACCTAAAGTTTTAGAATATCTAACTTTTGAGAAATAAGCTCAGTATTTTACATACACTTTAATATAGAGTAACTCAATTTTTTAGGAGGTGTTGGGAAACCATCCTGATAGCTACCTACAGTTGGCATCAGTAAAGTCTTTAAAGACAAATAGTATATGAATTCTGTGTTATGTTTTTTAATATAAAGATGAATTTTCAAATATATATTTGTTTTATACCTTTCAACCATCTGCAGTCACTTCAAATGTCTGAGGCCATTTCTACTTTTCCTTACTGGTTTGCTGCTAGGTAAGTGATAAAGCTGGTTGTCGTTTTTAACAGCCATATGAGGTCATGTCTGTTTCCATGCCAACAGATCCTCTTGGGAGAGTATTTTCAGTAAAAGCCCGGAGGTGGTGACTCCTTTGCAGCTCCAGTGTTGCCAGCGCTTGGTTGAACTTTGTAAACAGTGCCTGCTAGTGGTTTACAAATATGCAACTGACTCAAGAGGATCACTCTCAGGCATTGGTACTGATTGGGGTAATTCCAGGTACTTGTTTACATTTCTACACCCTGTGAGTTTTATATAAAGTAATGCCACGGTGCAGTTTGAAATTGAAAGTCTCTTTTTATTTACATAGTTAGAGAAAAAGCTAAAGACCAAAAATTCATACATGCTGTTATCTACAAAAGACTTTTAATTTGCACCATCTTTACCTTTAAAGGACCAAACAAGGACAGCAACCACAAACCTGAAGGTGACAGAAATAACCTACTTGGAAATGAGATTATTTGGCTTATATAATTTTGCTTTCAAATGCTGAGTAAAAGCATCCAAAAATGGTCATAAACTTGACTTTTTTCACCAATAGGGAGATTTCAAATTTATCCTTCAGCCTGATAAGTTGAGAAGATGCCTTTAGTTTAATCTTTACTCCCTTCATCATGACATGCATCTATGGGAGGTGAATTTTGTTAGGTTCCATTTAAAAATTGAATTTTAATAAATACTGTCCAGTTAAAATAGGTGGTTTTCCAAATCATGAAAAAGAATATTGTTTTTAAGCTGCAAAAATATGCAGATTGAAAAAATAGTACATTTTAGCATTTCTCTGTACAATCATAGTGCCCAATAGAATTAAAGATGAACATGTGACTTTATTTTTAGTATGTATAAGTTGCAGTACTACTCTGAATAGAAGCGAATAAATCGTGACTTTGAAAAACTAAGTGATAGTCAAATGATGATAGTATTCAACTACCCCTGAATAGGCAATGAGGAAAAATAACCACCATAGCTGGGACTGTCTTTTGAAACACCTAGACATTGATCTGTTTCTTAAAGAGATCATAGGAAGTATATAATAAAGCTAACTTTTTACAAAACTGATCTGCACCAGCAGAATGGCTTGGAGTATATTTCACAAAAAGTGTTGAAAGATGTATTTTTTTTTAAAGATTTTATTTATTTATTTGACAGAGAGAGACACAGCGAGAGAGGGAACACAAGCAGGGGGAGAGGGAGAGGGAGAAGCAGGCTTCCCACTGAGCAGGGAGCCTGATGCGGGGCTCAATCCCAGGACCCTGGGACCATGACCTGAGCCAGAGGCAGACGCTTAACGACTGAGCCAGGCACCCGAAAGATGTATTTTTAATCTTTGTTTGTTTTGGATTCTGACATTATATTATTGTCGTACCTTTAACATGTTTTAACTCTCCCCCTGCAAATAGAAGCTGAGTGATCACAACAATGATAGAGGTAAAGCTAGCCATTAATATTTGAAATATGTAAATATCAAAGCAATATTCTACAGTTTAATGGTTTGACTGAAGCAAATTATTGAAATAAAACTTACGTTACTTTTTTTTTTTTAAAGATTTTATTTATTTATTTGACAGAGAGAGGCAGTGAGAGAGGGAACACAAGCAGGGGGAGTGGGAGAGGGAGAAGCAGGCTCCCCGCGGAGCAAGGAGCCCGATGTGGGACTCGATCCTGGGACCCCAGGATCATGACCTGAGCCGAAGGCAGACGCTTAATGACTGAGCCACCCAGGCGCCCCAAAACTTACATTACTTTCATTAATATTTTCATATAATTTAAAAGAATGATGGTCATCATTAAGACCTTACAGCATATAAATTAAGTGGTTTCACTTTAAGGAGTGATACTCTGGGAGCATGACCAGGAAAATCTTAAGTTCCAGTCTAGGAAGGATGGTTTCAAACTCTTCAATGTTACTCTTGCGATTATAGATTTTGTAACACATTTTCTATTGAGGGCTCTTGTAACTTTTGTAGGTGGGCAAATAGACTGAGGTCACTCTGGAGAAGAAGTTACACCTTACAATTGTGTCAGGCCTTTTTATTTTCTTCGTTTTCTGGTGGTCAGAAGAGATATTCCTACTCTGGAATCTTGAGTTCTGGACTTCGGATAAATGCTCAGTATAACCCCAGTATGATGATTATAAGCATTCTGGGGAAAGAGGGGTTAGTAAAACACACCCTTTATTCCTGCCCAAGTTCAGAACCATTTGAGAGAGAGATGTAGGAATCAGACAGACGATCATCAGGATGTAGCTTTATTACTGAGTAAAGCCACATTGAGGGACAATGGTGTAGATTTGAGCCAAGTGAGTTCTCTAAAATTGAACTCTAGAATTAAATGTACTGATCCAATCATGGGCAGAGCTAGATCAAACCAAATCTTCCACTAACACTACCCCATAAAGTCTAGTTCTGTTAGTGTTGGCTAGTGAGCTAGTAAGAATGCATCCTTTCTGCAGATAGGCTGATCCAACAAGAGAAAGGGACTGAGCCAAGCATACCTGGTTCCTTCTTTTAAACCTGGAAATCAGATAACTCACTTCTGGTAAAAGGCCAGAAATTTGGTGGAAATTCTTCTACTTGGAAACACAAGGAGGAGAGAGAAATAAATATCTAGCTATTAAAACCTAAGTCAATGTCACATTAATTTAAAAACATGAAAACTGGCCATATTTTCTTTCCCTTATTAATTAGGAACCTATAGCTTTTTACTTTACATGTAGAAGTCGCTTAATTTGTTATTTATTAATAGATAAATTTCATTTATGAAGTATACCTAATAAAGTATAAATTAATATATATGCCTAATATAAATAATATATGAGGTATACCTAAATAGTTTATGAGGAGATATATATTTAGGTAATTTATCTATAAAATTAAAAGAGAAGAAAATAGAGATAACATCAGTCAGGTTTATGGACCATATTTATCTTGACCAAAGATCTGCATGATCTTTCTGAAGAGGCCTTAAGGTGTACATGCCATCCATTCCATGGAACAGAGTAGCCTTGAATCTTGAAGTCTTAGAAAAATAATAACTTAATAGGCATACCAAGTGGAAAGCCATTTCTCAGAGGTAGACTCATAACTAAGCAAGTAAAACTGATAAATAAACCCACATATATATATGATATATATATGAAACTAGAGTTCTTGGGACCAGCTCAATACTTTAACTATACTTACTTGGGAAGCTTTGGGATCTCCAAATACTTTGTATCATCAACATCTCTGTGTTTCTATATTTCATGTACTGAACTTCCATATAAGCTCATTTCACAAGGGGTTTCATGGTTAAAAACATTTTTAAAAACCACTGAGTTCAAACTTCTGCCTTTGGTAATAGAGCACTGGGTTTTGGACAAATCCTCCCTTTAATGACAACTAAAAAAGCTAGACAAAATATCAAAACCTTGTTTGAAGACATCAGAGTGTTAATCAGGTACTTAGTGAGAACTTGTTATACTGAATAATACTTCTGATAGACTCATGGGCCTAAGGGAAAAAGTAGGAGTTCAAGGCCTGCCAAAGATGGGGATGTTGGTGAATATCCTGGATTCCTAGGAGTAACAGTGTTCCCAGTGTTTTGCAAGGCTAAAGTTAACAGAATTACAAGGAAAAATAGGCAAATCTACAGCCATAGATGGAGATTTTGATATATATGTATGTATTGTGATACATATATATATACATATATACACACATATATATGTATTATACATATGTATATCATAATACATATATACATGTGTTATACATATATATATCAAAATACATATATATATATGTATTTTGTTAAAGATATAGAACATTTTAACAATATAACTAACAGACCTAACTATCATATATAGAAGTGAATCCAATAATCTTGGAATATAAAATACCAAGCACACCAGGAACTTTTACAAAAGTCTATCATATAGTATAATAATAAAACATATTTCAACCAATTTCAGAAGACTTAAATCATACAGAGGTTTTTTTTCCTGACCCCATGCCACTAAGCTAGAAAACAAAAGCAAAAATTATAATTGGAATATCCATACTTTGGAAGGATAAAAAATATATACTTTTAATTACCTCATGAATCTAAGAAATCATAATGGACATAAGAAAATATTTTGAACTGGATGATAACACAAATATTACAAACAAAAAATTGTAGTATGTAGACAAATCATTATTGCAGACATATTTGTAGACTTACATGAACATATTAGGCAAGAGGAAAAGCAAAAATTAAATGACATCAGCAACCATTTTGAAAAGTGACAAAATGACATTAAAATAAACCCAAAGAATATAGAGAAAGGAAATAAAAATGACAGTAGAAATTAATAATATAATGAAGCAAACAGAATAAAGAAGATCAACATGGCCAAAAATGTGTTTTTGAAAAGACTAATAAAACTGATAAACAACTGGTGAGACTGATCAAGAATATGAAAGGAAATAGTTGACATCAAGAACAAAGATAGGGTTAGCCTGGTGATGGGTATTAAGGAGGGCACGTACTGCATGGAGCACTGGGTGTTATACGAAAACAATGAAGCGTGGATCACCACATCAAAAACTAATGATGTATTGTATGGTGACTAACATAACATGATAAAATAAAATTTTAAAAAAAGAACAAAATAGAGACATCACTACAGATCCTACAAACACTGAAAATTTTATAAGAAAATATGAACAATTTCATGCTGATAAATTTGGTAATTTAGTTAACAAATTTGTTAATTAAGTTAACAAATTCCTGGAAAAACACATATTACCAAAAATGACAAAATTTCTTGTTAGAAAGTCCTATATAGAAAATACTAAATAGTCTTAACTATTGAAGAAATTGAATCACTAATTAAAAACCCTCTCACAAAGATAATTCCAAATTCACAGGTCTTCACTATTCAATTCTATTAAACCCATCCAGAGAACAGAAAAGGAGGGGACATTCTCCACCTTGTTTAATGAAGCTCCCATACCTTTGATACTAAAACCTAACCAAGATATGTCAAAGGATAGTGAAAGTTCATTGTTACTCCTGAACATAGATGCAAAAGTCTTAAATAAAATACCAGCAAAATAAACCCAGGAACTTTAAATTGGATAATGTATTGTGACCAACTTCTGTTTATTGCATCAATTTAAGGGTGAAATAACATTAAAAAGTGATCAATGTGATTTTAATAGAATAAAAGATCATTTCAATAGATACAGATAAATATATACTGAATATATATGTTCATGTTTTTAAAAAATGTTTAGCAAGCTAGAAACAAAAGGGAAATTCCTTAGTCTAATAAAGAATAACTACACAAAGCCTATAACAAACATACCTAATGATGAAATGTTGAAGGCTTTCCTTCTGAGATGAGGAATAAGACAAGAGTGCATGTTATTGCTACTTGTTTTTAACATTGTAGTAGTGGTCCTAGTTGGTTCAATAAGGCAAGCAAAAGAAAAAAAAGGCACTAAACTGAAATTCTTTACTGATGGATATGATGGTGTTTGTAGAAATCTAAATAAATCTACAGATAAATTATTAAGTAAATTTAAGAAGTTTAATGAAATCAATGTCAAGATAAGAAAATCAATTATATTTTTCCTATATCAACAGCAAACAGCAAGAATATGAAATTTTAGGTATGATATCATTTTCAATTGCATCAAAGAATAGTTAATACTTAGTAATAAATGTAACAAAAATGTGCAAGACTTTTATGTAGCAAAATGTAACATCATTGGGTCAGTATCATCAAGTGTCAGCTCTTAAATAGTTCTAAACATCTCTAAATGCAATGTAATCATAGTATAAATCTCAACAAATTTTTGGGGGGAGGCACAGTCTGACCAAAGCTTGTTCTAACATTTATACAGAAAAACAAAGGGCCAAGAATAGATAAGACACGTTTGAAATAGAAAAATAAAATGGTAGGGTTTATTAACTGTAGTGTACTAGGACTTAGAATAAGTTAAAGTAATTTAAGACAGTGTAATATTGTCAAAAGGACAGACAGACCAATGAAACCATTCAGAAAAGTCCTAAGTAGACCTAGGTGTATAGAGAGACTTGATTTATGAGAAAAGGAGGTACATTTGATTTATGACAAATGGGAAAAAGAAATTTGTTTTAAAAAGTGGTGCTGAGACAATTGGGTTTCTAAATAATAATTAAAAATAAAGAAACTTGATTTTACCCACACCATATGCAAAAATCATCTCCAATGATTTAACTACACAGATGTGAAAAGCAAAACTAAATATTACAGAAGATAATGCAGGAGAATATTTTCATGACTTTGAGGTATGCAAAGATTATAAAAAATAGGGTCAAAAAGTGCAGATCATAAATGAAAAGATGAATTTTACTATGTTAAAGTTAAGAATATCTATTCCATAGAAGATCCTGTTAAGATGGTGAAAAAGCAAGTCAGTGAATGGAAGAAGGCATTTGCAACCCATTTATAACCTATATAAGATTCTTAGGTCAAAAAAGAACTCCTACAAACTTCTAAGAAAAAAAATGAACACTCTATAAAAAAATGGGGAAGATATTGGGAAGAAGGGAGGGTGCTGAAATATACAGGGATCTGGGTACTAGGAATATTCAGTTATTTAACCTGGGTAGCAGTTATACAAGTAATCACTTTATAATATTCATTAAGCTGGACATTTATGTTTTATGCTCTTTCAAATGTGTACTATACTTTACAATTGAGTTAAATACATGGTACCATTATGGCCCCAGGCTCTGATAGCTTGAAACATCTCTCAGAACAAGGATGGTCTTGCCTTGTGAGGCTGATGTTCATAACATGTAAATAATATTTCACTCTTGTGCACTATTTCATTGGCTTTATACTCTGTGAGCTAGGCATGGAAGAAACTACTGGACTCTTTTCACAGATGGGAAAACTGAAAACTGAGGCCCGAAGAGGTTAAATGACTTCTCCAAATCCACATTGCTAGCTATGGCAGAGGTGGGTCTTGAAACTAGAGCTTCCCGCAACCCCTAGCCCAATTAAAACAATGGAATGATCCACATCCACTAGGATGGCCATTATCCCCCAGATGCAAAATAGTAAGTGTCGGTGAGAATATTGAGAAGTTGGAATCCTCATGCATTGCACTCACTATCTCAGAATGTGAAATGATGTGGCTGCTATGGAAAAGTTTGCTAGTTCCTCAAAAAGTTAAATATAGAATTGCCGTATGACCCAGCAATTTCACTCCTGGGTATATACCCCAAAGAATTAAAAACAAGGACTCAAACTGATGCTTGTACAACAATGTTTATAGCAACATTATTCACAATAGCCAAAAGGTGGAAACAACTCAGGTGTCCACCAACAGATGAATGGATAAATGCAATGTGATACAGACATACAATGCAACAGTATTCAGTCTGTATAAAAGAATAAAATTCTGACACATGCTACAACATGGATGAACCTTGAAAGCAGGCTAATTATATAAGCCAGACACAAAAGGACAAATACGGTATAAGATTCCACTATATATGAGGTATCTAGAGTAGACAAATTCATAGAGACAGAAAGTAGAACAGAGCTTACCAGGGAATGGGGAGGAGGAGATGGGGATTTAGTGTTCAGTGGGCAAGGAGTTTCTGTTTGGGATGAAAAAGTTCTGAACTAGATTGTGGTGATGTTTACACAGCATAGTGAATGTACTTAATGCACTGAATGATACAACCAGTAAGTTTCATGCTATATATATTATACCACAGTAGAAAAAAATTTAAAACACAGGATAAATATTATGATGAACTTTATTTACCTTTGTTCCCCAAACCAGGAAGCTGAGTTTATTTTGGGGGTATCAGGGGTCCTCATCTTACTCCAGGAAAATCTCAGAAGGTGGGTGTAGCTTACATTTTCAAGGCTAATTCCCTACTGGTCTTGAAATGTTCATGTTCTAGAGATCCTCCATGGTCAGCAATAAGTTGGTACATGACAGACCAATTCTACATCAAGTAGGAATTGGACAAATGCATGTTTTATGTCTATGTGATGGATATGTGAGGTTGTGTACACCTAGCCTCTGTGATGAGGAGTGAGGGTACATGTGTGAAGCAAATAGGGGTCGGAGGTACTTCTCAATTAGCTATTAGTTACAGATTAGCTGTTTTTGTAAGCTAGAATAAAGGTAAAGCTGTAAACTTTTCACATTTTTTGGTGCTTTAATGCAAACTCTTTATATATATATATATATACACACACACACACACACATATATGTATATATATGTGTGTATATATATATAGTCTATAAACGTACTTCCCAGAGATATTCTTCTTTTTTTTTTTTAAGATTTTATTTATTTACTTATTAGAGAGAGAGAGAGAGAGCGGCAAGAGAGGGAACACAAGCAGGGGGAGTGGGAGGGGGAGAAGCAGGCTTCCCACCGAGCAAGGAGCCCGATGCGGGGCTCAGTCCCAGGACCCTGGGACCATGACCTGAGCCGAAGGCAGACGCTTAACGACTGAGCCACCCCAGGCGCCCCCCAGAGATATTCTTCTTGCTAAAAACAATCAAATTGTATTATTTAATTTCATTGCAAAGAACATTTCAAAAATAATCTTTGATGTTCAGCTAGTAAGGGATCTCCCAAGAGATATTAATGGAGATATTAAGGCAAATAATCCATTGTGTTTCCCTGTAATGCTTTAAAATACCCCACAGCACTTGCTTTAGGGAAACAAAGTGTTTCTTTCAATGTAATTTCATATGCTTTTTTTAGTTCATACTGAACTTTTTTTCTTACAGAAGTTTCATTTTAGCTTTTTCTGCTTCTTTTAAAAAGTTTAGGTTTGTGGATGTATAATCTTTTTCTACTTTCTAGGTTACTGTATACTTTGTAGTTTTGAGAAAATGAGTATAATCATTGTATCCATTAGTTTTAAAACTGAGATTCATACAGAGAAATGACAATATAGGTATAGCTGCCAGGAGCACTGATGCTGGAGTTGGCACACGTGGGCTTGAGTCCGAGCTCTGCCATTTACTAGCTATGTAACTGTGGGCAAGACATTTGACCCCTGTATGCTTCAGTGTGTTCACCAATAAAATGAAACACACAATACCTACTGTATAGAATTGTTATGAGAAGTAAATGAGTTAATATTTGTAAAGCAATTAGAATAGTGCTGAGCACACAGAAAACACTAAGTATGACATAGTGTTAAATAAAATAGTACAGGTTAGCTGTAACCCTGGATTTTGTGCTTTTATTTTTCCTCTGTGGACTGGAGATCTTTAACTCAAAAGGATAGGTGAATGTTATCGTACATAATGTCAGCAGTAACTGTTGCTTGGAAATTCTTCAAAAGGAAGTTGGTAGAAGTTATTCTTTACTCTGATAATTATCTGTATAATCAGAATGCATTTTCAATAGAAGGTAGAATAACTCTCAACTAATAAAAAGTAGTGGATTTTGATCAAACACCTTATTTTCTTTTGTACCTTTGCCTTAGGTAGGAAGGGAGCCTTTTCATGACAGAAGATAGCAGATTAATCATCATGACTCCACTAGCTCTTGACATAATAATTAATCCATATAAATTACCCAAGTGATATTAAGAAAATAATTCATATAATCTGTGATGTGAGAAATCGGTTGTTTCATTATTCATCACCCATTGTGCAATTTTGATTCGATTTGGTTTGTTGTGTATTATTTTACTGCTCTATTAACTTAGTGATTTGAGCAATTATTTATAGTTTGTGATACTAGGTAATAGATTTAGAAGATATTATTAGATAATTCATGATAAAATGATGTTTATGGATGTTATGGAGAATTCTTCCATTTTAATCTGAATGTCGTATGTAGCTTGATCATAATGAATTCATATTCTTCTACAAAATTCATATAACACAACTATAAATGTAACTTTCCATTGGCATGGAAGTATAGTGGTATCAACATTATTTAATGTAGAATAGGTAGCTGATGGTACTCTTGGCCCTCAGTTTCATTGCGTATCTATGGAAAGATGACACTGTTGCTGGAAGATTCTCATGTAAAGTGAAAAAAATAAATGAGTTGATGCTCTACCATTGTTTATTTTTTCAAAAATTTCAAATCTCCTTCTATTGCTACCCCTGGTTTTGGAAATTCCTCATAGATGTCTTTGTCCTGATTTTATAGCATGTCCTTGTCATTACCAAGATTTATACTTTTAATAATAATGTTTATGTGCTTTCGCTCATGTGGATTTCCTTGTGGATTTCCATTTTTCTCTAGATATATAGATTGGAGTGGCCTAACGCTAACCAAAGTTTTTCCAGAGAGAAACAAATTATACAGGTGCACATTCTTATTTATAATTACTTATTCTCAAATCTCTGAAAACTAAAAAGAAAGGAAGAGTAACTTTTTATTGGCAAATCTGACCTGACCTGAATTGACATGAAGTTATTTGTTGTTTTCATCCTGTTTATTGTGAGTATTCATATGTTTCGCTCAAACAGAAAGATTAATGGTTTGATTTCAGGATGCTGCACCAAGGCCCCAGTGGAGATGTTATATTATATATAGTATATACACTCTATCATTCTAAAATCTGGGAAATTCATGTATTCTGAAATACATTTGGCTGTAAGGTTGCATGTAACCTGTAATCATGATTGTTTTTGGTGTTGTTATCATAAGAACCATGTGGTCTAGGAAGATAAATTTTAAAATTATGAATTTTAGTCTTTAACTTTTTCTCTTAGATTACCTATAGTCATAATACATTGATGAAATATTATTAAATTATAATTAATGGTTCCAACATCCTTGAAACAATTATTGGTAATGTGGCTAGCCAAATTCTCATATCACATGTTTTTAAGAAATATTTAACTGGTTTCACATATTATTTATAGAGATTAATGATGAATTTCAAATTAACATGAGCCATGGAAATAGTTTCCTAGCATGTGAGTATAATGGCTCTTTATGGGATGTCTTGGGATACTAAGATCATATGTTGCATCTATATTCTGCTCTTTAGGTGAGGCTTTTATGACCATCTTCCACCTTCCCACCTCAGTCTGGGAGAGAACATTTTTTTTTTTTAATGTAGAATGCATTGTTGTTATAGTATTGTTTCTCATATAGCATACATAAATTATTAACCACAGAACACTTTAGTGAGAGATGTTAATATTAACTTGTTTGTAAAGTATAATTTTTTAACTGTCATTTGTAGGTATTTATTACCAGGAAGTACACAATTCTTCATGAGAACACCAAACTACATCTTGAAATACAGTTCACCTGGAATGACTCGCTCCAATGTTTTGTTTACATCCCGATATGGCCATTTGTGAAACAGAAAGGAAGATTGCCATGGATTATGCATAATAGCAATTCATTTTTTTCCCTCCAATTTAAACATGCAAAGAAAGTGACCATTAAGTGCTGTTTTATGTATATATGACATATATGTGTGAAAATATATACACGTGCACTCAAATAACACATATATATTTATTATAATATATGAAAGAAGAATTAGCAGAAAACTGGATATAAGACTTAACCTTTCTGGAAATGTAATAAACCATTAAATTGTTTACACAAAGATGTGAATGTCTAGAATTTGCTAGGTTTATAATTAATTCCTTCCTACTAGAAATGTTATTTTTGCTGCAGAGTATATAAAACAAAATTGATCTTGAATATCCCATTTCAGTGTTAAATTATTTTCTAGATAATACTTCTTTTGACTTGAAAAAGCATTAATAGTATAATACCTTATTAATTCTCTTATATATAGTAGCCATTTAAAATGAAAAACAAAGCTAGAAGCCTGGTGTTGCTTGATGATAGGATTAAATATAAAACGGGTTTATCATTACTGTAGCACACTTCAGAATACTATAAAAATCTCAACCTGATTTTCCCAGTATTTTTATTCCTCTATGTGGAAATTTAGCTACTTGTGATAATGTACATTTTCAGTAAGGCTTTAGTAAGATCATATAGTGATCCAAAATGGAAGACAATCCAGTGGGTTACAAGTAAAAAAACGTACACTAGATTTTATTTTCTACTTTTCATTGGAAGTCACATAAAGAAACAGAAAATGATGTTAATAACAAAATCTTTCCATCTGATTTTTGTATCTCATACCATTCACTTTTATTTGGAAAGTATATCTCCAGTGGGTACGTATGGTCAAATACAATTTCTTCCGTTCTCCAGAAGTAGAAGAGTTGACATTTCAAACTCATTTTGGTGTTATAGGATAATGTGTCATACTTATTTTAGAAGTCTCTTAATGTTGAGACCAACTTACATTGTAAAATCTAATATAGTTTCACATTGCAGCATAGAAAATAATCTAATTATTGCAAATAGAAGATTCTGATTACTAGATATTATTAGTCATGTATGTACCCTTGAGAATTTTCTAAAATCAAAATAGAGGATGAAGTTTTCTTTGTGTCTGAAGTTATTATGCATACATTTCATAGCAATTTACTTCCTTTTCTTGCTTATAGTTTCAAAAACAATGAGTGAGCTTTCAGTTTTCCATAAAAATATAAACAGCACTATCACTGACGTGGAAATCCTTAGAAATTACAATATTCATCTTTTAGAAGTTCCTTTAAACTTCTCCCGACAGTCTTATTTTTTCACAGATGCTAATTATTGGCAAAATTTAGGAATGTTTACCTTTTACTGTCCTAGAAACTACTTCCAGTAAATCAAGAAATGGCCCCAAAGCAGGAGAACTGAGAGAAGCAAACTGTCCTAGTTTAATTTGCAAAAAGGATTAATTGGCAACCTAAAGTTGACTAAGTTAGATATATTTTGCTTTTAAAGCCATATTCTGAGGCTGTGATAGGCTAAGATAGGATTTTCCTTAAATCATCACTACTTGATTCTTTATGACTACCTAACATCTATATTCCAATAGATACTTTTCCTTGTTAAATGCATCCCAAAGAAGAATTTGTTATTGTCTTTGGGGAAAAAGAGGATAAGGTCAGGATAAAAGAAATTACAGTGTAACTCTGAATGTTTGTGACTCCATTTTGTGAATTCTTAAATATATTACAGATTTCTTAGAATAAATAATGCAAAAATTGGGATATTGTAAAATCATTGTAAGAGTATAAACAAGTAGGTCTTTTCGTGAAGTATTTTTAATAATTTTTCTTTTAAATTCATGAGTTGTCCATGAATGAGACATAATTTCAAGTGTCTGGTATATGATATCTATCCAGTTTGTTGGCCACTCACTTGCATTAATTTAAATCAAAATGGTTAGTATGCTAGAGTGGGTGCTTTGGGACTTCTGTCTTTAGTGATAGAAGAGTGAAATTTTTATTTAAAACAAATAAGAAGAATGTTCAACATGGGGATGAACCCTCTCCCCCTAGAAAACACATACACACACACACACACACAATTTAAGAACCTTTGAAAAATAAGTTAAAATGTGTGAAACTACCTAACTAATTAATGAACAAATTTAATTTATCTAGCTACTTAGATCTGGCTTTTTTTGAGCACTAGAATTTTCTTGCTTACATTTGCATATTTATACTGATCTAGTTTGATGTGATAAAATTGTGAATAAAAGCCATGTGCTCATTGTTTATATATACTACCTGGTATGCTGTGGATTATGGTTGCTATAAGTGCTTATTCCATAATGAGAAACTACGAAGAGAAGATTCAGTAGTAAACCACGAAAGTCTCTAGAGGCCATAGAAATGTTTTAGAGGTATAAAATATTCCTTAGTTTTTATTATAAATTTTTTATTCATAAAGTGGAAACATATCAATATAAGTGATAGTACGGGTCTGATTCTCTCTTCTAGGAGAGAAAGTAACTTTATTTGAAAAACTTCAGAAGTTATTCAATATTACCAGGAGTTTTTAATAGGGAATTTGGTTTACTTAAGATGAAAATGTATTTTCATTCTGTTATAAAAAAACATATCCCTACTCATTCTGTAAATCTAAGATTAGAATGCTTTCCAGAACTGTATATGATTGCAATCATTTCCAGAATTATATAAAAAGCAACCTTTATTTTAAATCTCATCTATGAACATGGTATGAGATGGCAGATTTGTTTTCACTTTAATTATCCAGCATTGTAATTAGTTACCATTTGCTTTATGTAATCTGTTGAAGGAACTATTGTGATTCATATTATGTTTATTTTTACTAGCAACAAATTTTATTTTACTAGCATTTCACTTACCTTGCATGTATAAAAACGAAGTTATAACAGGATCAAATATGGAAATAACCTCTGCCAGACCCAAAGATTTATACAGATTTTTTCATATGTCTAACTTAGGTCTAAATACACAAAAATTGCCTACTAATTCCTCCTCCCTAAAACTAAAATGAACCAAACTCAGACAAACAAAAAAACACAACTTTCTTTTCATGTAATATTTACAAGCAACTAGATGATAGAGGCTTCTAGACATTAAGGACTTCATTCTAATCCTCTTTTTAATTTGGAAAGCATATGATTATAGAATTTTGTTATCTAACTTGAAATTTCACATTTTAATATAAATTCATCCAAATGCTTTCATCTTTAGCATGTCAAAGCCATTCCACATAAAAATTCTTTTTAAATCTGAATATACACATATTTGACCTTTTCAAATGTACCAAAAAATTGATAGTTGCATAAGCTCTATTATTTCTAGGTTTTTGCAAAGCACTGATTCATTCTTAAATGTGTTCTCTTTAAAAAATAATATCAAATACCCCTAGATGAGTGACAGAAAATTCCTTCCTTTTCTGTTCTATAATGCTAATTTACATTTTGAGTCTTGGTTTACCTGGTTCTAAGGGTTAAGCAATAAAAAGTGTAACTTCAGTTAGTTGTGTTGCTGTGATCTAATGATTTTTGAAAATTGGCTTTTCTCTTTAAATTGAGAAATTTATGTTTTCAAGTTCTGAATTAGTTATCTAAATATTTTGGGTTAATATTATTTACAAATAAATAAAAAATTTGGAAATATATGCATGATCAAAATTTTATTCCTTACACAGCTTTTTCTCTCTTCCTTTTTTCCTTCCTTCACCTCCTCCTCTTCTTCTTCACTTTAACCTTTGAAGTTTTGACCTTTGATGGGCAAAGTCCAGAAAGGATCAATCCTGCCTTTTAGATATTGGCTTTCCTTGCATTTTATGGTGGTATATTTTTACCTCAGAACCAATAAAACTTAGATAAAATGTGTTATTAGATCAAGTTCAGTTTGTCTGCTGGGGCTTTTAAGAACCAAGTTTCTATGCCTAAAAAAACATTGTCTAGACTATTTGAACCAAGATACATGGCTACAAATAACAGTCTTGCAACCCAAAAGTGGTATATTAAAACTTACTGCAGTCTTTGAGATTGCGGCCCTTTTTCGTGATTTTTTGCCTTGTCATAAGTGGGTATATGGTATATCGAAGAAAAACTATTCAGATAACATATTTTGCATTAACTGGGCTGTATTATCTAAGAAGGGCTACATAAAACTTTTATTTTATCCCTACCACTAACTTGAAAACTATTGGTACAGTTATTGCTCAATAGACTAATATTTTTTAAGTGGGTAAGAAGACTTGCAAAAGTAATCAGATAATGCTGATATTTTTCTTTCAAAGGTTAACAATGGCAGTTCTTGGTCCTGAGCTGGTTGGTTCGTATAATTACCACTGTACATGCTACAATATCGACTATTAGTAGATTTGTTGAAGATTCTGGGTTTCAAGATTAGCTTGAAAGCAATACATTTGCTACCATGAATCATGACTCAAATTATCCCCATGTGGTTTACTACCTGTATATGAATGCAAATGTTGTTACAGAAAATATGCTTGAAATGTCAACACAATGTGCAATTAATATTGCATTGTCATGCTTCAGCATGTGATATCTGTATGGTGAAGTTATTTCAATTACTATAATAAAAAATGTTTAACATAAGAAAGCAACAACATGTCATCAAATGGTTATTTCTGTCTTACACATACACACACACAGACATACACACACACACACTTTTTAGTAGTACAGGAGACTGGTTCTAATTAAGCTTCCAGGTGATGAAATGTTTTCACAGTAATTTTCTTCTGCTGTACAGACAGCAATAGCATTATGGGGATAATTTTTACTGCTATTAAAGTCAGGACGAGTAAACAAAATTGGTGTCAATTTTTCTCCTAGTTAGCTGAAAGGCAGACCCTTTTAAAATTTAGAAATGACACTTTTATATCTCTCTAGTATCATTGATTATAACAACAGTATTACTAGTCTGAATAGAATTATGTCAGCATCTTAGTTATGACTTTTATTTTTCATAGGAATTTATAGTTTTATCATCGTTAAAACATCATACTGAGCCTCAATAAGAAGCATATCTTAGTTTCATTGCTGTTCATACCGTTGTTCTTTAAGATGTTTATATAGAAAGAAGTGAGAATATTCTTCCTTTAAAGAAAGGAAGTACTTTGGTTAAAAATCTTGTTATGCGGTAGTAACATTAATGCCATGTGTGACTTAGTTTTTGGAATTGACAACCACTTGGTATAAATATTGACTTTTAAAAATATATTTTTTAAAATTTGTCATTATTTTTATAAGGTTAAAATATTCTATGAATGCTTTACAAGTTAACTTTTTGAGTTTTTTTTTTTTTCAGTGACAGATAAGGATGAGGCCAATGTGAGTAGTTTGGTATGTCCCTATTTTATAAAATAATTTATAAGATATATAGATAGATAGAGAGATAGATTTACATATGTATATATTTCATTCAATTAAATGACTGGAAATCTTTTTACATTATAAAATAAATCATCCTGAAAGAATTTCAAGTGTAGAAAACTTCATATAGTGCCTTAAATCAAAACTAACACATAGCTTTTTTGCAGAGAGGAAGATAATAGATCTTTAAATTAATTTGGAAAGAGTTATCTCTTAATGATTGTTCATGTATGTATAGGACATGGTGACAACAATGCTTAGCCCCATGATCAGGTAGATTTGTAAAACAGTAGGTGTAAAAATTGGAATGTGTTTCTCTTCTTTCAGGACCTCTCTTAGTCTTTAGTATCTTAAGATCTGGAGAGAGTCTTCAGCAAGAGACTAGAACGTACATTAGTTTCTAAACAAATTTCACTATGGTACCTTTAATTGAAATGCATCTCCCAGGACTAGTCTTCTGTTGACCAAACTTTGGAAAACAACACACTAAACCAATTCATTTATTAATAAAGTAATCAAGGTATTTATTTAATCATTTATCAAATATGCATTGGTGGTATAATTATGAATAGTGACAAATATAGTGCAGGAATTTACTTGCACTTGTCAGTTGAGAATTTGGCCATTTCTAGAGGAATATTTGAACCAGAGTTTCAAGAAGGCTGGTTTGACCCAGGAATAATAATCCTAGATAAATTGCCTTAATGGTAAAAATGAGTTATATTAGATATTTGCAACATAATGGTGATATGCAAAGTGGTGTAAAATGCTTTAGAATGTGGTCAGAATGAGGTCCAAGCTCTTACGAAAAGATATTAATGATAAAGTTTGTCTTTAATGAGAATCTATTGTCACCCATCAGCGGATAAAAGCTTTGTATAACACATAGTATATCTAGAAGCACCATTGGAAAATATCTTCTTATACAAACGAAAAGTCCTGTTGGTTTACAACAAATTTCCTTCAGAGCTAGAATGTGTTAAAAGTTTGTTGTATTATTTATGAGAGACAAAATTTATCAAAACAATTTTTTTCTCATGTCTAGGTTTTCCATAAGCAATATGTTAGGCACTTTGGAAGTTTTAAGAAGTTTCATCTCACTCAGTCCTGTTTTGTCCCATGTGAAATATTGTCCAATTAATCTCCCTCTTAAAAATGTAGTACATATATGACTATTCAGTATATCTACAGAGTTATATACTGAATGGTACTCTAATGGCCTAAACTGAACTATTCTATATAGTTATCAAAAATGTTGAAATTTTGGGCACCTGGGTGGCTCAGTCGTTAAGCGTCTGCCTTCGGCTCAGGTCAGGATCCCAGGATCCTGGGATCGAGCCCCACATCGGGCTCTCTGCTCAGCGGGAAGCCTGCTTCTCCCTCTCCCACTCCCCCTGCTTGTGTTCCCTCTCTCTCTGTGTCTCTCTCTGTCAAGTAAATAAAATCTTTAAAAAAAAATGTTGAAATTTTGACTTAGAAAGTAGTGTCTTGATTATTGTACAGAAGTGACACCATCTTTATACCTTTATAACAAGCCAGACTTCAATATTTGATACAGTAATAAAAACATACAGTAAGAAAAAGCAAATTCCAAATCTTGTCCTAAGAACAGGTGTAAGCAGACATAAACCCTTTAAGTACTAAGTTGACACTGTTGTGACAAAAACTTGCAAAGATAATTCACAGCTATATAAATTTAGCCAAGTTATGTTCTATTATAGATAGGCTACTGCTAGGGTTATAATAAATAACTTTAACAAGGTCAAGGAACATAATAAAATTCATTTTTAAGCCTGCAGTATTCTCTTTTTTTTATTCTTATGTTAATCCCTATACATTACATCATTAGTTTTAGATGTAGTGTTCCATGATTCATTGTTTGTGCATAACACCCAGTACTCCATGCAGAACGTGCCCTCCTCAATACCCACCACCAGGCTAACCCATCCTCCCACCCCCCTCCCCTCTAGAACCCTCAGTTTGCTTTTCAGAGTCCATCATCTCTCATGGTTCGTCTACCCCTCCGATTTCCCCCGCTTCATTCTTCCCCTCCTGCTATCTTCCTTTTTTTTTTCTTAACATATATTGCATTATTTGTTTCAGAGGTATAGATCTGAGGTTCAACAGTCTTGCACAATTCACAGCGCTTACCAGAGCACATACCCTCCTCAGTGTCTATCACCCAGCCACCCATCCCTCCCACCCCCACCACTCCAACAACCCTCAGTTTGTTTCCTGCAATTAAGAATTCCTCATATCAGTGAGATCATATGATACATGTCTTTCTCTGTTTGACTTATTTCACTCAACATAATACCCTCCAGTTCCATCCACGTCGTTGCAAATGGCAAGATCTCATTCACACCAGTCAGAATGGCTAAAATTAACAAGTCAGGAAACGACAGATGTTGATGGGAAGCCTGCAGTATTCTGTTAGCAGTAAAAATATATCTGCATGTTTGTAATATATCTGACTTAGGGAAAAATATATGACATAGTGTACATGAAAAATCTAGAGTATGTAAACCTTAATACAACCATTCAAGCATATTACTTCATTGTCATTAAAATGATGAAATTGTGAATTCAGAAAATCACTTAGTCCTTAGGCTAAAAATAGGTAGATCATCAAAACCTAATATCATTTTAGCTCAAATTAGTATTTATTCAGTAAATGTTCTACATCATAATGTGAAAAGTACAAAGGAAAACTCAAATTTGGGGAAGAAACTGAAGGGATTTTTAAAATAAGCAACGTTAGGTAATTCCACTATGTTTTTGATTCTTCCCAAACTGAAGCAATAGACTTGTCATAAAACATTTAGTACAAATAACAAATAAATAGATTCCTCAGAAATTAGCTTAGGTTTCTCAGCCAAAGATTACTTATAATTTGCTTTTGAATTCATTTCTTCTGACCATTTCTAAGTTTCTCCATTTCATCTCATTCAGTTCCACTTTTCCCATGTGAAGAAGCATTGCCATATTGCTCTCATTTTAAGAAGTATAATCATTGCCCATTTTGGTTGTTTTAACTAAAACACTGAGTTCTTATAAGTGTATGGAAAGAGTAAAGACAGATCCCAGTTCTGCATTATTATTTACGCTTTTGGATTTTTATATATATATATATATATATATATTTTTTTACCTATTTGGCTCACAGTCCTAGTGTCCTATTTATTTGGGCAGCAGGTAAATGGTTACAACTTCTCTAAAGTCCTGTGGCTGCTCAGAATCTCTTGAGATCATATGTCCTGGAAAACCATGAGAAGCCCACTTCTAGACCTGAAATATTCTAATATTGATCTCACTTCTCCCTGTACATGCTAGAAATTTCCACAGTAGTTTCCAGATCTGACCTAGGTAATTAATTATTAAATGGGGATTACAGATTTCTACAAGACTCCATAGCATCATAACACCTTGCCAAGTAATCCCAAGACTTTGGGGAAATGAAATGAAGCTCCTCACAAAGACTGGAGTTTCTATTATTTTCCTTAATTTATTATTTTTAATCTACTTTATTATTATTATCTCTTATGTAATAGAAAATACAGTGGAAAAGGAGGCAGATGATGAATTCCAACCCTGGTTCTGGTGTGAACTACATGGGTAGGGGAGTCTTCATTTCCTAAAAATAAAGGCAACTTTGTCTACAGGACAGTTTTGTTGTGAGGAAAATAGGAAGCACTAGTTTCTGTAGCAAAGTATTGTAATTTCCTCATTGTATATAAAAAATGTCTCACCGATGATCCAAAGACTCTACTTTGTGATTCTAAATCTGGTGGGGTACCACTGGGCTTCAGGTTCTGCAAGAATGGGACTAAGGAGGGCGCCTGGGTGGCTCAGTCGTTAAGCGTCTGCCTTCGGCTCAGGTCATGATCCCAGGGTCCTGGGATCGAGTCCCACATCGGGCTCCCTGCTCGGCGGGAAGCCTGCTTCTCCCTCTCCCACTCCCCCTGCTTGTGTTCCCTCTCTCGCTGTCTCTCTCTCTCTGTTGAAAAATAAATAAAATCTTTAAAAAAAAAAAAAAAAAAAGAATGGGACTAAGGAAACTTGTTACCAGATGGTAATCATCTTCATTCATTCAATAAAAACCTTTTGTGGACCCAGTAATTTCACTCTCAAAATCACAAAGTAAGTTATTTACACAGCCAAGAATTTTAGACAAAACAAAAACCAAACCCCCTAGATTTTGTTATTCCCAATGAAGTAAGATGCTAATGAAAAGAGTGACCTCTGATGCCAGATGACCTGGGTTTCAATGACTCTGGGCCTCAGTTTCTTCATGGTTGAGTAGGGGTTTCTTCATAGTGTTGAAGGGAATTAATTGGGATATTCCATGTAGAGTTGTGAGCCTGGCACAGCCTCCCAATAAATATTTGTTGTTGTTATTTTTATTTCCACATAACTTTCTCTACTGTCTCCAGAGAAACACAATTCTGTTAATGTATTTTAGGATTAAGGGCTCCTAAAGCCAATCTGGTATTCTGGACCAAGCTCCAGGTTCTCCCATCTCACATTTTCTAGCCTTGCTCTCCACCTTGTTCTTCCTCTTATAGCATGTCAGTTTTGGACAAGGGGACAATGTAGTTGTTCAGTTCCCAATAAGTTCCTCTAACCATTGGATCTCTGAGTAAACACTGAATTGAAGGGTGAATTCAACAATCTGTAAAGAATAGTCATATTCTTAGGAAATGGTAGGTATAAATATTATACAATTACCATACACAAGCCTCTTCTGAAACAAAAAGGTGTGGAGAAAAATCATAATAAATGAAAGATATTTATTGACTACTCCTGGTTTTGTTCAACAGGGCATGATGAGTGTTAGTACCACGAACAACAATAGGCCTCCTACCTGCCAAACACTGCTGAACTGAGCTCTGGGATATGAAGAGCTCACATTCTGGGTGGGTAGATACATAATCACTCATTACTAGATAATCCTAATGCAATGGAGATATGAAGGGTCTGTGGGAGTAGAGCAGAAATTATGAGTATGCTGTATGGGAGGCCTGGGGCCAGTGTCACAAGAGAGCATTTCAGCTAGGTCTTAATATATGAGCAGGATTTCAACATATGGGATTAAAAAGGGGGGGTGCCAGACTCAGGGGGTGTCAGAGGTGAGAGGGCCTGACTCACTCAGGGAACAGAGAAACTCAGCATGCCAAAACATGGGTTGGGGTGTTGATGGAAGGAGAGAGGTAGATTGGGGCCAAATCACCAAATCCTTAGATAACACTCTTAACAGTTTGGATTTTACCCTTTACACAGTGGAATCAATGATCTTTTTTTTTTTTTTAATATCAAGTAATGAGGAGTTGGGGTCTGCATGTTATGGTGTTGCCTATATTGGTCTTGTGGAGAGGGAGGAAGACAGGCGTTGGGGGCAGGGAAGTAGGACACTGTGACTGGAGTGCAGGCAGGTTAGGACAAGGGCCTGAACTGGTGGGATGGTCATAATCCAGATTTAAGAGGCATTTCTGAGGAATAATCCTTAAGACTTTTTGACCTATTTTGTATGAGGAATGAAGAAGAGCAATCAAGGAATTGTCTAAACATGTTTTCATTGTTGTGAAAAAAATTTACTTAGTGTAAAAAATGATTATCTTCAGAAAGGACTCCTGGACTTTTTACAGTTCTATCTTTAATCCAAATGATGAGAGGTATGTAGTATACTAGCTAAGAGAAAGGATTCAGGAGATGAAGTGAATCTGAGATTTGAATCTGAGATTTGAATCTCAGCCCCATTGCTTCCTACCAGTCTGCTCTTGAGTAAGTTCCTTCATACCCTGTTTCTCATTTTCCTTATCTGTAAAATGGGGATAATAGTGATAGTAGCCATAGGGTGGTTATGAAGATTGATTTGTGCATTTCTGAAGACATCAATGAGATGAAGTCTTTTTGTCATTTTTTTATGATAAACCACCTTCAAAATAACTGTACCAGAAGTCAGGTTTTTATTTTATTAAATAAATACCTTACTGATTTGGTGCAGTTTTTAAAAAGTTATCTTTATATTGCATGGTTTCATAATAGATCTCGATGATGTATTTAAAACTGATTCTCATATATCTTCAATTTAATGACTTGTAACATTGAAAATTGCGCTCCCATTGATTGTTCTTTGCAGTGTGATAGCTCTTTCTTTCTATGTTACTGATATGATGATCTTCTTGTCCTTCTGTCAATAATATTAGAAACAATCTTACATCACTAGATCTATTTCCATTCCGAGGTTTTAATGATAAAGAGACAAGTCTTGCTGCTTTAACGATTGTATCTTCTCTAACATCTTTTCATCTAAAATACGCTTTTGTTATTGGTTTTCATCATGAAGAAATACATGGAAAGATTAATTTAAATGGCACTACTTTTGCCCTCGATGTCTGGTACTGTTTATCAATTGCTCAGCTGTGCTGTCACTGTTAGTGACATTGTTGGAGCCATTTAACTGAACTGTCGCTCGATTAGTCTCTTTCCATTATTTATATGTAATCATTAATTAATATTATATTCTTTTCAATAAAATAATAACCTTGAGGTATAACATCTTCAAGTGGGTCCAGGGGGCAGACAGAACTGGCATAATAATCAATCAAAACCTTCCCTTGATCATCCTCCCCACACAGTGAGCTGGACATCATACAGATGCAGGCTGCTAGGCCGTGTGAGGAGCTCACTTCAGTGCCTTTGACGTACGTGAGCTGCAGAAGACTCTGATACTTTAGAAGTTCTGTTTTCCTGATGCCCTGCTCTAAGCTTTAAACAGACTAACAGTGGTTTCTTGAGTTTATTTCTCTAAATGTACAAGTAAGCCTTCCAAGGGAAAGGAAGACTGAAAAGTCTGAGTCTTGCTTCCCAAAGGGAGTGTAACCCAGGGAGCACCCAAAGGGCTTGGCTTGTGGAACATCATTTTCAAGTCTTTGTCAAACAAACTTTGGCTTGCATCTTTTATGCCTTCATTCATGCCACTGAACACCCACTTTATTCAGTCTCGTATTAAAAATACAAAAGCATACAAAACACTCTCTCACTTCGGTTGAGTGTGGCATTTTGATAAGTTAAAAACTTCCCAAAGGTTACCCAGCTCTGTTTGACCGTTGTAGAGATCTGTTTAAAACTATGATTGGAGTGCTTCTCTGAAAAGACTCTTGATTTGGAGGAAAGGATATGATGAAATAGTCATTGTAAATAGTTTCTATTCTGACAAAGTGCTATATATCATTGGATTTCTAAGTGGATTAAAGAGGGGGAAAGATGCCTTTTGTTTCAAGATACTACACTAAATTTGGTAGTATCTTCACTTATACATTGGTTAACATGTAATGACTTCTGAGAGGTCCTTTATCCAGTATTCACATTCATTGCAATTAGGAAAATTTGCTAATTTGATATCAATTGTCATTGATCAAAGGCAAAGGTTTTTTTGGCATGCTCTTTCACATTTTGGCATTTCTAGTGGTATGCTGGTAAATGTTTAACTGTGAGGACCCCTCCCCCCCAAACACACACACATACACACACTCTCTCACAAACACACACACTCAAACAAAACTCTAATTTATATTAGCGTTTGCCAATTTCTGTCATGTAAACACTCCCGCCATGACAGATCTCAACTATCAACACTGTGTCACTAACCATGCAACTAGGAAGTTACGAGCACGGTCAGCTCTCGCCAGGTGATACCAGTTGGCTCCAGTAAACCACTGGTTCTGATTCTAAAATTGGTCATCACCCAAGTGTTGTGTTTTTTTTAAACATTTGAACCTTCTGCCACTGCTTGTGTCTGTCTGTCCACGAAATTTTCTTTTCAAATGGATTGTGGTTTGTTATTGCAAACGTGTTAAATCAGTAGAGCACTCAAAAGACTGCAATTATTTTTACCTTCTTCCAGTGAATCAGGTTTCCATGCTCACATAGCATTTCTCACATAGTTAGTACCCTCCTATTCATTCTTTTTGCTACTTTGCTTATTACAGAATGAAATTTCCTGGGGGTCCATAAATGAAAATGTTTGAGTGTGTGCTCTAACTGGCTTTTAATTCATGTCAATTTAGAAACTTAGAATTATTTAAAGTAGTTCTAGCTGTTCTAAGGTTGGCAATTAGCACCTTAATTTGTGCAAATGGCACTGAAAATGCTGTATCAAAACAGACTGTTTCTCTTAATAAGAAGACCTTAAAAAAAAGTTTAAAAAAACCCAGTAGCAATCAATTTGAACAGTACCACTTTTTCGCCAAGAGAGAGCAACATAAGCACACTTTACAGAAATACATTTCCATGGTCATTTTATACTGTGAGTGGCATCGTCCCCATGCTTTATTTAGGGACCTATTACTTAACCTGCCTCTGAACTTGGTGGACAAGGTGCAGTGATTAGTTAGGAAAATGGCAGTTGATGATGCATTCTGTAAAGATCATAGTTTTATTTTCAGGTGTTTTTTATGCACAGTGTGTTTCTTCTTTATGATTTCACTTTTCCATGTGTATGAGTTTCTGAATATTGGCATTGTTTTTACTGTCAGAAATGGTTTTCAACAGGATCTATTTTCTCCAACTGGTATAATGAAGTTAAGTAAAACTGCAAGAGTTTTAAACGTATGAGTGGTGGGTTTTTAATTTTCATATTGTTTTAACATAATCAAGGCGCATAATATCTAAATTTAAGAAAACTGGTATGTCTGGAAATTGTCTTTTGGAAGACTTCAGTACTATAAAATGTACTCACTGCCCTGATTATAAACAACTGACATTTGACCATAAAACAGAAGTGTGAAGATTTCACCAATAAAGTATGTACTTTCAAAGAACTAATTATGATTAACTTTAAAATTTTTGCTAGATTTGTGGCTTAAAATCTTACCTTAAGTATTTTAGAGACACTATTTCCTCTCAAGGTTTTCATACTTCAGTAAAATATGGTGTCTTTGGGTTGCAGTAACTAAATATTAAACTTATATTGCTTCCATATAACAGCAGGAGTACCTGCAAAACATATCAGTTTAAACTCGATAAGGTCAAATCTTAAAAATGCCAGTGACAAATGATTTATTATACTTATTAAATTCATGTTTTATGGGTCTTTAGATACTCGTCAACCTCTGGGGGGTCATTTACCAGGGTGAGGGCAGAAAAAGAAAAAAAAAACCAAGGTCATGTCTACAGATAAATGTATTAATTCTGTGCTTTTAGGAAAGTTGTTTTCATGTGATTTTAAATTCAGGAAAATTTTTAAAAATTAAAATACATCTAAGACATTTATTTTTTAAAGGTTTATTTTTAGAAGTCTTTATAGGAATAAGCTTGTGGATTTAAAAAAATTCTGTGTAAATATTTGCATGGTTTCTGTAGCTTGCTCTCAGGAATATTGACAGGCATAAGTTAGGAATGTTAATGCCACAAGGAGGTGTTGCCCGATGTCTTTGTACCCTTGAAGTCTGGTACTGCTCTTGTCCTTTCATACTTAGTTTTTAAAAAACAGTAATTATATCTAAGACCCTGGGTCTAATTCCATACTTGACATGGTTACCTCAGAATATAATGAATTTTATGTATTCAGTGAGTCACCTACTTTTTCTAAAGCATCCCTAGATCGGAGATCGATCGATCTATCTATCTATCTATCTATCTATCTATCTATCTATCTATCTATATAAAATAGCTGCAGAATAACTATATAACTTTAAAAGTCACAATTTTATAATTATAATTTAAGAATTATTCTACACATTTAAAACTATTTTACTTCGGAGTCCCTTTACACAGAAAGCCCCCCTAAAGAATTTAAACTATAAATTAGATGAATGAGATCGTGACTTACAGACTTTAAAAAACCCTCAATCAAGCAAGCAAGCAATCAAACAGGCATATACTAAGCACATACTATGTTTCAGGCACTCTTGTAAGAGCTGGCTATCCAGTGGTAAAATATCTCTGCCAGTGAAAGAACATTCCACTCAAAGGACCTGGAATGGAATAGGATAGTGTGTTGAAGGAACAGAGAAAGGCCAGTGGCGGGCCTGTAATGTGTCAGGGAGGACGGTACAGATGAGGATGGAGAGGAAGGGGCTATTCATACAGGGCTTTCTAGGCCGTGGTATGGACTCTGATTTTTAAGTTCAGTGGGAAGCCACTGGAAGTTTTAAGCAGAGGGGTGATGTGCTGCTATGCCTTTTAAGAAAGGTAATTCTCACTCCTGTGTGGAAAACAGACTGTAGTGTGGCAAGAATGACTAAAAGAAGGTCAGCTGGAAGGTTACTAACATTGTTGAGGTTAGGGGTAATGGTAGTTTCAATTAGGGCGGGAGAGCAAAGGTGAAGAAAACTGGAGCGATTTGGAATATATTTGGGACGAGGAGCAGATGGAACCTGCTCGTGTTGGGAGTCAGTAAAGGGAAAGAATCAGGATGTTTTTATACTTTTTTGACTCGAACACCTGAGTGTATGGTGGTGCCATTTATTGATGTGGGGAGGAACATGTTTGTGAGCGCTAGGGAATATGGAATTCAGTTTCGGGACATGTTCAATGTGATACTCAAGTGGAGGTGTTGAGAAGATGGTTGTACATAAAAACAGCTACTATTATCCTCTCTACTTTCAGATGAGAGAAGTGAGGCTTAGGGAGGTTAAGCAGCTAGCCCAAGGTCACCAGCTTAGTCAGTGGAGCTGGGATCCGAATCCAGGAAGCCTGGCTCCAGAGTCTACACGTTTGTCATTTTGGCACACAAGGTTGGAGACACTTACAACAGTGGTATTGGAATGAGCTCACTTTGGAAGAGAAGTTAGATGGAGAGTAGAAAGACACACAGCCATGCCTGTGTACTCTTCGGTTAGAGGTGGTGAAGGAGAGAAGGGAGACTGAAAATGAGCAGCCATTGAGGTCCAAGGAAAACCAGGGATATGATGGGTCATAGGAGCCAAGAGGAAAGATTAGTTCAAAGAGATGAAAGCTCCACAGATGTGGAGTAAGGCGAGGAGAGAGGTGCGTTGGTCAACATGGGGCTGTTTGTGACCGTTACGAGAACAGTTTCAGCGGAGCAATGGGGAAGGAAGCCTGTTGAAATTAGGTGGAACATACTGTGGGAAACACAGGCACGGACACAGCATTGAGAAGGCGTCTCATACTGTTATCTATGGGTACCGGGGACAGTGAGTCGCGTTCTGTTCTGAGGCAATAGTATGGTGAGCACGGACTCGAGTCAGATAGACCTGAGCATTCATTCTCAATCCAATGTTATCACTCCTCCATCTTAAGCCTTTTACATAACCTCTCTGAGCCTCTTTTTTTATCTGTAACATTTGTTTCATGCAATTCTTGGAAGAAGCGGTTGTTTACCTCCTTGCTTTTCCTTTTGTAAAACGCTTTTCCCTTTACCTGAAATCTGTTGAAATCTCTACCTGCCCCTAACATCCTCATTAGGAACTGCCCTGGTTCTTTATGTTAAGGCTGATAGGTCTTCTAAAGTTGCATTAAAACCTTTTTTTGTGATGATTCATATCCTTTTCCTATTAAATTGTGTGCTAATTAATTAAAGCAAGGTTCCTCTCTCTGTGTTTTGTATCTCGAAACACCTATCAGATTGTGTGGCGCAGAGTATGTATTCCAGAAATCTTGACCTCATTGCATTCCTTCAGTCCCGCTGTGGGAGCTGAGCGGGGAGCCTGCACGGACCAGGGTGGGGAGAAGTAGAGCACCAGCAATGTTTGAGCTCAGGGAGGCTCGAGGTGGCCTTGCAAGCGGTGCCATCCACTTGCACTTTAAACTCCAAATGCAGACAGGTAACACGACCCAGAGGGAAGGCAGCTGTCAGAACAAAGGGTGGAAGGTCCCCGCAGAGAGCACTCAGAGCTGCATGTGGCCTCAGAGAAAGGGGCAGCTGCAGCAATCCGAAGCTGGGAGTTCACAAGCAGACTGGAGGCGAAATTTCCAGGAAAGACCAGCTATGATATAGTCAGTCAGTACTTTGAGCTAAGGCTAAGGCTAACGCTTAATAATGGAGAGTCCCAAAACAAGAATGAATGACGTGAATAATTTGATTTTAGAATGTTGGAGTTTCAGAAACTAGGGGGCAATTAATATACTTGTAAAACTTGATTTCCTTTTGTAACCAGGGAGTTAATTATATAGGGATGTGAAGTAAAGTAAAACGGTGATTGAAGCGGGTTTGTTAATATGTTATTCTCTAGGTATTACAGACTTTTTATTTTTCTTCATAATCCATCCATTTCCTGATTTCTTTTTATTTCTTTTTATTATCTTATTGCTCTCAAATTAAATCGCTTTATCCTGGCTCACCTACTAGGAAGATAAAAGAAATCGGGTCAAGCCTAATGAAACCCATAGACTAGGACTTTTGCTATCAGACAGTAAGTAGAAATGAGAAAGGAATGTAATCATCCCTCTATTATTTATGGGTTTTTATTATTATCATTGTATTTCATAGGGACCTGTTTTGGGATAAAATCTAAACATATAGATATATTCATACACACACACACAAACACACACATATATACACAAACATATAAAAACCTCGAATCTGTCAGCTAGGAAGATAGGGAATGTGTTTTTCTGTCAAATTCTACTGACATGTAGAGGGAGAAAATCATACAAGGGCTACATAAGTAATAAAAAATCAAAGTGTAAAAATTAAAATTTAAGATCAGGGAAACACAAAAATCTAACAAATCTAACAAATAAAATGCACCTTCATTTAACTCATCCAGGAAAACAAAATCAATACGAGGAAGTTTGATGTGGAGGGAGGCAGAGAACCAGTAAAAGAAATAGACTTCAGACACTCATATGGAGAGCCACAAAGAGAGGGAGGGAGAATCAGATTTTCCCTCAAACATAGCAACGTCAGTATGAATGCAAAGTTTCACATGCACACTTCATTTATCTAGATAAGTTGAACAGAAAAAAGAAGAGAATGCCATATAAATACACCAAATAAAAGAGATTATGAATTTCCTAAAGGCAAGGCTTATTTCCCATTTATCTTTGTGTTCTTAGCTTCTAGCATACCAAAGTAGGTTCTTGGTAAGTGCTTGTTAAAATGTTGAAAAAACAGAAAACAATTTTATCGAGTACCATCTCGTCTTATAGCCTACAAAGTACCTCACAACTATAGTAGTGAATAGACTATGTAAACTGTAGTCACTCCCCCAAGGACTGGAAGAAATGAACTGAATGTTGAAGCTTTTCCACCTATGCTTCAGGCTGTTGATGTGGAAAGTGATGGAAGGTAGGAGTTGTAACTTGGAATTGCTGAGGTCAGCACTGATAGGTTCTGAAATGGTCAATACAAATTCATGTCAAAAGACCTGGGAAATTTCTCTAAGGCTGAATGGCATACATACTTGTGATTATCTAGAGAAATGTGGAATGATGCAGTGTCAGTGTTTTCTAGGACCTGGTAAATTTTAGGTATTTAATTTGGAAAATGGAGTATTACCAAATTCAGTATATAGTGTCTCTACATACCTATGTTGATTTGACTTTGGAATTCCTCACAAACTTACCACTTCTACATATTCTCCTTCTTAGTTTTCTTTTGATAAGGCAAGAAACCTATATGATGTAGCTTATAGCTTCTAGAAAAGAATGAAGTATTCTCGTTATACTGTTCATGATATGTAAGACAAGGGAGAAATTGGTTTGAAGCGTAGCTCCCAGGAAAGCCCATATTCCTGCATGTTCAGGTGGTGAAAGGGGTTATGATAGCTGATGTGAATAACTTGTAGTACTAGGATGGAAACTTACCTTGCCTTATTCTGCTTTTTCCAAATTTACAGGTTTTATTTTTGTTGTTGTTATGCTTCTCTGCTAGGTAAGCCATGATTTATTGTTTTAAGGTGTGTTTAGACCTTATCATAAGAGAAACAACATGTAACTGTAGTATTTTGGCATGCGGGGATAGTGCTAGGGGTATTGGGTGAAAGTAATCACTCAGTACAATCCATGTGTAGCAGCCGAGGGCTGGGGGTCTCTCCTTCTGCTGGGATACTATCACTTGAAGATTTTGGAGCAATGTGTTGGAAATTTGAGGTGTCCTGAGCTACTGAAGGGCCAGTGGGAGGGTGTGGATTATCTACAAAGGATGATTCAGTACAGAGCTGTACCTATAGGCATGATCACCAGGTGATAAATACATTGCCGTGCAGAGTAATTTCCCGGAGGGTAATGAAAGAACAGCTGATGGAATTTCTCAGCGTAAGTGATGTGCAGTGGTCCATTGGATGCTCTTAGAATAGACATAAGACAACGAGAAGCTTCTCTATGCCTCTCTGGTGCTGGTAAAACATGGCTTTTGACCTGGCCAAGGCTGGGCAGCTTCTGGGAGCACTGTGTTTCTCCTCCTGGCTCACGCCCCCATCCTGGGCCTCACTGGCCCTCTCCCACCCATCACATTCTCCTCTTCCAGCCCTCTGACTCCTTATCTCCTCTGCAGTGCCATAACCCAGCTCTTTTTTGGTCTTTCTAATGAGTGTTTATGGCATAAACTTTACGGCCTGAGCTTCTTCAATGCTTTTCCTTCTTATTCTTTGCCCAGTTCCCCAAACCATGCTTTTGAGTTAAAAGAAAAAAATTTATTTTTTTGCAAAATTGCCTTTCTTGTAAGGAAAAGCTTGCAAGAACCTTCACACTTTTGTCTCCGCTACCAGAGACAAAAGTCTCCCTTAAAATTTAAAAATTACCTTAAAATTTAAAAACTGAGCATCGGAAGAGGAGATGAACCATGAGAGACTATGGACTCCGAGAAACAAACTGAGGGTTCTAGAGGGGAGGGGGGTGAGGGAATGGGTTAGCCTGGTGATGGGTATTAAAGAGGGCACATACTGAATGGAGCACTGGGTGTTATACGCAACCAATGAATCATGGAACACTACATCAAAAACTAATGATGTAATGTATGGTGACTAACATAACATAATAAAACAAAATTAAAAAAAATAAAAAAATAAAAACTGAGCATTGACTGTTTTTCTTTCTCCTTTCATTCCTGTTATAACAAGGCTGATCTCCCAGAGACAAAGAAGGCTATTCATTATTGAGTGATGGGTTCATCAGGATTTTGTGGGGCTTATGGAGCCACCTGTGCAGGGAGAGGGGGCAGCACCTAGGCAAGCCTCTGCTCCCATCATCCGGTGTCACGCAAATACGTATTTTCTGTAGAGCAAGCGTTCAGAGTCACCAGGCTGCAGCTGCTTTCACCTGAGTGTGTGTGTGTGGGGGGGGAGGTAAGAAGTTAGGTGGAGAGGGCTCACATCAGTGCATGAAGGACTTGTAGTACCCACACAGGGACCGTGCAAAAAAGATAACATGAACACACAGATGGTATATAAGTAAGTAGGAATAGTCAACACCGAACTACAGTCAGCACCACCTAAGTGAAAATGTTTTGTTCCTTTCTCTACACACTCCTTGCTTTGCTCAGACTCTAGCAGAGCCAGAAGTTGGCGGTGGAGGAGACAAAGGTGAGGAAGGAGACCGTGCCCAGCTTCTCTTCAACAGGAGCCTGGTATCACATTGGCTCTGAGCTTGTGTTGGGGGAAGGGAGAAGCTTTGAATGAGATGTGAGATTAAAGTCTTAAATTTAACAGAGCCTTCTACTACCTTGAAGTGAGTCATAATTACTGACATGAGATGGATTTTTGTTGTTGTTGCTGAAAATGGCCGGAAAGCTATTGGAGCTGCCCGAAATGTCCTAAAGCTACGTGAAAGGGGAATCGGACATGTTGAAAGGCAGCGGTAGGAGGAAAATACAGCTGCTTCCTGTTTGTACTCCTTACGTTCAGCCCTTTTCAATAAACTGGTTACACATCTATTGATTCTTATGTAGTCCTACAGTGACGAATAGCAACCCACACTGCATCTCAATAGCACGAGAGCTAAAAGACGGAGAATCGGAGAACCATAGGCAGAGCATGGAAAGGTTCTGATTGCCCAGCCTAGGGAGAGGGATGAATGAGCTGATCCGTGTGGCTCTGCGTCTGTGCCTGGAACCCAGAACTCTCTCCTCTTCCTGAAGCCCCCGGCTGAATTTGTCAACGTTCTCCTTTTAACCTCTTTCTCATCCTATGTTTTCTGATTTCTGTTGACAAGATCATCATCACCATCACCTGAGCTTGACTTTGCCTTTGACACGTCACTTAGCTTTACCACTCATGTTTAACAGGCAACGAACCTATCTAGTAGCCCTCCCTTATCTGTGGTTTTGCTTTTCCTGGTTTCGGTTATCCGCCATCCTCAAGCAGATGATCCTCTTTCTGAAGGATCATCTGAAGGTCAGTAGTAGCTTAACACTACGTCACAATGCCTATGTATTCACCTCGCTTCTCACTTCCTCACGTAGGCATTTTATCATCTCACATCATCACAAGAATGGTGAGGACCATATCATACAACATTTTGAGAGAGAGACCACATTCACATCATTTTTATTACAATATATTGTTATCAGGGCTCTATTTTAGTATTTGTCATTGCTGCTAATCTCTTACTGTACATAATTTATAAATTTAACTTTATCATAGACATGCATATGTAGGAGAAAAGGCAGGATATATATTGGTAATTCTGTGGTTTCAGGCATTCACTGGGGGGTCTTGGAATGTATCCCCCATGGATAAGGGAGGACTACTATAAGTCTATCTCAGCAACAGCCCTCAAAACACCCCTCTGCAAAATGGTTCTCACCAAACCATTTATTAATTTATTCACAAATGTTAGGGGGCTTGATGGAAGTGATAAAGCTGACAGCTGGGCAAGACATGCTTCTTGTTTTTTGGGTCCTCGTGGTTTAGAGAGCAATGGGCTGGACACCGCTCTGATGCAGTGGGATGCGTGTGCTAATGGAGATACGGTCAAGGTGCTAGGAAGTTTGGTGAAGGGAAAAGCTAACTGCTTAACAGAATGGAGACAACTTGTTAAGGGGGACGTTTGAACTGGCCCTTTAAAGATAAAATCCAGGGCGCCTGGGTGGCTCAGTTGGTTAAGCAACTGCCTTCGGCTCAGGTCATGATCCTGGAGTCCTGGGATCGAGTCCCGCATCGGGCTCCCTGCTCGGCGGGGAGTCTGCTTCTCCCTCTGACCCTCCTCCCTCTCATGCTCTCTGTCTCTCACTCTCTCTCTCTCAAATAAATAAATAAAATCTTAAAAAAAAAAAAATAAAGATAAAATCCAGGGAACTGAAAAGCAAGGGGAGGGGGGTAATATCAGCCAACAAGAAACCACCAAGCAGAGGGAGACCATGTGCAAAGGCAGGAAGACAAGGAAAACTGCAAGTAGTTCTTACACCTACCTGGTGCTAGGGAGTGGGGTGTGAGATGACAGGAAATGGGACTAAAGAGAGACATTTTAACATGATTTTAGCATAGACACTTTAGATGATTTCTTTAGAATAAATTCCAGGAGCAAAAGGCTAAATGTCATTAGAATTTTTGCTGGAAAGGAAGGGGAGCACAGAGCATTCCAACAGAGGCTGAATGGGCTTTCTGGAACGTTGGGAGTGTGTGTGTTGTGTGTGCACATTGTGCTGGAAGCAGATAAAGGAAAGGTAGGCTGGGCCAGCTTTCGACTAACCTAGTATGCCATGTCCTTTGTAATAGGCAATGGGGAGCCATACGTGGTTTTGAAGTGGATTGGTGAGGAGCATACATCCACTTTAGAAGCATGATTCTAGCAATGATGAGAAGTGAGGCAGCAGGCTCTTGCACTCCTCCAGATGATAGGTAACGAAGGCCTGTGGGAGTGAGTATGAATTGAGGAGACCGTTGAATGGGAGACAATTGAAAGCAGCCAAGGCTCCACTAGCCCCTGGCTGAGTTTCCAAATGACTTATGGATAATTATAGCTACATAGATTCAAACGCTGTACACCAGACCACCTCAGTCGGAATCTCCTTGACGATTAACCAAACCTATGAACCATAGCACTAACTGGTCTGGCTTTGCCTTCTCTCCTATTTTCTTTCACATGTAGCTGTGATCCAGCCTAACCATTTAGGCTGTAGTGGTAACTATGAACTACTCCCAACTACAATTCGTGCTCCCCTACAAGTATCTTCTTTGTCCCTTCCTGTGCCACCACCTTCTCCTGGAATGATCTGTTTGCTCCTTTCCTGATGGCCCAATTCCTACACATTCTTGGGGGACCACCTCAACTGAAATCTCTCATGTAAAGCTTTCCTGCATCTCTCCTCCTACCTCACAGGACTCTGCCCTGCCTCCCCCAGCGAAGGAGATGGTAATCCTGTCCAGCGCTGGGCTCTTCCTCAGACTCCAGAATAATTTACCTATCACTTACTTACCATCACCTTCTACCTTGTATATATGGTTATATATGGATAGATCTTATCTCTTCTATCAGCCTGTACACGCCTTAGGAGAGGAATTGTGTCTGGGATACAGTAGGTCCTCAGTAGGTAATAAGTAAGTGAATATCAGTAATCTTTATCAACTCATGATTAAAGAATGGTATGAGTTTTTTTCCCCCTTTTTAATGGGGGAAGATACAGGAAATTTAAAAGATACAAAGCATGGTCTTTTAATTAAGTCTTCAAGTTCGATCAGTATATTTGTACAATTTTGCACAATTGAGGAATGTATCTTCTGACATTAAGGTCTAAATATATCAGTGCTGTTAGTTCCTTTATTTTAAGTGGGGATTAATTCTCTTTCAGAGGAAAACTATAATCCTTTCATGTTACAATTCACAAAATTGAGTCCCATAATTCTGTTCTAAATGGGAGGGAAAACCCCAGAAAAATAAATGTTACAGGTAACTGCATCCATGTTATTGTGACGTGTTAGAGCTCTCCAGGGAGCCCATAGTAGATAGCTTTGCTGTTTTCCAGCAGGCATCTTTATTTTTCCCCCTGTATATTAAGTTGCTTGCTTAGGGTTTACTAGAATGCTAAATTATCTCTAGCAAATTATAAGCAACATGGATGAATGGTCATGTAGTATTTCATTTTTGCCTCATTATGCTTTAGATTTGGGATCTCCAGTTTTGTAAATGATAGCTACGATATATCACTCCATCTTTACACGCGCTCATGCTTGAACGCGTCCTGCTTCTCCTCCCATATGGAACAGTGTCAATCATGATGTACAACTGTTGTTAAGATACAACTTGAGTCTACAGAATATAACCCAAAAGTATTTGTTATGGAATAATGTATAAGATTGCAGGAAAACACAAGAGAATTACCCTTGGCTTTAAAAAAAAGCAAGCAAACAAACGAAATTCCAAAAACCTTTGGTGTATTTTTAGGTAGAAGGCTATAAAGTAAGTATTCTCTTTTCTCTGGGCTCCAAGTTCCCCTCATAGCTCCTCCTACTCCCTGGGGAACCGAGGTGTTTGCCATCATCTTCCTGTACCTCAGTTTCTTCATTTGTAAGTAAGACTTAGAGTTGACAGCATTTTGTAAGGAACAACAAATAAAAATGCCTTGAAAGAGCTTTGCAAGTCTACAATACTCTGTAAATGCTTAATGATAATAATATACAGTAGGGCATCTTCCCTTGAAAACAGCAGGAGTGTTTCCTTACATAATGACCTGACAGATGGGTTATGGTATCTAATCCCCTTAAACCCCCAAAGCTCTTTGATAGTGAATGTTGTAAAAGGCCAGATTAGAGCACATGCTGCTCTTTTATTGAGCCCTTTCTTTCGGTATCTATGCCATATTCAATTGCTTCCTTCTCTAAGTACCGTTATGTGTTAACCTACTACCTGCAGGAACAATTAGGAGCAAAAATAGAGACTAAAGGACGGTGCACTCCAGTAGGAAAAATTAGTTAATGCTTGTTGTCCCCAATATTAAAAATCCACTTTGGCCTTTACATGTGGCTTTTATCGAAGGTTCCTGCCCTCCTAATTCCTGACTATTAATCTTAAACTGTGGGTATTTGTCGATGTTGAGCGCAGGCTTTGTGTGTGTGTGTGTGTGTGTGTGTGTGTGTGTGTGAGAGAGAGAGAGAGAGAGAGAGAGTGTCCTGTATGTGGTGCGAATGGAGTGTTGATATTAATTCTAAACCAGTGAGGCTTGCAGAAATCACAGGCTGTTAAGGATATGTGCGGCATTTATGGAAGAGCCGGAGCTTGTAATCTGTTCAGAATGAGAAAAGCATGATTAGCATTTGTTCTCCTGTAACCTTAATTCAGCTCTTGAACCTGAATTGGACCAAAAAGTTTTTTATATTTCCCCTTTTTGCTGTGCTTATCTTTTGAGAATAGCTATTGAAGTTATCAGTTTCCAAAACCTTTGTCACCATCCATTAACCCAAATTCATCCTCCTTCATTAGTTAACAAAATTTGCTTTCTTTGCATGCTGGAAGAAAGATCACATTGTTGTGAAATCTCACCCATGGTGTGTGATTCTGTGTCATCACAGAAGAGAAAAAGGAACAGCAACAGGAGTTTGTTTGTTTGTTTGACAACTGAATATAACAGCAATAAACATTTTAAGTGCACCATCTCTTTTAATTTGGGATGTTTAAAGAAACCAGGATGGTTGTTCAAAGCCCTTTCTGAAAAGCCCCTCTACTCATACGCTGGATCCTCCCCCATTTCGCCTTCTCAGAAACATCACTTCTACATTTGTGTCCTCTTCCCCTGCATCTTCATATGCTCCCTCTTTTCCAAATCATGGTGCAGAAATTCTGGAATATCACCCAACTTTATAAAAACAACCTTATCTTTTTCTTTTTTTTTTAACAATTTTATATATTTACTTGAGAAAGAGAAAAAAAGTGTGCACAAGTGGGGGGAGGGGCAGCAGGAGAGAGACTAGCAGACTCCCCGCTGAGTGGGGAGCCCAACACCAGGTTCAATCCCAAGACCCCAAGATCATGACCTGAGCTGAAGTCAGACACTTAACCGACTGAACCACCCAGGCATCCCCCCAGAAACCTTATCTTGAGTCCACATTTCCTTCATGTGCCATTTTTCTAAATCTCTTTAGAGCAGAACTTCCCCAAAGGGTTCTCCCTACTTGTCATCTGCACTGTCTCTTTTCCTATTCTCTCTCTCTCTCATTCCCTATCCCTGCTTCTCTCTCCTTTTCTAGCCTTGTCTCTCATTGAGATGAATCTGAATGTTCCCCATCCCCATAGGCAGTGTTCTGATTTTCATGCCTAGATTTGTTCTGCCTGGTTCTAAATTTTGTATAAATGGAATAATAAAGTATGTGTTTAGTTTTTTTTCCCGACATAATGTTTTTTGGGATTCATCCAGTTGTTGTTTGTATCAATAACCCATTCTTCTCGTTATTGCTTAACAGTATGGCTATGCCATGGTTGTATTGTTTTTTTGGTTTGTACTCTATCCTTCTGTTGATGGATATTTGTGTTGTTTCCACTTTTTGGCTATTATGAATAAGGCAACTATGAGTATTTCTCATAAAAATATTTTTGTTGGCATATGTTTTTATTTCCCTTGGATAAATATCTAGGAGAGGAGCTGTTAGATAATTGGGTAGTATATTTGTTTAACTGTAGAAGAAACTGCTAATTTTGACAGTGGTTGTAGTATTTTTATACTCCTGCCAGAAGTGTATGAGAGTCCCACTTGCTGCACATTCTCACGAACATATGTTGTTGTCAGTATTTTAATGTTGGCCAGTCTAGTGTGTGTGAAGTGGTAGGACATTTTGGTTTAAATTTGCACTTCCCTGATGAACACCTTTCATGTGCTTATTGGCCATTTGCACATCTCTTTTTATAAACTGTTCAAATCTTTCGCCCACTTTTAAAAATGGGGCTGTTTTTCTTTTTATTATGGATTATAGTAGCTTTTTTTATATTCTGTTTACAAATCTTTTCTTAGATGTATGTATTGTAGTAATTTCTTGCAGTGCATTGCCTGCCTTTGTATTTGCTTACATGGTATATATTTTTAAGAACAAGTCTTTAATATTCATGCTGCCTACTTTATCAACATTTTCTTTATGGCCAGTGTTCCTTTTTGTGTCCAATTTAAGAAACCTTTACATACTGCAAGGTGATGATGTTCTTTTATATTTTCTTCTCCAAGTTTTATGGATTTAGCTTTTATAGTTAGGTCTACAATCTATCAGAAATTTGTGTACTGAGTGAAATAGAGGCTGAAGTTTATTTATTTTTCCCTAGGTGTATCCTATTGTTTCAGTACCATTTGTTGAAAAGATTTTGTTTCTCCCCATTGAATCATCTTTGTACTTCAGTCAAAAATCTCTTGATCATATATATATATCTTCACAAATCTTTTTCATAGATTTTTTTGGTCTATCTTTACACTAATACCACATACATATCACCTAATTATTGTAACTTTATAATGAAATCTTAAAATCCAGCTTTATTTTGCCTTCTTTTTTGATGTTGTTTGCTGTTTTAATTCCCTTTATATTAAAATAGAAATTTGAGAATATGTATGTCAATTTTAATAAAATTCTTCGGGGGTTTTGAGTAGGATTACATTGAATCTATACATCAATTTAAGTAAAGTTAACATCTTAACATTAGTGAGTCTTCTACTCTATAAACATGGTTTTTTCATCCATTTGTTGAGGATTTCTTTAATATCTAATATTTCTCAGAATAATTTGAATTTCTAATATACATGTTTCACTTGGTTTTTGTTAAATGTACTGCTAAGCATTATAAATTTCAGTGCTTTTTAAATGGAAAACTCGTACTTTCCAATCTTTTGCTAAAAACTCTTACTTTCCAGGGCGTCTAGGTGGCTCAGATGGTTAAACGTCTGCCTTCAGCTTGGGTCATGATCCCGGGGTCCTGGGATCGAGTCCTGCATCAAGCTCCCTGCTTCTTGGGGAGCCTGCTTCTCCCTCTGCCTTTCTCTCTCTCACTCTCTCTCTCTGTCTCTCATGAATAAATAAATGAAATCTTAAAAAAAAAAAAAAACCTCTTACTTTCCAATTTTTTACTACCAGGATACAGACATACATGGCGTTTATTATCTTGTATCCTAATTTTATAGGGTATACTCTTCATCCTTCACATTTCTGCCTGGGATGAGAGCCCTTGAGAGTATTTCCTTTCTTACATAACATGGCTCCTCAATTTCTTGCATTTAATTCATTTGTGGTTCTTTCTATCCTCAGTATTTTAATTGGTTTTATAATACTGTGATTTTATAGTTCATCTGATTTACCTTGTTTTGGTTGGTAGAGTGAGAATGATGGTCTCTTGTAACTTTCTATGTCTAACCTAGGAGTAGAATGGCCCTAATATAGTTTTCAGTTCTGTAGGATCTGGAGTCATAGCTCCTCTTACTGATTGTTCTTCTGTCTTGATTTCTTGTTCAGCCCACTAGAACTTTATCAATTATTTTAGTTTTTCAAACAACCATCTTTTAATTTTGTTAACTTTCTCTGTTGTTTGTCTTCTATTTTACTGATTTCTGCTCTGATATTTATTATTTCCTTCCCTCTACTTGCTTTGGTTTTCACTTGCACTTTCTTTTCTAGCTTTGTAAGGTAGAAGTTTAGATCACTATTTTTACACATTTTTTTTCTTTCTAATTTATGTATTTGAACCTATAAATCTCCCTATAGGCACTGCTTTAGTTGCATTATACAAATTTTGATATGTTCTATTTTTGTTGCCATTCAATGACATATTTAATTAAAATCTATTTTAATTGAACTAAAACTTATTTATTTTTGGCTCATGAGTTATTTAGGAATATTTTGGCATTTTGTAGATCTCTTTCTGTTTTTGATTTCTGATTTACTTCTATTGTGCTCAGATAACATAGTCTATAAAATTTTAGTCTGCAGTTATTAACTTTTGTTTTTAAATGTCAATTAGGTCAGCTTTGTTATTCAAATCTTCATTATCCTGACAGGTATTTTTGTTTAGTTATTCCATCAATTCCTAAGAGAGGGATGTTAAAAGAACCAACTGTGATCTTGGATTTGTCTATTTATCCTTTTAGTTTGGTTAATTTTTTTTCATGTATTTTGAACTTCATTAAGATTGTTATATGTGTGTTGAAGGACAAGATCAGTAGAGTGAAAAAGCAACCAATAGAATGGGAGAAAATATTTGCAATTCATATGTCTGATAAGGGACTAACATCCAGAATATATAAGGAACACCTACAGCTCATAAGAAAAAACAAACAACCCAACTGAAAAATGGACAAAGGAATTGAATAAAAACATCTCTCCAAAGAAGACACAGATGGTCAATAAGCACATGAAAAGATGCTCAACACCCCTAACCTTTAGAGAAATGTAAATCAAAACCACAGTGAGATACTACTTCATACCCATTAAGGACAGTTGTTACAAAAGAGAGGAAGGAAGGGAGGAAGGAAGGAAGGGAAAATAAGTGTTGATGAGGAGAAATTGGAACCCCTGTGCAGAGCTGGTAGAAATGTAAAGTGCTATAGCCACTGTGGAAAAGAGTATGGCTATTTCTCAAAGAATTAAATACAGAATTACTACATGATCCAGCATTTCCAATTCTGGGTACATACCTAAAAGAATTGACATTAGGTAATTGAACAGATATCTGTACACCTATGTTCATAGCAGTGTTATTTATAATAGCCAAAAAGTGGAAGCAACCCAAGTGTCTATTGACAGATTAATAGATAAACAAAATGTGGTGTATACATACAATGGAATGATATTCAGCTTTAAAAAGAAATGAGATTTTGATGCATGCTACAAAATGAATGAAATCTGAAGATATTTTCCTAAGTGAAATAAGCGAGACACCAAAGGAAAAATATTGAATGATTCCACTTATATGAGGTATCTAGAGCAGTCAACATCATAGGGATGGAAAGTAAAATGGTGGTTGCTGGAGGAGTGGGGTGGTGGCAGGGGGGAAATTAGAAGTTATTGTTTAATGTGTACAAATTTTTAGTTTGGGGAGATGAAAAAGTTCTGGAGATGAATGATGGTCCTGGTTGTATAACAATGTGAATTTACTTAATGCCACTGAACTGTATACCTTAAAGTTGTTAAATAGTAAATTTTATGTTATATACATTTTATCATAATAAAAAATGATTGTTATGTCTTTCTGATGAATATACCCTTTTAATATTATAAAATGTCCTTCTTTATATACTGATGATGCTTCTTGTCTTAAAGTCTCTTTTCTGACATTATTATACCTATACTAGGTTTCTTATGGTTAGTGATTATATATATTTTTTCATCCTGTTACTTTCAATCTTACTGAATCATTATATTTAAAGATTCTTATACACAGCTGTTTCTTACAGATAGCATATAGTTGAATCTTGCTTTTAAACCAGACTGACAATTCTGATTTTTAATTGGTTTAGACCATATGTATTTAATGTAATTATTGATATGGTTGGATTACATCTTCCATCTTGCTATTTGTTTTCTATTTGTTCCATCTGTTTACTTTTATTTTAATTTTTTCCCTGTATTCCTTTTCTATTTTTCAGTATTCCATTTTATTTTACTCACCTCCCCACTTTCTCACTCTACTTTATCCACTGCAGTGAGCAAACCAAACAGTCCCACCTCAAGGCTTTATTTTATTTTATCTACCTATTAAGTTCTACACCCAGAAATCCATACAACTCATTCCCTCACTTCCACGCTGCTCAAATGTGACCCTGAGAGGCCTTCCTTCATCACCCTTATTTGCTCTCTTTCTTACATGACCTTATTTTTCATTATAGCACTTTCACCACCTGATGTTATATTTATACTTGTTTGCTGATTTTTTTCTCCTCAGACTAGAATGTAGGCTCCAAAGAATAGACCTTTGTCCTTGTTTTGTTCATAAATGTATCATCAGCTTAGAAAAGGATCTGGCAAATAGAAGGCCCCCAGAAATATTTTTTGGAATAAGTAAATTAAAAGGACATGGATAAATTATTGAAATAAGGATATTTAATCACAATTAAAAGAAAATGGACTCAACCTATACTAATAATATCAACCAGATTAAAACACAAAATTTATTTAATTGTTAAGGACTGATGGCATAATATTGAAAGAAAAGAAAAAAAATACTCCACAACCCCTTAATTGTTTTTGCTTGTTGTTTGTGAAGGAAACTAATCTTGAAACTAAATATGACAGAACTGAAATTATACAGGGAAAACAGAGCCAAGGGGACAAAGAAATTTTAAGAAAACCAAGATATTCTACATGATGTTGAGTCTCCTAGCACAGAAGGTTGTACTCTAAATGTCATTACTCCCATGACAACGGAACATGTTAGGAACCCCGAGATTTGGTGACTGGGAGTTAAGGAAACTAAGGAGAATACATAAAAACTGTGGTGCCTTGGTGGCCCAGTTGGTTAAGCATCTGCCTTCTGCTCAGGTCATGATCTCAGCGTCCTGGGATCGAGCCGAGCATCAGGTTCCTGCCCAGAGGGGAGTCTGCTTCTTCTTCTACCTCTGCCACTCTTCCTGCTCATTCTCTCTCTCACTCTCTCTCTCAAATAAATAAAATCTTTTAAAAAACTATGTAAGAACTTACAAAAGAGCTACTCCTTTTTTTATTATTAAGTTTTTTGTGTTAATTCCAGTATAGTTAACATATAGTGTTATATTAGTTTGAGGTGTATAATATAGTGATTCAGCAATTCTATATATTACTCAATGCTCATCATCATAAATGTACACTTTAATCCCCATCACCTATCACCTATTTCATCCATCCCACCTCCCCTCTGGTAACTATCAGTTTGTTCTCATAGTTAAGAGTCTGTTTCTTGGTTTCTCTCTCTCTCTCTTTGCTTTGCTCATTTGTTTCTTAAATTCCACATAGGAGTGAAATCATATGGTATTGGTCTTTCTTTGACTGACATATTTCATTTGGCTTTATAGTCTCTAGCCCCATCCAAGTTGTTGCAAATGGCAAGATTTCATTATTTTTTGTGGCTGAATTGTACACATTGTACTCATATACCATATCTCCTTTCCATTCATCTATGGATGGACACTTGGGCTGCTTCCATAATTTGGCATTGTAAATAATTCTGCAATAAACTTAAGGGTGCATATTTCTCTTTGAATTAGTGTTTTTGTTTTTGTTTTTTGGTAAATACCCAGTAGGACGGTTACTGGATCATAGGGTAGTTCTATTTTTAACTTTTTGAAGAACCAAGTCACTTTGGAGGACAAAATGACTAGTATGAATGAAGATATTGACAAGCTGAAGGAATAAGCAGAATCTAAGAAGACAAGTTTTTAAAGGATTTAACTGTAAGGTCATGCATGTGGGTCTAAATAAAAAGTCAACAAACTATAATGATACAGAATTAGGGAAAGAGGGAGGGAACTAGCTTGGCAACAACTTCTGTTAAAAAAATGGTTTGGAGATCTTAGTCAATGGACCATGTGTGATATGACCACCTATAAACTAATGTGATCTCTGTTTGCAAAAATGGGTACATTGTCTGAATGGATCAAAGATCTAAAACTAATAAAATAACTCGAGGAGCATCAGAGAAAGACAACCTGGAAGATAAAGGGACTTAAATCTTGGCATGATGGGAAAGGTTAGAAAAGCTGGAGATCACAGGCCTCGAGATAGTTTGAAAGTGGAGAAGGACATATAGGACAAAGTAGTTGCCTTCACGTATCTGAAAGCTGCTGGGGAGAAGAGGGAAGAATCATTATTCATTTTGCTTCAAGAACTAAAATTTGTACCAATGAATATAAATCTACAGTTCAGTACATTTTGAGGCAATAGAAGGAAGAACTTTCTAATAGTCAGAATAGTCTGAAGGTGGGCTGGATTGTATCAGAGGGACCTAGAGAGGGTGCATAAATATATAGATTGCCAAGCCCACCTGAGAATTCTTTCCAGGACTGGGAGTCTAGGAGTTGTATTGTTTTTAAACTTCTTTGATAATTTTGATATAAAACCAAGTTTGGAAACCACCAGGTCAAACAATCTTTTTCAGATATGATATGTAATAGGATACCAATAATTGATAGGGAGGTCAAGATGGAGTTAGACTGGATTATCTATAAAGCCTCTTCATTCCCAAACTCATAAAGTGGCATTTGTCTTTTGAATTCACTTTGGCTTGGGCCCTGGCCCTTACCCTTGCAGTCTTAAGAACTTAAATTGGTCTTTGTCTTACATGTCCTGAGTCATGTTAGAAAAACTCAGGACAAAATTAAAAGTTGGTCAAAAAAATGAGTAGAAAACCCACAGACTTGGAGAAAATAGTTGCAGAAGACCCATTTGATAAAGGACTGTTATCCAAAATATATAAAGATCTCTTGAAACTCAACAATTAGAAAGCAAGCAACTGGATTAAAAAATGAGCCAAAGACTGTAACAGAAACCTCACCAAAGAAGATACTTAAATTGTTAATAAGTATATGAAAAGATGTTTCGCATCTTATGTCATCAAAGAAATGCAAATTAAAATGAGATACCACTACACACCTATTAAAATGGCATAAATCTGGAGCACTGACAACACTAAATGCTAGAGAGGATGTAGAGCAACAAGGATTCTCATTCATTGCTGATGAGAATACAAAATGCAACAGCCATTTTAGAACAGTTTGGGGTTAATTACAAAACTAAACATACTATATGATCCAGCAATTGCTTTCCTGGTATTCACCCAAAGGACCTGAAAACTTATGTCCACACAAAAACCTGTCCACACAGATGTTTAAATAAACTGTGGTATATCCAGATAATGGAATACTATTCAGGGATAAAAAGAAATGAGATATCAAGCCATGGAAAGACATGGAGGAAACTTAAATGCATATTACCAAGTGAGCCCTGGGTGTTGTATGTAAGGGATGAATCACTAAATTCTACACTCGAAACAAATATTACACTGTATGTTAACTAACTGGAATGTAAATGAAAACAAACAAACAAAAAGAAGTCAATCTGAAAGACTATATACTGTATTATTCCAACTATGTGACTTTCTGGAAAAGACAAAACCATGGAGACAGAAAAATATCAGTGGTTTGAAACCAGGCTTGAGGTGGGGGAAAGGGATGAATTATGTGGAGCACAGAGGATTTTTAGGGCAGTGAAACTACTCCGTGTGATACTGTAATGGTGGATACATGTCATTATACATTTGTCCAAACTTACAAGATGTAGAACACCAAGAGTGAACCCTAATGTAAACTATGAAGTTTGGGTGATTATGATGTGTCAGTGTAGTAGGTTCATCAGTTGTAACAAATGCATCACTCTAATGAGTGATGTTGATAATGCAGGAGGCTATGTATATGTGGGGGTAGGAGGTATATGGGAAATCTCTGTACATTCCTCTCAATTTTTTTATGAACCTAAAACCTCTCTAAAAAAACCCCAGTGCCAGGGTGTCTGGGTGGCTCAGTCGGTTAAGCATCTGACTTGATTTCAGCTCAGGTCATGATCTCAGGGTTGTGGGATAGAGCCCTGAGCCGGGATCCATGCTGAGCGGCAGGTCTGCTTGAGATTCTCTCTCTCTGCCCTTCCCCCTGCTCATGCTCTCTCTCTCTCTCCTCCTCCCTCTCTAAAAAATAAATAGGTAAATAAAATCTTTAAAAAAACCCCGTCTCTAAAAATCTGAAAAAAAATTAAAAGTTGGCTACCCTATACAAAGTTACCAAATCTATGTGTCATTATTTAGCGATATTTCTAGACACAATGTTAAAATTCACCAGTACTGTTGATATGCTGTATTGGACATGATAAAATGATTAAATATAATTGCAGTTTCTTTAAGGTCAAGCTGAGTCCGATTAATTTTTTTTCTCTTGCAGAAGTATTTGCCTGGGAAGCCAGATATGCTACATCTAGTCTCACTAATGATTTTTCCCCTATTTGTCCTGTAATTGGCCTGTTGTTTATTAGAGGATGTACATTATGAGATAGTCTTGAGTTGAGAATATTTACATAAGAACTATCATACGTATCGAATCCGGGCTCTCCTCACATGACTAGAGAATAAATTCTCAACTGTACCAAAACAATTAGAGTTAGAATATGAAGAATCAATTTACAAGTGATTACTCCCTTGCATATAGAGGATCTAGCTGTAAGTTTAGGCTAATGTCCAAATAACATCTACTTGAGATGCTATGTTTTTAGTAACAAGTATTCAGGCACATAAACCCATGGATACTGATTTAATCAGATAAGAGATTCACGATTAAGAGGACAAAGTATGAGATACTAGTGACAGTATGACAAAAAAGAAGTCAAATGGTAAAGTTCAGTTCAAGACAGAACTGAGAGTCTTGTCTTCACCCCTTATTTATTAGTTGTGTGATCTTGGGCAAGCTGCTTAATCTTTGAGTTCCACTTTCATTGTCCATAGAACAGAGATAAAAAATAATAATTGCTGTCATATTTTGTATCAACAGAATGACAGTGGCATTACCTTAAGAAAGATTTGAGACTGCTCCTTTGAGTAGCAGCATTTCTGCTGCCTCATTTGAAGTCTCTCTACTAAGGTGTCTACTTGATGTAACAGGATGTCAAACTGAACTGTTTCTGTGCCTCAAATATGCAGCTAAATCCCCTAAAAGGAGAACAGTAGGCCTCCCATTCTAAATGCAGCCTCCCCAAATCTTGCAGAACCTACTTAAAAAATGGTCAAACTAGCTCTTTTATCATCCTCTCCATTTTATAAAGGAGTCAAGAAGAATAATCAGAGAATTTGTCCGCTTAGTGGGTATTACATTCTTGGAACATCTACCTCCTCCACCCACCGAATAAAGTGAGGGGGAGATCTAAGAGAACCTCTTAAATTTGTAAGGGGGACTTTAATAAGAAAAAAAAAGGAGACTGGCTTCTTTTCTACAGGCGGACACCTGCATATAAAATGGATTTGCTGATTTGAATAAAGGGTAAAGGAGCTGGTGAGAGATGGGAATGAAATATTATCAGGAAGAGAGGGAATGGAAATATTGCCCACAGTCATACTACTGTTTATCTTAGTAGAGGTCTATGAGTTCCTTTTGGACCTTTAGGACTCTGTAGGAGCTAGTTGGGCTTGTACCATCTGGCCAGGATGCCGACCAAGTGCCAGATGAAGGGGCACCAGCAGCAAGGAGGTGCAGATAAAGAGAGGCGATTGGAAGAAATCATGTCAGGGCGTATCTCTCCTATAAGAAGTATGCAACAGGACTGAGCCTTTTAGGGTTCAGATTGCTCAGTATACCATTTATACTTGCTTTCTATGGGATTCTTATCTGCACCCCAACAGGATCACATTAATAGTGGAAAACAATAATCTCTGGCTTAGCCCCCACCGGTGAAATCCCTGGAACCCTACTTCCTGCAAATCCTTCCTATCAATGAAAGAAGTGTCCTGTGGTCTCTTATCAAGTCTTTTCATACAGCTGACACCTACATGTCTCATCTTGTTATTTCTGCCCTGATGCTCAGCAATGGCTGTGAGGCTCCCAGATATTTATGGTATTCTCTTCTGCTATTTTCAAGTAGCTTAGTTCCAGTTGTTGTTTGGTCCTGCTCCAGTGGTCTCCACATGGAAGGGGGAAAACACTCTTCTCTCTCTTGCTTTATTCATTTCTCATCTCTGACAGCTTGCCTCTTCCATGTGATTCAGTATTTATTATATGCATTTTCCTTTGAAGATAATGAGTGTCACCAAACTGAGAGATATTCAAAGTCATTCCTCCCCTGTGACCACCCATACCCCGCCCCCCAATCATGTCCCTTGGTCAAGTGTTGGACTTCCACTTTCTCTTCTTAGGATGGCTTCTTTCCCCCAATGGACCATCAGCATCATCTTCTTCATCCCTTCACAGTGTCTATCCAGGTGCACTGCTTGTGCTTGTGGGAAGCCTCCCTCCTAGGCAGTGCAAGGATCTTAGCCCTGGCAGTCATGTGTCAGCCCCCGTATCTCTAAGGCTTTCCCAACTCCTTGAGTCTTCTTGCATATAAGACCTGGCTGGTCTTCCTTACCAGCCTCTGGGACAACCAAAGCCCATTGGGTTTTTACAGTAGTATATATTCAGTTGAAAACTTGGTTTTGGCAATCCTTTTTAGAGCAAACAGTTCTTGCAGGTGATGCTAACGGGGGAAAAGATCTGAAGAAGAGGGTGCGTGTTCACAGCATTTCAAAAATTTGCCTCCGTTTATTTTCTCTGATGAATCATATCTTCATAATCCAGCATTACCATGTGGGCAATCTTAAGGCTTTGCTTTAAAAAATGCCAGTAGCTGCAGGTGATTGCTAACAACTATTCAAGTTATGTTGCAATATAATGGATAGTTACAGAGTTTAATAAAAGAGAAAGGGCCAAGCAAAAATTTGTGACAAGAATAGGGAAATGGAACATTTAACAGGATTTGTTTTCAAGCTGTTATTTGGGAGATTTAAATAAATCCTCTTAAGTGCTCCAATTTTTTGAGCCCTAAGTGTGCCTTAGTTAGTTTTAAGATTTTTTCTCTTAACTTGGTACATGGGAGTCTTAGGAAGGACCATCCCAGTTGCTGGGTGTGATGAAGTCTTCTTTTAGGTTATGCTTCCACACTAATTATACTACTTAAAAAGCTGTCTCCAGTTCTTGGGGCTTTTAAAGACAATGACAGTATTTTCAGGATTCAACCATTTTGAGATCAAAGTCCACATCCTGGGTCAGGCTAATTTGGGCAGATATTTCAGTGCTTAACAATCATAGATGCACTCCTCAACTATAAATTTCAGTTTCCTGTCATAGAAACCCCAAGAGTATATCTGTCAAAAATGGAATATTTAGATTAATTGGGTCTTTGCAATGGCATCTGGCCCAGGAGGACCTCGTCACCCCGGGTGGGTTGTGGACTGTCCTTTGGAAGACCTCCAAGCATGGAGGTTCCAAAACCTTCTTTGGTTATTCTCATCTTTTAAATGTCCTGTGCATTTGAGGGCTTCCTTTCCTAATTTAATTTTCCCCCTTCTAATGAAGATCAAGGACAGCTGGTCCATATCTGTATACAATTCCTTTATTCATGATAAAAAAATGATTAAAAAATGAAATCCTGATTTATTTGAAATACTCCTTAATGAAAAAAATGAAATCCCAGTTTCTTATAAGTTCAGTAAAAATTGCTACTTATTGAAACCATAGGAAACACATTGTTTTGAAAAATGCCATTTGCCACTAAATCCAGTTTCAAGTCCCATTGTAATAAATATTTATCAAGTAGAGCAGTTTTCTTACAAGAAGACTGTCTTTATGGAAATTTAGGTAATTGGATGTGAGTCATGGGGTGGTTTTCAGAAGCCTTATTTTTCCAGGGAGTCCTCAGAGACCTTAGATGACACTGTTCCCTACAGTCATCCCCAGGCTCCCAAATTTACTCAACAACATACAAGGTATGACCCTGGTTGTTTTATTAATGCTTTTAACTGGTCAAGGCTGATCTGTGAGAATTAATTTAAATAATAGTGAAGTACTGAAACACCAATTAAGAGAACAACCAAATTGTGTCTAACATTCCTAAACTTCACACATTTTAATAATTTTGTAGTTTTGTACATGGATAAAGTATTTAAAAGTCAACTTTTGCTTTACAATAAGTAGATGTTCACAGCTGTGTCAACTGGCTTTCCTCATATTTCTCAATTTATGACCATTCAATGAGAATAATGTTATTTCATATCTAGAGACATTTTAATAAAAGCCTTCAGCATTTATGTCCTTTCTTCAAATGTTTAACAGATGACAGTGTATCACTCTTGATTCTTAAAGAGATAACTTGCTTTAAGCAGTATGAAAAACACAAACTTAATGTAAAACACTAAAGTATATTTCTTGGCCAGAGGCTGGAGACAGAAAAAGACTGAAACCATGTAAATGGGGGATTCGTGTCCTTTTACAGAAATTTCTTACATCTAACAATGCAAGTGAAAGCAGCGATATAAATTATTGAGTGGTTCTTACGTGTTGATCATGGTATTAAGCTCTTTCCAATATTTCATGACCCGAAGAGATAGTTATTACCTTCTCTACTTATGACTCTACTAAATAACTGAACTTCCAGAGGATTAGTGATTTGTCCAAGGTCATTCATTTAATAAGTGGCTGAGCTAAGATTTGAACCCAAGGTATCTGACTCCAAAGACATACTTTTAAGCCATCTGATGGCACTTCATTCTCCACTAGAGAAATATATCAGTTATTCACTCCTTCAGGTCTTTAAAGGTTTTCCATTTTAAAACCACAAAGTCATATGCAAGCAGTTTAAAAGGATGTTGAGCTCAGCCATCCTGAATGTCAAGACCTTGTCTTTCTTGGGAGATTTAGTCCACACCAGTGTTTCAGAGACACGTATTAGTTGCAGCAATTATATTTCTTCATTAGCAGAATTCAGAGAACAATACCTTATTCTAAAGCTGTTTTTTCTCTTTTTTTAATTGCTTGGAAGGAGACTGACTTTTCCACTTACTAAAAAAAAAAAAAAGCTAAGCCTTTCCCTAGTTTATGTGGAATTGCCTACACCCAGTCTATCTCGTGTTGACCTTTGCTCATTAATTGCATTTCTCTTATCTCTGAAGGACTGTTCCTTGATTAAACAATTCGAGTGGGCATGATGACAGAAGAGCATCTCACATAACTGCAGTCTGTTAGATGACTTATAGATGGGGATGCTTCAAATATATTGTCTATCTAAGGATTTTGACCATTTCTCTTTCATTTTCTGTTTGATTTTTTTGTGACCAAAAACCACTCAAGTCCTAGGAGTCATATTAACTGTAACTTAGGGCTAGAACCATCTTCAGCTTACCATATCTAGTTTGCTAGCCAGAAAGGTCTCTGGCTCTTTCTAAATAATGCAATCCAAACAAAAATAGATCAATGAGAAATTACTTTATAATATCCATTAGTCCATTACTAGAGATTCTCTATATTGGAAACCACCCTCATTATTTATAAAATTTGAGAATTTCAAAATCCAGTATATTGTACAATCAGGCTTACCTATAATTTCGATTAGTATTGAATTCTTAAAATTAAGGCCCTGTAGTTTTTCCTAAATTTTGAAGTTCAACTTACAAATATGGTTGTTATTAAAAGTATAAATTTTTTAATAACTAAGAACCATGACTTTAAGGAATTGATTATGTGTCTGATCGATTTAACAAACCAATATCTCTTTAAACAATCAGTCTCATTTACAAGCGTGGGCATTTTAAACTGCAGCTGTAAATGTAATATTCAGTCTTCTTTTTAAGCACTTTAGGTACTTGACCAGACAAGACAAGTTTATATCTCTAATGAACAAAACTGTCTTCCAGTCTAATAAATTATTAAACATATAAATATAGTAAATCTAGTTCTCTTAAGCATTCTTATTCTGTTTACAAACTTAGTCAAAAATCTTACACCTTCAACTTGAATCACAAATTAATTACATATTTTAAATTGGAATCACAAGGCTAATCTGTCAGAATCTCTATTATGTCAATTCTAAATCATTACAAACACTTTAAATACTGAATATAAACAGAGTGTCCCAATGATTAAAAACCTATTCTTGAACTTGACACAAAAGTATTAATACTTCATCATCTGTATAATTAATACTAAACCATCCTGGATTTGGAAAGACACTCATGAAGGGAATAGTGTTTTCATCTCAGATGTGAAATCTGAGGCTTTGCATGTTCAGGTTTATTCTTTTTATCTCAAATATGGACACCTGGAGCTCTTTTTAGTACTCTCTATGAAAACGAAGACTTCGAGTTACATCCTTTAGATGAGGTTCGTGTAGCAACGCTTATCTTCTGGGTTCAAGATATGTTTTTATCTAATTGCTTCAGGTAATTTGGTTAGGTGCCAGTCTCTGCCCCCAACCAGGATATAATGAATTGCCAACAGTTTGCTCTTTATTTTCTAAATTTCCTGATTAAATTCTGGATCTTTTTCATATTCTCTTTGCTTCTCTGGGCCATAGCACTTAATGACATCTAATTGTATTCTGCATATTTCTCATACCTGTCTGATTCTCCATATAACTACAAAGACATAGTACTGACAGACACATGTTTTGGGGAAATATATTACAAATTGGAAACTAATTTTAGTGAATTCTTGATCAAAGATAAGTGGCGAGGATCACAGAAGACTGCTTTCCTCTTTCCAGGTCTTGATTAATAAATTAGTTTTTCTTTCTAATTGGTTTGTGAGTCAAGCTTTAAAAAAATAAATATCTTCCAAGAGGCTTTTTCAGATATACCAAAAGCACAAGCAACAAAAAAAATAAAGATAAATTGGATTTCATCAAAATTAAAAACTTCTGTTGATCAAAGGACACTATCAAGAAAGTGAAAATACAAACTGCAGAGTGGAAGAAAATATTTATAAATCACATATAATAAGGGGCTTAGTATCCAGAATACATAAAGACCTCTTACAACCCCACAACAAAAAGACAAAAACCCAATTAAAAATGGGCATAGGATTTGAATAGATATTTCTCCAAAGATGATATACAAATGTCCAACAAGTACATGAGAAGATGCTAAACATCATTAACATTAAAGAAATGTAAATCAAAACCACAATGAGTTACCACTTCCTACCCACTAAGGATGGCTACAATTAAAAAAAAAATGCAGAAAATGACATGTTGATGAGGGCGTAGAGAAATTGAACAGTGGCATGTTGCTAGTGGAAATACAAAATGGTGCAGTCACTGTGGAGAAGAGTTTGGCAGTTCTCAAAAAGTTAAATATAGAATTACCATATGACCTAGAAATTCCACTCCTAGATATATACCTAAAAGAACTGAAAACAGATATTTTAAAAAACCTAACTTACACATGAATGTTCATGGCAGCACTTATTTACAATATCCAAAAATGGGAACAACTCAAAAGTCCATTTACTAATGAATAGATAAACAAAACATGGTAAATCCATACAATGGAGTATTATTTACTCATTAAAAGGATCCATGCTACAACATGGATAAACCTTGAAAACATTATGCAAGCAAAAGAAGCCAGGCACAGAGGTGACATATAGCATGATTCTATTTATATGAAATATCCCCAGTTGATAAATCCATAGGGACAGAAAACAGGAGATTGGTTTTCAAGGGCTCAGAGGCCATAAGGGATGGGAAGTGACTGCTACTTAATACTTACAAGATGTCCATTAGGGCTATGAAGATGTTTTGGAAGTAGGTTGCACAACATTTTGAATATATGAAATGCCATTGAATTGTACATATTAAAATGATTAGTTCTATGTTATGTGCATTTTACCTCAATTTAAAAAGTTTAAAAATATAAAAAAGGTTTTTTCAACAAAGTCCCATTTTTTATCTCTACTAAGGATGATATTGAGAATCAGATTATTGGGGCACCTGGGTGGCTCAGTTGGTTAAGCGTCTGCCTATGGCTCAGGTCATGATCTCAGGGTCCTGGGATTGAGCCCCACGTCAGGTTCTCTGCTCAGCTGGGAGTCTGCTTCTCCCTCTCACTCTCCCTCTGTGCTTTCCCCCTCTCTTTCTCTCTCTCAAATAAATAAAATCTTAAAAAAAAAAAGAATCAGATTATTACTTGCACTCTTTCTCGTAACTTTTCTGGTGAAATTTTGCCACTAATATGGAGGCTCTCTCATCTGTGTAAGGGGTGAACAATGCTCTACAGAAACAACTGCTCCCAGCTTTATAGGAGAAACATGACCTAACTTACTTTTATAAGTGAAATGATTGACAGTGATGACATCAATTATGACTGTTCTTTCTCATTCGCACTGCCAAACTTTACTAAGCACCAAGACACATAATTACTCAGGACTGAGATCAATAAAATTTTCAAAATATTTCATATATGACCCTCCCCCACATTTTTGTTTGTTTTAAGATCTGTAAATTATCTTCTGCAAATGAAATGGCTCAATTCTTGTGGTATCATGCCCTAGAAACACTTATATTCAAAACTCATAACACTGAATTCTCAGAAAAAGCTTATTAGATATGAAGTATTATTATCCCCCTTTTATAAGGAGGAGAACGAGGGACAAAGAGATGAAGTGACTTGGTCAATATACTTAGCTACTACGTGGTGAGCTAGCATTCAAACCCAGTCTTGCTTCAAAGTCCGGGTTTTAAACTAATGCTTTTCTATTCTACCTCCTAGAATTGCTTATCAAACCTATCATGTTCTAGGTGAAGGAAGATTTAGCAAGGGTAGTTTGTGCTCACCAAACACCCATATGCTGTTCTATATTTTCCAGCCTGTTTTGCAGTTGAGTTGAGATCACATGACGAATTCTGGTCTATTCACTTGCAGTAGAAATGGTATGTGTCACTTCTAATCTAAAGCAGTTGAGAACAAGGGTGAGTTCTCCATGCTCTTCTTGTCTATTTGCAAGGCTGGAAAGGAAGAAGTTTGAGATGTTGGAGATGCAAGGTGAAAGCAGCCTGGAGGATCCCTGACTCACTGTTAAAGGAAAGTTGTCTCTCTCCTCTATCCCTAAAAAGGCTACCAGACCCACATCAGACTTTGACATGAATGAGAAACAAACCTTTAGTATGTTAAGCCATGAGTTATTTTTACCAAAGCATATCCTAGTCTAGATTGTCATTGATAAATGACATAAAGTCTTGACCCATGGGGTGGGATTTTTCCAAGGGCCTCACGGCGTCTCCTTAGTGATTGTTATAGGTTGAATCGTGTCTCCATCCCCAAATCGTTGTGTTGAAGTCCAAACCCCAAGTACCTCAGAAGGTGGCCTTTTTTTTTTCAAATAGGTTCATTACAGATGTAACTAGTTAAGATGAGATCATTAGTGTGGGCTTTAAGCCAATATAACTGGTATCATTATAAAAAGGAGAAATTTGGACACAGAGGCACTCACACAGGAAGAATGCCATGTGAAGATGAAGGCAGCGGAACCGAATCCACCCGTCCTTACCACTGTCAGAAGACACCCTGCCGATGGATTGGTCTCAGTGTTCCAGCCTCCAGAATGGTGAGACAATAAGCTTCTGTTGTTTCAAGCCACCCAGGCTGTGGCTCTTTCCTGTGGCAGCTCTAGCAAGTGAGGGTAGTGATGAACACACGCCATCCCCACGTGGGCTGGCCGGCCCAGCGCCCTCTGAGCTGGGCCGACTGACCAGCACTTGGGCACTGTGCATGCGCAGCTCTCCTTCCCCGCTAAATCCATTAAGAACTACCATGAGCCTGTTAAGAATCCTTTGGGACACTGGATAAAACCGCTCAAATGAAGTAATAATTCCTCTGTTTTAAAGCAAAATCCCTTTATAAACAAACATGGAAGGGATTACAGGGTGAAAAAAGATGTTCAAACAATGATAGGAAGTGTATTATAAATACATGGTATGGACAGAACTTGAGGCCAAGCAAGACAATTTTAAAGTCTGAAATTGAAATTTTTCACTAATAAATTCTTTACCCTGTGACAAAGGGGAGCCTCGAATGGGAGAGCTCACTAACCCCTGGGAGCTTGTTCAGACACCGATAGCAAACGCAATCTTCCTGGACCAGGCAGAGGTCGAGCCCAAAATGGAATCCTTTTTTTTTTTTTTTTTTTTTTCCGTGTCTGCCTGTGGATTCTAGCTACTCCCCTGATTGTCTGAGCTACTCTCTCTGCATTGTAAGTGAGATACATACCTGGGGCTAGTAGGAAAGAAAGATGCCTTCCTCATCTTAGCAGCCTGAGCTTGAGAAAGGAACGAGCTTCAAATTCCAGCCTTACAAAGGAAATATTCTGGGGCAAACAGCATCCTTGTAACAAGTCCATACAATACAGCAAAGGCCCTGCCAGGTAGATCTGGACCTAAAAATTGCATGAAGAACAATTTTTTTCTTTGAACAAAAACTAACAGATGGTTAACAAATCGCCCCCAGCTAACCCCAAGTGATATGCCTTGAATCTGAACTGAGCAATCCAGGCCCGTGTGCAATTTACAATCTTCATTGTTTTCTCCTCACATACCCTGAGTAGAAGCAGATTAACCACTATGAAAAGTGGTTGGCCTTGCTATTTATTTACATAGATGGCTTTTATTCCCTTAACAGAGGGTTTGGAAAAGTGGTTTTGCTTTGCTGGTCTACCTGTCAGGTTCCCTGGCTATGCCTTTCTTCAAATACCCTCCAGCGAGGTTTGTTTAGTGAAAGTTGTAAAAAGGTAAGATATTGATTGCCAGGGGATATTACAAACCAATAACCCATGCTAGGCAGGGACTCGCAGGAGCATAATGAGTTATAATTGGGGGCTGGGATTGTGAGGCGAAGGGAAATCATTTAAACAGGACTTCAGTTTCCACTCCGGATAGTACAAGACTGCTATACCTGTTTTCCCACCGTGCGCTTCCTTGTGCTGAAGGAGGAAAACCTGAAAAATGGAAAGAAATGGTTGCCTCCATGGCAGCACAACAGGTCTCTGAGCTCAGGATGTATATGCCAAAATAGAAATCCTCTAGTCAGTCGGCAACCATTTAATGAGCACATCTCTTCAATTCAGTTCAGTTATTTGTTGAGCTCTCATTTTGTGCACAGCCATGATAGGAGCTATAGAGATGTAAACTTGAAGCAAATAGAGTCTTGCCCTCCAGAAGTTCATAAAGACGAAAAAATGGACACGCAGGTAACTAATGCAAGGCCCATTGCGATGAGTATCCTAACCTAATCCAATTTCATTAAGCAAAGATTCATTCATTTTCTACAAGGAGCATGGAGAGACAGTAGAAGTAAAATTCGGGATGACCTCATGGAGGAGGTGGGGTTTTCTCAGGGCCTGAAGGATCGGTCTTTGGCTGACCCAATGGGCATTCCCAGGTGGAAAGGGTATGCATAGACTAAGCTGGAAAGTGCAGGACCTCGGAGGAGTGAAGAAGTGGGGAGGATGGAACGCGGGATGCATGTGGGCAGGAGGGTCGTGAGGAAGGTGGCTGGGGATGAGACATATCTCAGAGGAGATTTCGAAGAGTGATACACATAGAGCTGTGCTTTGGAATAGAAGCCTGCCATTTATATAATTTGACGGGCCCTCTTTAAGAAAAAGAATAGAAAATTGTGGACGTAAACTTACATATATAAATTAGAAATTATTTAGAATAAAAAAAACCTCACCAAATTATTGGAGCCTTGAAGATTCAGGTCTCCATCCTCTGAGATTTTTTTTTAGATGAGTTACCAGCAGTGCCTACATCAAAATGCTCATGATTGCAACCTTCACTCCTTCCGCACTAGGACACTCTATAACTCCCAGCATGTCCAAGACCCCCAGGAGCCTGTTCTAGTAATGCACCCGAAGGATTGAACCTCTTTAGCTTCACAGTAAATCCATCTGTGCAGAAGTCTCAAATTTTGCTGATTCCATACCAGTAAAAATTTTGAGCATGTACCCCGACTGTGGCAAAGGCAATGGAGTGCCATGATTAGTCCCCTCCAGGTGAAGCGCTTACCCCTGTGTCTAGGAGGGAGGATTTATGATTAGGAGCATCTTCCCCTCAGCCTGAAACATAGGGTTTAAGAGGGACCCAACAGCTCTCTAAAAGAGTGGAAGTGGGTGGATATTTGCGCTACCCAAATAGTATTTAAGGTCTACACAACCAATGTCAGGTTGGAACGAAGGGATTGGAAAAGGGAAAGTCTTCAGGTAGGAGCCCAGTTAAACAGGTCTAAAAGGATAATGCCTTGGATGAAGCTCTTTTTTTTTTTTTTTTAAGATTTATTTATTTATTTGAGAGAGAGAGAGAATGAGAGCGAGAGAGAGCACATGAGGGGGGAGGAGGGTCAGAGGGAGAAGCAGACTCCCCGCTGAGCAGGGAGCCCAATGCAGTACTCGATCCTGGGACTCCAGGATTATGACCTGAGCTGAAGGCAGTTGCTTAACCAACTGAGCCACCCAGGCGCCCCATTGGATGAAGCTCTTGACCATGGGAAAAGCCACGAAGCAACAGAGGGGATTAAGAACACTTGGACATCACAGCATTCACCACCATTTGTGTATCTGTAACAGCTCGGCAAAGAGCTGAATGTCAGCCAGTCTTTAGTACACATCGGGCTGTTTGGAGTTTTATTTCATATCTATTCAGTAACCTCAAGGTGAGCCCTGGTTGCTAGCCGTGACTTGTTTCCAACTCTATAAATGTATGCCAACTCACCAATTCTCAGGGTAGAGCTTCTTTCCTTTTTTTCTCTCTTTCAGTGGGGTCAACACACATATTGTCCCTGCACATCGAGCTGGCAGAAAACTAGTGCCTTGATTCCTCAAAACGATCTCTTAGGACAATCTTGTTCTCTCTTTGCAATAGTCACATTATTATTTTTTGAATACCAGTCTCTGGCCCCCCTGGTAACTAACAGTCAGGTCAGTTTCCATATGTAATGGCTCCCGCTCGGGCCATAAAATTTTGATAAACTAGTCTTTCACCAAAAGTTAGCAGTAAACAACTGGCCTATAAAGCTTTCCAAGAGGCAAGAGAAGCCCCGCTCTGTTGCTATAATTATGACTTCTCTCTTCGTGATGACCCTTGAGGAATGTAGTTAAAAAGCAGAGATGGTGGTAACCTTTCTATGTTTCTCCATCTGTTTATTTTGCACAGCACATTGCCAGCCCTGTGTTTGGCAGAGGGGTAAAACACTGCTGTGCCTCTTCTCTGGAACTCTTGAGAATGCAGCAAAGCACATACCCTTTAATTCCAACATAATCAAGAATTTACTTCCCACAAACTGCATTTCATCTCCTCCCCCCCTCACGTGGTCGTTGGTATTTGGAGTAGTTGCAAGTTGTTTGAGAATGTGCTTGCATCTACAAAATCGGCAATTTATTTCTGCACACAGGGCAGAGACAGAGAAATGGGAATTCCGGTGAAGTTAACGGGAAGTCTACCTGTGGCAGAATTGTTCTTCTGGGCTGTGACGCTGTTACTCGAGGTATACTTAATTAGGCATCACGTCATAACAACAGAGGCCCCAATCGCCAAAGTGGCAGGCCAGGTGACGAGGATTCTAGGATCATGTTGTGTGGCTCAGAACCTTCCCGGCTGAGGGAAATGGAACTTTTCTCAGTACTTGAGGCCCTGTTTGGCCGTATCAGTTAAGCAATTGTGCCTCTGAATGGCATTGAGTGGGGCAGGTTCCTTCCTCAGGGGAATTTAGGAAATGGAATAATTGATTGTGCTCTAGTCGTCATGTGCTCAGAGACTGTTGAGATGCTAATTAATGCACACATCTGCAACCATCGGTTCAGTTGTATTCAACAGATACTTGCTGAGTTTTTTTTATCCTCTGTATCAGAGACCAACGTTATGGGCTGAATACCCAAAGCTGAAGGAAGTCCGGGCTTACTCCTGTCTCAGTGCAGATTCTGTGGGAGGAGGAAGGGCTGCTCACAGATGATGTGAAGGCAGTGTGGCAAACTCAGTGATAGCCCGGGGTATGACACAGGGTAACGCGGGATCAGGGGTGCCTGCCCTGTCCACAGGGGGTCGGGGAAGTCAGGAAGGCCTCAGGGCAGGAGGAGCTGCTGGAACTGGATCTTTGAAAGGGAGTAGGGTTTAGGGAAACAATGAAGGCAAAGACTGGGAGGCATGGAACAGCATGGAGTCCCAAGCAGCCTGAATTGCTAGTGATTAGAGAGTGAGATAAAGAGTGGAGCAGGGATGTCTGCCTTTGGCTCGGGTCATGATCCCAGGGTCCTGGAATCGAGTCCCACATCAGGCTCCTTGCTCAGCGGGGAGCCTGCTTCTCCCTCTGCCTGCCGCTCCCCCACTGCTTGTGCTCTGTCTCTCTCTCTCTGACAAATAAATAAAATCTTAAAAAAGAATGTAGCAGAGGGTAGAAAAGGCAGCAGAGACACATGGTTGCCGCACTAGGGAGGTGAAGTGGTCTGCCATAGGTCGTGGTTGGGGGTGGGGGATTCAAACTGAGGCGAGTGACTAGTATGGTTTAGTTTGCGTTTAGCAGCTTGGGTGGAATGGATTTGAGAAGAAAGACTGAGGGAGAGGATGAGCGACACTGCAGTGGTCCAGGAGAGAGCTGACGAGGACGTGGGGAAGGACAGCAGGAGAGGACAGGGAATGCGAGGACACAGGAAGCTCAGGGGAGAGTCCAGGCTGGACATGGAGACGTGGGGATCGTTCCCATGTAGGCTGGGGCTAAGGCCAGATTCAGCACACACACGGAGTGTGTGCAGTAGGAAGAACAAGAAGCTAAGCTCAGTCCCCTGGGGGATACAGCATCTTTGAGTGGACAGAGGAAGAGAATGCCAATGAAGGAGACCGGGTGAGAAGAAGAATGAGAATCAGCTACGCGTGGTGTGACAGAAGCCAGGGGAGCAGAGTTGGCCATGTTGTCACAATGACGCCGAATCTTCCCATCTGGCATGGTCCTGTGAAAGCTGGGAGAAATTTAGTAATTCGACAAATACTCACCGAGTACCAATTATGTGTTGTGCACGTGATCTTTTACGGTATTTTTAACTTCTAACTTTCCTAAGATGGACTTGCAAATGACCAGCAAAATATAAGCTACCAAATCGGTTTGTTGGATTCCACTCCGTCAAGTATTTCTCTGCTATTTTGCTTTTGCCCCATCGTTGTTTTGCCTTTATTTCCACTTCTAACTTACTATTTTTTTACACATTGCAAAAAAAGACAGGGACTTCCATCTGAGCATGGCATTCAGAAGGGCGACGGCAGAGATGGTGACTGCTTGCAGAATAAATGCGATAGAATGAGAAAAGCATTTGTTTTTTCCATTCCTCAAAGTGAGGAGGCTGGACTGTGTGGGAAGAGATGTGCGTGTTCCTCACTGTTTAATGCGAAGATGGCTCTTCATTAGAGAGCTCTCCTCTGTGTGTGTGTGCATCTAGTTCCCATAATGGTCAGTGTGAATGTGTCCTATTCTTTCCACATTGTCCTGTGCACACCTACGCTTAATACCTGCTGAATGTCTGACATGAGGCACTGAGACCCAACGTACTTAGGCCAACCTAAGTACGCGTCAGACTAGTGAATTTTGCTTCTGGTTATCATCTCCTAATATGGCAGGAGAGAACTGAGCTATATATAGGCAGTTAGGGATGTTTGATTATTTCAGTAGTTGGTTTTTATCCCTTGGTGTGTCCAAGCTGCACATTAAAGTCAAAGAATCATCACAGGTGTGTTGATCAATGAGACCAGTCCTTCTTTAGTCAACAGACTTTTGCTGAGCAACTTGTTAGGCCCACACCCGGAGCTGGGGTAACAAAGATGGATTAGCTTTACTTATGGCCTTTGAATTATTCATCATCCAGTAAGATAGTTCATATATGTCAGCCTTCTTTGTCAACTCTTAAGTTCCTTCCCTTTACCACCTGGCCCTTTAGATCTCGTACATCTCAATGTGCAGATAAAAGCAAGAGGCAAGATGGCTCACATGAAAAGCACAGCATCTGTTGTAGGCAGTTGCTGGTCTCTGCCATGGCATCCTTGTTTTGGGGACTGATTTCAGCTCCCTTCAGACTTTTTTTTCTTGCACAGCTCCTGTCTCTGTTCTCTGAGTTGGCAGGCCCCAAACTGTCACGGATGAGACATTCTCGGCTTCTGTCATGGCCTCACAGGACTCTCTGCTGGGAGAAGTGAGTGGAAAGATTCATATTCCTGTACAAACATTAACATCAGTAATCGTACATCAAATGCCAAGATCACTGCATTTGAGCACTTGTAATTTCACGTGACCAATATCTTATTAATTAGTAAAAGACTTGTTTAATGTAATATTCTCAGCAATATGCCCCATCCTCCTTCTAGCTAAGTGTTTATGTATATGGATTTGTTTTTATGGTAAAAAATCTTATAATTACATTCTTTTCATACTCTCAAAATACTATTTGGCTTAAAGAACTGATGTTTTCTCTGGTAACTTCCACATGGCATCTGCTCAAACTACCCTTCAAATTACTGCATTAATTTGCTAAATGTTTATCTCTTTGCACTTGCCTTGTGGAAACCGATCTTTTACTAGTTCTCTTTCCCCTACATCAGCAAAACCTCAGCCTGTTCCATCTGGCATTATCATTGTTTTCCACTTGGCAATATGGTGTAGTGGTTATGAGCATGGGCATTAGAGTCCATGAGGTCTGTGTTTGAGTCCTAGTTCTAGAACCTTCTAGACATGCACTCATGAACAATTTATTTCAACTCTCTTTGCTAAAACAGTAAACTAAAGTTAACCATCTTATAGGGCTATTGTAATGTGAGGAGCACAGTGTCTGGTCCAGAATAAATGGTCAATAAAATTTTTTTTCCTGGTTATTGTTATAATTTTCTTGGCATAGCGATAAGCACACAGGCATTGAAACTGGATGCACTTGTTCGAACTATGTCACTGGACAAGCTGGCTGCCTTTTTGGGTCTCAGTTTTCTCCTCCGTTAAATAGAAATAGCAATACCTTACAGTGACGACATGCTTTTACAAAAATTAATTGAGATAAAATATATAAAAAATAAATCTGGCATGCTAAAGTGATAAATATGGCCTCTCAAATCTTGTCATGGATTTCTGCCTTGACTCAATCCCCACACCTAAAGCATCCCTCCTTGTCATCAATCACTACTATCTACAAGAATATTAGTACCAAAGAAGGTTTTAGTAGATGTAAAAATACAGTCTTCTTGACTGGTGTTATATTCCTTTATTAATCATGGATCCTTTTTCTAGTTACTTCTCCCTAGTTACATGTATAAATGTTTTAATAAAGAATATTTTATCTCTTAGTACCCTAGAGAGCTTATGCTATCTCAGTTGCTTACGTTAAAGCACTGCTGGGCATGAGTCAACGCACACTCGCATTCATTCACTCATTCAGCAATATTCGTTGTACATCTACTATGTCTTAGGCTGTGCTCTAGGTGTTTGGAATAATCAATAAACTAAACAAACATATTTTTCTTTTTTTAAAGAAAGGTTTTATTTATTCATTTGAGAGAGAGAGTAGGAGAGCACGCACAGGAGCAGCAAGGGGCAGAGAGAACATGGAGATGGACATAGGGCTGGATCCCACAAACTCAAAATTATGACCTGAGCCAAAATCAAGATTTGATGCTTGACTGTCTGAGCCACCTAGGTGCTCCCAGACATGTCTTTCTTTTCTTTTTTTTTTTTTTTTAAGATTTTATTTATTTATTTGAGAGAGAGAGAATGAGAGAGAGCAAGCACATGAGAGGGGGGAGGGTCAGAGGGAGAAGCAGACTCCCTGCCGAGCAGGGAGCCCGATGCGGGACTCGATCCAGGGACTCCAGGATCATGACCTGAGCCGAAGGCAGTCGCTTAACCAACTGAGCCACCCAGGCGCCCCAGACATGTCTTTCTTTATGAAACTTCTATTCCAGTGAGGGAAGACAAACAGAAAAAAAACAATAAATAATTATAAATGTAAATTATATAGAATGTTAGCAGTTATATTGATAAGTTTTATGAAAAAAAAGAGTAAGGCACATGAAGGGGATTGGGACTCTGAGGTGAAGTTGCAATTTTAAATAGAGTGGTTAGAAGTGACCTCACTGAGATGATATTTAGACAAACATTTGAGATAAAAGTTACTCAGAAGCAATTTGAAGAGCGTACTATACTTTTTCTGAGTAAAACCTCAGTACTTTAAAAAAAATTTTTTTTATTTATTTATTTTTGAGAGAGAAAGAGTGAGCAAACAGGGAAAGAGGGAGAGGGAGAGAAGCGGACTCTGCAGTGAGTGCAGAACCCAACTTGAGGCTCCATCCTATGACTCTGAGATCATGACCTGAACCAAAATCAAGAGTCAGATGCTTAATGGATTGAGCAACCCAGGTGCCCCAAACCTCAGTACTTCTGACCTGATTGCTTTATCCTTCCATAAACCCTGCTCTGCCTTTGCCTTAGTTGGATGTCATTGTAGCACCCTTGCCTCCTTCTGGTCTCCTTGTCCCCAGCGTTGGTTCTCTCTGATTGGCAGTCCCACACTGTCACAGTGATATTCCAAAGGACATTTGCTATTTGCCACAAATAATATTCCAAAACTATATATTGAACTGTGTAACCTTCCTCCTCAAGGGATGCAGTGGCTCTCTATTTCTCTTTGGGGCCATACTTCATCTACTCTGGGCCTCCTGCTCTTTACACCTCTTTGCCTTTGCCATTATTCCCATCAGAAATACTTTGTCCTACATTTCATGCTTATTAGAAATTGTACTCATCTTTCAGGTCCCAGCTCTAATGCTATCTTGTTTATGGATCCTTCTTATGCCTTCTGAGTGAAGTCTGTTGTTTCATGCATTTCTCCATTTCCTATGCCCTGAATGCTATATGGTTAGTGGGTTGGATGGCTGCCTTCTCTTAAAATTGTCAGGTCTACAGAAGATGGTCCTTACTTATTGTAGGATCTTCTCAGTGTAACACACTCCTTGGTCCACTGGAGACAACCCTGCTTTCTTGAATTAATCAAATTGGACAAGCCACCTACCAACTTTGATCCCCAGTTTCCTCATCTTAAAATGGGTTAATAACACATTTACGTGAGGAATAAATAAGGATTAAATGAGATTACATGAGATAATGTTTCATTATTTGAATACTTCTTGTGGTGGTTGGCATGTAGCCTGCCTCCCATAAATATCCTATGACTACGGTTTTGTTTTCTAGATTGTCTTTTAGTAATAACAGGGTTCTGTCATTCTTCTTTTCATTGCATAATGGTGTCATAATTGTCCCCATTATTTCTTTCTTGATCTTTAGAGGAAATCGCTCATTTAGTATTTTTTTCTAGATGACTTTCATTATGTTCCCTCTTTTTCAAATATTAATAGCTTTTATTTTTCAGAACAGTTTTGGGTTCACGGAAAAATTGTGTGGAAAGTACAGAGAGTTCCCATATACTCCTAATACACACAACCTCCCCCACTCTCAGTATCCTGCACCAGAGTAGTATATTTGTTACAGTTGACAAATCTATACTGACACACCATTATCACCCAAAGTCCACAGTTGACATTAGGGTTCACTCTTGGTGGTGTACATTCTGTGGAATTTGGACAAATGTATTATAACATCATACAAAAGAGTTTCCCTGCCCTAAAACTGCTCTGCATTCTGCCTGATCATGCCACCCTCCTCCTTAACCCTTGGCAACCACTGATTGATCCTTTTACTGTCTCCATTGTTTTACCTTTTCCACAATGTCATATAATCAGAATTGTATAGTATGTAGACTTTTTAGATTGGCTTCTTTCATTTAGCAGTGTGTATTTACGATTCCCCCATATCTTTTCATGGCTTGATAGCTCATTTCTTTTTGGCACAATAAGTTTTAATATAATACATTTCTAAAAAATACTGTCTTGACCCAATTTTGAGCCCACGGCTAGAGAGACCATTCCGTTCCCATTATTGAGCAGTTGATTAAATCCCTAGTCATCTCACTTATTAGGCTCTCACACTCTGGACCAGGTACCAGACAACCACGGAGAGCCCCTATGTCCCAGAGCCAGCTGAAATTATTCAAAGTAGTAGGTATGTATTAAAACAATAGGTTAAAGGATATTGACTACTAACACCACTCTTGCCACTTACCAGATGTTAATCAATCAACCAATCAATCAGTGAAATATTTATTAGGCACCTAATATTTTTTTTAGACACTGCAGGAAATAACAAAAAAGTAGAAGGATGGTCACGACTTCCAAGGTATTTATAGCCTATTTCGAGAGATAATTTAAATAAAAATACAGCGCTGGCTTTGTTGTACTGACTATAAGTGCAATAGAAATTCAGGCAACAGGAGTTCATATGGATTAGAGTCATTGAGGAAAGAGTCACAGCTGGATGGCATAAGGGGTGACCCGAGCGCCGGACGATCCCCGGGGCCGGGCGGGCGCCCCGAGAGCGCCTGTGCGCTCGCCCCGGGCCCGGGCATGTCTTACCTCCTGCCGGCGCAGGCCGCCTGCCGGGACCCCGACCCCGACCCCGACCCCGACCGGCAGCTGCCAGAACTCGGCCCGCTTCTTTCCCGGGCTGAAAGCCAGAGGATTACGGACGGCCGGTTTGCCCGGAGAGCGCCTCTCTCCGCGTGCAGGGTTTCAGGCACAGCCAGCACGTGGGGGGCGAGGTCGCCTTCTTCCCCGGCTTCCCCTCGCCCGCGGTGGGCGAGCTGACGCTGGACGTGGGTCCCGGGGACCCGGACCGGCCCTCGGACCTCAGCCAGACCTGCCCCCGAACGAGCGAGCCCGCCTCCGAGCCGAGGTCGTCGCCCGGGCGGCGAGGGGGACGGCTTCGTTGGCATCGAGGACTTCGTCCGGTTCGCCCCGGCCTACGGGGCAGAGCAGGTGAAGGACTTCACGAAATACTTGGACCCCGGCGGGCTTGGTGTGATCAGTTTTGAGGACTTCTATCGAGGTTTTGTTTATTTATTTATTTATTTATTTATTTAATTTTGAAAGACTAAAAATGTCACTTGGAAATAAAGGGCGGGGGGCGGGGGCGGAACACACAGAAATGGGTTGAGAACAAAATGGTTGGAGGGGGATGAGCTGTGAATACAGCCACCTACACGCCACATATCTCAGAGGAGCAGGCTCCCGCACATACGGGCTTCATAATACCAGGCGATCCATTTGTTCACAATATCAAAGGGCATCCAGAAGTAGCTACAGTAAGGGATCGAAAGTTGCCTGAAGAATGGGCACAGAAAGGCTGCGTGCGAAGATGGCCTGTCACTTGGGAGGGTGAAAATGTAAAATGTAGAATGAGAGGTTGACAGAGCTCCCTTTCCTAGACGGCAGGGTTTCTTCTTTTTTTTTTTCATTTTCCCCCCTGAACAATTCTCCATAAAGCCCTTAGGGAGGGCTGAATCTACGGAGTTGTCTTTTTTTTTTTTTTTTTTTTTGAGAGAGAGAGAGAGAGCGGAGTGGTGGGTCAGAGCGAGAGGGAGAGAGAGAATCTTAAGCAGCCTCCACACCCAGCATGGAGCCACAGGGAGCCTGACACAGGGCTTGATCTCATGACCCCGAGATCATCACCTGAGCGAAATCAAGAGTCAGATGCTTAACCGACCGAGCCGCCCAGGCGCCCCCTACCAGTTGTCTCCAGGAGGTGAGAGGAAGCTTCTGTGGGCCTTCCAAACTGGCGGGAGAAAAGTGTCCACACAGCTGGTCACAGCCCAGTTTGGGGTGTTCGGGTTAAAGTGAGGCAAGCAGGGCTGCCCACAGAAGTGTCTCCATGTGATGTCAGAGTTCAAGCACAGGAGGCAGGTGTCTGCAGGAGAAGACTGCAGTGGCCTCAGTAGAGCGTGATCAGATAAGTAAATATATTCAGTGTAATGTGAAGCAGATTTTCCACTGCTAGAAAAGGGAATTCCACACATGGGATTGGGAAAATGAAATTGAACACTATAGTGTTGTATTAGAATTGGGGTTTCAGTGTGAACTCATGATTTTCGATATGTGGAGAGAGATTCAGGAACAAATATAAGAGTATGCCTTGTTTTTGTTTGTTTTGTTTTATTTTTGTTTTTGTTTTTGGTGTGTGTATATATATACTTCCCCGTCCTGTACACCGAGGGTCACAGACCTATAGCAACAAACATACCAAACACCCAGATCTTTGGCTGATTCAGTAGCTGGGCAGGAAAAGAACAAGATGAGTCTGCAAATTCTGGTTGTTTTGGAAGCACTGAGTTCAAAGAATGATGAGAACATGCCAAAAGGACACAGGATCCAGCTTGACTGGGGCTCTCACTGGCCAATCCTGGGACAACGTGAGTATCAAAACAAGTAACACTGGTAACAGATTATATACAACCTTTTGAATAAACTAGGAATCTGTGTACTCATGCTGATATATGTAACTGAATGAATACATTGAAAGTTTGATGAGGAATGGGACAACTGTGTAGGTTGAATCATTCCTCACAAAATACTTACTAATTAGAAAAGGAAGAAAAATAACTTTTCAGTGGAGAAGCCTGGCAGAAACCACTTTAATTAAGTAATCAATGGTAACATCATCAGGAGTAAGAAAAGCCCAAATCATGTGCGGCCTGATTATATATCATTTCTCTGATATTCTGGCCCAAAGTGTAAAAACCTGACTCTTACCAGACACAGATAAAGGGAGTTCATTCCTCAAAACTGTCCTGGAATTTTTGAAAGTGTTGAGGTCACTGAAGTCAAGAAAACACCCAGGAACCATTCCATGTTGAAGAAGGCTGTAACAACTACATGTATATTTCATGATTCTGACTGGACTCTTCTGCTCTAAAGGATGTTTTTTGGAAACAGGAAACTTGAATGGAATCTGTGGATTAGATGGTAGTAACGTATCAGTGTTGTAGTTCCTAATTTTGATGATTGTATTTGATAATATAAGAGGAATATATTGAGAATTTGAAAAATGATATAGGAGATTTATCTGTGTTTATAGGACGTATAAACTCTAGTACGTAGGGATTCAGGATATCCTGTGAGCAACTTGTTTTCAAAGGGTTTAGGGAAAACAACTCTTTGTACTCTATGTACAAATTTTCTATGAGTTTGAGATTATTTAAAAAAGAGTTGGGGAGAGAAGCACCTATGGAGAGGCCTACACCTGTTTTCAGCTACCATGTTCCTGGGGGCTTTTTGGACAGTGCATCGAGAACACAGCTCTGGAAAACACAGCACCAGGGAGATTTGCTCACGATGGCTCCATGCACAGCTGGGGTGGGCGTTCTAGGGTCGTGGAGTCCAGGCCTGGCTTTGCAATTCAAGGTGGAATGTCTTTAGAGAAAGCACCTACTTCCTCTGGATGGCTCTCTAAAGACATTCCACTTGGCACTCCCTTTCAGCTCTCAACTTCAACACGGTGATTCCAGTCTTTGATGTATTATAGCTCACCACTGGCTCTGTGGTGGTCTTTGTTCCAAAGTTCTCCGTTCTCTGTATCTAGCTATCCCAGGGAGGTCTGACTAATGTGGGGCTGCCTGGTTTGGCAGTTTGGTCACCTTGGCCTGATTTCATTCTCCTCAGGCAGGAGGATTAGTGTCTCTGACATGCAGATCTCCAGGAAGGGAGCACACCCTGGTCTAATACTACAGTGATGGCCTTCGAGATAAATCCATACTCTCTTCTGGCGTGAATAATTCCAGCAGAGTGACTTGAGGTTCAATTGGGTACTGGCCACGGAGAACATTTCCTTGGAGGGCCTCCAGATATTAATTCTGGAGATGCTGGTGGAACCAGAAGGTGGCGAGCCAGATGGGCAACACTGGTCCATGAAGGGATTCTCATCTCCCCACACTCAGCCCTGAGTTTCATAACTCATGAGGAAGCTTTAGCAACCTCTGCCTCTGTCCACGCACATGCCAACCACACATAAAAATCAGTCATTCCAGTTGACAGTTTGCCAAAGGAAATTAATATGCTGTAGTGTGCTGAGAATGCTCTCTACTTAATAATAACCAGACTTAAGAGAATAAGAACAAGATGCAAGACTACTGAAAAATAAAGGGCAATAAATGGTATGTCATATTTTTTCATATTGTGTAAATTTCCAAATTCCAAAGGCAGTAGATTTTATATACAATTTAACTGGGGATCTTTCTGGTCAGTATTTGTTTTTAAGAATTAGTGATGTGTCAGGGAGACTTGGTTGCTTCAGAATGAACACCAGCAGGATTTAGAAATTTCTTTGTCAAATTATCCCAGTGCCTGGCACAAAATTGATGTTCAATAAGCATTCGTTGAATGAAGGCATAAAAGGAAGTATTAACCAGTGATGATGATATTCATGGAGGTGGACTCAGGCTGCTGACTATGATTTAAAAACATTTTGCCATTTAGGTTCTCCGTAGAATTCCAAAGTAGGTAGAGATTTAATAAGAATTGGTTAAAACTAACAATGAATGTTTCCTGCATGAAAGGGAGAGCTTGATGTGAGAAGTCTTTTTTTCATCAGCTGGAATTCTGTTTCCCTTTTTATTTATTGGGTTCCAGGTAAAAGAGTTTTGGGGATATTTCCTCCTCCACACCCCACCCCTCTCATCCAGCAGGTGAGGGCACTGTAAACTAAATGATGCTTCTTTATGTGTGCACTGAGATTTCTCTGCAGCTTGGTCCTGCCACAGGGAGATGGCTTGTTTATAAACCCTGGGTGATGAATAGCCCAAGATTTATTTTTACATTTATTTAGGACAATCTTCTCACTGTTGCTGTGCCTACTCCATCAGTATAACTAGATGTTGCATAAAAAAGCACACGCTTTGGGGAAAAAGTAAAAAGCCTGATCTTAAATGTCTGCTCTGTCACTCACCAATTGCATGACCTTGGACTAGCTATTGAACATATCTGAGCCTCATTTTCCTCACAGGGTTGTTGTGCCAGTTAAGCAAGATCGCATTTGTGCGGAGCTTGGTGCCTCATAGGCCTGCAGTGTTAATTTCCTCCTAGTAAATTTCCTGCAGACCCACTTTGCTTCCCATCACCCTGGCTTTCTCCTTTCACGCCTGTCCTTCCCTCTTCACCTTCTCGCCTGGCCCTAATCTGAGGCGAATAATCACCAGCTCACTCTGCAGTTGGACCATTCCTGTGTTACTCCATCAGTGTCTCCTTGTCCATCTCAGAGGGGAGGGAAGAGTTTGGGATTTCTGGAGGTGCTCCCCGCTCACTTTATGCCAGAACAGAAGTCTGTTACTTTGTAGCATAATGGCTTCAGTAGAAACATGTAAACTTTCTGGGGTGCCTGGATGACTCAGTTGGTTAAACATCTGCCTTCGGCTCAGGTCATAATCTCAGGTCCTGGAATCGAGCCCCAGGGCTCCCTGCTCAGCTGGAAGCCTGCTTCTTCCTCTCCCTCTTCCCCTCTCCCTGGCTTGTATGCATGCGCTCTCTTGCTCAAATAAATAAATAAATAAATAAATAAATACCTTTAAAAAAATGTATAATTTTTAAGTCATATTTATGATTTAAGTTCACATTCCTGCTCAATTCATATACCCCCACCTTAACATTTTCCCTCGGGGGCAGGTTTGAATTGCCTTGGCTCAGTTTCTGTGTGTGTTGAGGGTGGAGACACCAGCAATCAGTGCAGTTGACATTCAGTACCACGGTCACCTCCAAACCGCGAAGTGGCTGTCACCTATCATTAGTATCATTAGATATTACGGTCTGTTTCGTTATTTATTATTATTTTTTGCTGAAGTATAGTTAGCAACACAGGGTTGCTTTAGTTTCAGGTGTACGACGCAGTGACTGGACACGTCTATACATTATGCCATGCTCACCACAAGTTATGATGGTCTATTTTTGAAATAGCAGCCAGAGTGGAGTGATTCTTTAAAATTTGTCAGATAATAAGTACTCTCCTGCTCAGTGTCATCCAGGGGCTTCCCATCTTACCTAGAATAAAAGTCAGAGCCTTCCTTGCATGGCCTAGACGCCCCTAAGAGACCTGGCTCCGTCTACTCTGCAACTCTTCTCCTCATTTTCTCCCTTATTCACTGTGTTCCAACCCCACGGGCCTCTTCCCCATTTCCCCACCACACAGAAGTGAAGGTCCCACCTTAAGACTTTCCCTCTCATTGCTTCCCATGCCTGGATGCCCATCCCCCCACATAGCCACGTCATTCCAGTTTCTGCTCAAATATCACCTCTTCAGGGAGCACTTCCCCAACTACCCTGTCTAGATTAGGGCCAGCTAATAAGCACTACTCCTTTCTGTCCCTTAATCAGCTTACTTTTTCTATACATACAACATACATTTGTTATTTGTTCAAAGCTTGTCTTTCCTCTGGAATGTAGGATCCCTAGAATGTAGGGATTTTGTTTCCTTCACTGCAGTATCTCCAGAGCCTAGAATAGTGCCAGGCCTAGAGAAGGCCCTCAATAAATGTTTGGTGATTGAATGAAGAGAAGATTCATTTAAGATGAGCCCTGATAGGTTCCATGGTTTGGTTAGAGATGAACTGTGGAAATGCTTTTGCTCTAAAGACATCAAGATACTATGTCTCCATAATAAGAACAAGAACAACAATGTAATAGTTTCAATTTATTGAGCATTATGATGCCTTGCTCAGTAGGAATCTACAAGTTGTTTGTGATCATTCATGAGCTTATAATTTTATCACTTTGGTCTATGAAAAATGTACAATAGTTTATTGTAAGGTTATTACAAAGAAAATGTGCAGTCTTTAAACTATTGTACTAAGATAGTGCATCATGAAAATTATGCTCTCATTTACTGATGTACACAGAACGTTGTGTCACAGAAGGTCCTCCTACAATTTTAGTCTTTTTCCCTAACACATGTTCCAATAGTCTGCCCTAATACCTCCTTCCCCCCATCTCCTGCTGAACAAATCTAGACAAAGCATCTGGGAGCATAAGTTTGGTTCCAAAACTTGAGTGCTAGGACAGGACAGGTCTGTTTCAAATGTATATGGCCTTGAATAGGCTACTTAGTCTCTATGACTCAGGTTCCTTATCCCTTAAAAGGGGAGAAAAATAATACCAATGTCAGGTATGAACATGTGATGAGTAAATGAGATAACATATAATGTGATTAGCATAAAGTCATCCCTCAACGATTGTTAACATTTTTTTAAAAAGGGACCTAAGTATTTGAGATTAAGAAAGTCAGTTCTTTCCCACCCCCCCAAAGTTCTTTTCTAACATGAGACAAAGAAATATTTTTCTTTAGGATATATATTTATTTTTTAAAGATTTTATTTATTTATTTATTTAACAGAAGAGAGAGAGCACAAGCAGGGGGAGCAGCAGGCAGAGGGAGAGGGAGAAGCAGTCTCCCCGCAGAGCAGGGAGCCTGATGCGGGGCTCGATCCCAGAACCCTGGGATCATGACCTGAGCTGAAGGCAGACGCTTAACCAACTGAGTCACCCAGGCACCACTAGGATGTATATTTAAAATCCTACCAGTCTGTAGAAATTCATACAGATTTGCCAGTATGCAAATGTAAGATGGTGGCAGACCTCTGCTCTCCAAAATGCCTTTTAACTCTAACGTACACTTGTCCTCACAGCTTTGACTATGGCTGGCTCCCTGAACCTAGCACCTCAGGTCTCAACTGTGGGGTGGAGTGAGTGACTCTTCAGAATTTATTTTTGTAAGCCATTCTTCCTAGTTTTTTTCCCCTTGTTTGTTTTGTCTTTGCTTTTGCTTTTATTTTTAGCACCATTTGCACCAATTGCCCATAGGAAACCTGTTTCTCCCCTCTGAGTGATGTGGGTGAAGTAGTCCCAGGAGCATGCCTCAGGAATGACTGGATTGCCTGTGCATGGGGTCAGTGGGAGAACTCCCTGGGAATGGATTCAGCCCAGGGCCTTTTGTGTCCCTCAGAGGGAGATACTAACAATTCCCTTTCTTCTCAACCATGTGCAAAAGCATGCATTACTGACCTCACCTATGTACTAGGCCAATTACATTAGTATTCTCTTTATTTAGCATTGGCTTTTATTTGGAGGAAGAAATATATATTATTTCAAATGGTTAAACACACACACACACGAATGCCCACTCACATTCATACACACACACACACACACACACACATCTGAGGCTAAAGAAGATGCCGAGAGAATAAAAAAGTAAGATAATCCAACGACATATCCCTGAGATGATCCTGAGTCAACTTTTTGAGGCAAAAATTGCTGCATATCAACACTTCGTGTCTCCAGGGGAGAGTTTACAGTCAGAGGAAATGTGCGTGCAGAAGTCCGCAGAAGCCCAGGTGTATATGTGTGTGGTTGCAGGGGCACCAGGATAAAGGGAGGACAAGGAGCAGATATTGCTCCAACAGAAATCTTTTCCTATTTCTTGCATATCCTCCCACTCACAATAAAATACACGTCTCCAAATTACACATCAGCTGTTTTCAGTGTCTGAGACCGAATGCCTAGGCTGTGATTTTTTTTTTTTTTCCCAGCAGGAAACTAGGAAATGAGTCATAAAACATTAATACTGCCTTAAAATAACTTAGGGTAGGGTGATCCCAAGATGAACTCAGAGTTGAGCACCGGAGGGAAGGAGGCTGCAGCTCCAGAGGAGAAATTTCATTCAAGAGGACTCGCCCTTTTCCACAGAGGGTTCCGGGCCTGGCTTCTCCATGCTGGGTGGGCTGTGTCATGCTGAGTGGGAATCCTGGCTGCCTCACACATCTGTGGGGTGTTCGTCTTCTCAGAGACAGAAATAACTTCAGAAGGGAGGCAACCTCTTTTTTCTAAACAACAAGATTCTCACACATCAGCGGGGCCCGTCATAAAGTGTTTTTAAGTTTCCATCAAGCTTAAGCTCAACCAAATTTAGTACTTCGCTGATTCGGACACGCGACAACGTAGGTGCAGCCAGGCTGACATATAGAGTGGTGGCTATGTGCAGAGGTCTGGGAGGCAGACAGATCAAGGTTAGAGTCCTGGCTTTGCCTTTTATTAAGCTGTGTTCTTGGACAACTTCTTTACTCTCAGTTTGTTTTCTCTTCTGTAAAACTGGGAGAATGGCAACTTTAAAGTAGTTTTGAGGATTAAATGAGGTAATGAATGCACAATAGCCCATGATTAAAAAGTAAAGTCACATTCCCTTCCAAAAATGAACCCTCGGCCCTCATCTTAGTGATTGTAGGAAGGCCGGTTTTCCATTGGATCCCCTTTCCCCAAGTTATTTCTGGGAATACCAGAAAAAATACAAGTCCTGCAAATTAATCCTGGTAGTTATTATTTCTCTGAAAGATGTCTGCTCCAGATACCCCCTATAACCCCATGCCATTGCATACCTCACTTCTCTGAACTTGAATCAGTTAAAATGAAACCTCAGCTAGCCCATATAGTGCAAAAGGTGTCCCCACTAGATAGGGTCATGGCCTCCAGGAGAAGATTAGTCCTTTGGATGAGTGAGAAAATGGTATCCACTTTATCCAAATGCACTCAGCTTCATCTCAAGATTATGGTTTGTTGAGGGGTTCAGGCCAGATTTCAGGCCCCATCCCTCTTATTCTGTCAGATACTTTTGGGCAATAAAAAACTCAATACAACCACGACCAACAGGGCAATCCCTCACTACATGTAATGGAAAATCCCAAAGTAATACTAGCTTAAACAAAATAATAGCTTATTTCCTGCTCATGCAAATGAAGTAGAACTTCTAGGACTGATTTGACCACTTGGTAGTGTCATGAGAGCACTAGGTCCCTGTTTTTCTGTTCCACTATCAGCAGTATATGGCTTCCATCGTCAGGGTTGTCTGATGGCCCATGATCGCTGTGGAGCTCACACTATTTTATCCAAGTCCTAAGTGGTAGGAAGGAGGAGGGGATGAAGTGGGTATGCCCATGTGCTTATAAGGATCATTTTGCATAAATCTTATTGACGAAAAAATAATCATATGACACACGTGTCTGAAAAGGAAACAGAAATGTTAACTTATTAGCTGGGTACATGGTTATATGGTGATTCTATTATTGAGGAGGAGGGGAAAATGGATGTTGGAGGTAGGCAACTGGTAATTTCTCACTAGGTTTTTCTCCCAGTTCTACTTTGCTCTAAACATGGACCCAGTCACTCCCTTACCATTACCCCCTCTACCAGCTCAAAACCATTGAGTCTTATTTGATGAAGTCTAACTGAATACAGAGAAGAATAAGAAAATAATACTACAGAGAGCTGAAGGCAGTTAAAGTGACCCATTAAGTGGGTTCTAGAGTCAGATTGCTTGTGTCCAAACACTGGCTGTATAATAATTCTTAGCTGGAAACATTCAGTAGCTTTTCCCAAAACTTTCTGGGATTCTGGTTTCCTAATCTGCAAAAAAATAGGGTTGATATGAATTAACATTCTAAGGGATATAAGAGCAGACAGGCTATGACCTGCCTCTGGCTGTTAGTTTCTCACAGATACCGTTTATAAGAATGTTGGCATACCCTTCCATTCTGCAGTGATATTTATGAAGTCCTTCTTAATGTCAAAAGACCCACCAAGCCCTACTGCTTGCTGATCTTTACCCTTGGTTTGCTCTACTGTATCCTTGACTGGCCGGAAAACTTGCATTTGAGTGATTGAGTATAATTCTCATTCTTTGTGGCAAATTGAACACTTCATTTACTTACCTTTGTTAGCTATTATGCATCAAAACTATTTGCCAAAAATAAATGGCAGGAAGAGAAACAACAGAGGAGTGAAGATTACAGAATGTGCTCTACTCTTTGAGAGTGTCTGGAGCACCCAACCCCCTTATTCCTTGGCACCCCCAGCTCTCCTGTACTATCCATACGAAAGTATGTGGACTATAGTGGACGGCCAATTAAATGCTTATATTCTAAATTTTTTTATTTTGAGGAAAATATTTAATTTTTTAAAGATTATTTATTTATTTATTTGACAGAGAGATTGAGAGAGCACAAGTAGGCAGAGCGGCAGGCAGAGGGAGAGGGAGAAGCACGCTCTCTGCTGAGCAGGGAGCCCAACGTGGGGCTCGATCCCAGGACCCTGGGACCATGACCTGAGCTGAAGGCAGACACTTAACCGACTGAGCCACCCAGGCGCCCCTGAGGAAATCATTTTAGAGTAAAACAAATATAAGCCAGTATTGTGGCCAATAACATTAAGTCAGTTAGAAGTATATATAAAAATCACACTACTTGATTAAGAGGAAGTCCTCAATAAATGTTCAGTGAAGGCGTAAAAATTATGATATACACTACTGCCAATGGTAATTACTTTTGGGGTTTATAGGCTCTGACCCCCATTTGAAGGTCTTTGCTTTGCTCCCCACTGGCTTCCATGCAGGAGAGGTCCCACTCATCATGAAACTATCTAGAGATCACAGTGCTTTTCACTTCAGAGCCCCCACCTGTCTCAGTCCTCAGCATGAGATTGGGGTGTGAACACCTCCCCTCCCTCTGTCCAAGGCCATGTTGTTTCCCACCTGGTAGTGGAAATTTGTATTTCCTTCAGGGAAGCTCCTAACCCCACCCAGATGTATGTTCTGAACACCATTGTCCTGACAAGACAATCAAGCTAAAAAGCTGAGAGTATATTGTTCAAAAAGTAGGCTTTTTCCAACTTAAGCAATGTTATGTGTGGGCTCTAAATTCAGTCTAAATCTATGTTTTGGAAACACATTTCTCAACATCTGCCAAGATATAGCATAGTTAAAGCTCAATCTAGTTTATATTGTAGAAATAAACAAGACATTCACTATCTTAGTTTCATGATCATTAAAATTTATGGCGACGTCCAGTTTTTTTTCTCCCAAAAAAACTATGGATAGGAACTTGCTTTGCATTACAGTACATTTTACATTACATTACAGTACATTTACATTACATTACAGTACATTTTCCTGGTAATAATCTCAACCTCCTACTCCCAATAGGATATTCCAAAGGTCTCTATCTGGAGAACGGAAAACTGTAAACCACTCCCACATTGAACTTCTATTGCTTGAAAAGAAAATAAAAGTTCCTCCTTTACTGCAGACCTCACTACACATATACAGATTTAGCTAGTGGTTAACATATAATAAGCACTAAAATATTAATGGTTGTTCCTACCTGCTTTTTTTCTAAAAAAAAAAAAAATACTTTTCATGGCTTTGAATAAAGGACTGATGTAAAATAAGGTTACAGTATTGTAAAATCAACATAATGTAAAAGAAGAGACCTGTGTTAATTGCAAAAGACAGTACATTACTGTGAGTTTCCTTGTAGCCAGAACAAAGAAAGAACGTCAAGCTTTATAACTCAAGAGATGTCTAAGTGCACTTATTCTTCACGGGAGCAATTTTTTTCCTGGCAGACCCTTCTAAAAGATATCTCTCCAATGGGATCTTTTATAAATGGTACTGAGAGGCATAGTATTTAGTGTCCTTAAAAACAGATTTACCAAATTTTTACTAACAGGTTTCAGATGGCTATTTCTTGTAAGAACCGAGAAAAGCTAAAGGCACAGGGCTTTCGTACAACTTAAGACAATTCTAAGGGCAGCTAGGCTGATGTGGAGGTCAGCCTGGACTGAGGGATAGACACAAAAATGCCTCAGGGAGTAGAGAGGTGTGAGGCCTGTGCTTTAGGTTTGCTTCCCCAAATCTTCCTTCCTCTCAGAGTATGGTGGCCATTTGAGGATGAACTGTCTGTGTATTAATTTCAGGGGGTGTGATAAAGACCAAAGGAGTAATTGACAGAGTTGAATTTGACCTTTGGAGGTATCTTTTTTTGAACAAAATTTTGCTGAGTGCATTGAAATACAGAGATAATGTTTATAATGAAAGGCAAGTTTATCTTTTCAAGTTTTTTTACTGTAAAAATACAATACAGAAAATTGGTTAATAAAGAAAAACTTACTGACACTCTTTTAGCCTTAATTTTGATTAATGATTACTGTGGTGATTTTAAAATATATCCATAAATTCTTTGATAATCCTCCTTTCAAAAGATATAAGTTAATTCTTCCCTTTAGGTGAGGGCTGGACTTAGTGACTTGATTCTAACAAACAGAATGTGGTGATAATGTGGGGCTTCCAAGCCTTGGTCATAGAAAGCATGTGGCTTCCTCCTTGCTCTTGAACCATTTACTCTGGGGGAGGACAGCTGCCATTTTGAAAGGACATTCAGGGAGCCCTATGGAGAGGTCCATTTGGTGAAGAATTGACAGTTCCTGCCAAGAGACAACAAGGAACTGAGGCCGCCCACCACCAGCCATGTGATTGAATCTTTTTGGCAGATCCTTGAATCTCAGTCAAGCTTTCAGATAGCTGCAGTACTAGCTTGACTGTGACCTGTGTGATTTGTATTTTTACTCTGTTTATTAGTGGTTTTTTTTGTGCACAGTTTTTAATTTTCATAAAGTCCAATTTGTTTATTTTTTCTTTTGTTACTTTTGTCTTTGGTAATATCCAAAAAATCATTGCCAAACCAATTTCATGAAGCCTTTGCCCTGTATTTTCTCCTAAGAATTTTATGTTTCAAGTCATTTGGGGACCAACTCAAATGCCCGTTTGAGTCACTTTTTGTGTATGGTGTAATGTAAGAGTCTAACTTCATTCTTTTACATGTGGATAGCCAGTTTTCCCAGCACCATTTGTTGAAAAGACTGTCTTTTCACCATTGAATGGTTGGGGTATCCTTGTTGAACATCATTTTTTTAAAAGATTTTATTTACTTATTTTAGAGAGAGAGAGCATGCATGAGTGGGGAGAGGGACAGAGGGAAAGAATCTCAAGCGGACTCCCGGCTGAGCATGGAGCCTGTCATGGGGCTCTATCTCATGGCCCTGAGATCATGACCCCAAGCCAAAATCAAGGGTCAGATATTTAACCAACTGAGCCACCCAGGTGCCCCTGAACATCATTTGACCGTATATATGAGGGTGCATTTCTGGACTGTTCTATTCCTTTGGTCTGCATGTGTGTCTTTGTGCAAGTACCATCCTATTTTGATTGCTGTAGCTTTATAGTAAGTTTTGAAATTAGGAAGTGTGAGTTCTCTAGCTTCTTCCTTTCTAGGATGATGAGATACCATATGAATTTTAGGATGAATTTTTCTATTTCTACAAAAAACATCACTGGGATTGGTAAGGATTACATTATGTCTGGAGATTGCTTTGGGTAGCATCAAAATCTTAACAATGTTAAGTCTCCCAATCCATGAACGTGGGATATCTTTCCATTTAATTGTCTTCTTTAATTTCTCTTAGAAATGCTTTATAGTTGTCATTGTGCAAGTCTTTCACCTCCTTGGTTAAGTTAATTCCTAAGTATTATTCTTTTTGATGCTTTTATAAGTAAAATTATTTTCTTAACTTCATTTTCTAGATTGTTCATTGCTAGTGTATAAAAATGCAATTGATTTTTGTGTCAACTATGTATCCGGCTTCTTTGCTGAATTTGTTATTTAGTTCCAACAGCGTTTTTTTTTGTGTGTGTGTGTGTGGAATCTTTAATTTTCTATATGTAAGATCAGTCATCTGTGAGGAGAATCATTTTACTTCTTTTCCAATTTAGATGCCTTTTGCTTCTTTTTCTGCCTAATTGCTCTGGCTAGGACCTCCAGTACTATGTTGAATGGAAGTGATGAAAGCAGGCATCTTGCTTTGTTCCCGATCTAAGAAGAGAAGCTTCTAGTCTTACATCATTGGATATATTTGCTGGGTTTTTTTTTCACATATTGCTTTTATTATGTTGAGGTAGTTTCCTTCTCTTACTGGTTTTCTGAATGCTTTTATCATGAAAGGGTGTTGAATTTTTTTATCAATTGAAACGATCATATGGGTTTTTTTTTCCTTCATTCTGTTAATGTGGTGTTTTATATTGGTCAATTTTCCTATGTTGAACAATCCTTGCAACCCAGGAATAAATTCCACTTGCTCTTGGTGTAGTAATCCCTTTAATATGCTGCTGAATTTGGTTTGCTGATATTTTGTTGAGTACTTTTGCACCAGTGTTCATAAGAGATATTGATCTATAGTTTTCTTTTCTTGTAGTACCTTTGTCTGCCATTGGTATTAGGGTAATGCTGGTCTCATAAAATGAATTATGGAGTGGCCCCTCATCTTCAATTTTTTGAAAAAAATTTGAGAAGGTCTGGTGTTAGTTCTTCTTAAAATTGTTGGTAGAATTCACCAGTGAAGTCATCAGCTCAGGGCTTTTTGTTGTTATTGTTGGGAGATTTTTGACTACTGGTTAAATCTCTCTACTAGCTAGAAGTCTATTCAGATTTTCTATTTGTTTTGTGGTTGAGTCTTGGTAGGTTTTGTGTTTCCAGGAACTTTTCCATTTCATCTAGGTCATTCAGTTTATTGGTATGTAGTTGCTCATTGCACTCTCTTATCATCCTTCTTGTTTCTGTAAAATCAGCAGAAATGTTCACACTTTCATTTTTGATCTTAATAATTTGAGTATTCTTTTTTCCTAGTTCACCTAGCTAAAGTTTTGTCAATTTTGTTGATCTTTTCGAAGAACCTACTTTTGGTTTTGTTAATTTTCTCTGTTGGTTTTCTATTTAATTTATCTCTGTTCTAATCGTCATAATTCCCTTCCTTCCACTAGCTTTGGGTTTAGTTTCTTCTTCTTTTTCTAATTCCTTAAGTTGTAAATTTAAGTTATTGATTTGAAATCTTTCTTGTCTTTTTTGTGTCTCTTCTTGCATCTTTGTAATAACAGTCTGGCATGTGGTCTGAATGTGGACAGCTTCCAGTGGGGCTTGGAGATCTCAGGTATGAATTTCAATTGAGTTTTGCTACATCAAAACTCACAAGTGTGCCAAGGTCCAGACAGCAGGGATGGTGGTCCCAGACACAGGAATCAAGACACCTGAGTTCAAGTTCTGGTGCTT